>NC_081193.1:26003877-26649711 GCF_902713425.1 Acipenser ruthenus
TACAAAACTATGATAATGATTCTACAAATATGTTAACTGCATAGGGTAAATAGATATATGCTTTTTTCAATAGAGTAACGTATAGTATTATAGCGTTGGGTCAAACGCAACCAAAGACTGGGACTTTGTATGTTTGGTGTTGAACTTGAGGGGGGAATGGGATCATTGTTTCTGTGATTAGGTCTGTTATTTTACTGTTATATGTGAATGAGTTGTACTGCCTGTATTTTTGTGAATGGCTCTGCTGCCGGTTCAATGTGTGCTCTGCCCACGGCGGGCTTACTGTGCGTGAGAATGGTGGGAAGTTATGTAAATTAGTCACTGTAAATACCAGCCAATGAGCAATAAGCAGGAGCCTGCGCGCTGCATGTGGTTGTGGGAGTGTGTCCTGGAGCTGAGGTGCATCTAAAGGGAGAGAAGCGTCCCTTTATCAGCTGTTCTAACATTTAATAAAAATAGCAGTTTTTACTGCTTTGAGCTGCATCCTGTGTTATCTTTTTTTATTCCGCTGCGGACCAGATTACGCCTCTGCTACACTGGTGTCAGAACAAAGCAGGATACGAAGACTGCAAGGAATGCCCGGATGATAGACCACTGAGACCATTGGAGCCCCGACCCGCCCCGAATCCGCTGGGATAGCAGACTGGAGGACAGCATTGGTGGCCTCGAGGACCAGGATTGGTGCTTTGCCTGTGGGGAGTTCAGACACAAGGAGGTGCACTGTCCCCTCCTGAGCCAAGAGGGAGGTGAGCTGTGTACCCGAAAACGAAAGTGGAGGAGGGGTGGCCGTTCCCAGAAGCAGACAAAGGAGCCGGTGCTAGCTCCAGTATCGGAGAGAGAGAGATACTACCTGCACGAGTGCCGGAGAGGGAGCACCTACCCGCTCTAGTGCCAGAGAGAGAGGTGTGGCCACCGCTGGAATCCCCCGCACGCCTGCACGCTACACAGGAGGAGGAGGAAGGCAAGGAAAACTACCGGGGGGACTATTTGGACACTGTGTGCTGTGTCTGCGGAGAGTATGGGCACTACGCTGTGTACTGCCCCACCATGCCGAAGGAAATGCAGCTGAAGCTCCTCGAGCCCTGGGCGGAAATAGTCGCAAGATGGGGACAGCCACCGCCGCCGCAAGCACCAGCTCTTTTCAGGGCTCCTAAGGTCGTGAGCAGAGAGCAGGAACAGCTGGCACCACAGGAGCAGCTAACACCACAGCCACGGCCTGAGCGCCCACCGCCACCGCCAGCGTTGATACTGCTGGTACCATCACCACTGCTAGCATGGTCACTACTAGAGTGCCCTGCACCATTGCCAGGGTGGCCACGGCTGGTGTGCCCATCGCCTGAGTACCAAGCATCGCTACCAGAGAGCCCACAGCCGCTGACTGAGGGCCCGCAGCCACTGGCCAAGAGCCGCCAGAGAGCTCTGCTCCACAACCGCTGCCAATGAGCGTCCCGCGCCGCCGCTGAGAGAGTGTCCTGCGCCACCAAGAAGAGAGTGCCCCACGCCGCCTGTGAGAGGCTGCCCTGTGCTACCAGAGCCCCAAAGAGAGAGCCCAGCATCACCAGAGCCCCCGAAAGAGAGCCCAGTGCTGCCAGAGCCCCCGAGAGAGCCCCGCACTGCCAGAGCCCCCGAAAGAGAGCCCCGCACTGCCAGAGCCCCCGAAAGAGAGCCCTGCATCGCCAGAGCCCCCGAGAGAAAGCCCAGCATCGCCAGAGCTCCCGAGAGAGAACCCAGCATCGCCAGAGCTCCCGAGAGAGAACCCAGCATCGCCAGAGCCCCCGAGAGAGAGCCCAGCATCGCCAGAGCACCCAAGAGAGAGCCCAGCTTCGCCAGAGCCCCTGAGAGAGAGCCTAGCATCACCGGAGCCCCTGAGAGAAAGCGCCGCTGGACTCCCAAGTAGAGAGTCCAGTGCCGCCACCTGAGAGAGAGGGTGCTGCGCCTTGGCTGCAGCACCCAGCCCTCGCCAAACAGCCAGGTGCTGAGGTTGCTGTTGGGGCTGTACGAGCTAGCCTCTGCCTCGTTGTGTGGAGAAGGGCCGCGGTCCAAGGAAGCCTGGACCCAGGAGGGACGGCCATCAAGAACTGGCACGGGGGTCTGGGATTGGTGGCCACCCTGAAACCCCATGAAAGTGGTCCCCAGCCCCTAGAGTGGATGACACATTGCATCGCCCTCAAATCAGTACCCGACTATTGGGGGCTTACCAAGCCCGCAGACCACCACCGGACGCCCTGTCAGACCGCACCACTTGCCCCTCCGCTACCAGAGCGAAGCAGGTTCTTCCTAGGCCGGGAAGTGTTTGAGCAGGGGGCAGTGTAATGTCGGGTCAAAGGCAGTATTATAGTCACAATATTGATGATTTAATTAAGGAATACACATGGACTAACGTAGAACAGTGTCGTTTTATTTGCTTGTGTCATATTGGCACTGATATTTAATTTAACAGTGTCCTGATTAAAATAGTTTTGTTAGGGTTTTCTCTTACCACACAATTGTTTAGGCATTTGTATCGCTGCATTATTTATGGGTTACATAGCTATATTGAAGCCTTGGCAATTTACCAGCTTTGTAGAATCTTCCTAGTTTTTGTGTCTGTGATTTAAAGGCCAGAATGGTATGTCAAATTGTAAACACACTACGCAGGGGACTTCCGGTTGAGTCTAGTTAAGATGGCTGCTTCGATTTTTTCCAAATAAATAAAACATTTATTTAAGTAGCACCACTTGGGTTTGTTGTTTGCACCACTGCCACTTGTTTTGCATTTCAGCTTTCTTTTTTTCTTTCACATATGTGTTCTCAATTTTTTTTAACTTTTTGAAAACTTGATCGTCTGACCCTAGAATATATATAGGCTACTGTTACAAGCTTTATGTGAATCGCATACTTTTCAATATTTGCTTTGTATACACCATGTTCGCTTAACATACATACACAGAGATGCACTATGACTTGTTTGGTATAGTAATTATTTTATTTAGAATACAACATTTTTTAAAAAAACTATATAATTAATAGAAGTAGTCTAGAAAGATAATATACATAGCGGTATTTTTTTTTTAATGTTATTTAAAAATATAATTTCTAATTTAACATATTGACCGGTTTAAACCGGACTGCACTTTTCACCTCTAAATATCAAAAACCCACCTGTCATGTTAATTTCGGCAGCAGTTTTCTCTATTGCTTTTCTCCTTACATTGCTATCATGCTATTCTTTTGTTTTGGTATTGTATAGACAGGGATAGTTCTCATACAGGTCAATTAATTTTTCAACTGACCATTGCCATGTATCTATAGACACCATTTTTCATCGTCGTTATGAATTACTTTTATCATGTGATATCAACCATTGCGCGTTGATTACGAGCGATCTATTCACTGACGACTTGTCGCGCCTCACAGGCGACAGATTATTCATAATACACAGGGCGATTTTGTAAGATTGACATATCACTGACGAGAAAATCGCCCCGTGTGACCCTGCGGTTTCTATATCACCTACCTTATTATGAGTAATTATAATATAATGTCTTGAAATGTCCGTGAACTGAACTGCCCAATTAAGCGTCGTGTCTGATCTATTTAAATAGAAAAAGGTCCGGATGGATATTGCGGGGTGAGGGGAGGTTTGGGTCGATTACATATTTCTTTCTCCTGTTATTTCGCAATATATTGTCTCCCAATTATATTATCAGAACATGCCCCGGTTTCATATTGACCCTCATTCAATGTGGGAGGTAACTATTGCTTCTTTTTCACTGTACAACCAAGCTGTGCCCGGGCCGTACCGAGCCCTCACTGTGCGGTTAACGAGAGCCTGGGTTGTTTTTCCACTGCAGAGCCGAGCCGTGCTACTGACGTCACACACAATGAAAGACAGTTGTTGTTAATTATTTAGTAAAAAAAAAAATATGGGTGAAAAAATACCTGTATCCATTGCTTTCGTGCAGATTTAAATTATTAATTCATCAGGCAAATTACCAAAAACCAAGGCACTCTTACAAACTTATAAGTAAAAAACTTTTCTAAACGGGGCATATCCAAAAACGGAATGTTAAAAATAGAACACGAAGCCAGCATGTTCTAAAAAAAACAAACAGAGACTACCGACGCGTAGCGGCAAAACTAGCCTTCATCGGTATAGTCTCAATAGGGAACACAGCAATACATAAGCAATCACATTCAATCAATGGACACTCAATTATTGACATGAATTACATTAATTACACAAGTAAATTAATTAAACACAGCTTATTATTAAAAGTGGGTTTAATAATATCACTTACAACCAGTTGTTTTGATAGAGTGAGTTTCTGGCAAAAGTAGACAGTGTTTTAAGACTTCTACAGTACATTTTGTGTGTGTGTTTGTGTGTGTGTGTGTGTGTGTGTGTGTGTGTGTGTGTGTGTATATATATATATATATATATATATATATATATATATATATATATATATATATATATATATATATATATATATATGATAGATTTGTTTTATTATTTAACCAGTTTTTTTGCATTATTCTGAATGTTACCAAGTTATGTTCTAATATTGAATGATTATTCTAAATGTTATCTTTTGGTGAATCTGTCTGCCATCTTGCTTGCAGGCCTGTGTGGATTTTTCATGCATGCATGTTTGGTTTGTTTCTGGACAGTAATCATATGGTATTGTGACTATTCAACTTTGTTGACCTGCTTCAGTATTTATCATGAAGCAAGTAGTCAACACAGATGCAATGTCACAATATCACATTATCTCTCCAGTCCAGAAGTGGGGAACAATGATAAAAATCTCAATCGTAGCATAGAACCCATAATCATTCAGAACTATATGACTGGGTAAATGTTGTCATAGTTAATACAATAATTTGTTCTTTTTTTCAGAATGGCTTCTGGTCTGCACTGCTATATTTGTGCTGTTTGGTGGTAATGCTCTTGGGTGGTCATATAGCAGATTACATGAGGGAGACTTGTTTGTACAGCACAGCTACAGTGTGCAAGTTGTGCACAGCAATAGGTAAGTTATACAGCAGTATAAACAGCAGGTTGACCAAAACAAAGAAACACCAACATGTCACACATACTTGTGTTTAAATCACCTGTCCTCTCCCATGATCGATACATTAGTTGTATAAATGGCTTTCTTGGCATTTGTTATGTGAATGTTTTTTTTTTTTTTTAGGAATGTTGGTCCTGCGGTGTTTCTGGTAGCTGCATGCTATAAAGGCTGCAATTACATCCTAGCTCTTGCTTTTCTGACTGTCTCGTCTGCACTGGGAGGGTTCTCTATGTCTGGCTTTAACATCAATCACTTGGATCAAATCAGTTTTTGAGTTTTTCAGTTTTTTAAGCCAGTGTGGAGGAATTTTTAAATTCCTTTTTGTTAATTTATCTCCAGTAACTCTACTCTGGCATAGTCAGGGTTGGGGTCAATTCCATTTTTGTCAAGTCCAATTCCCATTACCTTTTAATCAATTGCAATTCCAAGTCTTTCAGATGCCTTTGAAGAACTTGGAATTGATTAAAAAGTCATGGGAATTGGAATAGGGAATTGATTTTAAAAAGGAATTGGAATTGAAAAAAATGGAATTGACCCCAACCCTGATCAAAATATCCACCGACTTTATTCTGTTTAAATATTTCTATGTAGTTTTCAAATAATGCCCAATGAATATCTTATGCACCTATACATATTTAAATATATTTGTTTATGCTTATGCATATATATATATATATATATATATATATATATATATATATATATATATATATATACATGCAAGAATAACAATCTAGAATCTTAAGAACAACAATCTTTTGTCCTCTTTTTGTAAAGAATTTCAGAGGAAAGCAAATCCTGTGTAGTTTTATGGCCACAAGGTGTCACTGTTTAACATTTAAGAACTTTTGATGGTATTGTCTTCGTACAACTGCTAGGAATGACTCCCAAATAATTTTCAATTGAATTGTGATCTCAACGAAGTAGAAAATATATGAATTATAGTGTGTACAATTAATTACAATGTTTGCTGTTGAAAAAGCTGCCATGACACTGACGTTTGACTTTGCGTTCAATGATTAAACTTGAAAGGTTTTACCTTAGACTGTAACACAACTTCAGTCTCCTCAAACTGTTGAAAGGATTTCCAGCAGGTGAGTGCTAAATCTATTCTGTAAAGAAAATAAAGTTGTTAATCCAGGGTACTTAATGTATTCCACTGGCATTGAATGAGATTTCAGCCACCAACAAAAGTCATTTCAACAATCAAAAGGGACCAAAATATGAAAGCAATTGCATGCCTGTGGTATACTGTGCATTTCTTTTCATAATTCTCTATGTTATTGCATAACTCCACCATGTAAGTTTAAGTGTGAATATTTTTCTTACTCCAGCATATTTTAAGATTAAAAGCCTTAAAACCCTTCATTTTCCTGTGTGGGAAGAATGACTCTGGTGGCAGAGATATAGTGGAGGCGTCTGTATATATGTCATACTTATATTTTTATGTAGTTATTCACAGCTGTTGAGGGTTTCATATGTATTTTACTAAGATAATTATTATATATGTTTAAAAAAATAACTTAGATTCGTTTGAATTAAGCCTATACATTGGTGTATAAAAAATTTATTAGGACAGCTACCAAGGACATAATGTATGAAACACTGATGAAATAGCATTAAAATGATTTGGTTAGGTTGTTCAAATATTGCGATGCAATGGTTATCCCTAATTATTTGGCAGATAAGTTATTTTATTGTAAATATTGCTCAGATATAAAGTACTAGGTTTCACAAAGTGTTCTTTGTAGATGTACAGTATAGCTGATTGCAAAAGCTGTTTTCTAGTGTAAGAGTTTTAACAAGGTCACCATGGGGCTATTCTGAACAGCAGCTACAGGGAATGTCAACAGAAACGTGGATGAAGGAAGTCTGAAAGTCCTTTTAAGAGCTCTTGTCCAAGCCTTAATTAAGCTCCCCTGTGTAGTATGGAGAGAGTGTGGTTTGAGTTATTGTCTTGATATTGAATGGTTTTGTCAGTTAAGTTCCATTAGTAGTTGTGTTGTCCAGTAAAAAAGAACCATTTTCCACTACCAAATTGGTTTAGCTTTTGTTTAATTGATGACACGGACCACACCCATACTTTCACTTAAGATACCAACCAAAAAGTTGCTGGAGGTAATACAGAAGACTCGAGACATACAGTAAATAAAACATACCAGAAATCTATGACTCATGGTGCTTGAGGAGCTGCTGAGGAGAATTTGAATGGACGGCTGCTTGATAGTTATTTCTTTAAGTGCATCGCCGTTCATCCAGTATGATTTGTGGATGGCATAAATTGTTCAGAAAAATACTGAAAAGTGAATTTAAAAACATAATGTATGTTAAATACTATTCAGCAGACACTTTTTTTTTTTTTTTTTTTTTAAACTCTTGTACATGATGAAACAAAAAAATATCTTGAGTCAGCACGTGGACGGTGCTGGGTAATCACAGTCATCAACACAGCGTATTGGTATATTGTTATTATTGAAAAACTAGTTCAGGTTTGTTTTTTTTTCAGTTCCCTTTAAGACCCTTATAACTGCTGACATGCCGTCACTATTAAACTACAACTTCAACTTCTGAAATATGATTTCTAGCCCACTGCAAGAGTAAACTTTCTGAGAGCAGGGCTTAAGTATTGGTGTGACGTGTTTCATCAATAAGCAGTGGTTTTAAAACAGATGTCATTAGTTACTGTTGTCTTCTCAGCCGGCTGACCTTCATAGATGGGAAAGCAGTGTCCGGTTATTGTATAATATATCATAAAAAATTAATATACTACAAAAGTAGAATTCTGCCTCCCCTTCAGGGATTTGTGTGCTTTTCGGCCATCCTCATTCATATAATAACTATAGTACTCCATTAGCAGTCCCTATTTACCTACTGTATGGAACTTACTTTTATGTCCTTTGTTTTTGCAGAACACTATTGAAGAATGGCAAACTGTCTTTTATATTTCTGCTGCTATTGATGTGTTTGGTGCTGTGATATTCCCAATATTTGTTAAAGGAGTTGTTCAGGACTGGGCAGTCCCAGTGTTTCACTATCATGGAAACTGAAGGTTCTCAGAGCCCTACACTATATATGGCAACAGATGTACTTTGTATTTGGTTTGTGAGACCTGGCTGGAAAATATCTGTGCTGTAATTGCTTTGCAGCATACTATGGCCTTTCAGATTGCTGATTTTCTTTTCTGGGTGCGATTGACCAGATTATTTTCCTAACAGCCTAATCCGGTTTGTATGTTACATACATTAATTTGTAGATAATTGTTGTTTCTTTTCGTCAGTATTTTTATTTTGCTGTCGGTTCACAGAACTGTAACAGTATCACACAAACACATACAGTGCTTTCTTTTTACACCACACACCCAAAAACGACAGTTTGTTTAGAACCCTGGTCCAAATCAACACATGGAATCACAGTGGGGTTCCAAACAGGGGGAGATTCCAGGACCGTACTATTGACATGTATTTCATTTTATCTATGGTATTATACTCTTCCCCCATAAAAATAAATGTTGTCCCAAACATTTACAGAACAGTATCTTTAGGCTACTTAATACTTAATATCTGATTCGCTAATATTTATACTTTCAATGTTCATTTCAGCAATTACATTCATGTATCCTTTAAGAACATCATAATACACACTACAACAACAAAAAATCCTTTTAAGATTCCAGTGGAAGCTGTCCATGTCTGCATGGTGGCAAGGAGTTCCTGAACTGACAGAGTACCCATTTCCGCACAGTTATGGTTTCCATGGTAAATGTATTATACCTGAGGGCTCATTTGAAGGAAAATACTCACAGTGACATCAGCTAACTATTTATCTACTTTATACTGCTGTACTATCGGCTAAATTACTATAGTAATAGAACTTTCCCCTTTCTTACTACTAAATGCTTAACGCTTAAAAATTCCAATACACAATTAACATATGATTTTTTTTTCAAACAGTATATTTACACGGATCTGAAGAAATATAGCCATTTATCTACCTAACTGTCACCCCTGGGTAAGAATACTGATAATAAGGAAAGGGTATAAAAGGATATTGCAGAAACTGGTATGGCACTGGCAGTCCTTGGGATGCATCCTATAACCATCCATAATCTCGAGAACCCTACTCAAAAACGTTTTAATTAATCCAGCTCAAAACGTCCACACTGAAGTACCGTTTCGTGCTTAGTCAGGCTTAATGCGTACACACACTTTTAAAATAGTTCAGTTACAGTTCCTAGCAGCTCAATGAACAGTGGAAATGAATACGATAGTATCCCACCATGCACTGTATTTTATTAATAATGTGTCATGCCCCATAGTAACAGAGATCCATATTGCTAAAAAGAAATAAAACAAGTATTTTGGAAAAAGTAAATGCAAACACACACTCAAGTAGGGCTTTTGTGTTTTACTTTTATTAAACTGACAACAATTTAAAAGGTCTTCTTAAGCAAATTATTAGTTCAATTAGGGTTCAGTTAACTAATTGAGAGCTAAGTTGGAATGAAAATCAGAAGACACAAGGGGTCCCCAAGACCAGAGTTGGGAAGCCCTAGGTTAAAACCTCTTCACATGACCAAACATAGATTGAACTACAGCGGGCAATAGTTTTTTTGGAATTCTCCCCCTGTCATGTGATTGGTTAAAACCTCGCTGTCAGTCCCCAGCCCCTTTTCAAAGGGGAGGGATTCTGAGACTTATTATTATTTGTTTATTTAGCAGACGCCTTTATCCAAGGCGACTTACAGAGACTAGGGTGTGTGAACTATGCATCAGCTGCAGAGTCACTTACAACTACGTCTCATTTTCTTTAACCACTGGACCACACAGCCTCCTGTGACCACACAGCATCCTTAACAGAAAATGAATTACAAAATATACTACAAAACAAAGACGCTCCAAACACTAAAATCGTCATAAAAACCTCACTTTCAGTGTTTTCTGACCTAAAATTCAAAGTAATCCAACATTTGCTGATGTAAACAAATATGACGCCCAGGGACTAAACTAAACTTATTTTCTTGATTGATCTGTATAATCAATATGGACAGCAGACCACGGTTCATAGTGGAAAACTAAAGGTCCCTCGGGATGAACCTGCGGCTTCAGGCATTATAACCCCGTCGGAAACTACAGTTCTTCCCTCGGGGGCCACAGTTTCCCACGATGAGCCTCCTCTCCCTTCCGCATTTACTATCTATGGCAGATAAATTAATCCCAACTTTTAATGAATCAGAATTAACTGTCCAGGCAAAGGCAGTCCATGTTATTGTTGCACATTGCTCTTTCTTCTCCCTCCTCCTTTCCTGTCATACCTCATACAGTACAATTTACTATGTTAACTGTAGGACACCTCATAGCAAGAAGTTATGTTGACATACCCTTTGCAAAAAATGTGATTGAAGTTTTCCTTTGTCATTCTTGTTCTCCTTGGTTCCTGAGTCTTCACTTTCTCCAAGAGATTCTAAAAGGAAAAAAATTACACATCACATTCACACAAAAATTAGATGTGCTTGATTTTTTCTGAGCAATGACAGTTCTTTTGGGTGTATTTCAACATTTGATATGCAAAATGTTTACGTGTATGTATGCATATGCATCTATTTATAACTTTATATTGTTTTTGTCACATTTATAATGCAGTACTTTAATAAAATGATTTGTATACATCTGATTGTATATAAATATATCTCTTAAGATACCCTGAAGGCCTCCTCATACCTTGATTTCTGTATACTGTATACCATCAAGGATTCAAACATACCTGTAACAGACCCTGAATTTCTTCTTCTTAACCTGCCTCTTTACTGAGAACATGTGACACCAGTTATTGCATTTTCAGTATGTTCTACAAGATGTGGCAGGTGGTTATCACTACAAATGGTACTTTATATAGCCATTATCTTGATCATTGACATGGATTTTACCTAAACGTATTTTGTAATGTTGTCAGACTCCCCCCACACTTTA
Source organism: Acipenser ruthenus (assembly GCF_902713425.1). Classification (NCBI taxonomy): domain Eukaryota; kingdom Metazoa; phylum Chordata; class Actinopteri; order Acipenseriformes; family Acipenseridae; genus Acipenser; species Acipenser ruthenus. The sequence goes on from NC_081193.1 coordinate 26,014,901, forward strand.
TGTACAATGTACACTTTCACCTTCACACATTTGTATGCATATACAATGTTCTTATAATACTAAGTGTTCGGTGGCTAATCATGCTGAGTTTATTTATCGCGGAAGCCAAAGAGTAACAGAGAAAATGCATGATTAGAGGAATTCAGCGAACAATTAATTACAAAGAAATTGACTTTGGGGTTAGTGAGTTTTATCATAATTTTAAAAGCTTAATAAATATATAATGAAGTGTTACATACATGGTATACATGTATAATAACTACCAACTACAGACACCAATGGCACTTGAAACGTATTGTAACGACCCAGACAATGGCATCCTGCTGGATTCTGTGTTTGTATTGTTGTTCGTTTGTCATGTCTTGTTTTGTGTTGCAAGTATTGTACGGGAATGGGGCACGCCATTACCATTAGGGTAGTTAGTGTGTGTGTGTGTGTGTGTGCGCGCGTATGGTGGGCGGAACCCTCCCCCGAGGCTATAAGTGGCTGTGCAAGATCAGGTGCATGAGGACCTGATCAGTGAAGCAGTAGAAAGAACCCCAAAGAAAGTCTGGAGTGTGCAGTGAAGAAGGAAGAGTGAGAGAGAGTGGAGACACAACACCGCTGAGAGGAGATGAGCTGCAATCCTGTCTGGAGGAGCTGGAGGCTGAAATAAGGGTCAGGAGGACCCGAGGACAGGTGCCACATGGGAAGGAGATGGCACATGGAGAGAGAGAGATGAGAGCCTGCAGGCTAAAGAAAAGAGGAAGGACAAGATGGTGGAGATGGCGGGATGGCAGACTGCCCTGCAGGCTGAGGGGCACTGCATCATCATCGCCGAGGGAGAAGAGATGGTGGAAACGTCATCACGCGCAGGGATGGGAGGAGCACAAGTGCGTGTCAAGCAGGAAGGGACGTCACCACTGGACATGCGCTCAGCTCGGCAGGAAGTAAGCAAAGGGGCCTACTACCACCAACTACAGTATGACGGTAAGGCTGACTGGCAAGACTTTCTGAAACAATTGAAAATAATGGTAATGATAAATGGATGGACTGATAGGGAAAAAGCCAGCAATCTGATAGCCTGTTTAAACCAAGAGGCCTTGCCTTGTTTACAAACAATCAACCTGAATTGCTGTAGTAGTTACGGGACACTGATAGTCGAGCTGAGTGTGTTTTTGATGGGGGAACATAGTTAAGCCCCAAGATGGGCCCTGCACCAATTGCGGGAGAGAGAATGAGCAGAGTGGGAGTAACATGATGCCAGGGGCGAGCAGGCAGGCAGTGAAACAGGCCACTATGATGGGAAGTCCCACTAATGGCTGGGGGCCTACCTAAAAGGCTGGACAGCTGGCAGCTGCATTGGAGGGGGAAGAGTTGCAGGTTCTGCTGGACCTGGGCCCAGATGAGATGGTCCAGTATGATGTGTTAGCCACAGCCCTAGAGCGTCTCTTCGGAAGAGTGGAGACTGCAGTCGGCCTGCACCTACGCCTGACCAACCGAATCCAAGGCCCAGGAAGACACTAGGCATACTGGCGGCTGACGTCAGGTACCTGGCCCGAAGAGGGTTTCCTGATTTCCCACCAGCCACCCAAGATGACCTGGCCATGGAGGTCTTTGTCCGTGGACTGACCCCAACTGTCCTGTGTCAGCAGGTCCGGCTTGCTGCCCCAACCTTCCTAGAGCTCACCGTGGCTCATGCAGAAAGAGTCAAGGTGTACTCGAGGAGGGGGAGCATGACCGGGCCTTTTGGGGGGAGCAGAAGAAGAGGCCCAATCACACACCACCCAGAGCCCGCATGGCCCAACCCTGTGAAAAGGAAGCCCCGGACGGCACCAGCATCCCTACCTAGCCCACAGAGCTGGTCACCCTTATAAGGGCAGCGATCACCCAGCCTGCCCGGGCACCTTCTCCACCGGCCAAGGACTATGGCAGTTTACTCTGATGCCATTTGGACTTTGCAACACCCTCGCAACGTTTCAGCTTATGGAGAAGGTGTTGGCCGGGATGCCCCCAACCAAATGCCTGGTTTATTTAGCCGACCTGCTGGTCCATGGGAGGACCTTCCAGGTGGCCCTGGATTCACTCTGGGAGGTGCTCTGGTGAGTGACGGCCACGGGGCTCAAGCTGCACCCGGAAAAATGCCAGCTGATGTGTACAGAGGTCACCTTCCTGGGGCACCGGGTCAGAGTGGAGGGCATTAGCAGGGAGGCAAGCAAGATAAAGGCTGTCCGGGACTTGCTCATCCCCGTCAACCCCCGGGCAACTCAGAGGCTTCCTGGGGCTCGCCTCTTATTATAGGAGGTTTGTGCTGTGCTTCACCACCATCGCTGCTCCCCAGCACAGCCTCCTGCGAAAAGAGAAAGCCTTTGTTTGGACCCCTGAGTGCCAGGAGGCATTCGATCATCTGAAGAGCACCCAGTGCCAGTCTCCAGTGCTGGCTCTACCGGACCCCCCCTCTCCCTTCCTGCTGGACACAGACTCGAGCAACGAGGGCATCAGAGCTGTCTTGTCCCAACCGGGGCCTGAAGGAGAGCACATGGTGGCATATTACAGCTGGTCGCTCACAAAGGCAGAATGCAGATACTCCGTCACCCGAAGAGAGCTACTGGCGGTGGTTGAGTCAGCCCACCATTTTCACCACTATTTCTGTGGACTCCCCTTCACCATTCGGATGGACCACGTCGCTCTGCAATGGCTGATGACATTCCTGGAGCCTGAGGGACAGGTCGCCCGCTGGATAGAGCAGCTGCAAGCCTTTCAGTATATTAACACCTGGCTGGAGAAAGGCATGCCAATGTGGACACCCTGTCCTGTCGACCCTGCGCACTGCAGCAGGAAGGAGGAGAGTGAGGCTGCATTGTCTATAGTAAACTGCGGCAAAATATTCCCCCGAATGAGGGTAAATTACTAATGGGGTTTAACATTTTTTTTTAATCCATATTGCCAGATAATCGTAAATCAGCATTTTATATGACATTCTGTATGACAAAATGCACAATTTTAAATGAAGTTTACAAATTATACACAACATAGATATTCCCATTATTTTTTATTTCCATTTGGCTGCTGCTTGCTGGTGGGAGAGCCGCCTCCCTGTAAGCTAGCAGTTTCCATAACAGCGAATTATGCTTCTGTCAATTTATCTTGATCTAGTTAACATGCATTTTGATTAATGAGTTTCCCTTATCAAGTCATTGAGAGAGAAAGTGATATATGTGACCTGCGACAATTAAGCTTTTTAACGAGAAATGAGTTAATTAACGACCTTGTCGACTCAATTTCAAAGCATTAACAGACTGGTTCAATTAACACATTTCGTTTGAAAATCACTTGCTACTAAAGCTCTCGTTATTATACCACGAGTTCGCTACAATAACACTGTTTTTTGAAAATAATGTCCTGTGTTTTGGTATGCGGCTCGTAGGGTCAGAAAGATTGCCGCCCCCCCTTGTCATATTGACGGTATCATTTGTCCACAACATGCATTTTCTTTTCATCATCATGAGTCAAGTCGACTTAAAACGGTTCTGTTCTAGCCTACTATACAGTACTTAACAATGGCAACGCTCACCGTCTTTTAAATTAACGGGTGGAAAGACTTGAGCATTCACAACAGGTCACTCTTTTTCAGAATTTCACTTAAACAACAGCCCCACGTTTTGTTAGAATGTATACGTGTACTTAAATCAATAGCCGAGGAACGTGCTATTCTGCAGTACTTGCAAAAATATTTGGTGGGGGAAGCGTTTAAAAAACAGACAGATACAAGCTACATCAAGACATAGTTTTTGCATATCATGTGAGCTAGCTGTTTCTGTACTGCAGTGGTAAACTATATTCAATGGTAAGAAGCAGCTATAGGAGATCCGGTTTTGCCAGTAGTATCACAGCATAGACACTATACTCAAATGACAAGCCAAGTGTCATTCAGAAAGGTCTAATCTGATTATATCGATATTACCTTATTATCTTTTTTTTTTTTGACATTTGGCGTTTTTCAAATATAAGCTATTTTGTTTAAACTTGAAAACTAAAGTTCAATCTATATTAAACCATTACAATACGGCAGCAGAACATTTTGAAAGAGTTCATTTTGGAGTCGTTTACTTTAATCCCCAGTAAGGATTTCAGAACCACCGAGAAAGGGAACAGCGCACAAGTTCACTTTTTGGAGAGCGCCCAATCCCCACCCTAGGATGTCAAAAACAGGGAGCCATTCAATGGCTGTCTTTAATGTAGGGACTCTTGAGCTGGCTTGTTTGTGTCATCTGTCATATGCTTCTATCAGTCTTTCTCCACGATCCCTATACTGGCTCCGAGCTGCCTTAGAGGGGTACCGGTAATATCGCTCCTGACGACAATAACTGTACCCCCTCCCAACAGAGATATAAACGGATCAGCGGCGGCGTTCTGTCTTTTCTGCAAGCAAGTGTGAGACAGAGGCAGGTGGGAGATAACTGACCAGTTTTTTAACAACATCTTTATAGTATGTTTTCTAACAAATTGAAATAATTTGCACCCATTTGCTGTTGATAAATGCGGCGGAGTCAGTACAAGGTGGCGCAGCCAAGGTGGCAGTGTGGTGTTTACATGACTATGGCGGAGGTTTGTTTCAGTTAAGCAGTTTCTAGAAAATGTGAGTTGTGCTGTTAAGAATTGCACAGTTGTTGAGAGCGGAATAGAGCAAGGGCAGGCATTGCAGAGACGGGGGAGGGTGTATACCTTCATGCAGCTGATAACTTTTCTTCAGTGCTTTTGAGTGTGACTAAATTATCTAACAGACTATATGAATAGCTACAATCTTAAGACTTTAATGTGAACTCTACATTGCTATAATGAATGCATTTATGGCTCTGGAAGTTTACTAAAAGGTTAGTTTTGCACAATATAAATAGCTAAAAAATCATGCACAGGTTTTTAGTTTTACCAGAAATAATAACAACAAATGCTTATAATTTAATGCAACACGGTGGTTAAAAAGAAAGTGTCAAACAATGACATCATATTGTTTTGCTATATCTGACAGTAGCTTCCTGCGCAATAGGTAATGCGTAGTTTCTATTTTTAATTCATGGTGAGTTCTTAAACGCCTCGTTTCTACTGAGCAAATTATTTTTAAAACGTATAATTCAATAGGTACCTTTAATAATGAATAAATACATAATTGTACCTTGCAATTCTATTTGATGTTGTTGTAAAGTATTGTGAGTAGTCTGTATGTGTTGCTGTAATGGCTGCTTTCTCTGTGTGGAAGTGGAAATGTTCTACAAAATGGAGGGCTAAGTGACAAGTTCATGGTGTGAGAATTTTACTGACCCTTCTTTCACAGAAAAAAAGTAAATAAGTAAAACAATTAAGTTGTTTTTTAACAACACAGGTGCCAAGGTCAGAATGCCACTTTCAGTGAAATTATAATTGAATTTAGAGGAAGATTCATAAATAGATCATGTAATCTAAATAAACTTAAACTTGATTAAGGTTGGTATATGGAGTCGACCTGTGATGCTGCAGTTATGTCTGATGCAAACCATTTTATTAGTGGTGCTTTTATTCAGCTAGCAGCTATCAGATCATTTTTGTACAGAATTCAGCTCTTACAGTTACTGTGCTGAGCTGGAGGGGTTCTTTGTAAGAGGCTTATATTACTTACATGACAGTTTTTTTCTTTTCTATTTTAGGTTTGGTTGTGTAGTATACTAAAACGTCCACAATGGGCAAGGAAAAGACCCACATCAACATCGTAGTTATTGGACATGTGGATTCTGGCAAGTCCACCACTACAGGTCATCTCATCTACAAATGTGGAGGCATTGACAAGAGAACTATTGAGAAATTTGAGAAGGAAGCTGCTGAGGTATAGTATTGCATTAAAAGATTTATAGAAAACATAGGCTGTATTGAAATACATTCAGATCAGCTATCAGCAAGCATATAAACGAAGGCATAATATGGTTCAACTTTAAATTATACATGTGGCCTTATATAGGTTATATATGGTCAGCACTCACATATCCAATCCTATAAAATCTTGACTTTAGTTCTGGTTAAAAGAGTGTGACGCATATCTGATTACAGTCAAACCTGTATGAAGAGACCACTCAAGGAACAGTCTAATAGTGGCCTCTTAACAGGTGGTCTCTTAAAAGAGGGCCCATGACTTATGAATTTTCTATTTGTCTCTGACATGCTTTCCTGTAATTATGTCTGTCTTACATACACTGTAAAACCCAGAAAATGTAATATGAACAAAAGGAAGTATGTAATTTAATAACATTCATTTAGATAATGCATGTACAAAACAAATTATTTTGTGAAAGTAATGAATGCTTGCCTGTCTCAGGTCTCACAAATTGTTTTAAATCCTTTGCAAATTTCAATGCCTGTGTCTGCCTTTCAGGTACGTGTTGATTCATTGCATCCTGAAACCAACGCCAGCATAAGCATAAGATCTTTTCGATTACCGCACACATTGTTTTCATACTCTTATAAGTATGGCTTGAATTTTTTTTTTTTTTTTTTTTTAATTTAGTCTTTGCCAATTATTTTTATTATTTTCTCCCAATTTGGAATGGCCAATTATTTTTAGGCTCAGCTCACTGCTACCACCCCTGCGCTGACTCGGGAGAGCGAAGACAAACACACGCTGTCCTCCGAAGCATGTGCTGTCAGCCGACTGCTTTTTTTCACACTGCAGACTCACTATGCAGCCACCCAAGAGCTACAGCGTCGGAGGACAACGCAGCTCTCGGGCAGCTTACAGGCAAGCCCGCAGGCGCCCGGCCAGGCTACAGAGGTCGCTGGTGCGCGGTGAGCCGAGGACACCCTGGCCGATCTAACCCTCCCTCCCCCTGGGCGGCCAATTGAGCACCGCCCCCTGGAAGCTCCCATCCTCGGTCGGCAAAGGAATAGTCTGGATTCGAACTCGCGATGTCCAGACTATAGGGCACATCCTGCACTCCACACGGAACGCCCTTACCGGATGCACCACTCGGGAGCCCCATGGCTAGAATTTTTCTGTTTATTTTCCTTTTAACGGTTTGCCTTTGTCTTAAGCCGCTACATCCGAATTATGAGAGCATTCTGTTAAGTTAGCGGGAAAGAACAACACAACACGAAACAGACACATTGGAAGCTGCCTAGTTCCAAGGCAAGTGTGAGAACGAAATGCAAGTTAAAGTAGCATCTAGGGAAAGTGATTGATGTCATTGCCTGCTCTTGTGTTCAAATAATGAAGAAGGTGAAACAGAATCAGCAAGACAATCAGGACATCAAGGTAAAAAGAAGCAACTTTGTTTAGTAATTAACAGTTTAAGATATTGAATCGGCTCAAAACACGGTCACGTGAACATAAATAAAAACCTAAAACTTCAAGCCCTAATTCTTTCCATTTTAAAATGCTGTATCTGAGTCTTTCTAGAGACACATTTTTCAGCAGTTTTTCTGGCACTTACTGTCTGTACAAGTTTAATAACTTTAATTCTGTCATCTAGGGAGGACCTTTTGTTTCTCCAAGTTTTCTGTATTTCTTTACAAGAGGCGCTGTTGTTTTATTGATTATGGATAAAAGACCGCTAAAATGGTTACCGTATTCCTTTGAATTTAAGACGTACCATTTAAAACCATATTTTTCTTATAACAATAGCCCTGTGTAAGGGTGCTTAATACAGGTTTGAGCCCGTTGCTGGATAAGAGAATTGTGGTCGCTGGTCGCTAAATAAAAGTGGTCGCATGAGCAGGTTTGACTGTATTTCATTTTGGCCTGTTCCAACCCTTGTCAGTTTTTCAGGGAACACAAAATAGTCAAAAATACATAGCTGAAAGTATTGTGTTTTAAAATAAGAAGGCTTCCATTTAGATGTACTGTAGTTGTTTTTGTTGGTACAGCACTATATTTTCAACAGAAGACGTTTTTTAATTTAGAACGATATGATTCTGAAAATATTACTTGCCCAAAGAGACGACTGTGGACACGTGGGCTGTAATACAGTACATACTTTTAAATCCGGTACATATTGTAGCAGTATTTAAAATTCCCCATTAATGACTCAACAACAAAATGAAATCAAAATGTTACCCATGCACAGAACTGCGTACAACATAAAAGGTAAACAATTTAGCAAAAGATTTAAAAAACAACAGTTTCCAGAATTAACAGTATCCAAAGTCAGTATTCAAAATTGCAGAATATAGTGCTCGATAAGGCCCTCGTGTCACAGTTCACTTGCAAATGAAAATGCACAAAAGCAACTAAAGAGCACAGATTAAAAACAAATACATCACAGTATGAAACTGTGGCCTCGTTCACTTTGGTGTTGCTGCATTTTCATCAGGTGAAACTGGAGGAAGCGCTGTAACTGCACAATAAAGTGTGCTGAGCCGATAAAGAACCTTGTAGAACACACGCGTGGTTGTACAGTAGTTCAAAGTAACAGTTAAAATGGAAGGTTCTTTTTTAATGCCTGCCCCATTACAATTAAATATTGTACAGTATTTATCGGGATTACTCATGACTTCAAGGTAATGTTGCATTTTACCCCCTGAAAATACATTTTACTCTCTTAGTGTTAAAATTAGATGGTAAGTTAGTCCCAGACCCAAAACCTTATCTGGAGCGCTGGTATATATATATATAACGGGAATTGATGTTGTTTCTTAATACAAGGACGGTAAAAGGCAACTGACGTGTATCTGAGTGTTGTATATCCGAGTGCTGACTGTAATAAGGTTGTTAATCACCTACTTGGTGATATAGGGATAGGACATAGTGATACTAGATGCAAGGATTTTTGTGCCAGGTTATTATGATGGCAGTATGATATGTGGAATTTAAAACTCCATCTGCTGCTTGCAGTGTTGGACAGGATCCTTCTTGCAGTAGGACATCTGTTAATTTACTTGTCTGTTTCACTGTCTTCCTCTATGTATAGATGGGCAAGGGCTCCTTCAAGTATGCCTGGGTGTTGGACAAACTGAAAGCTGAACGTGAGCGTGGTATCACCATTGACATCTCCCTGTGGAAGTTTGAAACCAGCAAGTACTATGTTACCATCATTGATGCCCCAGGGCACAGGGACTTCATCAAGAACATGATCACTGGTACTTCCCAGGTATGTGTAATAACTTGTATTTTAATCTAAAACCCAGAAAAGAAACAAAGCACAGGTGTTGACCATGTTTGATGTACATGTAGGCTGACTGTGCCGTCCTGATTGTCGCTGCGGGCGTCGGAGAGTTTGAAGCTGGTATCTCCAAGAACGGGCAGACTCGCGAGCATGCACTGCTGGCCTACACCCTGGGGGTCAAACAGCTGATCGTTGGCGTTAACAAGATGGACTCCACTGAGCCACCTTACAACCAGAAGAGATACGAAGAAATCGTCAAGGAAGTCAGCACTTACATCAAGAAGATCGGCTACAACCCAGATACCGTGGCTTTTGTGCCAATCTCTGGCTGGAATGGTGACAATATGTTGGAGCCCAGCACTAACGTAAGTAATATGAACTCAGGCTGCAGGACTGATGATGCAAGCCCTCTGTGACATAAAGGCACTGTATATAAAATATCTAAAGTGATTTAATGATTTCTCACCTTCCTCAATTTAAGATGACCTGGTTCAAAGGCTGGAAGGTCACCCGCAAAGATGGCAATGCTGCTGGTACTACCCTTCTGGAAGCCTTGGATGCAATCCAGCCACCATCTCGTCCCACTGATAAAGCCCTGCGTCTGCCTCTGCAGGATGTCTACAAAATTGGAGGTAAGGGTTGTTTGGTAAAAATATTTTCTCACTTTTAAAGCATGGCAGGGTGTCTGTATTTTATGAGTCTTGTATCGCTTTGTAGTGGTTTGCGGATCCAATAAAAGTCTGCATCTTTTTTAAAGGAATCGGTACTGTGCCAGTAGGCCGTGTTGAAACTGGTATCCTGAAACCAGGTGTAGTGGTTACCTTCGCTCCTGTCAACATCACCACTGAAGTCAAATCTGTTGAAATGCACCATGAGACTCTGTCCGAAGCACTTCCTGGGGACAACGTTGGCTTCAATGTCAAGAATGTGTCTGTGAAAGACATCCGTCGTGGAAACGTTGCCGGAGACAGCAAGAACGACCCTCCACAGGAGGCTGCTAACTTCACTGCACAGGTGGGGTTGTCTTCAATCAGGTGAAACATTTTGTTACCTAAATGGTTTACAGTAAAGGATTTTATTTACAGTGAATGGACTGAAGATATTTCACATAAAGAAATGCAAAATAATTTGTTGCTCGCTTAAGTTTTAACAGAATGCTGCAATTTGCAGTTGCAATGTGACTGGTTATGATTGTGAATCACTTTATATTAGTTAAAATATGTATAATTATGGGCTTATATGTTTTTGTAAATACACTGCATCTTCAAATTCTAATATCTCATAAACCACTTGAGATGCCAAGTTGATATTTTCAGTGTTGTGGAAATTCCCCTGTCAAAATCCACCAGTACCCATAACTTGACTTTTTGGTTTACAGATAAAGATCTACCACTTCAAAATCAATACTCAGATTTCTTATGATAAAAAAAAGATAATTCACACCCAACATCTAAATGATGTAACCACCAGGGACTTAAGTAAAATGTAAATGTTTCTTCTGTAACCTTTAGGTCATCATCCTGAACCACCCAGGTCAGATCAGCGCTGGCTATGCCCCTGTGCTGGATTGCCACACTGCTCACATTGCCTGCAAATTCGCTGAGCTGAAGGAGAAAATTGATCGTCGTTCTGGCAAGAAACTGGAAGACAACCCCAAATCCTTGAAATCTGGTGATGCTGCCATCGTTGACATGATCCCAGGCAAACCTATGTGTGTGGAGAGCTTCTCTGACTATCCTCCTCTGGGTGAGCACCTCTGCCATTTGGAACCTGATTAGTTAAAGTTAGAAGCATAGCTCTTGGAGTGCTGCTGTGTTTTACAGCACTGTTTACCCTAGTCGGTCAAAAATGATCCTCTCTGGTGTTTTAGGGACATTTTCTAGTTATAAAGATGAACTAATTTAAAACCTGGTTGTATGGCAGCAGAACTGTCAACATCTTTTTAACAGTCTAAGTTTATATTTTGTCAATTAATGTATAATGAGGGGTGGCTCTATTTTAAAAATGTAAATGCCTGACACATTTCAACCGTTTCCAGGGCGTTTTGCTGTGCGTGACATGAGGCAGACTGTGGCCGTCGGAGTCATCAAGGCTGTGGAGAAGAAGGCTTCCACCTCTGGGAAGATCACTAAGTCTGCCCAGAAGGCTCAAAAGGCTAAATGAATGATGTGTTCATTACCTGCCACCTCAGTAATCAATGGCAGAATGGTCTCCGAACTGTTTAATTCAATTGACAATTTAAGTTCAATAGTCAAAGAATGGTTAATTATTACAATGCATCGTAAAAGTATCAGAAGGAAAAAAAAAAGTTTTGTTGACTATTCGTTTTAATTTGTATTGTGACCATTAGTTTTTGAAGTTACTAGTTTTCATTGTACTTTTAAATAGGAACAGCACCATGACTAACAAGTTTGTTGTGGAAATTGAGACCATAAAAAAACAGAATTTGCTTTTGTCTTTTTGCAAGTAGCAGGTACTAATCCTCACCTGATTTTGCAGTATATATTTAAAGTACAAATTGGATGTTTTTGTTCTGAATTGTTAAATTATGTTTCGCTTTCATAATTGAAAGGGCATGTAAACATCCCATATTGTGCACTGTATTTTGTTGAAATAATTCAGTTTCTGTGAACAAGAGCCTTTCAACAATGCATTAAAATGGTTCAGATTATATCACGAGTCTGATTTTACTTTCATCGCCTTTAACATTGCTGCTGAAGTAAGTAAAAGATGACTAATAATAGTAATCTCTGTTTCAATAAAGACATGTCATTGATATATTTTCTTTTCATACAGCCTCCCTCCCCAGCTGATGGGAGCCTAACCTGGCATACACAGGGTGCAAGGTGAGACTACACTCTGGATGGGATGCCAGTCCATCGTAGGGCACCACACACACAGGGCAATTTAGAGTGACCAATTAACCTGGACAGCATGTCTTTGGACTGGGAGGAAACTGGAGTACCCGGAGAAAACCCACGCGAACACGGGTAGAACATGCAAACTCCACACAGTCAGTACCCTAGGCCGGATTCGAACCCAGGACCTTAGTGCTGTGAGGCAGCAGCACTAACCACTACGCCACCGTGCTGCCCTGCTCAGCATATCAGTTACCACAAATCAGCTAACAGTAGTGAGAGTTTTGGCAACCAAAGGCTACATTTAATTTAGAACATTTTGTCCTACTTACTTTGTGAAATAGAATAATCAAAAGTACATACACAAAGAAGAATGTGTAATGCAACACAACCAACTAGTCGTACAGCTTTATGCTGCATTATAGTAGGAAGTGACGTTTTTATTACACCTTTAAGTAAAGGAGAAGGGTAACACAAAATAAAGAATGGGAATACGACTGCAAACACGGAAACATTGCACAGCTTGGGGGTCGTGCAACCCAGTCCTGCACACAGCTCTGCAATGCAAACAATAACACAGTCCCGCCTCCACCCCTTTGCTACTGAGAGAGAGAGAGAGAGAGAGAGAGAGAGAGAGAGAGAGAGAGACACACACACACAATGCAGTGCATTCTAAAAGCAATACATGCAATTTCTTAGTTGATTTAAGTCTTAGCTTTGACAGTTTGTTTAGCTAATTTTACACCAAAGATATTGAATTTCTTGGAGCAATACGGGACATTTTTCAATGGGTTACAATTAAATTCAAATCCATTCAATTTATAAATTGCGTTTTACAAACCGCAAATCAGTATTTATATTGCACTTCCTCTTACAATGGCATTTTGAAATACAATGTAGTAAAGACCACCTTACCTTGACATACAGTCGCAGACAAAAGTATTGGCACCCTACACTTAATATAAGATCATTCAAGAAAACATGTTAAATACAAGCATTTAGTGAACATTACTCATTAATTAATGACAAAGACCAACATACACAATTTCTGGTAGTTCAACAAACAATATTTATTTAAAAAAAAGCAATTACATAATTTAAAATATTTGTTCATGACAAAAGTCTTGCCACATGTACATTAAAATTAATAAAATAAAGTAAAAAAAAAACTTCATGGATTGAAAACCATCACATAAATTAAACTGCATTATAAAGTCAATAGCCAGAAAATTAGATAATTATTTCCAACATCTTTTGAAGAACGTTTTGGCTACAGCAGATAATGATCAAGACAAAGGAGTTGGATTCACGTTTGAGAAAAGCACTTGTAGCAAACTACAACAAATGAAATGGCTGCAGAACAGCATCAAAAGACAGACGGAATACCAAAATCCACAATCACAGCAACGATCTGAAGAAGTACCAAAGTGTGCCAGTTTATATGTTTTTATTTCAAAATATAAGTACAGTAGGTAGGGTCCCATTAAAAAATAAAAAAGCGCCTAAATGGCAATAAACAACGCTAATAATGTACAACAAGACTTACTCATAAAAGATTAAGATACGTTACTAGTTCTCACTGGTCAGCTTCCTCAAAGGCATCCTTTCAATATTTTTGTGAGCAATACATTTTGTAGTAAAGTGTCCATTAGACTTCATCCAATTTAGTAGGAGTATTTTTAATAGAGGCACAGTTATGACGATATTCCAAATTAGAATAAAGCTCATAGTTATCATTTGTACTACATAATGGAATAAGTGTATATATGCGTCGTGGTACACGTTGGCAAGACAGTAGAAACATGTATATAGTCCTACTACCCCACCTGGTGGTGATGGGCACCAGGACCCAGAAATAAGAACGTTAATTTACACAGGTTTGTTTAATTTGTGACATAGGTAGGAGAATAGCGACCAACCTACCCATAGACAGACAACACCAGTAATGTAATTAAAACAAAGTTTATTTGAGGTATTAAAATGATTAAAAAAAAACAAAAAACAATTAAAACACTTGGCAAAAAGGCCACCACCCACGAATTAGGCTAGGGTGCCAACTGGACTCTTGTCAAGCTGTCCACTTCCAGGTTCAGTACTTCTGGAGATGTAGCATTGGCGTGATGGCCTGGTCCAGTAGTTCCCAGGGCTCCTCTACTACACCTGCCAGGGTAAAAAGAGCTCCTTCTCTAGAAACATTAAACTACTGTTAAAATACTAATAAAACAGTCAGGATAAAACAGGAGTGATGAATACCAATGGAAATAAAATGGCTGTACGATCGCACTACAAACTCCACTTCCCTTTGTGAACCATGGGCCTTCTCCTTGTCCAGGGTAGTTCCAGTGCCTCTGCGTCTCCAGCCAAGACCAGGTCCAAAAGGATTTCCCACACTTCTTCCTCTACTACGCAACCGCTAGGGCAGCTGGGATATCAAAATCCACTGTAGTACAGATACAGGATTTAGTTGCATTTCAATGTCATTCGAGGAGACAATGCTTGGCTGGTTTAACGTCCATTCTTCCCGCCTGTCTGAGCCCCATATAGATATTCGAAAGTTTACGGTGAGTGTGCAGTTAATTTTTTTTTTGTAAATATACCTTATGAAATACGTTGAATTCCCCTTGATTATAAGTACGAAAGTAAGTGCGTGTTTAGAAGCTTAATAGTCAGTATTACTAATTAATTTAAATTGGTGTGAAGTGAAGGAAATGGTGTTAGAAACTGGTGTAGTAGAAAAACGAGAAACATGTTAAAAAAAAAAAATAATAATAATCGATCTTCTCTCCCAAATATTTTTTGTGTTGGTCAGAACAATTTCTTGTGAGGGTTTGGGCAAGCCTCTTATATGTGCCGCCTATGACCACACTTCTTTCTGTGATCACATTTTTATTGGAAAACAAGAAATACCACATAACAATTCAATACAGAACAGCACTCCCATTTTCCCCTTATACTCTCCCCCCCCACTCCAGGTGGCAACCCCCTCCCCCCATCCCAAGAAGGACCCTGGGAATCTATTTCAGATAGTAATAACTGAGGACGGGCTTATCAGAGATGTAATGGTGTCTGCCGCCGCTCCCCAGGCCTGTACAGTCCCCTCCCTCACCCCATGGAGCCAAGCAATGGAAAGCTCAATATATATATAATGTCAAGGAGTGCAAGGGTCCACTGACGCCAGGGCAGGGAATGCGGAGGCTGCCAGCGCAGGGCAATCATTTTCTTGACAGCAGTAAGGCCAGCCAACCAAATCCGCTTCTGCTGTAGAGACACGTCAAGTGATGAGTCATCATTCAACAAAAGAATCTTAGGGGAACAAGAGATATTTTTACCTAGAATATTAGATAAAGTTGAACAAAAATGCTCCCAAAAATAAAGCCACAGCTGGGCATTCCCATACCATGTGATAAAAGGTGCCCATGGCTCCCTGTGGACAAAGTACACACAGCGGGGTATCAATAAATCTTATTTGGAATCATCTCCAAGGGGTTAAATATAGTATGAACACCCCTATTACTCCACTGAGGAAAAACAAAGGGACGGCCGCCTGATAAGAACGCAGCATTGTGAAAGATAGGTGAATGAATATACTATTTTGTTTGAAGTAGTTTAGTGTGCTTTTCCACCAAATCACCAAACTGTAATTAAATAGGAGATTATAGGACCATAGTGTAGTTTGCATTGCTTAAGTGGAATGCCAGAATAATCCAAGTCTTGCAGCCTATGTGGAGAAATTACATTTTCTTCAAGCTGTCGCCATGAAACAGGAGTGTCTGTATCAAATCACACTGTGACCAGTCACAGCACAAATGACCAAAAATAATATTTGAAATATGGCAGAGACAGTCCTCCTGAGGATTTCTCATGTTGTAATGTATAGAATTTGATGCGTGGCCGCTTCCCTCTCCATACAAACCTAGAGATCGGCGAGTGCAATTTATCCCAGTATCTAGCAGGGGGAGGGAGAGGAAGCATTGAACTGAAAAAGTTAATACGTGGGAGTATGTTCATTTTTATTATGGAGACACAGGCTTGGAGCGAATTAGGAAGCTGCATCCATCTGTTTAAATCGTCATCAACCTGTCTGAATATCTTATTAAAGTTGGTTTGTGCAGTTAAGTGTAAGCATGGGTGGATTTCCACACCAAGATATTTCAAATGCTTAACTACCTGTATGTTTGCAGGCAAGCATATATCTGTCACTGCAGAATTCAGAGGCATCAGGGCAGACTTAGCCCAGTTAATTTTATATTCTGAAAGTGTACTGAAATCATTAGCAAGAGCAAGCAAATGAGGGAGCGACTGGGAAACATTTTGAATAAATAGGATATCATCAGCATAAAGCGAGATGTGATGCGGTGTGTTGTTGATACTGATAGGGGTAAAGGTAGCAGATTGACGGACAGCTTGTGCGACGGGCTCCAGTTAGAGAGCGAACAACAGCGGCGAGAGAGGGCAACCCTGGCAAGTGCCTCTAGAAATAGCAAACTGTGACGGATTTCTACTACCTGCAAGCACCATCGCTGAGGGACTGGCATATAGGATTTTTATCATTCTCCACCCCCACACCCATGTGACCCAAGACCGACCAGAGATAGCCCCATTCCAAACGGTCAAATGCTTTCAATAGGGACCGCACACAGACCATCTATTTCCATGGCCGCATGGATAACATTAAGGAGACAGCGGACATTATCTGTCGCCAACCTTGTCTTAATCCATCCCGTTTGATCACGGAGATTGGAGCACCCAATGTAGCTGATCCAATTGAAGGCTCTGAAGAATCTGCTCACACTTTTCACTATTGTATGAAATATCTGAACGATATAATTTAGAATAAAACGACCCAAATTCAGCATTTATTAGATGTGGGTCCGAAGAAAACAGGTCTCACTAGAAAAGCGTTGACACAGTAGCGCAATTTGTCTTCCAATTTACGTTCCTGTGAGCACGCATTCTTACCGCTACCAACAATGCATCGCGGCTGTTTTTATCATGTAATCTTCCGATGTACTGTGAAATGAAACGAAAATCAGCCATTTTCCCCGCCGTTTCTTACACTACCGCTTGTGATCTGGAAAATTGCTAGGTAACTATATTTTAATTCATTATCGCGTTCATTTTCTTTTCAGAATTGTATATAACAGTATCGTATTGTTTCATCCGAGGCTTGGCCGGAACGTGTGATGTCAAATGTGAATAAAATATTAATAATACGTTAAAAAGAGAGCTACTGTATATGAATGATTTCACTGTAATAAACTCAATAATTTACCAGTTATTAACTAAGAGAAACGGCACGCGTACACTTACTCTAATTAACTGTTCTTTTATTTTTCTTTACAAGAGGGTGCTCACGCCGGACCGGAGCTACAATCTGGGCAGGACGTGGCTCCCCATGACCCATGACCCCTTTAGCTATTGGAGCTGTACCAGGGATCATGTTACAATAACTCAACTGGAATAAAACGTAACTAAAACCCAGGGGACCAACTGTCAATATTCCACATTCACAATGGCATTTTAATATTTAACGAACGTTTTCGTTTTGTATATCGAAGGTAAGAATAGCTATATGAATGATTTCACAACGGCATTATACTGTACCGAAAGAGTTTTTAATGTACTTAAGATTTAAATCAAATTGCATATCGAAGATGAGAATAATTTGTGGGTTTTGGTGAAGCAAGGATGGCTGGATGCACATAACTAACTAGGCCTATGATTTGTTTCACAATGGAATTACTGTCCCGAAATAGTTTTTAATGTATTTAAGATTTATTTCAAATTGCATATCGAAGGTGAGAGTAATTGGAGGGGTTCGGTGATTGTTTAAAGGGGGGGGGGGGTAAAGAGTCTTTAAAGTGCTGATGACTCTTCTGCTATCTCACAAGCTTGAGACAGCGGAGGCACAGTCAGCACCTGTGCCTGAAATCCCCCCTTAGTTTTTTTGACCACCAGTAGCAGAGGGAAAAAATCCAGAGCCCGCAGTTTATCCAGCTGAAATATATAAATGTATTAAAATACCAATGATAGCAGTGACAGAACTAAGTAGAATATTGAGTTTTGATTGGTTGTAATCTTTAAAATACATTTAAAACACAATACTCACAAAATAAACATATTTGTTTAGATTCTTAGAATCACTGCAATGAAACAGAAAAATAGAAACTAATTGAACCTGGACATACAAACCATCCATATATGAAAAAAAAAATGGGAACAAAATATACCTCTTGGAGAACCTAACTTACAGAATTAGATATCAAGAACACATTTCAAAGTAGATGGTCTAGACCAGGGGTTGGCAATCCTGCCAGATCACAAGCGGTAGTGTAAGAAACGGCGGGGAAAATGGCTGATTTTCGTTTCATTTCGCAGTACATCGGAAGATTCCATGGTAAAAACAGCCACGATGCATTGTTGGTAGCGGCAAGAATGCGTGCTCACAGGAACGTAAATTGGAAGACAAACTGCGCTACTGATCCGACGCTTTTCTAGTGAGACCAGGTTGGTCCGAAACTATATCTCCTTGCGTGGTCTTGACAAATGGAATGTCTGTGCGACGTTCGTTGTTGCGGAGCCTTAAAGCTAAAAGGTGACTCGCTCTGTTGCCATGAAAATAATAATTCTGTCTAGTTCTATGAATGAGGAACTCTGCACGCCATCTACATAAAATATTAAGATCCTTCCTAGTAATATCCAATTCGAGCACAGTGGTTTCCGAAAAAGAGCTCTTTAAAGTATGTTCTAACAGAGCTAATTTGGCTTCAAGCTCTTTAATTTTGCCCAAATGCGATTTATTAAGATTAGAGGCAAATAATGTAACAGTATCTCTAATAAAGCCTTTTATTGCATCCCATAAGATACGAGGATCACTTACTGAATCACGATTGCATATGCGATCTATCAAGAACCGAGTTCATCGCAGCATTCATATCAGCGACAATAATTAAACTAAACTCAGACAGTTCGAATAACAATTTGGTCAATGAATTAAAAAACGGCGCAATACAATCAACGCTCCCTTTGTTTTGTTATCTGCAGGGGAGGAAGCAGCCACATAAAAATATTTTTTAGCAAATCTTGGAGCATCTTGCTGTTTGAGGTGGGATTCCTGTATCATGGCTACATCTATTTTCTTTCTACGCAAGAGATCAAGGCAGCTAACCCGCTTGTTGGGAGAATTAAGCCCTCGCACATTCAAGGACAACAACTTTATGTCAGTCATGGGTATCAAAAATAAAATCAAAGGTCGGACAGAAATATGCAAAATAACATGTTTAATCCAAATACGAAAATATCAAACATGAATTCAAAGTTCAGAGGCAGACAAGCAAGATAAGGGAAAAAACAATAGAACAGCATTGAAACAATCAAGGTTCTCTCCATCCCTCCCCCACCCCCCACCCCCACAAAAAAACAAAACATGAGGCCGAAAGAGAACAAAACTGGCACCTCCCCCCCCACAGTGATGTCAATCATTAACCCTCCGTAACCCTCCATAACCCCCTAGTAAAAAAGTGACACCAAACTACAGTCCCCTGCTGCATACATAGCACTCATTTACGCTACAACAGAGACAGGATTCTCCTATCTGTCAGCAGTTAAATAAAACAGAGACAATACATTCTCCTACTTGTTAGCAATAGAGTCCTCTTCCATAGCAGATGAATCAAACTGAAGAGGTCTCCTAGAGGGCAGCGGCATCAGGCTGGTCAGACGAGACAAAAAGGTTTCTACCTCTTCAGAAGATACAAACGAAAGGTTTTCACTTCTGTATGAAACCTTTAGCACTGCATGGTAAATTAGGACACTGTCCACTACTTTCTGGCGAAGCCTAGCCCTGACCTCTGTAAAAGCCTTACGCCTGGTGGCTGTTGCTTGAATCGGAGCTATTGAAGCTAAGGAGAGACTGGGAATCCAAAGAGGGAGCATTCTTTGCAAGTAGCTAGTGGGATCGTCCCCCTCCAAACCTTCTGATAAGTTGACCAGCCGAACGTTGCAATGGCGTGATTGATCCTCGAGATCATTCAGCTTATCCTGAAATTTATCCACTTGGTCAAGGCAGTGATTAATGTCCTTTTTAACCTGATGCATTTCTGCCTTTACTGCATCAACTTTCGAGGTAAGTTTCTACAATGCTTTAATGTGAATATTAAGGTCTACTCTGAGAGAGCGGAGCATTGTTACATTGTCCCGCATCACCTTGTTGATTGGGCCCAAAGCCTCGGATAACATTCCTGCTACCAAGCCACAAGTTGGGCCGCCACAGCTCGCTCAATCACTGGGGCCAACTCCTCCTACACCCATCCGGTGTAGATAGAGGGGAAGATGTGTCTTTCTTCCTGGATGACATTCCACAGCAGGGGATTCAGTAAAAATAATGAAAATTATGCAGATAAGTAATTAATTTAAGATATTGGGGGTAATGGTGTGGAGCCTAATGGAAAGCAACCATGTCATGGTGCACGTCACGTGATCCTTTCATTACACCGCACTTCTGAGATCATTTCAATATTTGGATATGAAAGCGCTTATACAGTACAATGCCGGTGGTTTACTGTCATTCCATCACTGTAGCAATAATGCACGTGACTGCACCCACCGCTAAGTTCAGAGTTCCTACATACACCATCATGGGGTCCTTAAGGTAAGACTGCGCAAGGCGACGAACATCAGGTAGCCAAGTTGCACTAATAAAACAGAAACAAACAGATTAGTTATTTAGTTTTGCAGGATGCATAAGCAGAGTAATTCAACTTCCTGTGTAATGCATCTTCACCTGGTCATTATGGTCTGTGTCAGGCCGTGTATCCAGGATTATCTTCATTATCCCATGTCCAACATCTTGTCTGCCTCATCCAATACCTAAGGCAGCCAAATGAGATCATACAATTGCTAGTATAAACAGCAAATTATCTTTAACCCAAAAGGTACAAAAAGTAGCCTTAATGGCGTTCAATACCACATCTAAATCAGGTTGCATTCCACATGCAAATACATCTCATGACACTGTTACCATTGTTTTAATGGCAAATGTCCAAGTAAACTTAATTTGAAACAGAACCAGATGTTCAAGTTTAAGAATACAAACAATGAATAATAGTAATAATAGGAAATAGACAAGAGAACATACATACATTCATGCTACAATTGTATACTGCACCAGGTGTTCAAGAGTCTTCTTTTCAATACAGCAACCACACCGGTAATTCCTTTGTAACTGTACTAGCTGCACTTCGCCTCTATCTGGAGAGCCAGCTCCCTTGTTGGAGTAAGGACCCGCATCCCAGGACCTTCTCTTTTTTCCCTTGGACTTAAAAGAAATTCCTGAAGTACAATCAGCCAGGCCTGTGACTGAGAGAGAAACAAACATCTATGACATGCTTCATTTTAAACCAAAATCATGTACAGGACAAAAATAGTCTACTTGCAGCCATCTAAAATTTCAATTTGATCCTCCTCGTCGTGAGACCAGGTTTGTTAAGCGGAAACTAAATTGGATTGTGAAACAAGTTATTTTCTTTACACGAAACATACAAAATATCAGACCAATATTTGGGACCCCAAAATATTGAACGTTCAGTATTCTGAATGTCCGTACCCAAGGGCTGTCTGGCTGACGGTAGCGTGGACAATTTCAATTGAAAAATATTTGGACAAAAGGACCGAGGAGGCTAGATAGCTCATACAGAATTACAATTCATACCACCATGGTGAAAATACCCTCATTTCATTCACAGCAAATGTAAAATGGGATATAGAAAATGCTGTATTTATTCAAATTTAAGTCGCAAAAGTTCAAATTTGGGTGGGGAGCGACATGGAATCAGTTGTTTTCAATTAGGGGACCAATTTACAGTTGTGCATGTCAATTATTCAGGTGCTCTTGAACGAGAGTTACTGTACACAGTAATGCCCACTACAGTAATTTCTCTTGATACAGTATAGTAAAATGGCTATCTGGCAAACTTCATGCACATTTTATGATGCCGCTTTTAAAAGAAAAGTCATATTGTTTGTTGAAGAAAAGGGAACTTGCGCAGCCGAACGTGAATGTGGGGCATCTGAGATGAGTCTGAAGATGGAGATGCAATCGAAAGGCTATTCTTGCTTGTGAACGTGACAAAAGAGGACAATAAAACAAACTGAAATAACATTGAAGGTAATTTACCCCTTTTCAGCTACAGTAAACTGCTGTTCAATACTGCGAGTACAGTACTGTACTCATTTTCTTTTGACATTTGTAATATTGTTGGTGACTAGGTCCTGTATGATTCTTTGCGGATCAGAATCTCACATTTAAAATACATTCCCCACTAAAAGCAACCACCAGCAGAACCCTGGGAAAATATAACTGCTGCGGGCAACAGCCAAAACAATAAATACAATTCCCAGAAAAATACCCCTTTGGTCTGCATACCATTTGGCTAATTTGTTTTTTGGCTCAGATTCAAAGTACTGCATAAAGTCAGTTTACACGCTGAATGACAAACATGCAACCTTTTTCTTAAACATGAATATACAAATCTCCACACTGATGCAATGTGTTTTAGTCAGATTTGGGTTTGGAATGGGACACCTTCCTTTAGGTCATCAACAATAATATTGTTTTCAGTCAGGATAACTAAATAACCACCTTTATTATAATACAAAATGTAACAGAATTCCAAAACATTGAACCCAAACACTGGGTGAAGACAAATAAAAATAAAATAAAAATAGTTGGAGCACAGCCTTGCACCTGGTAAAAAACTAACAATAAAATAATATATCTATGCTATGCGGTTAATTGGAACTTGCTGGTAATAGGCTTGTAGATTAACCAATGAATGTACCAGACACATGCCTGAAAACCTTGCAAGCTTTATATTCTTTTCTGTTAAAGGTTAAGACGGCACACTGAAGCCCTCGACAGAAATTAAGTACCTTAATAAATACAAACAGGACTGTGAAAGTGGTGAAGATACCGATGCATGGTCGTATGTATGTGTGGTTATGGGCCTCCTTTCACATTTGGTAAACTTGGTCAGTGCTGAGGATTTCCTTGAAATGTAGTTTTGAAAGTTTAAACATACCTTTAGTAATCTGCCTCACAAACATACTGTTCAAGGACCTTACATTTGTAATATCCCAAACGCTGCATTTTATGGTATTTGACCAAAAGACCTACAAATTCTCTTAACAACTGTTTGGATTACATGAAAGTTTCTGAGCGTGCAGAAAGGAACTTAATAAAAGGAAACCACAAAACCCATGCAATACACCATGTGTGCTTGTGCAGTGTGACCAAATTCGCAAATCTCTGCAAATCTTTCAGCTGAGATCTCACCCTGCTTGGTAGGGTGACTTTCTATGCATGCAGGGAAACACTAGGTACCTTACCCAAAGTGTTTCTTACTCGTGTTATAGTATTACTGCTGTGTTACCTTTCACACCCAATAATGCTAAAGAAAACAACAAAACAGCAATAAACACCCACAGCTTAATGACCAAAGTATGAAGTGTGAACCAAGTTTAAATAAACACAGTACTGCAAACGAAGATGGCAGCCATACATGTTGCTTAAATGGTTACAAAGTAATGTAATGTATTCTGCTAGTACTGTCTAACCAGGTTTCACTGTGTATGCTGTGTGACTCATGCCCATTTCCAGATCACTGGAAATCCCCTGTACTCGCAAATGCCTTTCACCGCAACTAAACTCCAGTCAAGCCCTGGTGTTTGTTTGAAAAAAGCACCAATAACCTTTGTCATTCCTGCCATTACTTATATATGTTAACTACAGACCAGGTACAACCATTTTATCAAAGCAGGTTTTCAGCAGAAGAAATTGTACTGCCCACCCCCCTCCACATGCATACATGTATAAAATCAAATGTCCTAAATAAAATTACACCTACATTTTATTAACCTGGACTGAATTTTATGATTCATCCTCACAGGCTCTGCTATTGAGCAATGCTAACTTACCTTAAGTGTTATAAACAGTGAAGTGTAAAATTACAAACGGAAATCCATAAATTAATATAAAGAATAAATTATGTTATTTCAAAGGGGAATTGTAATGTATGCTCAGTAAATATTTGTTTTTAAAAAAACGAACATGATCCAACCACCTGTCTGTCTGCTATTTCTTCCTGGATGCACTCGCATCACCTCAAACTCAACCTCTCTAAATCTGACCTCCTTTTCTTTCCCTCCTCCTCCCCCTCCTCTGATCTCTCTATCTCTGTTCCTCTGGAATCTACCACACTCTCTCCCTCTTCCTCAGCTAAGAACCTCGGAGTCACCCCGGACCCCTGCCTCTCTCATTCCCAGCACATCTCCACTCTGGCACGCACTTGCCGATTCTTCCTGAGCAACATCCGAAGAATCTGACCCTTCCTCACCAACTACGCCACCCAGCTCCTGGTCCAGGCCTTGTTACTCTCCCGCCTAGACTACTGCAACTCCCTCCTGGCTGGCCTCCCTGCGTCCGCCACCTGTCCGCTCCAGCTCATCCAGAACTCCGCTGCCCGCCTGGTGTTCTCTCTGCCTCGCTTCTCCCACGCAACTCCACTACTCTGCTCACTCCACTGGCTACCGATCACTGCTTGCATCCAGTTCAAGACTCTTGTACTAGCCTACAGATGCCTTGACCAGACTGCACCCAGCTACCTCCAGACCCTCATCTCTCCCTACACCCCCACTCGACCTCTCCGCTCCGCCTGCACTAGAAGACTGGCTCTACCTCCTCTACGCTCCCCTGCCTCCAGAGCCCACTCCTTCTCCACCCTCACTCCGCAGTGGTGGAATGACCTTCCTACAGATGTCAGGACCGCCCAGTCCCTGACCACATTCTGGCGCCTCCTTCAGACTCCTTCAGACAGCACCTATAGAACTCCTCTGTTTTTCCCCTGGGACACTATCACCCTTCCTTAAATGTGCTTTATTTGCTCTTATCTGCCCCCTATTTTACTGCATTTAATCCTGTACTTCAGAGTATTGTAATCTGCCAAGTGTTTAATCTGTAGTATTTTGTATTTAATCATATCTTGATGTAACTATCACTGTCACTGTTATCTGCTGTATTATTGAATTGTATTTTGTCACACTTGTACTTACTTGAACCAAAGTCATTGTATTTATCTTGCTCTTATTGTATTACTTGTACTGTAACACTTGAAATGTATTTGCTTACGATTGTAAGTCGCCCTGGATAAGGGCGTCTGCTAAGAAATAAATAATAGTAATAATAACAATTATACAGCTACACTGTACTGCCACCTGCTGGCCAATACCCATAAAGCACAATTCATAAAAAAATTCATCTAAATCAGGGGTCTCCAATCCTGGTACCTGAGGGCTTGTGTCCCTCCTGGTTTTTGTTCCAACTGTACCCTAAATTACTTAATTGGACCAATTAAGTGCTTATTAGAAGCTTTATTGGTCCAATTAAGTAATTTAGGGTACAGTCAAAACAAAAACCAGGAAGGACACTGGCCCTCCAGGAACAGGATTGGAGACCCCTGACCTAAGTGCTTCAGCAAAGAGACTATTTCCACACCAGTCTGGTAAATCAACTCCTGAAGGAAAATTACTTGAAACTAACCCCAAATCTCTCACATGCATGTCCTCATATTCGATTCAAATATATTATATAGTGGCTGTGTGGTCCAGTGGTTAAAGAAAAGGGGCTTGTAACGAGAAGGTCCCCGGTTCAAATCCCACCTCAGCCACTGACTCATTGTGTGACCCTGAGCAAGTCACTTAACCTCCTTGTGCTCCGTCTTTCGGGTGAGACATAGTTGTAAGTGACTCTGCAGCTGATGCGTAGTTCACACATCCTAGTCTCTGTAAGTTGCCTTGGATAAAGGCATCTGCTAAATAAACAAATAATAATATATAAGCTAACTAAATCTGATTACCAAATCTCATAACAGTTTTTACTGACTCAGTAACTGGATTTTGAAAACATACTGACTGGTATGTTCTCAACCAATATATTTATTATATTTTTGAAAACTACATTCAGGGAGCTCAATAAAACAATTATAATAATTCAATATTCAAACTCAGAATTCCAGGCACATTCTCAGAAAGATAAATTTCAGTAAAATGGTCAACTCAGCTATGTCAGTGTTCTACCTTGTTCATTTCTATTGTAGCTCGGGCCCTTTTCTGAATTACTTTCAATGAGTTTATCAATCAATTATTTAGCTTTGATTAAGGCTTGACTGCTTCCAAAGACTTTCACTTCACCTTCATAGTCCCCTCGGTTTATCTTTGCAAAAGCAAACATAACACAAAATGGAATGGTGGTGTGTGTGTGTGTGTGTGTGTGCATTCACGACTACATTCTACTTAGTGAAATATATATATATATATTCATTTAATTGGTCATATCACAATCTATGGAAAATCACTTCCCATGTTAATTTGATTGTATCCTGGAGGGTGTACATTTATATGATCAATACACTTGCTAATACGCCATGAAATTGTGACCCACTTTATTGGTTTATCATCACCCTGTACACAGCAGATGTGATTGCTATTCTGCCATTCGTCTACATCCCGTGATCAGTATTGAACTGAAGTCCTGACTGTTTTGTGGTCAAATACCCGATCCTACTGTTATGAAGTTCACCACAAATTGCTATATAAACCCTTGGTTTTATTTTACTGAAGTCCTGAATATCCCCAACCTAGTATGCTTTCAGGTTCTGTGGTCGTAACAGGGGCGACCAGTTAACATTGCTCGCTTGCTCGCCGAACCCCCAGTCTCTTATTAATGAATCGCGCTTCCCTTCTTTTGGGTGATGTGTGAAGCCGGGCTGTGCTCGCTCAGAAATGTGAGCACCCAAATCCGCCGTGCACATGCGCAGTAGCAGCCAGCCGTTAGCCAGGACTGGCTATGATTGGCTTAAAAATGTCTGGATGGAGCACAGCCGATTAGTGAACACGGTAATCAGGCAACCAGCGCGCATGTGCCAAGACAAGACTCTCTAAATCTGACCTCCTTTTCTTTCCCTCCTCCTCCCCCTCCTCTGATCTCTCTATCTCTGTTCCTCTGGAATCTACCACACTCTCTCCCTCTTCCTCAGCTAAGAACCTCGGAGTCACCCCGGACCCCTGCCTCTCTCATTCCCAGCACATCTCCACTCTGGCACGCACTTGCCGATTCTTCCTGAGCAACATCCGAAGAATCTGACCCTTCCTCACCAACTACGCCACCCAGCTCCTGGTCCAGGCCTTGTTACTCTCCCGCCTAGACTACTGCAACTCCCTCCTGGCTGGCCTCCCTGCGTCCGCCACCTGTCCGCTCCAGCTCATCCAGAACTCCGCTGCCCGCCTGGTGTTCTCTCTGCCTCGCTTCTCCCACGCAACTCCACTACTCTGCTCACTCCACTGGCTACCGATCACTGCTCGCATCCAGTTCAAGACTCTTGTACTAGCCTACAGATGCCTTGACCAGACTGCACCCAGCTACCTCCAGACCCTCATCTCTCCCTACACCCCCACTCGACCTCTCCGCTCCGCCTGCACTAGAAGACTGGCTCTACCTCCTCTACGCTCCCCTGCCTCCAGAGCCCACTCCTTCTCCACCCTCACTCCGCAGTGGTGGAATGACCTTCCTACAGATGTCAGGACCGCCCAGTCCCTGACCACATTCTGGCGCCTCCTTCAGACTCCTTCAGACAGCACCTATAGAACTCCTCTGTTTTTCCCCTGGGACACTATCACCCTTCCTTAAATGTGCTTTATTTGCTCTTATCTGCCCCCTATTTTACTGCATTTAATCCTGTACTTCAGAGTATTGTAATCTGCCAAGTGTTTAATCTGTAGTATTTTGTATTTAATCATATCTTGATGTAACTATCACTGTCACTGTTATCTGCTGTATTATTGAATTGTATTTTGTCACACTTGTACTTACTTGAACCAAAGTCATTGTATTTATCTTGCTCTTATTGTATTACTTGTACTGTAACACTTGAAATGTATTTGCTTACGATTGTAAGTCGCCCTGGATAAGGGCGTCTGCTAAGAAATAAATAATAGTAATAATAACAATTATACAGCTACACTGTACTGCCACCTGCTGGCCAATACCCATAAAGCACAATTCATAAAAAAATTCATCTAAATCAGGGGTCTCCAATCCTGGTACCTGAGGGCTTGTGTCCCTCCTGGTTTTTGTTCCAACTGTACCCTAAATTACTTAATTGGACCAATTAAGTGCTTATTAGAAGCTTTATTGGTCCAATTAAGTAATTTAGGGTACAGTCAAAACAAAAACCAGGAAGGACACTGGCCCTCCAGGAACAGGATTGGAGACCCCTGACCTAAGTGCTTCAGCAAAGAGACTATTTCCACACCAGTCTGGTAAATCAACTCCTGAAGGAAAATTACTTGAAACTAACCCCAAATCTCTCACATGCATGTCCTCATATTCGATTCAAATATATTATATAGTGGCTGTGTGGTCCAGTGGTTAAAGAAAAGGGGCTTGTAACGAGAAGGTCCCCGGTTCAAATCCCACCTCAGCCACTGACTCATTGTGTGACCCTGAGCAAGTCACTTAACCTCCTTGTGCTCCGTCTTTCGGGTGAGACATAGTTGTAAGTGACTCTGCAGCTGATGCGTAGTTCACACATCCTAGTCTCTGTAAGTTGCCTTGGATAAAGGCATCTGCTAAATAAACAAATAATAATATATAAGCTAACTAAATCTGATTACCAAATCTCATAACAGTTTTTACTGACTCAGTAACTGGATTTTGAAAACATACTGACTGGTATGTTCTCAACCAATATATTTATTATATTTTTGAAAACTACATTCAGGGAGCTCAATAAAACAATTATAATAATTCAATATTCAAACTCAGAATTCCAGGCACATTCTCAGAAAGATAAATTTCAGTAAAATGGTCAACTCAGCTATGTCAGTGTTCTACCTTGTTCATTTCTATTGTAGCTCGGGCCCTTTTCTGAATTACTTTCAATGAGTTTATCAATCAATTATTTAGCTTTGATTAAGGCTTGACTGCTTCCAAAGACTTTCACTTCACCTTCATAGTCCCCTCGGTTTATCTTTGCAAAAGCAAACATAACACAAAATGGAATGGTGGTGTGTGTGTGTGTGTGTGTGTGCATTCACGACTACATTCTACTTAGTGAAATATATATATATATATATATATATTCATTTAATTGGTCATATCGCAATCTATGGAAAATCACTTCCCATGTTAATTTGATTGTATCCTGGAGGGTGTACATTTATATGATCAATACACTTGCTAATACGCCATGAAATTGTGACCCACTTTATTGGTTTATCATCACCCTGTACACAGCAGATGTGATTGCTATTCTGCCATTCGTCTACATCCCGTGATCAGTATTGAACTGAAGTCCTGACTGTTTTGTGGTCAAATACCCGATCCTACTGTTATGAAGTTCACCACAAATTGCTATATAAACCCTTGGTTTTATTTTACTGAAGTCCTGAATATCCCCAACCTAGGGGCATGTGGCATGTGACAGGCTGGTGAGTGGTGTGATAATATAAACAACAAGCAAACACGCTGTATTCTTTCAAAAACGTCCGTGTTTAATTAATGTTTTGAATATATGCAAAAAGAAAAGAAGTCGCCCCTATTCCAGCATGGTAGGGCAGGGGTCGGCAACCTCAACGTAACAAAACGACTTGTGGGCCGCCACCGACAAAACTGAACTTTTAACTCAATTATCAGGTTGTAATACCTACACAATACGAACGAATTTACAGAAACACACTGGCAAAGCATGGAGTACAATTATACTGGATTTTTTTTTTTTTTTAATGTAAATCTTTCAACAAAGACATTACCGCTATACCGCTGCTGTCTTTTAGTCAACATTATTTAAACCACACATAATTCAACAGTGCTTAACACTAATCTGTACAAAGGCAAAGATAAATAACTATTTAAATGGGTTTCATTTACATTTACTAGCTGCCTATTCTGTCTTTCTCAAAGAAAAAAAAACTCCAACGAAAAATAAGTGCGCAAATTTTTAACATTACATGTGGTTATTAAATCGTACATTTTGATCCCAGCAAGGGAAGAAAAAAAACATTTCTCTTAACAAATTAAAACAATTTATTTAATTTGGCCAATTTGTCGTTCCGCCGGCTCAGCACTTCAGTGAAGTCTTCACATACGGTAACTGCATAAGCATTGAGCACGTACTTCCCTGACGTTGGCTGCGTGCCTTGGAACTGTTGCTTAGCAACCATTGACAGACAACGTGCGGCGTGAGAAAATCAGTCCAGCAACAATAACAAAGAAGCTGGCTGAGCAAGTGCCGAGGAGGCTGATCTAACTCATGTTTTTTAAAATATATAATACATTGATAAAGAACCTCATATGGACAGCCATTTGCCGACCCCTGGTATAGGGGAAGCCAAACACTGCAGGTTGCAACCCCAAACAAAATGACACTCCTTTACCACGATCTTCCGTGCACTGAACTGTGCTCTGTATCCTGAGTGAAAGGGGTGCAGGTGTCCGTGCACACGCACACGCTCCGGTTGGCAATTACATCTCAGCACAAGGGGCTTTACTCGCGTAGCTGCATCCCCTGTGTACTACCCAACTCCTCCCTGCAATCAGCTCGGCACCCTGGTTTCTCCAATTGCTGCCTGCCCCGTAGCTGATCGCAAGGGATTCGTTTTGTGTACGTGCCGCTACGTGCTTCCGCCAAGATGGCCGACCTCTGGTTTATGCCTACTGTCGAGTCGACCAGTCTATGGGGAAGCATACCGCTCACCTTATACAGCGACCTTTCTGGTTAGATTCTTTCTCTCTTTGTCACAGAGCATTTCTGGAAACTGTGCCAAATTTATCAGTATCTTTACAGCAAAATTAAGTGGTCACCATTTTTTTTGTGAAAGTTTATGTTAAAAAATTAGTGACGCTTGTGTGCCCTGAAATTAACTTTCCAAATACTTTGTTACTTGGTTTGCAACATTGGCAGTTTGAATTTACTTTGAGAAAATTGGTCCAAATTGCATTTTGGAGTAAACACCCTTATAAATCTGGCCCATTAGGTTGTATCTTTGTGAATTATGCTGTATAAATCTGTAGAAAAAAATACACTTTCTTAATGAAAAGCATCTTCATCTGAACAATACACTGTTATGTCCATGTATTTCAGGATTGTCATAGTCAAGCAGTTCAGAACCTACTTTTCAAATGCTGATGTGATACCAGTATGCTTTCAGGTTCTGTGGTCGTAACAGGGGCGACCAGTTAACATTGCTCGCTTGCTCGCCGAACCCCCAGTCTCTTATTAATGAATCGCGCTTCCCTTCTTTTGGGTGATGTGTGAAGCCGGGCTGTGCTCGCTCAGAAATGTGAGCACCCAAATCCGCCGTGCACATGCGCAGTAGCAGCCAGCCGTTAGCCAGGACTGGCTATGATTGGCTTAAAAATGTCTGGATGGAGCACAGCCGATTAGTGAACACGGTAATCAGGCAACCAGCGCGCATGTGCCAAGACAACTAAAGGCTATAAATATGAGCAGCACGACTTCGTCTCTTCTCAAGGGGCGTTCACACCGGACGCGGCGCGCATTCCGCTTCCTTGCACGTCGTTCTGCAATCGCCGCAGACCTCTGTTCACTGGTTATGGAAAAGAGAGTGTGAGTTACAGGCATCATTATACATCGATATTATTGAGCATTATCGTATACACATGATTAAAAACTGCAACTACTGTCATCCCATCACATCAAATTTTTTGGGGGAAACTGTAAAAGCGGCAACAATCAGTGGTACTAATCTGACAACACAATACTTGGAACAATGAACAGCAAACAAAAAAAGAGAATTGCGATCGCCCTGCTCTACCGGAGAAAGAAAAATAATGTAAGATCGCTGTGGGTTCATGACATCCTCATGAAAAGCTGTGTTCGGCAGTTTTTCTTTTTTTGTGTGTTAATTTACCGACCATTACTGCCTGTATGGGGTAATCGGTTATTAAATATACCCTACAGTATTATTTTAATTTTATTTATAAAATATTTTGTATTTTTTTTTTTTTTAATCTTGATCATAGCCGAGTGAGGCATTTTTTTTTCTAGTTGTTTATAAATTACAATTTTTTTTACTCTTTGTTTACTCTTTTATTAGGCCTATATAAATGATCTGCTGGTTCCTGAAAAAAAAACCCACCTTTATTGTACAGTGTTTTTTTTTATTTTTTACGCC
This sequence comes from Acipenser ruthenus, assembly GCF_902713425.1. Taxonomy (NCBI): domain Eukaryota; kingdom Metazoa; phylum Chordata; class Actinopteri; order Acipenseriformes; family Acipenseridae; genus Acipenser; species Acipenser ruthenus. The sequence continues at coordinate 26,047,110 of NC_081193.1, forward strand.
TTTGGCCTTAAATGTGACTTCCATTTAAGGTCTTATTTTTTCCTCTTCTTGGTCTTTGAACTTGGGATTGATTTAGATTCAGGGACAACTTAAATTTAAAAAATAAAGTCATTGAAAAATTTGACATGATAAGACATCACAGAGCAAACTTTTTGTATCGCTTCCAACAAGAAACAGATCCACTGCTTCTACCACTGAGGTTGGCTCCCTGGACCCCACCCCCTTGGACCCCATCCCCTCACCTGCTTCTGAGGTGTGAACGCCCAAAAGTTTTGGCCACCAGCCACCACTGGTTCGTAACCAAAATTTTGAAAACAAAACAAATACGGAATAACAACAGCATAAAATAAGACTTTTAAGTGATACAAGCAACACCACCATGGAACCCAGCGTACAACAAGCATAACAACTTTAATTTCTAAGGAAATACAAATCCTGTGTCAGTAGAGTTAAGAAAATAAAGTTATATTTCACAGGGGAAAAAAAGCTCAGGAGATGTGGAGAGCAGTTCTAACCCAGTTTCTATATGTCAACGGCATCTGTTACATCAGGCCCATGGAGCCAAGAAACAAATGTAGTCATATCACGCCACTTGTTCTCTTATAAAACAATGTCTGGTTCATACCTATTACAGCTCCAATCAAGGAGCTTTCGACGTTAAATGAGAAAGGCGTAGTAGATGCTGCATCACTATTGCCCCTTCTCCACATTAGGCCTCTTCTTCCCTCTTCTCTTCTTTTTGTACAGAGTTGGAATATCTCTGTTATGCGCACATATTTTCTAAAGGTCAGTTATATGTAACAGATTACCAGTGAAATATGATGATGAGGATGATATTTTCCAACACATTATAGTTTGATTGATATCTTCTGAAGTGAAGTCTACACCGGTTGCAATATCCTCTCCAGCAAATCCATTAAATACAGTACTAGTATGGCATGAAGAAAGGAATATGTGATAATTGCATGCAATGCAGTGTGATATACATTTATTAGAGTGTGTAGTACATGAGGTCTACAGCAGAAGTATGTTTTTTACAGAAATGTGTAGTTGCTATATCATACAACCAGTTAACGCTAGCACATGCTGTTGGGAATATGAGAAACTGGGGATAAGTGGAGGCCCATCCGTACATAAGAACATAAGAAGATAAGAAAGTTTACAAACGAGAGGAGGCCATTCGGCCTATCTTGCTCGTTTGGTTGTTAGTAACTTATTGATCCCAGAATCTCATCAAGCAGCTTCTTGAAGGATTCGAGGGTGTCAGCTTCAACAACATTACTGGGGAGTTGGTTCCAGACCCTCACAATTCTGTGTAAAAAAGTGCTTTCTATTTTCTGTTCTGAATGCCCCTTTAACTAATCTTCACTTGTGACCCCTAGTCCTACAATTCTTTTAGCCTGTCTGCATATGACATGTCTTTTAAACACAGAATAATTCTGGTCGTTCTTCTTTGCACTCTTTCTAGAGCAGCAATATCCTTTTTGTAGCGAGGTGACCAGAACTGAACACAGTATTCCAGTTTTAACATTCCCTTGATTTAAATTCAACACGTTTCACTATATATCTGAGCATCTTTTTGGCCTTTTTTGTCTAGATGAAGACATTTCTGAGTCAACATAAACTCCTAGGTATTTTTCAATTTCAGTATCTCCCATATGGTATTTATAATGCACATTTCTATTGCCTGCATGCAGTATCTTACACTTTTCTCTATTAAATGTTATTTGCCATTGTGGCAATGTGCCCCGCCCCTGTGTGCATATTATGTGTTGTATGTTGCGTGCGTGTGTTAATGTTGGTGTATAGATTGGTACACGGGATATAAACGGGTCTGTGTTTCACGTGTGATTTAAAAAGGTAGATTTGTATTTAGGCACGAGGAGGGCACAAATCACTTCACGTGCTGGTTAAATGTAATATGTAAGCACGGGGTTGCACAGAATTAATTCACGTGCTGGGATTCAAGTGAATAATTAATTAGTAATTGAATCCCAGCACAACAGTATATATAGATGCACATTTCTTTCAGTCGGGGTTGGGTGTTCGGTGAGTGGAGAACGGGATTGGAGACGGAGGTAGTAATTGTTAAAATAATAGTAGTAAAGTATCTGCTCACCGTGTTTGTTTGTCTGTCTAGTCCGTTTTGTTTGTCTATTTATTTTGGCCTCAAGTGCCGTGTCCTGTATTTTGTCTGTTCCAACCTTTTATTTTCTGTTCTGTTTATTAAATGCTGAGCGAAAGCATTCGCTCAGCTTCACCAAACCACACCTCTCTGTCTGTTTATTTCCTGCTTCTGGTCTGACGCCACCCACTCCGGCCGTCTTTGTGACAGCCATGTATCTGCCCAGTTCTGAATACTGTCTAGATCATTTTGGATGACCTTTGCTGCTGCATCAGTATTTGCCAATCCTCCTATTTTTGTGTCATCTGCAAATTTATCAAGTTTGCTTACTATACCAGAATCAAAGTCATTAATGTAGATTAGGAATAGCAAAGGACCTAATACTGATCCCTCCTGGGATGCCACTGGTTACCTTGCTCCATTTTGAGGTTGCGTTCAGATTGAGAATTAATCTTTTATGTGGGACTTTGTCAAAAGCTTTCTTGAAGTCAAAATAAATCATGTCATATGCTTTGAATTATCCATTGTTGATGTTGCATCCTCAAAAAAATCAAGCAGGTTAGTTAGACACGATCTCCCTTTACTAAAACCATGCTGACTGTCTCCCAGGATACTGTTACCATATAGGTAATTTTCCATTTTGGATCTTATTATAGTTTCCATAAGTTTACATATAATAGAAGTCAGGCTTATTGGTCTGTAGTTACCTGGTTTGGTTTTGTCTCCCTTTTTGTGGATCGGTATTACGTTTGCAATTCTCCCGTCTGTTGGTACAACCCCTGTGTCAAGAGACTGTTGCATGATCTTGGTTAGCGGTTTGTAAATAACTTCTTTCATTTCTTTGAGTATTATTGGGAGGGATCTCATCCAGCCCAGGGGTTTTGTTTATTTTAAGAGCTCCTAGTCCCTTTAACACTTCTGCCTCTGTTATGCTAAAGTTATTTATAACTGGATAGGAACAGGTTGACACGTGGGGCATGTTGTCCATTTGCTCCTTTGTAAAAACTTGTGAAAAGTAAGCATTTAAAATATTTGCTATTTTTTTCTCTTTGTCTATGAGTTAGACATTTGTATCTCATAGACATCTAACATCCTCTTTGAATGTTCTCTTGCTGTTATAATATTGGAAAATAGTGTCACATGTACATTTTTACATACATGTAATAGTAGCCAGTTGCTAAGGAACAGAAGAAACAGAATCAGAAGCCTGAATAGAGAAAAGCTAACTTAGTAAAGACATATCAGTATCTGAGTATATACTGTATCATACCATACCAGTAATGTAATTGTGCTGAAACTTGGTGGGTTACTTCCTGTGTTGTTATGTGTTAATAACAAGGACTCCAGTTCCCGGTAGGCAGTGCGGTAATGATGCACATGGATATGTTACTAACCTGGGAGCTGAGCTCGGTATGGTAATCCTGAGTTGTATCCGGTTAGCTAGTTTACATTTGTTAACAAAGGTTATAAACTTACGCCCTGTTTGTCATTATTAAAGGAACAAACATAACTTGGTGTCAGAGCGGGATGTTGGCGAGCATAGACGGAGCAAGCAAAGAAAAGACTCAATAAAATGCCACAAGCGCCGCGAGTGAAAACGAAAGTAAACAGCTGCTACACGAGGCTGAAAGTGAAGCGTGAGTAGTGGAGAGAAAACGCTAGCTAACACAGATGAGCGAAACAACAAGTAATACCAGTGAAAGTGAAACTGAGGAGCAACTTACCCAAGCAGGAGAGAATATTGTTGCCGATGATCAGCAATCAAATCAAGTAAGAGAAATTCTTGTACCAGGAGTGTTTCCAGTCATGGATAAATTAAGCCCGCCCACACCTATGCAGTTGATTGGCGATCTTGCTGATAACTGGAAACGTTTCAAGCAGAGATTCAATATATATCTAGCTGCAAGTGGAGCTGGGGGAAACGATGAAAAACTGAAAGCGTCCATTTTTCTGCATGTCATAGGCGAAGATGCTTTGGACATTTATAATAGCTTTCAACTTGACGAGGCAAATTTAACTTTGAATGTGCTCATGGCTAAGTTTAAGGAGTACTTTGTACCAAGCCAGAACATCACGTTTGAGAGATACAAGTTTTTCTCCTGTGATCTTAAACAAGGAATAAGTTTTGATCAGTATTTAGCTGAGCTACACACACTGAGTAAAACATGTGATTTTGGAAATTTAAAAGACTCTCTCATCAAAGACAGAATAGTCTGTGGAATACCTGATAATGGACTTAGGGAGAGATTACTACGTGAGCAAGATTTGACACTGGAAAAGACAGTGAACTTGTGTAGAGCAGCAGAGACCACCCGTGCACAAGCTAAGGAGCTGCGCAGGGATGAGACAGCCGTGCATGCATTAGAGAGAGGAGCAGCACACAAAACGCTCTACAAAACAAAAGCAAGAGAGAGAGAAAATCCCGGAGAACAAATGTGGCAAATGCGGAGGCAGTCACAAACCCAAGTCATGTCCAGCATTCGGCAAATCATGTAACAACTGCGGGAAAAGGAACCATTTCTCAAAATGCTGCAGAGCTGAGGCTGCAAAGAAAAAGGTCCATGCAGTCACTGAAGAGCCAGAAGAATTCTTTGTTGATTCCGTGCAGAGTTGCGATGATTATAAAGCTGAATGGATTGTGCCATTGACTGTAAATGAGACTATAAACCATTCAAGCTTGATACTGGAGCCCAGGTAAACCTATTATCCACTGATGACTACAAGACACTAAAAACAAAGAGCAAAATCCACCCTGTGAAAGTGAAAGTGACTGGCTATACCGGAGAAAATGTACCAGTCAAAGGAGGCTGCATGGTAACCTTCAAACACAGGGGACAACAGATCAAGACACAGCTACTGATCGTGGAGAAGAGCGTAAAGCCAATCCTAGGACTCAGAACATGTGAAAGGCTCAACCTGGTAAAGAGAGTGTTTGTAGTGACATCACAGACTGAAAACGACCAAAACTTACTCCTGAAGGAGTACGCAGATGTTTTTAAGGGACTTGGATGTTTACCTGGTGACTCCAGTTGTCCATGCCTGCAGGAAAGTTCCTTTTGCACTGAGAGGAAAACTTAAGGAGGAACTCGCACGAATGGAGAGGATGAACGTGATAAAGAAAATTGATGAACCTACAGACTGGGTGAGCTCGCTGGTAATAGTGGCCAAGAAAAACGGACAGCTGCGGATATGTCTAGACCCAAGGGATCTCAATAAAGCAATTAAGCGAGAGCACTTCAAGTTGCCCACAACAGAAGAGATCATGTCGCAGTTTGCTGGTGCCAAGTGGTTCAGTAAGCTGGACGCGTCATCAGGGCTCCTGGCAAATGAAGCTAGACGAGGCAAGCTCGAAGCTATGCACCTTCAATACACCCGAAGGCAGGTACCGATTTCTTCGTCTACCATACGGGATTCTTTCAGCACCAGAGGTCTACCACAAGACAATTCATATGCTATTCAAGCATATACCAGGGGTAGAGACCATGATGGATGACATCATCATATGGGCGTCCACGCGAGAAGAACATGACGCACGAGTGAGACAAGTACTAGACTTGACACAAAAAGTAAACTTAAAACTAAACAAAGACAAATGTGAGTTTGGGGTGAAAACACTTACCTTCGTGGGAGATGTCCTCCCCGAAGCAGGAGTAAAGCCAGACCCACGGAAAACATCAGCCATCGAGAACATGGAACGTCCCCAGAACATACCTGGCGAAGTTCATACCCCAACTGTCAACACAGTCAGCATCACTCAGATGTCTTCTCGAGCAGAAAAATGAGTGGATGTGGTCCCATCAGCAGGAAGAATGCTTCAAAAACCTGAAAAAGACAATAATGGAGGAGCCGGTGCTTAAGTTTTATGACCCAGAGTGGAGCACCAGGATTTCCGCAGACGCATCACAGTACGGCCTAGGTGCAGTGCTACTGCAACGGCACGAAGAGACCTGTTGCCTATGCGTCGAGAGCCTTAACGAGCGCTGAATCCAGATATGCTCAAATACAGAAGGAACTCCTAGCCAGCACATATGCATGCGAAAGGTTCCACCAGTATGTCTACGGACAAGCCTTTGAAGTAGAAACTGACCATAAGCCGCTGGTGTCCATCATGGATACAGCGCATGTTGATCAGACTGCAAAAATATGATGTGAAGATGATATACACACCAGGAAAATTCATGTTTGTGGCCGACACTCTTTCTCGAGCTGTAGACAAGGAAGAAAGCGCAGATAACAAGAAAAGTGCAGAAATACAAGCTTATGTCGACATGATCATGACATCACTTCCTGTGTCTGCCGTGAGAACTGAGCAGATCAGACAAGAGACAGAATCAGATGAGACAATGAAAGAGCTTAAAGAGAGAATACTGAAAGGATGGCCTGCACAGAAGAATGACTGTACAAGGAGAATCCAGGACTATTGGACGTGCAGAGAAGAACTCTCCATTGTGAATGACATTGTCTTCAAGGGAAACAAGTTTGTGATCCCGACAGCACTACGCAAGGAAATGCTACAAAAGATACATGAAGGACATTTAGGTGAGGAAAAATGCAAACGCAGAGCACGAGAAGTTATGTACTGGCCGGGAATGAACCAAGATATCAGCCAGACCACAGCTTCATGTGAAATATGTCTCACCTACAGACCCAAACAGCAAGTAGAGCCGCTTATGTCTCATCCTGTGCCCGACAGACCCTACTTCAAAGTTGGAGTTGACCTATTTGACTGTAATGGAAAAAGTCACATTGTAGTCATTGATTACTACTCTAACTATCCGGAGGTGGCGACACTGCAATCAACATCTAGTAAAGCAGTCATCTCTTACCTGAAGACAGTCTTCGCGAGACATGGGGTCCCTGTTGAACTGTTTTCCGACAATGGTCCTCAGTTCTCGAGCAGTGAGTTCGCTTCCTTCGCCAAGGAATGGGAATTCCAACACACAACCTCGAGCCCAAACTACCCAAGGTCCAACGGTCTTGCGGAGAGCTCAGTCAAAATCATCAAAGGTCTGATGAAAAAGGCATATGATGGAAAGGAGGACTTCCAGAGAAGTCTCACGATATACAGGGGTGCGCCACTGCAGAACGGCCTGTCACCAGCCCAGATGTTGATGGGAGGACGCATACGCACCAACCTTCCAATGCACAAAGACCTGCTAACACCTAAGGGAGCACACAAAGTCAAACACGCTAAAGAGCAACAAAAGAAGAAACAAAAACAGCAACATGACAAGAGTGCAAAACAACTACCCAACCTGAGGCCTGGAGATCAAGTACAACTCAGAGACTACTCCACAGGAACCTGGACACAGCAAGGAATGTGTGCAACAAGAAATCGCACCTCGTTCTTATGAGATCCAGACAGAGCATGGAACAGCTCTGAGGAGAAATTGTGTGGATCTTCGTTATCAAACATCAAACCAAGAGGCTGATACTCATCAAAAAAGCACTCCAGAATGGTCAAAAGCCACCATCAGTGAACAGGTTGATCACAGTTCCCTGAATCAAACTGACTTCGGTCTGACAGCTGTACCCAGTATACCAGCGGAGATACATAGCAGACCACGAAGGACTGTAAAGCCACGTGAGAGACTTATTGAAACTTGCTAAATTGCAATAGCATAGGGACTGTGGCTAGACAACAACAACAACAACAAAAAAAAGTTTGTGTAAACAGAGAGATACGTAGAGGATGGGGTAGACGGAGTAAAAAGGAAAAAGTGAAACAAATGTGTTCTGTTTAAAACTTCCTTATTTATAAAGAAAAGTAGTTTCTTTTAAAGGGGGGAAGATGTGTTGTTATGTGTTAATAACAAGGACTCCAGTTCCCGGTAGGCAGTGCGGTAATGACGTACATGGATATGTTACTAACCTGGGAGCTGAGCTCGGTATGGTAATCCTGAGTTGTATCCGGTTAGCTAGTTTACATTTGTTAATAAAGGTTATAAACTTATGCCCTGTTTGTCATTATTAAAGGAACAAACATAACACTTCCTTCTACACGTCTTTTTTTAATTTACAGAGGAGTCTGTTCATATGCACTTACAGTACATACATATGTCATGCTTAGATTTTTGCATATACTCTATCTATAGACCTGCTTATCCAATTGTGGCAACACTGGACAAAAACGAGTATTAGAATCTGGGAATATAGGAGATGGATGGATGGATGTCAGGTCATCATGTTAATATCCATTTTTATGATACTGAAATGCAATGTCCTCAAATATATACTTCATAGTCATTTACATATAACACAAAAAGCATCATTTTACATGTTCTTGGTTTATTGAAGTATGAGACAAAAGGTCATTTTGCATTTGTTTTTCTTTCAGAGTTAATGGAATATCTCTGTTATGTGCACATATTTTCTTGAAATAAATTAGATAAAAACAAAACAGAACCTTAAAATTCTCAAGCATGTAAGTTAAGGCCAGTTCTGTGTAATAAATTACCAGTGAAATAATTAGTTTAAAAAAAAACAAAAAAACATATTCACTTGTAATTAACTGCCATGGTGTTCAGGTCTGCAGCAGGAAACAGTATTTTCTAACACATAACAGTTTGATTGCTATCGTCTTCTGAATAGAAGTCTCCATCACTGGAGACCTGTAACAGTTTGAATACAAAATTCAAACAGTATGCAAGAAAGGCACCGTTAAAGCATATTTGATCAAAGAAGGGAAATAAACTATTACATCTGTATGGTGTGTATGTTATACAATAATTCAGTTTTTGGAGACTGAGTTTAGCTAAATGTGGACATTCATTAAAAATCGGCATCCTTTATCATTTGAAATGTACAACATATGCCAAATAAGTTAATGTTTCTGAGGTGCTGAAAAAACTTTATTGTTCTTTGCTGTCCCGCTTTAAGCAGTCTGACATTGTGTGTCTGTTTATTTAGGTTTATCATGGCGTTCATACATAGCTTGTAGCAGAACATTATAAAATTGGTATGCACTTTGCATTACTTGGCAGATCACTTCAGAGCAAATTGTGCTTCAAGATAGCCTTCTGGATCCACCTGTTGGCATTTGTTTAAACATAAACTATAGTACACTGCTACCCAGTATTCAGACATCTCATACACATATTAACATGATGATATATACATTCTACAGTTTGTCATTAACTTTCATGTTGCAAAGCTGATGAGTAACATCCAAGAATATGTTTGAAAAAAAAGAAAGAAAGAAAGAAAGAAAGAAAGAAAGAAGTTGAGGGTAACTTTAGCAGAGTCCTTTATCTTACAGTCTGAGGCATTTAAAGCCACACTTAAGACTGCAGTAACTTCCTTTCTACCGTGGTAATAATAATAAATCCTCAGAAAAAAGTTTTTCTACATTTTGTATGAAAAGTATGTTCTTGAGAACATCCTGATAGTGCTGCTGTACATATCACTCACTGACCGACCAAAGATATATAGAAATGAACATTCAACCAAAGAGTAATGACCAAATGCGTGTTTTGTAAGTAGCAGCCATACTATTCTGTTTTCCTCAGTACCTTTGCTAGCAGCTGTACTTAAGATAGTTCATTGTAAACATAAAATTCTGTATTACCCACTAACGGTAGGATTCTTCCCACCAGAAAGTAAAATGCTAAGCTATTTTTTTTTTCATGACTGCTGCAGCTAAGTAGCAGTACGTTTTAGTAAGTCCAATCATTAAGATTTGGCAGATCCCAGTTGCATTAGCTGGAAAGATTACCACTAAATCTGTTTGTACTCTTACTAAATGAAAGGGCTTGACGTATGGATATTACAATAATTAAATGTACTGTTAATTTAAACATGCACATGTCATGCAGCTAGGAGATTATGGGCTCATATAACTGCCTTTCGGATTCTTTCAGATTCTTGCAAGTTTCTTCAGATTACATTTTTTTATTTATTGTTTTTGTTAAGAATAGTCCATGCAATGATATGTATGATTAAAGGAAGTACTAAGTTTACAAACAAAACTCTCCTGTGTGGTGCTATTTTAGTCGGACATGAGGCAGGCTGAGGGAGTCGGAGTTATCCCCGGTTCCGCCACTACTTTGAGATGATCGTCCTATTCCAGGCATCAGAAAGTCAGCGGGGAGTGTTGTGTCCACTGTGGATTGTGTGAGGAAATCAAAGCCCTCTGTCATGGTCTCTGTGTCCAACTCCTTGTCTGTTATGAACAGCTCTGTGTCCTTCCAATCGGGATAGATCTCCTGGCTCCCTTGTGAGCCATTTGAGTCACTGCTTGAGTGGTTTGTGTGGAGCTCCTCTGTGGACTGCATCAGGTCTTGAACAGACAGCGACTTCTCCAAGACTCTGTCCGTCGTTGAGGGCCCTGAAACCGAGGCTTCCCCCTCCAGGCCCACGTGCCTTCTCCACAAGCCCTTCTCTTTTGCATTGGTCTGTGCAGTCTGCCCATCATCTGTTGAAGCAACAAGGCAGACAGTGACATCAGAACCACCCTCCTGTGTGATGACTGGAATAATGTTTATGGGCCTGTTGATATGCTTAAGGGATGGCAGAGAGGGGATCTGCAAGGTCGTCGGGGCTGCTGGCTTGGAAGGTTGAGTCATTTGGCTTGACAAGTTATTGGGTGTCACAACAGGTATAGCCCCCTCACTCTGGCTCATTGGCACCTGCATGGCTAAGCCATGCATAGTTGGAGAGTAAGAATAGTAGGCTGAATTGTTCAGCTCGTTTGGCGTCAATATCAGTTGCAATCCTTGGGGAATGTTGGCACTGGCAGATCTGGACTCGCTGCTGCTGTACTGCGCTGAGCTGGAGACATCTTTGCTGTCCAAGGGGCTCTGGTAGTCAGAGGTCGGCTCAAACTCGAACAAGGGCATCTGCAGCGAGGCGAGGGTCAGCGCTGAGGCCGATCCTTTTCGTAAAACCTGTCTGTAGATTTCCAAGAGGGAGTCCAGCTTGGATTCTATAGACTGTACCTGGAAGGTGAAAACAAATTGCAGGGATTTAGGATTTAGTAGTTGATGCTTTTTTGTGTGTGCTTTTTTTGTGCAAAACTTGGCTTTTTGTGGGATGATGTTAGCACATTGCTGATATAACAGTGCAGCCCTCATTGAATTGAGAACATTCTTAAAGAGCAAGTATCTTCAAATGTAATTTTAATATATTGTTTACATTTGCCTTACTATTTTTTGATTTTGGTTCTGTTGCTTCAGTATTGAATTATTATCTTTTTTTTCTCTAAATCTGCCTTTACCTTGGTTGGCACTTGCTTTGAGCTTGACTGAAGCTCTAACTGTAAGTGCCTGGACTGATTCTATTCCAGTCGTATTACTATATGACTTTTCAACTCTGCAAGCCTGTCTATTACCTCTTATAGACATAGAGTCAGTGGGGCTGGCAGCATTGAAAGATCAGATTGTCATATTGAAGGGTTAATTGTATGTTGGAAATAGGGTTATGAAGGTTTGCATTAACAAGCTACTGCTCTTGCTAAAACCAGTCCGATCAAGACTGAGTCAGCAGTACAAGGTTGAAAGTACATGGAATGATAGAGATGACTCAGCATAATATCTTTTATATAACCATGGGGTAATAGTGATGGGAGCATAACAACTGTTTTATAACAAGTCAATGCTCAACACATATAGAAATGTAACCAATTACACATAATGGCCTCATCCTAGAGTTGGAGCTGTAGCATATAAATACACTGAACCTAGATACATTTCTTGGGCTATTCGGGAGATTCAAGATGATGTCCTTCACTCCTGTTCCTGAAAAAATAACCTCTGGCTTCAGGTAATATTGACCAATTACTCTGTATGCTGTTTAAAACTAGCTGACCATTATATCGTGCCTAGAGGTATAATTGCAATAACAGTGTATTTCTGTATTACTAATAATCTTCGAATGCTAATCTTTAAATAATATAAGTTTGATATACTTTACTCACTGTATCATTCATAACATGGATTAATTAAAAGTAAAACGATTATAATTGCTTCCACATCCTCATAACAAGGAAGGTTTTTTAATGCAGGTGCTTAGGATCAAAGTAAACTCCAAGTCAGATAGAGAGAGATGTGAATACATTGGAGCAACATAACAAAACCTCAGAATTATTTCACACTTCAGAAACAGTAAGCGATATGTAAAAAAAAAAAAAAAAGAAAATCTGTAAATTACAGAAATCTACAAAACCTCACCTGTTTTTCCACTTTACATACTCGTCCCAGCATGCTTAGGTCTTCAGTCGTCTCACTCTCTGGCAGAATCTTTTCTCTGGCTTTCTTATCTCCTGGTATTTGTCCTTTGCCAAGAATTTGGTCAACTCTGTGTAAAGGAAGGAAGAAAGAAATGAACCCAGTGTAAAATATCTTACAGCTATTCTGACGGCACCCAATATGACAGGACAGGAGAACAGTCACAGAGAGTTAGTAAACAAGACTCTGCTGTGATTGTATGTTAAAACAATAAAAGCAATTAGCTTCAGTATTCTAATAATTAATCTGAATAAGCAGACATCTTGATAACCGTGAGAACACATATGTTAAGGTTGGACTGTTGGATTAAATATTATGTTAAAACTGATCATTAAAACTGTAAAACATGTAATTTCTAAGAGCAAAAACTAGACTGGCAAAGCCTTCACTGGCTCCAGGCTTGCATTAACCAATTGATCCCAGCGCTGATCTGATGAGGAGGTCTGTATTGGCTGTGGGGCGTGCCCGTGGGGCGTGCCCGGGGAGCCTGCCCACAGCTCCAGAAGAGCCTGTGCCACGGCTCGAGGCGACTGCACCTCCATGCTACACAGAGGGGTGCTTTGTTTACATGGAGGAGGAAAGCGTCCGCTCCACAGGATAACTACTACGGAACCCTTCAAATGCAAGACAGTGCTTGTGAAGGCTCTGCCCAGCCAGGACTGTCGTAAAGACCCGGAGTCGCTGGGAGGCTGGGACTTTGGGAGCAACAGCAGTAGGTTAGTTTAGGGCAGAGGTTCCCAAACTGTGGTACGCTCGCCATGTGTGGCAAACCGTTATTTTTAGCTTAGCTTTGTTTTGTTTTGTTTTCTTTATTAAACTTGACACTAGGGCTACCATTGCTCGTACCCTAGTGTCAGGACCTGTGTTATTGAATCTGCTAAACCAACCAGACAGAATCATGAAATGTGTCTAGGTGCTAGGTTTTAAAATCTATTTTCGCACCTGTTAGCAATGGTCCCCTGTTTCTTTTGTTGAAGATATTTTGTTTGCTTTTTGACACTATGGTGTCAGTTCCCTTCCTGTCTTGTAGCTCAGCTGATTATATGTAATAAGCTGAAGGAAAACAAGTAACAGCTGATAAATTCTGACAGTTACAAAAATGAAACGACTGCATCCCAATAGTTGTTGGAGGTTGGTGCGCATCTTGTGGAAACATAACAAAATATTATAAGAATATTGTCCAACACCCTAACCTTAACACTTGCACTCAATTGACCAGCAAGGTAATAATTTAAATCTAGTAGCAAAATATTAGGAATAGTAACAGCTGTAAAATGAAAAGTAGAGATTTAAAAGCTTGAATTCAAATTGGTCATTTAGCCCAAATTACCTGCTAATCTTAAACCCCTTTCACACTGACACTCTTACCCAAGTCCGGACCTGGGTTCTGGCTATCCGGGTCCTAGCAATCTACCTCAGGATGTGGATCAACATGCTTTGACCCAGGTTGAGCGAGACAAAATGCATGACGGCAGACGAAATAACAAACAGCCACACCTGCGTGAAAGTTTCCGCAAGGAACATTTCTGTTTATTCTGTTTAGCCCTCTTTCTGTTGCTTGAGACACACCATGAGCCAGACTGCAGCAGGGATGAAGAAACATTTGTTCTAATCAACATTTGGGCAGACGGTTCAATCCAGAGAAGCTTGGATGGAAGTGTCTGTAACAAGCTGCTTCCGGGGCATTGATATGTGCATTGTTTACTTGTGTCTGTCACCCAGGTCAACCCTGCTTTATCAAAAGCAGTGTGAAATCACATAGCCGACCCGCATGATACCGGGTGCTGAACCGGTAGGTTCTGACCCGGGTAGAGCATGCCAGTGTGAAAGGGGCTTTAATCTCCCCCCCTTTTTAAGTGGTACTTCTTGTTTTTATAAAATGTTTGCTTTTCACATTACAGAGTAACACACAGAGCTGTTAAAAGAGATACGTTATTATATAAGAGAAAACACTTCCCATGATTAGAACACATTTAGAAACTAGAACATCAGGAAGTCAAAATTCTTGCACAGTTTCAAAATATCATCTTTACAATATCCTGGTCAAACTGATTCAATTTGCTAGGACACAAGAGATAATTCCCCTGACCCAAAGCGGATGGATCATGTTTTTATTAATTTTAAGTAATTGCAGCTAATAAATTTCTTGTGCACATCTATTCATTAAGTAGGTCTCACATGTGCAGTAAGGCTACGATTCTGTCATGGAGGTCACGGAAATTGTGAAAATTGTGAATTTGAATAAAGTCCATGAGATCTTGGAAATGGCTGTAAATCAAATTTGATTGGGCAAAAAATACAAATCTGCCAGTATCTGTAAACTGTTTCTAATGCAAGAGCTATACAAACAACTTCAGAGACATTTAGTGTTGTATGCAGTGTATAGGCCTACTAGTGCAATATTAACTCCAAAACAACTGAATGCAAATTCTGATATAATAGTAAATCAACAGAAATACTACTAGAAAGTATTTACCAAAGTTAAAACAGTTACCTTTTTATAGCATCTTAAAACCAAACATTCTATTTTTTTAATTTACAACAGAGAGGGTCACAGAAAAGCTATGTGGAATGTTCTAAAAAAAAATAGCCAGTTTGCATGCTCTGGCTTTATTGTAGATTTTTTCAGATCCACATCAATATCGGTAATGTCAGCTACTAACGCCCTCTAACAGTAGGATGAATTTCGTACAAGTCAACCATTGGAAGCATTTATATATGTTATGTTTGGAAATTTTTTTGATACGTGAAAATCGCATAATAAAATGGCTCGCAAATATTTCTGGATTTACAGTACAAAAAAATTGTGAGTGAGCTGTTTTCTGTAAACAGAACAAATGCATTGGAGATGAGTGCAATATGTCAGGCGCAGACAGCTATAAAAGCTGTGTAGCTTCACTATTTGCTGAACGAAGGACACATCGAACCCGACCCCTTCAATGGCTTCCTTCCTGCTGCTTTACAATTGGCGATATGTGTTTCTTTCAAAACTGCACATTTGAGACCTATGTAGCTAATGGAAGTGCAAAACAAGTATGCTACATTCATGGTTTATGTAGGGTCTACACCTCTGTCCCAGGACAGTACCAGGCACTGAGGAAGGGATGACCCAAAGAAAAAATGAAGATTTTGACTACCGTTCATTTTCATGAATGCCAAGTCATGTATTTCTTTATTGCAAAATGGTTGCTGATATTGACCCCCTGACATAAGAAGATGTTAGAATATGTCCACTCAGATCTCTTGTTAAAGCAACAGCTTCACAGCAATATGCCTAACCCGGATGAGGACTGCTTTCTGCCATGTTGACTATAATATAAGTGCAGAGAGGGGGAGGAAAAGGTCTTGACTTTGGTCGTCAGTTGTGGCTGTGGACCTACAATGGTATCCAACCTACATGAAAGAGGGTACATTACATTGGGAAAGAAAACAGGTAAATACAGTACAAAATGTGGACTTATTGAGTGTGTGAAGAGACACTACTTGAAATAGTTCAGTACAGAATGTCTGGGGGTGGGATTATTGGTAAGACTTCAGATTAAGTGTCTAATTACTGTGTATTTACATTGTAGTTATTTAGTAAATACATGTGTATATACACATAATTACAATGTTATTATGCATAGTTACAATGTACTTCATGTGTAGACATTTCTTTGCGTGATATAACCTTATCCCTTAACCTGACCCAAACCCCCCTAACTCTTTTCTGATACAATTGTGCACGTGCAAAAAGATGCATGTACTAAGTAACTACTATGTAAATACACAGTGATTAGAGACACTTAATGCAAAGTGTTACTGGATTATTTGTACCAGTCACCATTGCAGAAACCCATTTTTAGATAAATGTCCCACCCAGTTGTTCTTGATTTGTAGTCCATTACTAATACTTGAGGCACTGCTGCTCTTGTGGAATAGAGTGCTGATTTATAATATTTTTCATGTATTGAGGATTGGACAATAATCTCATAAGGAATAAGGTATAATGACATATTTAGTAAGCAAGGGGTCTCAGCAATAAATGCCCCCACCCCACTTTTATAGGAATAATATGATCTCCTTTACAATTTTTTTTTTTACAATATGAATTAAACAAGTACGATAGTTTGAAGCAAAACCCAACTTTAAAGACCCAAAGTTAAAGATCAATCTCTTATACATAATGTTTTATTCCTTTTCATTGTTTGAATCATTTCCAATTTTTTTTTTAAATCTGTAATATGTAAAGAAAATATGGTGCTGTTTACCTTTTCACTGCACTGCTCTGTGTAATTCCTATACAGTGAATAAAGAACAACAAAATCTATAGTACAATGCATGGTCCCAGAGCAAAAGAGAAAAAAAAAACTGTATTCACAATATAGAAATTACCAAAGAGCAGTGAAAAATCACATTAAACAACTAAATGGTGCAAAATCTGCCAATACCTGTACATTTAACATCTCACCCTATCGATGAAGTGAGCTGCTGTACAAGTTATTTTTAATCTTTATATTTGTGGATAATTGCACTTAAGTTTGTCTTTACAACATCTATACAGTGTTGCTATCGGTAAGTGAATGCCATTCACTGTTGTGCTTTCAAGAGTGTGACTGTGCTGTTGTAGTTCTGTGTACAGATAGGGCTGTGTGTGCTTTTAAGACAGTGTGGTGTGTGCGTGTCCACAGCCTGCTCACCGCATTTGAAGATTCTTGATTCTGCAGAGCATGTCCAGATGACCTGCTGAATACTGCTCAATCACATCCTTCACATCGTAAGGCCGTAATGTTTCTTTAAATTTTCTCTTTGCAACATGAAATTTCATTATTCTGCAAATAAAAAAAACAACAAACAAAACAAAACAAGAGCTTAAATCACTTTCTAGAACAAACAACTAAATGATGCTTTTTTAAAGAGGTCATGTTCCTGACATCATCTGTTTCTTCCCCCAGTGGTACAGTAGCAGCCACCTTGGTGTGCCGCAGCACTGCAGCACATTTCACCTTCGGTCCTTCTACCCTACGTAAAACACTTTATTGTCTGCTCCATGTTAAAAATCCTGCCGGCGACCTGGCCCATTATGGTTAGGTTGCCATGGACGCCACATTGAATGGCTTTGAAGCCACAGTGAGTAGCCCCATCTTGCACCACATGTTCAGAGTCCCTGGTGTGAATAATTCCATTTTTTCTCTTTGTATTCTTTTTGTTTTTAATTTGCACATTTTTCAATTGTTCATTTTTTTGGTTGTTTTTGGTACCTTTTTATATATGGCCATAATTGCTTTATTTATTATCCAATTTGTTCATTTTTTTTCCATGTTCCCTATAGAAGTTTCATTGTATACTGTCAGATTTGAGCTGGCCGTGCTAAATTTTATAAACAATCAATAATGTTTTGTTATCTGTCTAAACAGGGTGAGTCTCAGACTACTTAACAGCAGTGTGGAGTAGTGGTTAGGGCTCTGGACTCTTGACCGGAGGGTTGTGGGTTCAATCCCCAGTGGGGGGCACTGCTGTTATACCCTTGTTGAGCAAGGTACTTTGCCTAGATTGCTCCAGTAAAAACCCAACTGTATAAATGGGTAATTGTATGTAAAAATAATGTGATATCTGTATAATGTGAAATAATGTATAATGTGATATCTTGTAACAATTGTAAGTCGCCCTGGATAAGGGCGTCTGCTAAGAAATAAATAATAATAATAATTTTTTTTGTGTGCACATGCATTCCACGTATGAACCTGTAACCTTTATAGTTAAAGAGTTATAGGCACAAATCTGACTGTAAAAACAGCCGAAAATAGCTTGGACCTAAAGGGTTAATGATTGTCAACTCGATTATATCAGTTGAAATGGGGCTACCTTATAAAAAGGTTCACGCTCAGCCTTTGAGAATCAACATCACAGCTATAATTGAGTGAAAGCAAGTTGCTTCTTGAGGTATTCATGCAGGGCTCTTCAACTAGTTTTTTAAGTGGGCCAGATTGGAAAAAAGTTAGGAGTAGGTGGGCCAGAAGTATTTTACTCTGCACATTTTTAATCAATACAATAAATATTATATAATGTAATGTTTGTATATTGAACAACTTAGAAAATGTTGCCATATGAATAGTACTTAGAACAGTGAACATTTAATAGATGTTGGGGCAGCAGTGTGGAGTAGTGGTTAGGGCTTTGGACTCTTGACTGGAGGGTTGTGGGTTCAATCCCAGGTGAAGGACACTGCTGCTGTACCCTTGAGCAAGGTACTTTACCTAGATTGCTCCAGTAAAAACCCACCTGTATAAATGGGTAATTGTATGTAAAAAATAATGTGATATCTTGTAACAATTGTAAGTCACCCTGGATAAGGGCGTCTGCTAAGAAATAAATAAATAATAATAACAGAGTATCATTACAAACATTTGAAAATGTAGGTGACATAATAGCATAACAGTTATACTGTAATATATACTATAATATACAGTCTGAGTGTGAGAGCTGTGCAACAATGTGGTTGTAAGTAAGGTAATGATGTGTACACAAAAAACCTTTCATCACACAATATGTGAGTGAGCCACTTAAAACAAATAAACTTGTGTCTTTGTTTCTATTCCATCTCTGACACAAAAACAAAAGCTTGAATAAGTTAAAAAAAAAAAAAAAACAGATTAGTCCCATGGAAAGGGATGTAATCATGTTTCTACGTTTTGGTTAATTTCCCAAATAATGATATTTGATGTTTCTGACCAAACTGTTAATCTCCTTTGTATGGTATACTTTTTAATGAATCTCAAACAACAATCGATGAGTTCAAGATCGCACAGGAGTTGCACAAGCACATTGGTAGGAAGAGATCAACGCCTCTGCTTTTTAGCTAACTGCTGAGCCCTCTGGAAACGTATTTACAAAAAAAAAAACTTTTAATAGCAACAAGAGTAAAAAACTAAAATCGCCCACATAGTACGCAAAGCCAAACTCAACGGGAACTGCGTGGGTTGTGCTGAGTGGTTAGTGACTGGAAAGGGGGTGTGGTGTGATGCGCACGCTGCTTTGACGGATACAAAAATAAAACACGTCTTAATCACAAATTGATTTACGATGTTACTGTTTTTGTTTTTTGTTTTCTTTTTTTATTTTCCATATTTATTTTAATTAGTTAATTTTATTTTAATTTTTGCTGACTGTCGGCGGGCCAATTGCTTGTCCCTTGCAGTCCGGACATGGCCCGTGGGCCGCCAGTTGAAGAGCCCTGTAATGTATTATCATTTCCATTGTTATGTATATAGCCAGCGAAGACCCGTTCTTTTCTTACAAAATTTGTTTAAGTAAAAGCATTGCAGGTATTTATTATAATAAGTGGTATAATTAATTCACATGCTGTCTATGAGTGCTACTGTAATTATAATTAACAGCATGTAAGTGCTAATGAAATTACTGTTGAAGTTTGGTTTGTGCCGGTGTTATCAGCGTAAGTTTCATTATGATAACTAGTTCAGATCATAGTTCAATTCATGCTAATGGTATTAGAGTCTGCTGTATGCAGTTTGGATTGACAAGAATGCTCTTTAAGCATCAGCATCAATCCTGCTGAAAGTTTAATTAATAATTCAATTAAAAGCCACGCACATTACAGTTAATTCATGTAAAAGCAGTTTTTTTTAAATTTCCCAACATTTTGATATTGCCGAGCTGTATTGATTGCTTGGCTTTGTGTGTTTCGACAAGTGGAAATTGATCTATATGTACAGAGCTTAGTTTGCTGATCCTCTAATTATTTTAAGCCATCATAAAACTCTGGGAAAGAATGACGCCAAATGACCAACCAATGCTTCAGTGAGAATAGCCCAGAGTTATTAAAGCTGCAGTGTCCCCACAATCATGTTAAAACTTTCACCAGCATACAATTCAATTGTGTCTATTAAATAATGTTTAGTTCTTTGTCTATCAGAAAACAGGTCTTGTTGACAGTCCAATTACATGCTGATGCACTTGATGCAACTGAAGAAAACAAAATAGAAATGTAAATAAGCCTAATTCTTAATTACTGAATATTTCTAATGCCTTATTACATATAATTAAAAAAAACAAAAAACATCATATATTAGGCAATACAAAATCCTAGGTTATTTAAACTAATTTAATACCACCTTTTACTGTATATCCCTGATATTACATTTAATTTCAAATGATCTGAAGCACCCCCATTATCAAGTGTGCAGTCAGTGTATGGCAAGCCAAATGATCATTTAGAGATATCTCAAATTCATTTATAGATATCTCTAAATTAACAGGAAATTATTCACAGATATCTCTAAAGGGCAGTTTGGTGTACCATGCTAGCAAAACATTATTTAAAGATGTCTGTAAATCAATTTGAGATATCTCTATTTTATTTTTAGATATCTCAAAATGAAAGGACTATATCTTTAAAATGTGTTATTTACAGATATCTCAAATCATTTTAAAGATATCTGGAAATGCTTTACAGATATCTCTAAATCTTTCAAGATACCTTAAAATGCAATTTGAGATATCTGTAAATGATCACTTGGCTTGCCATAATCAGTGAATGGTGTCCACTTTTTTTTAAAACATGTCTCATAATGGCCACAAGGGGGTGATTAAGGAACACAATATAAGTAGTTCTCAAATACAGTAAGTATATTAATGAGGTTAATATATTTAGATATTTATATACACAGTATTGCCACTGGAGGGCATAAGCAACATTACTCAGCAGGCCTGTGAAAATGTAGAATTTAATCAAAGTAGTGCAGAAAAACAACAGAGGTTATATGGAGTAGTGGTTAGGACTCTGGACTCTTGGCCACAGAGTTGTGAGTTCAATCCCTGGGGGACTGTGATGTACCCTTGAGCAAGGTACATTACCTAGATTGCTCCAGTAAAAACCCAACTGTATAAATGGGTAATTGTATGTAAAAATAATGTGATATCTTGTAACAATTATAAGTTGCCCTGTATAAGGGTGTCTGCTAAGAAATAATTAATTGTTTATGTTTTTTGAAAAATAGTTGATTACATTTGACCTGTCTTCAACATCCAGTTAGACTTAATGTTGCAGTTCCTCACCTGCTACTGTATTTACCTGCAATGCAGTTACAGGGAACACATTTCTGCTAGTTGGACTAGTACAGTAATGCTTTGTTATGCAGCAAACTTGCAGGGAGTTGTTTTGTGAACCAAAGGTTCAGATCCCATTAGCACTTTTAAATAACTTGACTAATTCAGTTTAAGGAATGCTAACGTCTTTATCATTGTTGGTTTTGTGTCAAGGATGAGCTTAGGGAACTCCTTATAATGTTTAATATTGAGTACAAAGTCGTGTTTGACTTCTATAACAACCTGATTTTAATATTCAAATTGGACTTCTGAATACTTTCAAATTCTACAGTATGAGAATGAGAAAGCTTTATAGCAGCATCGAGGGCTGTTGCTGTTCTGGTGTCTACTGCCCCAGTCAGACAGCCTGTACAATAATGAGGCGCCTAGACTAAGGCATGCCTCTGGATACAGAATACAGTATCAAAGTGTTAAAGCCCTTGTGCAAACTCAGTTGGCAGCAGAATAGCATACACAATGACAGCAGGTGACAGACAGAAACAAATGTGAGTGGCAGAGTATTCTAAAAGGTATGTGAGTAAATGTGGTTCAGATAGTGTGTCTGCAATTTGTACGTCTGTCCTGAAGTCTGGGCTTTGAAGTTTTGCATTTTTTTTTCTCTTCAGAAAAAAACGATGCTATATATATATATATATATATATATATATATATATATATATATATATATATATATATTCAGACATTACATTTCAATATCCATAGTTTTATATATCAAAGTTGACAATAAAGTAAAACATTAATGGTTACATTTCTATTTCAGGGAACCAGGGTTATGATAATAACCTAACATTCCCTTTCAAGTACGAAATGTAACCATTACCTAATGGGTGAGTAATACCCAAAGCTGTCGCAAGGGCAAGTATGTGCGTTACCATTAGGAACCCCAGTAACAAGTATCTAGGGCACTCACCTCTATACTTTGGTACACTCAACTAACTGCTGAATGGAACAGCGAGGATGGAGAGTACAGGTTTACCCCGTGGAGGTGGGTTGTTGAGGATTTGTGGCACACTCCAAACCCGGTTTCTCAGAAATATCGGATTCAGTGGTCACGAGCTGCGACACATAGTGAAGAACCTATCTGAAGCAGCAGAGAGGAGCAGCAACTGGCTCTAGTTGAGACGAAAAGATTCTGGTTGGGGACCTCAAGCATAGTAGAAAGAAAGCAACGTCGATGTAAAGGAAGGTAAGTAAGCTGGGCTTAACTGGGTGGGGGACGGAGGGGGGTGATGCTGGGACACCAGAATCACTGTCGAGCCCTCTTAACGTGTCGTGGGCTAGTCGATGAAACACCAAGGATGGAAGGTGGCCAATTGAAGACCCCAGAGAAGTACCCTACTCAGCTCAGTCCAGATGGTTGTCATGCTGATGCGCTAGGGAGACCGCACTGTGGTTGATCCCTGGAGCCAGCATTGCAGCCATTGTGTGTGCTGATGCGCCAGGGAGGCAAAATAGGCTGATCCCTGGAGCCAGCATTACACTTCAGCCATCAACACCAGGCAGAAGGATATCTACATCATCAGATGGAAGGACATGCAGATGGATCACATTAGTTTACAGTAAAATAAGCTATGTCTTAGCTGGTGCTTATCTTGGCGAGAGCTGAGTCAAATATCAGCATGAAGTTTTAACACCTACTCTCATGTAATGGAAATCATAAATCCTGTGTTGTAAGGGTCGACTGGGAAGACGCCCTTAACACTCTAGTTCCAAAGCCAGGGTTTTGAGGATCCACAACATTTAGTCTGTAGAACCTAGTAAAGGTATGGGGAGAAGCCCACACTGCTGCATTACGTATGTCTTTGACAGATGCACCCTGGAATAAATCCGACGAAGTTGCCATGCCCCTGGTGGAATGGGCAGTGAGCTTCTCTGGAGGGGGCAAGTTGGTTCACTCCTAGGCAGTCCTGACTGTATCTGCTATCCAATTGGACAGTCTCTGTTTAGACAGGGCATTACTGTGGGACTCATAGCAGACAAAAATAGTTTTGACTGCCGCTGACTTTTCATCCTGTCAACATAATACACTAATGTCTGCACAGGACAGAGCGTATGGAGCTGCCCTCTCAGACTGGAAAGGAGGTGGATGGAAAGCCTCCAGTTCCACAGACTGGTTGACATGGAATGCCGAGATAGTCTTCGGCAAACAAGTAGGATTGGTACGGAGCGTAACCTTTGTCTTGGCTTCTGCAAAAATTCAGTAGGCTTTCGCAATTGAGAATGCCTGCATCTCACGCACTAACTTTGCAATTGCAAGCAAGAAAGACGCTTTGAGCAATACAAATTTCAGCTCAGCTGAATGCAAGGGCTCAAATGGATACTTCATGAGTGCATATAACAGTTGTCTCAGTCACTGGTGTGCCAAGGCATCTACCGTGAGCGGGTCCCCATCTTCTATTATGGAGAACCAGAGGGGACAGTGGGTTGATTCCTGGGAGGCAGAGATCTATCTCTGCTCTCCTTAACCTCTCCCAAATGAGGCTCACCACCTCGGTTGAGAGAAGGTCAGCAGCCTAGTTTGTCACTCCAGGCAGATGAACTGCCCACAGTGAGAGGAGGTTCTCATGTGCCCACAGTAAAAGCTTGCGAGCCACACGATGGAGACTGGGCCTGAGGCTGCCCTGGTGGTTGATGTAAGCAACCACTGTTGTGTTTTGTCTGTATGGACAAGCATATGTCTCCCTTGAACCTCCTGCAAAAAATTCTGCAAGGCCAGGTAAACTGCCTGCAGCTACAAAACATTTATGTAGAGACCCTGCCATGGGGGGTGCCACAAACCTTGCACACCCCTGCCATTCCACACTACGCCCCAGGCTGGATGTGTCCTTGGTGAAGACCTTGCTTCTGGTGACACTGCCCAGCGCTACACAGAGGTGTAGATGGGTGGGCTGTTTTCACCAAGAGAGTCTTTAGACAGTGGCGATAGACGGTCACAGTTCAACGTGGGCTAAACAACCCTGCTGTTGAACCAGGCCTGCAGAGGGCGCATGCACAGGAGACCCAATGGAATGGTCTGGAGCTGCTGCCAATAAGCCCAGAAAGCCCACTGATAGGAATCGCTCTTTACTTTTTTGTCACGCCCACCTGATTGTTACTATGGTTACACCAGTCCGCTTCCGCTGGGGCTCGAGATATTTTAAAATGTAGTGCTAGTGTAGTCAGTCGAGTTCAAATGGTGGATATAGCATTAGTGAATAGTTTAAAAAAAATGGAATCAAAAAGCAAAAAAGGATTGTGCAGCTATAACAAAGAATGGGAGGCAACATACATCTGGATGAAGTTGGTGCCAGGGGAGGAACAGAAAGACAAGTGCACAGTTTGCCACAAAACATTTACAATTCCCCACGGATGAGAGAATGAAATTAAACAACATGCTGCGGGCGATTTGCACAAAAGGTTTGAGCTACAGCAAGAACAAAATAAATCGCTATCTAAGATAGCAGTAATAACAAAATAACTGCCGTCGAGCTGACCAGCATCTACCACACAGTTCGTCACGGGCATTCCTGTCGATCAGCAGATTGTGGAATAAAACTTACCACCACATTGTTCCCAGACTCTGACATAGCATGAAAATTGTCATGTGGGCATACAAAATGCTCTTCAATTGTGACACATGTGCTTGCTCCTGCTTCTGTTGATGGGTGCTTAGAAAATCTGCAGGCTAAAATGTTCGAGGTGGCGGCTGACTCGTGTGTTGATATGAAAATGTACTTTTCTGTAGCTTCAGATGCCTGCAATCATGGCAACTCTTTCCTCTTGCACTCCGGTTTTGGACACCTGTTCTTATGAAGACAATGACGAAACACCTGATGCTATATTCAGTCAGATTGTCACAAGATTAGCTGAACATGATCTGAGTTTGGAACAAGTTTCTGCCTACACAGCGGACAATGCTAGTATAAATTATGGGAAACATAAATCTGTATTCAAAAAGCTTCAGGATAAGAATCCTGGCATCATTAAAGCAAACTGCATGGCCCACATTCTACACACCTGTGCATGTCACTTGTCATCATCTGCCAAACGTGTCTAAGCTAAAAATAATTTTTGATTTTGTGTAAATTTGACTCTATGTAGGCATGTATCTACAAGGTGGCTAAGTTTGTTCACTGCAGTCAAGAGGTTACACGATTACTGGCCCGACTTAAAGAGCTACTTCTTGTCTTTAGGGGAAGACGACTGTCCAAGAACCCTGTGGAAATACATTGAACATGATACAGAGGGTGATGGGATACCGTGTGGACTTGAGAAAATGTGAAATTCCTACAAAATGCACTTAAGAGGGAAATGAAGTAACAGCATGTGAATTGTATGAAACCATGGCCATACTCCATCTAAAAATCCAGCAAAGAATAACCGACTTTCTTTGGATTTGAGGCCAGCTCTGCCATGAAGCAACTTACTACTTCGCAGGCTTTGACAATTCGAGAGGACTTTTTACATTTTTACCAGTATGCTTTGGCCTACTTGGAAAAATGGTTTGATTTTTCTGAGGATAGCTACTTAAAGTGAATGCAATGCTTTAACTTTGAAGAAAGAGTTCAGCTTTGCTGAACTATGTGATGCAGTTGAAGCTCTTCAGATGACATCCAAGATAGAAATTGATGCTTTCTATAATGAGTTTTGCATTATTTTGCCATGTCTGAAAAGCATCACAGCATCTACAGACCCTGTGGGAAAAAATGGTGCACTTTACTGAAGAGCACAAAAGCTCCAAATATTACTGTTCTGGTTTCTTTAGCATTAAGGCTTCCTGTAACCAACACCTTAGTTGAAAGACTCTTTTCCTTAATGCCTGGTGCATGGACAGATCTGTGTAACCGGAGCAGTGTGGAACTCATCAAGAGTGAGATTCAAGTCAAGGTAAACCATGAACAAGACTGCCAAGAGTTTTATGCCTATGTTTTTAAGGAAAAGGCACTTCTGGAAGCTACCCGATCAGAGAAGTATACGTTCAAGGAGCAGAAGGAAACATAAAAATTACTAGTAAGTAGAATTCAGCTTCTTTATCAATTTGCTGTCCAATTATAGGTTACAATGTTCCTCTACTTGTAAAACAAAAATGCATTAAAATGTTGTCAGCTTTTTTTTATGTCAGGTGTACAGTGTTTAAAGTGGTTTGAAAAAAGTGCTGGTATGCACAGAAAAAAATGTGCTGGGGAGGACTCGTTTGATGATTTTACCACATTCAGCTATACGGAATATGTTTAATTATATTAATTTTATTAAAACCTCTATCACAATCAGCAGTACTAACAGCTAGGGTGTAAATAGTACTGAATAGTTTTTTTCAGTTTTTAAGGAACGTTCCTTTTTCCTGTTTATTTGTAGTAGAAGCTCTGCCGACAGGGAGAGCTTAACCGCAGGTGATGTGCTGTCTGACTCCACGTCCTCAGACGGGATTGCCAGCTTCTGTTCGCTCACCTCCTCCGAGGCGGCGATGGACAGCACATCATCCTGTTTTCCAGTCTGCGCTCGTAGCCCCCTGGGGCCCCAAGGGGACAGACGGGGCAGGTGGCGCTTAATGTTCATGCAGTAACTCTACAAGCACAGTTTCTTGGTGGGAAACAGCTGCCCAGAGCATCTCCATCAGCTCTAAGGTCACCGATCGCTTGGTATGGCGAATCTAATTTCTTGAGGGAGGAGAAAGGCAGAGGAAGATGAGGAAGACTGTGAAGACAGCTTCCTGCCTGGGCTACTTTCCCAGATGCATCGTCCGATCTCCCTTGGCACAGAGCCATGGGGTGAGGACGCAGCCACCTCTCTACCAGAGGATGATGGGGAAGAGTGCTGTGCAGGAGTGAGGGACGCAGAGTGCTCTGTAGAGCCGCGGGAGAGACGGAGAAATGTGCACAAAACTCACAGAAACTGCGGTTAGTCAGTGCCTCCTTGGCGTGTTCGGGCACCAGGCAGGAAGAGCATCTGCCCTGCTTGTCTTCAACAGGCAGACTGGTCTTGCATGTTTCGCAGAGATAAAATGCAGGCATGATGAAAGAAGTAATCCAGTGTACAGTAAACAATGTACAGGTGCTGTCTCAGTCTGCTTATAGACAACAATGGGGCAGATCAAGACCCGAACAAGACCGGCTTGGTACTGGACCGGGGATGGAAGCACTGGTTGGTAGCGGGTCGGAACCGGGACAGTACCGGGTCAGTTCAGTAATGGTTTGGTAGAATACTGGTGCAATAACCTCGGCCACTGTTCGGTATGGTACCGGGTCAGGAACTTAGCGAGTCGAGAACAGAACTGGTCGGTTGCCGTGGGTAGCACTGTACAGGGTTCCACACCTGTACAATCTACTGGCAAAACCACAAAATGCACAATATATGCATAATTCATTGAAAAAAAAAAAGCACACTAATTAGCAAAAATTATACAGTCATGAGCAACACGTACTTATCTGATACCAGGATCCCCTGTCAGGTCAGTCTTGTAAGGAGAAATGG
Source organism: Acipenser ruthenus (assembly GCF_902713425.1). Lineage (NCBI taxonomy): Eukaryota > Metazoa > Chordata > Actinopteri > Acipenseriformes > Acipenseridae > Acipenser > Acipenser ruthenus. The sequence continues at coordinate 26,075,013 of NC_081193.1, forward strand.
CGCTGAGATTGGTGCACGCAGTCCTTCTGTACCCTCGGGGGCAGGCATGACTGCGTCACAGGCTCTGACGTGCAGCTTTGGTATATAATATTCAGGTTTTGGGGTCTTTAGGCGGTAAACACCCATTAGGTAATGGTTACATTTCGTACTTGAAAGGGAACTAAGTATCTGACTTTAATTCCTAAAATTAAACCTTGGATATTGAAACTTGACATACAAATGGCCATGTTAAAGTAGAAACGCTTGTCCAATGACAATAAAAATGAAGATCAAGTTCACACCATTTGTATAGCATGGTTCAAAGACCAAAGATTAAAATAATAAAACCGTCATCACCCAAGTCAGTTATTTTTTACTGATAATAAATAACTAAGGAGTAAACGCTGGAAATGATTGATCGTAATAATGATTATAATAAATAATAAAAAAAATCTAAATAACGAGAAGGTTTTATTAGGTAAGGTGCAGAAGTTAAAAATGAGCCTGAAGTTTACAAGACTGCAAGTAACGTTAAACAAAGATTATGAAGACCCTAATGAAATAGAGTAACAGACCTATTGCATTTACCTTATATAAACTTAAAGGGTTGAGTGTTTTGATAAGGCAGCAGAAACCAGTTCTCCACTTATTCCCTTATGTGGGGGAAAAGGAATGTGCTACAATAAATTATGGATTACCGGCAGCAGATGTGATCATTTCTCAATGTTACAGTGTGGAAAAAGAAAACAGCCAAAAGTTAACACATTTTTGTTGATGTGGGTCTATGATGTGTTGTTAGAACTGTCCCTTATTCCACAAGAGGTTGAGGAGTTCAGTAGTACAGTTTGAAGAGCATTAGAAGGATTAATTCTCCCCACTTAACAGCAAGTTGTGATGTATATATCTGTCACTGATGCTGGTGAAAGGCTATCTGTTAGACAGACACCTATATGTTTAAACACTGCAATGTGACCTTGTGACACCTCATGAGATTAGATGCATTAGTTGTATTATTACATTTGTACATTGATAGGAAATCAGCTGTCAAGTCTGTGGGAGTAAGCTAAACCTGCCAAGTAAAACATTCAGCAAATGCAAAAAGTACTGCCTTTGGTCTTAGAATGGGAGGATTTATTGGCTGCTACGCTATGAGGATGTGAGCCAAACCCTGGGGAGATGCAAGATTTAGGTTTTACTATCATTAGCTCTTTTTTGGAAAGTTAGGGGTGAATAAAACAACTGTCAAAGCATTTATTAATGCAAAAGGTACAATATTTTCTTATTAATGTAAATGAGTTAATCAGTGCATTGTACAAACTGGAATATTATTTGTATCTACAGATGCAGAGAAAAGGCCATATGTTTCTGAAACAGTATGTTCAATAAAATACTCTGTAGAGAGCTAAATATTGTAGTGCATATGGTTGCAATTTTTAAACCACACACTACAGTACAATAATACTACAGTACAATAAAAATGCCAAATCATTTAATGATGTATTGAGTGTCAGAGAGAAAACGTATGGAACGGAATATAGAACCGTATAGATCAGTGGACCTCAAACAAGGATCCGGAAACACCTGGGGGTCCACATAGGTTGCCCAGGAAGAGAATGTACTGTATATATATATATATATATATATATATATATATATATATATATATATACAGACGTGCTCAAATTTGTTGGTACCCTTACAGCTCATTGAAATAATGCTTCATTCCTCCTGAAAAGTGATGAAATTAAAAGCTATTTTATCATGTATACTTGCATGCCTTTGGTATGTCATAGAATAAAGCAGAGAAGCTGTGAAAAGAGATGAATTATTGCTTATTCTACAAAGATATTCTAAAATGGCCTGGACACATTTGTTGGTACCCCTTAGAAAAGATAATAAATAATTGGATTATAGTGATATTTCAAACTAATTAGTTTCTTTAATTTGTATCACACATGTCTCCAATCTTGTTATCTGTCATTCAGCCTATTTAAATGGAGAAAAGTAGTCACTGTGCTGTTTGGTATCATTGTGTGCACCACACTGAACATGGACCAGAGAAAGCAAAGGAGAGAGTTGTCTGAGGAGATCAGAAAGAAAATAAGACAAGCATGGTAAAGGTAAAGGCTACAAGACCATCTCCAAGCAGCTTGATGTTCCTGTGACAACAGTTGCAAATATTATTAAGAAGTTTAAGGTCCATGGAACTGTAGCCAACCTCCCTGGGCACGGCCGCAAGAGGAAAATCGACCCCAGATTGAACAGAAGGATAGTGCGAATGGTAGAAAAAGAACCAAGGATAACTGCCAAAGAGATACAAGCTGAACTCCAAGGTGAAGGTACGTCAGTTTCTGATCGCACCATCCGTCGCTTTTTGAGCGAAAGTGGGCTCCATGGAAGAAGACCCAGAAGGACTCCACTTTTGAAAGAAAAACATAAAGCCAGACTGGAATTTGCTAAAATGCATATTGACAAGCCATAATCCTTCTGGGAGAATGTCCTTTGGACAGATGAGTCAAAACTGGAGCTTTTTGGCAAGTCACATCAGCTCTATGTTCACAGACAAAAAAATGAAGCTTTCAAAGAAAAAAACACCATACCTACAGTGAAACATGGAGAAGGCTCGGTTATGTTTTGGGGCTGCTTTGCTGCGCCTGGCACAGGGTGCCTTGAATTGTGCAGGGCACAATGAAATCTCAAGACTATCTAGGCATTCTGGAGCGAAACGTACTGCCCAGTGTCAGAAAGCTCTGTCTCAGTCGCAGGTCGTGGGTCCTCCAACAGGATAATGTCCCAAAACACACAACTAAAAGCACCCAAGAATGGATAAGAACAAAACATTGGACTATTCTGAAGTGGCCTTCTATGAGTCCTGATCTGAATCCTATCAAACATCTATGGAAAGAGCTGAAACTTGCAGTCTGGAGAAGGCACCCATCAAACCTGAGACAGCTGGAGCAGTTTGCTCAGGAAGAGTGGGCCAAACTACCTGTTAACAGGTGCAGAAGTCTCAGTGAGAGCTACAGAAAACGTTTGATTGCAGTGATTGCCTCTAAAGGTTGTGCAACAAAACATTAGGTTAGCGGTCCCATCATTTTTGTCCATGCCATTTTCATTTGTTTTCTTATTTACAATATTATGTTGAATGAAAAATCAAAAGCAAAGTCTGATTTCTATTAAATATGGAATAAACAATGGTGGATGCCAATTACTTTTGTCAGTTTCAAGTTATTTCAGAGAAAATTGTGCATTCTTTGTTTTTTGTGGAGGGGTACCAACAAATTTGAGCACGTCTGTATGTATATATATATATATATATATATATATATACTACAGCACATTATATTAACGCTGTCATATCTCCCCCGCCACCCCCTTCCACTAACCTGATGGCTCTAATGACAGTTTTAAGCGCTGGGGTGAGATCCTCCACTGATACTTCACAGTGACACCCTTTCTCATCAAATCCATCATCCGTCCCCAGATTGGTTTCGGCTGGAAGATAAAGAGAGATCAGAATTCAGCGTTGTCGTTTCAGGAGGTGTTAAACATTAGCTGATTGTTGTTGTTTATTTTTCGGTCCTGTGTGCAGTAGAGTTGGTGTTGTTAATGGCTTCATAAATACTTAACCCTTGAAGAACTTCTAGCCAAACTCTGAAAAGAAACGTGGGAGTTTGTTAATAATCAAAACAGTGTTTGTAACATTGCCTTTAACACAACAGTATTGTAATCCGGCCGGTGTGTTCCTCCACTGCTGATCTATCTACCCCCTTAATATTAGCATCACTAAAATACAATCATCCTGCATCACAGGACATCCTGTGCAGGAAGGATGTCCACGAAAGAGCAGGTTTAAAACATCAGCAAGGCCACTTGTGACACAAAAGTTAAATGCCAGCAATCAAAGTTTCCTGGTGCTGTACGGTTTCCCTCGTTGATTACATGTTTGGTTTTCCTGCAGCGCTAGGTTTTATTTATAAAGGCATGAAACCTTTATGAGATTGGGGGAAAAAAAATCAACTCGCCTCAATAACATTCTTGTAAACAAGCGACAAGAGAGAAGGAACCTAAATGGCTGATGCTAATGCATGCTACTGTTGTCTGGTGTGACTGAGGAGGACTAAGAAAAATGAAAGTGACAGACTTGCGTCGTGCCCCCCTTCTTGCGGGAGTGGAGAATGAGTGCCCCTCATGAAAGACGAGTTACCTACACTGGACATTTACTGACTTGGCCTTGGGTATTATACAGCCACCTAAGGCTGAGTGACCAATAAAACAAAAACTTTAAAACCGTCAACAAAATGTTGTGGACTGTTTAAAATGAACCAATGCTGCACATTGTTTAAACATGTCTGTTGGCTGTTGACAAAGAACGTTACTAATTAGACCTGATTAAAAGCCTCTGCAAGCTTTATGAACAGCAGCCCTGCACATGTCACCACAATGCAACACACAACTTTTATTACAATAATAATACTCATCATTTTCACTTTATTCAACACTTTAACAGGCCTGCATGCTTCATCAATAATACAATGTTCACAAAAAAAAAAAAAAACTTACTGATAAAGAAATCAATGCCATGCCTAATTAAAATAGGACTTTATCTGCAAAATGAAAAAAAGTTATCCGGTCTAAGCGGTAAAAATGTAACTGTCCACAAAACATGCACACTAATCATTCTATTCTAGATTTTATACACAGCCACTCAAGAGTAATTCATGTTCATTCTTAAACTTTTGCCTGCCATTAGTGGTAATCCATTCAGGTTAAAATTCATTTTACACGTGAATATTGAAATGTGATGCAGTTTTCACATGTTTACTACCCTTGGTACAATCTATAAGTAATGCATAAGAAAACAGCGTGGGACACAGTAAACACAGATCTCTGTTTTGCATTGGAAAGTTTAGGTGGAACAGTCGAAAAGAAGCTGGATAAATTTGGGGATACCATCTATGCATATGGAAGCGAGAGGTTTGGAGTTGAAAAAAGAAAGGAGAAAGTACAAACTATAGACGGCAGCAAGAGATTGAGCGCTTAGTTAGAGAAAGGAGGCAGCTGAGGAAGCAATGGAGGAGAGCAGAACAAAGTCAGAAGGAGGGACTCAATCTATTACAAAGGGTCATAAAACATAAGCTTGCAACACTGTGCAGAGCTGAGCACCTACGGAAACGAGAAATAACTTTTATAAAGAGAACTAACTTTTATAAAGATCCATTCAAATTTGCAAAGAAGTTATTCACCAGGAAGAAAAATTGCACACTAAAAGCAACTAAGTCTGAGCTGGAGAGATATCTTGAGGAAACGCACACAGATTCAAAAAGGCAGGAGCCTATGTCGATTCCTTCAGACATCACACCTATCAATCCACCAGAATACCAAATGGAGGGCTGCGCACCTAGGTGGAAAGAAGTAGAGCAAGCTGTGAAAAAGGCAAGGGTGCCATCATCTCCTGGGCCTAATGGTACATGGGAAAAACAGGCTGTACTAAGAGCATGGCGCTGCGCATTGTTGCTCAGAGATTGTCAGCTTACCTATTGAAGAACTGCTTCATTGACACCTCAGTACAAAAAGGAGAGGAAGGAGCTCGATGTGACATTCCTGGATTTAGCTAATGCATATGGATCAGTACCACATGAGCTTCTTTCGGCAGCATTTGATTTTTTTCAGTGTACCGAGGACAATAACAAACTTAGTGAAAGCCTGCTTCGGAGATTTGCAATTTTGTTTTTCAACTTCAGAATTCACCACTACATGGCAATGTCTAGAAATTGGAATAATGGCAGGATGCACCATTTCTCCACTGGCTTTTACCATGGCAATGGAATAATTAGGGCGTCAAAATGGGTAGTGGGAGGAGAACGCTTGGCTTCTGGAATGCGACTGCCACCAATTAGCGCAGTGGTTGCCAATACATAGATCACAAAAGATTTTTGGTGGATCTCGGGACAAATCAGAACAAGCACTAACAGCATACACAGTTTTCTTTACGGCTGATGGGGAGAGCCTTCTGTGCCGTCTGGTAGCACAGATGAAAATAACCCTGATTTATCTCTTATACTCGTTTGCAAACAGTTTGAAAACTTGTCAAACCAAGATGAGGAAAATAACAAATTATTTTCATGTAATTGGAGAGGTTTCAAAAGAAAACCGCGATGAACAGAATTCATATATGTCAGCGTCTTTACAAGAAATGAGCAATGAAGGCATGTCAGAAGATGAAAGCGAACAGGGAACTTCGAGAAGGGCTATGTTAGTTACAGCGTGTTCACAGTTGTAAGTAGCAAAAAAACATACAAGTTCACCCAACAATGGCTAATAGATTCTCCCTGCCTTAAGTTTGACAATGTAAAAAAAAAAATCCATGTTTTACACGTTTTGTCAGGATGCAGGAAAACTGATGGCAGGCAAGACTGAATTTTTAACAGGGAGCCAGAAGTTCAAACATGAAAATATATTGAAGCACAGTGCTTCAAAACGGCACGCAATGTGCAGAGAGACATACATCTATAAACATCAGCCAGACCATCTCGCTACTATAAACAGGCAAGGAGCACATTCTAAGGAAGATGCTACCAGGTAGTTAAAAATAAAATAAAAAGTTGTCCATTATAATTTTGTTGATGCAAAAGTACTGAACTGCACAAGTGTTATGTAAAAAAGGAAGGAAAAAAACATATTCAAAAATACATTTGTATTTTTTATTTGTGTGCCCCTACATTTTTCAGTGCAATACCTACATTTTGTAACATGGGCGCACATGTGCCTAAAAAAAAGTGATAGCGTAGAGCCCTGCCCGCACCAGGTTTCAAGACTCAGATGAAAAATGCTGGTAAGTTTCTGTTTTATAACTACCTATGCTTAATATTAAAAATGTTTTGATTGCGCGTTTGTTCCGTTTTTGTTGTTGTGGTTGTTTTTTTTTATTATTGCTATCTTATGTATTGGACACTATTATATTAAATCCCGTTAATAATTTTTGGTCATGGCTTACTGGTGGATCGCGGAGCCCGTTGAGATCCACCAAAATGGATTGCAATGTTTGGTGTATTGGCCACCACTGAATTAGAGCACACATGGATGCCTGCACTAATCAGTTATTGGGCAAACTAATCAATAACATTGAATGGGCACGAATGCAATTCAAGCCCACTAAGTCAAAAAGCATCTCTATAATTAAAGGTAAAGTAGTGGATATGAGGTTCTACCCAGTGCTTAATTTGTAAATCGGGAGGTCCCGGAACACATAGTGAGCGCGAGAGGGGGGGTGTTCCGGGGGGCTCTGAGGTACCGGAACGCATGAGAAAAAAAGTGACAAACACAATGTAGCCAGACAATGTAACTATAACCTGTGTTAAGGTGTCATCTTTAGCCTTGGCTACAATGCTTGCTGCTGCTAAATGGGCCTTGGTTCTGGCATGTTCAAAAACCTTTTTTCTGAGGGCTATTTGTTGTTTTTTTTACGTCGGAGGCAGAGGACGTTACTGTACATTCCATCCACTCTTTCGCTAGTTTCATCCCTCCCTATGATTAATACTTCTAAGTCATCTTGAGTAAAGTCAGCCAAATTACTAAATATTATTATTATTATTATTATTATTATTATTATTATTATTATTATTATTATTATTATTATTATTATTATTATTAATAATAATAATAATAATTGAGCTATACACCTCATTTCCAAAATAAATAAATACAAACATCTACTGGTATTGTAACGTTATTGTACCCAAGGCTTAATTATATAACTTGTGATTACATATTTGACCTTGAGGAATGAATGTATTTTATACACGACGATTTACAACTACGGTTAAATATTTTATAATTTAATAATGACGGCGATTCACCTAGTCCACAAGGTGACACGTAGTATCAGCTACGATACAACAACCTTTTAGGAGGATATTGCACATTCTAATGGATGACGTTCTTAAACGTCTATTATATTTTACACGCACATTAAATATACATTTTCTAAATGTTATTTTACTGTGTTAAACACTAAAAAATACTAAATATATATACATTTAAACTTTGTTTTTATAAAATATACATGTTGCGGTTAAGGATCCGGCTCAAATTAAGCATTGGTTCTACCTTAACAGTGAGGCAATATCAACTGTGTCTGAGAAGCCTGTGAAAAGTCTTGAGAGTTGGTATGATGGGGACCGAAAGGACACAGTTCGTATCGGAGAAGTGAGACAACAAGCAGTGCAAGGGTTAAAGAGCTAGACAGCAGCACTTTACCGGGCAAACTCAACGGAGGAAACTGGTAATCAATCAGGTGCAAAAGCAGGAGGAGAGGATGGGGTGTGTAAAGGCAGTTTCCCAGGCCAAGCAGGGAGAATGGACGAGATGGGAGAGTGTGGAGCAACACAAGATCGGCTGGCGAGATCTACGGACAATGGAACGCAGCAGGATCAGTTTCCTCATCAGGTCAACATATGATGTTCTCCCATCAATGCAAAACTCTGCAAAAATCTATGGGTAGGAGAGGATCCGTGGTGTCCTTTGTGTTCATCGCCTGCTACATTACGACACATTTTTTGACAGGATGTAAGGTGGGTCTTAGCCAAGGACGGTTTACTTGGCATCATGACCAGGTGCTGCGATGTTTGGCCTTGTAAACCACGATGAAGACTCTAGGAGATACATCAGACAGCTGATTGTGGAGAATTATTTCTATGAATAATGCTTAATGATTATTCCACATAGACAATAATATTATAAATCTTTATACACAGTGATCAGTTTTTTGTAAATTAACATGTGATGTGAAAAAGCCAAGCTACCTATAGAAAAGAACATGTAGCTAAGCCTTCATCCCCACTAGTACTTGTAGCCACAGGGTTCTATTAATTAAGGGCTATTAAAGAGATTTTTGTGATGCTATCTTCAAAAGTACTCCCAGCCATCAAAATGCTACTTAAAAATAACCCTGACTTACACCCGAGTGGCTCATCCGGTAAAGGCGCTCTGCAGGGAATGCAGGATGCGCCCTACAGCCTGGAGGTCGCTGGTTCGAGTCCAGGCTATTCCACTGCCAACCGTGGATGGGAGTTCCCAGGGGGCGGACAGGGTGTCCTCGGCTCACTGCGCACCAGTGACCCCTGTAGACTGGCCGGGCGCCTGAGCGCTTGCCTGTAAGCTGCCCATAGCTGCATTGTCCTCCAACGCTGTAGCTCTGGGTTGCCTGCATGGCGGGCCTGCACAGTGAAAAGAAGTGGTTGACTGATGGCACACGTTTCGGAGGACAGTGTGTGTTCGTCTTCGCCGCTCCCGAGTCAGCGCGGGGGTGGTAGCAGTGAGCTGAGCCTAAAAATACAATTTGCTATTTCAAATTGGGAGAAAAACTAGGTAAAATCAAATGGCGACTACTAAATTAAAAAAAAAAAAAAAAAATACAAAATAAAAAATAACCCTTCAATCGACTGCAGGAATCAAGATTTACCTGCTCACCGCAATAGAAGTAACCTGTAATTGAAATACTGCCACCTTGTCAGGGGAGGAGATACTCGGGTTAGCTGTTTTCTAAAATGACTAGTAACGATATACAGTAAGCTCTCAGAATCACAATTGTTCTAATCATTTTTTAATTATTTATTAAGAGATGTGTCTTGACCACAGTCAGGAATAATAGGTGCATCTACAGACTTCTATCATTCTTTCTGGAAAGAATGAAGACACTAATTCCAGGACTGCAGCCAAAAATGAAAACAATACCACTTAGCTTTGATGCAGATCGGAGCTGCCCAAAGCAGTTCATAATGTTTCAAAAGTACTGAAGGTTATTTCAAGTGATCTGGGACCACAGAAAACAGCACAGCAAAGTCCAATACTCCTTACAGGTCTTGTTATAACATATGTGTGATGTGATACTGACATTTTATTGTTAAAGAGTACATAATCTGAATGGAATGAGGGAGTCTGTTCAGTCCTTGAAATTTCCTGCCAAACGCACAGAGAACACTCTAATGACTTCAGTATTGGATCAACAGAACCCAGACCCACTCAACATAATTGCAAACATCATAAAAAGGGAAGGGAAAGGTGACAAAATAAATAAAAAGTAATTTGAAGCTACTTAATCTAACAATCAGGAATATCAACAATGAATCATATGGCTGATTTACTCCTTCTCAGCCCAGCCATTTGTATAAATGCACTCTGGTCAAAGCTCAGTAGAAAGACTGGGTTCCATTTTATCAGAAAATAAATAATAAAAAAAACGGGGGAGGGGAGGGTATTTAACTATTCAGTTTCAATTTCATTCATTCAATTTAAGTACATCAAAAAACTAAACACAAACAAACAAACACAGTCACTGTCAAAGCCATGTTCATGTAGTCATAAAGGTCATGCTAAAAGCTCCTTTGGGCTGGTAGTAACTTGCTGTGCCATTTCAATAATAATGGCTCCACGTCGCGCTCACGTCCTGTTTCAAAGTATGTCTTTTGAAATTAGATCTGCTTGCCACTAGGGGCGCAATTTGCACGTGAAAAGGGTTAGAACAGCAAGAGACAGGTGAATTGGGATAAACTCTTGACACCAAAAGGTAAAAGATTTCTATGAACCCACCTTGCTGTCTCGCAAATCCCACTGTCATACACTGACCATTGGTGTCCAATAAGATTTCAATGCTCGCCAAACTTGTGGCGATCAGGTCATCATATTCGCCACATGATACAAAATATATGCAATATTAATAAATAGGATGCGCAACCTTTTGAAAGTAGGTTTGAGGTTGTAAACCGTCATCAAATCAAGACTGATACACAGTAAAACACAGTAACTTTAGGAGTTTAAAATACGGTAACCATTATTTATCCAGAAAAAGCATCAGCAGTAGTATGTATATACTGACAAAAGAAACATAGCATAATAGTCAGATACTGTATTTATTATTTCAAATTTAAACATTCAGTGTGACACTTTGCAATATTTTTCTTTCATCAAGGTCCTGAAATTCGCCAGAAACTTTTCGCAGACTGAGCATCTCAACTCTGCCTCCAGATTTACATCCAGAATCTGCGATCGATACTTCAACTTCATGAAAGTCACTGCAGAAAAAGTGGCTTCACAGAGCCACGTTGACCCGAACATTGAAAACAGGTTTGCGATGCCAGAGTTGAGAACCATGAACTCATTTTCCTTCAAAAGCCGACTCCACAACATCAAGACAGATTCATCTTTCGGATGATGATTGATCTGGCTTTGAAGCGAAAGCAAATCTGCTTCAAAACTGCGCCTGTTGAGGGAGAGCAGACCGACAAGCTCTTGAGATAGTCGAGAATTATAGATGTCAAAGTGAAATGGATCTTGCATGAACTGAAAGGCGAGCCAAAAACTTAAAAATCAGAGAAGCGCTTGTGCAGATTCTCCAACCAATTCACATAGCGCTGCCGGTCAAAATCAGCGTCTTCCGCATTCCGCTGCAGATTTGGAAAGTGCGTGAAATCCTGACTGTTCATGTGTGCCACCAAAAGTTTCAGTTTTGACAGAAACTCTCGCACATACTGTGCCAAACCGCAAATCAGCTTTCCCTTTCCCTGAAGTTTCAGGTTCAGTTCATTCAGGTGGGCGGCGATGTCGGTCAGAAAACGCAAGTCACATTACCACGCTTCACCCTCAATCACAGCGCAAGTTGCCAACTTCCTTTCTCAGCAAGAAAGTCTCGGATTGGAGTGAGCAAGGCAGCAAATCGTTGCAAGAACTTCCCACGACTCAGCCACCGTACATTCGCAAAGTAGACGATTTTGGTGAAATCAGACTCTGCTTCTTTCAACAACTCCACGAACTGTCGATGGTTCAGAGCGATACTACGAATAAAATTAACGATTTTGATAACCATGTCCATCAAATCTTTCAGCGTGTCTTTCCCTGCCATTTGAGCACAAAGATTTTCTTGTTGCAAAATGCAGTGAAGCGAGACCAAATCATCGCCATTAAGGCCATTCGCTGTCAGATGCTGCTTCAGCAGACTGACAAATCCAGATTTTTGTCCAATCATCGTAGGTGTACCATCCATTTGAAGCTAACAACTTCAAATCCAATTCAAACTTTTCCACAACATCTTTGAAAGCATCAAGAATGTTGACGCCACGAGTTTGGTCATTCAGCCTACAAACTGCCAGCATTTCTTTGTGAATCTTCAAGTCTTTTGACACAAAAAAGACACTGAAAATGCCACTGAAAAAGAGACACAGTTCTTCAACTGAACACGCAGTTGGGCTTCAAGATTTTGAGACAAATCTTGCAATCAACAAGCAACCGTCTGGTGACTCAGCTGCAGATTTCAAACCTTCTGCATGATGTCGTTTTTTGTCTTCGGTTCATAATTTCAAAGTTTCCATAATTGTACAGATGATTTCTATCACCAATTCTCCATCTGAAAACTTTTTTTTTTTTCGAGCCAGAATCCACGCCGCTTTGTAGCTAGCCAAAGTCAACAGCTCAGACGATGAAAGAAACTGTTTCACAATCTGCTGCTGCTGATTCAAATTTGACTTCAGATGAGCGATTTCGTCAACTGGATTTCAGTCGCCAAGAGGAAACTTCCTATCAAACTTGTTGTGGGGCGCTTTGGAAAGGCTTTTTCAAACTGTTCACCTTGTTTTCGTTAAACGTTTTTTTTACACAGCATACACACCAGTTTTTCGTTCCTTTCCACAACGTTTTTCATTCCTTTTCACGACTGCAAATTCCAACTCTCATTCGTTTATGAAACTTCTTCCAATCTCTCTTTTTCTTTGCTGCAGTTTCCGCTGTAGTGAGGCTTTTTCATCGTCAGTCGAGTCAGCACTTCTCTCGGGTTTGCATTGCCGTTTTCTGATAACAAACCTATCCATGTCAGAAATAAGGGAAAAAATATTTAGGCAAATTAATTACCTTCAAAATCCAAAGTAATCATAATAAAAGAATAGTTGAATAGTAGATAAATAATCAGATAAAAAACTTGTAGTAAATAAAAATAATTAAATTAAATAAGTGGATCAAACAATCTGGCAATGTTATTCGTATTCAAACTTACCAGTATATAGGATGTGGACAAATACGATGTTTATCACAGGACAACTCGTCGGGAACTGTGCAGTGCAGTCATCGTACACCTGGCTACGGGTGCCAACGCTATATATTTTCACTCCCAGTCTCTGTCTTATGAAAAACATTTTCCACACACACACACACACACACATACACAAAAATGTAAATTTTGAACATTGTTTCGAAATTTTAAAAAATATATAACTGATGATGAGAATCAATTCGCCACATGTGGCGAGTGGCGAACGTATTGGACACCACGGCACTAGACTCAGTTAGCCCTGCTCAAATATGAGCATTCTTTCTCTGATACTGCGCAGACATGCGTCATCTCGCACGACAAAGGTTTTAAAAAAAATAATCAAAAAAGGCTAATTATTTCCCTTAGGTTACAAATGCTGACTTGTTTGTGTGATATTGCCTTCAGCAGGGAGATTCTTTACCGATATTGTCACAAAAGCCACTCTTTATTAGTATTATTAGTATAGTATTTATTTATATAGCAACATAGTCAGTCTTGGGAGACAGATGATTCATTTTGACATTTGCGTATCTTATTGGTTAATGCCCTCTTGTTATCCACTGTGGGTTGTAACTAATACAAAACAATTTTGCCAGGGGGTTGTACTGCATAAACGACGGTGCCAGCAGCTACACAAAGCAAAATGGACTCCAGCTGACAGGAGAAAGCTGGTTTGTGATGCCACGGTACATAAAGAAGACCGCTGTCACAAAACAGAGACACAATGAAAACTGTTTCTGGATCCTACGAGGACATGATCACAGCCATTTTAAGGTTTTAAAATATTTGTATTGCATAAAAAGTATTACTCCAAAGATATAAAGAAAGGAAACTTCTGATCAATACCAATACCTGTTTTATGCAGTTGTTAGATTCCCTCCATGACAAACCACCAGCTTTTCCACAAAAGGAAATAAAAGAATAATATTCTGCCCAATATACTGCACTGATCCAAACAGCTCAGCAGATGCAGAGTTTCATTCTACAGAAAGTGATTCTCCAAATACAGCTGTTAAATATTGGCTTAAACATACTTTCTTTCCCATACATTGCACTTGTTATGTAAACATAGTACTCCATGAATGTTCAGAGTCCTGTGATTATTTCACTCATGAGGAGAGCCGTAAACAACCCAATTGACCTGTGGGTTAATCAGCTGTCCTCATTTGTGGAATAACTACAACACTTTCATGTTGTAGTCGATCCTATTATTTTTCGCTTCAGTAACCATTTCAGCTGGAATAGTTAGTCAGCACAGCAAATAAAGCAGAAATATAATAGGATATTTAATGGTCAAGAAATTAAATATTTGTAAAACGTAGATGATACCCCTTTAACTGCAACTAGTATTTGCAGTAATGTCAGGGAACATGTCAGGGAACACTGCCCAGTTTGGCATCAGTACAACATGAAGGCATGAAGGTTACCGCGTACCATCTGGTGTGGTTCTGGACTGGCTCTTGAGCCTCAAGGAGGGTCTGAACCGGGTTCTGTCATTAAAACTCCAGCTCTTCTGCACCTTGGCTGGGCTGCCTTCCACTGTGATGTCAGCGCTGGGCGACCGGCGATCCCCGATTGACGTCTGCCTGTTCTTAATACTCTGGCCTCTTGGACTGGCCATTCGCACCCGCTCCTTAAAGCTTAACTTCTGGCTACAAGAGAGGCAAAGGGAGAGGAATTCTTAATAACTGGTTATCCTCCCTGAAGCTTATTATTTTTTTTATTTTTTTTTATCAATATAGAATGATAGGCAGTTAACATGTTATAGGTACAGATACTGTAGTAGATGTGTTAACAACTGCAGGGTGGTTATGCTGAACACCACTCACTGAATGGAAATGGAAAGATTTCCTTTTTTACATTATTAGTGATGGACACCAATATCGATATTTTGATATAATATCGATATTGTTCGATATCAATAATAATTTCAATATCGCGATATCAAAAAACAAATTCACGTACGCTCACAGAGACATACTTTGTATGGCTAATACTGCTAAAAGTACAAATGCAGTATAATCAAGTTTATTTTATATTAAGATACAACAAACCCTATACATACCAATCATTGTCAGTCCTGTAGGCAAACACCACACACTAAAGTATTATTTAACCACTGTATTCCATTGATTAGTATTTAAGTACCAAACACTATTTGCATGCTGCATTAAACACTATTGGCATTATTCTGAGATATGCTAATGAGTCAGCGGTTCATTACATTTTGTCCATGTGATTACTTACACTATTATTAATGTCTTTTTAAAACTTCTGGTATTATAAATGAGATGTACTTTTAAAACATCGAAACACATCTTAAAATAATGCAATATTCGGCATGACACCATACTTAATACTTTTAGAGGTGTCGTGAGTTAGCATTTACATGCAGAACAGCTGAAGTTTCAGTCACTTCCAGATTGTCTAGAAAGTCTGTGTGCAGTGAAGTATAGAAATATTTCGGTTTTGAGGTGGCTGATGATGGAATAGTAAAACAATCTAACAAGATCTTGTTTTTCTCCATGGATATTGTGAAGCAAAGCACCACTAAGTTAAAGTAAGTTATTGCTTTTCTTAGTAAATATCTGTTAATGTCTATATATGCAAGGCTGTAGCCAGCTATGAGGCACCTGACGCACGGACCTCGGTTAAAATCATACTAAAATGCATTCCATCCCTCGTTGTAATTCAAATTTCCATTGATATCTATTGCTGTGCTCTTCAAAATCTGTTACTGTCATTGCAGACTACAGCAACACCATATGGCCCAGTTCATACCATCATAGCTGTTACTATTAGTTAAATGTGTTTGAATGGCTTCGAAACAACCAAGGATTATTAGTGATTTTTTTTACAAGGTGAGACAAAGTAATAATGCTGATTAAAAAGAAGTATATATCAGCCTAATAATAAGGAATAAAAAAAAAAAACCTTGGTAGCCCACAGTTTAGCGAACCCAGCTTATTAATATTCCAATTCTAAAAGGCTAGTGGAAGCAGCTTGTAAATGCAGTTTAGCACACACAGTTTATGCACATATTAACAATTCTATACAATAGTTTAGAGGTTGTGAATATTATAGGGGTTTGGGGGCTTGCCCCCAATAAACACTGTAACTTACTATGCATAAGTGCCTCGTGATTTTTCATGGCTGGTTACGGCCCTGATATGTTTGATATTGCAATTATGTTACTATATATTTTCTGTGTTTTGAAAGACTTTTATCGATATCGAAATAGGTGCACGGTATCGATATACAATTTTCATATCGTCGCCCACCACTAATCATTATTATTATTGTTTTAATAATCAAAAACTGCTTAATGCAGCACTACAGTATATGTGCTGTGCTGTTTTTTATTATAGTATATGTGCACTGCTTAATGCAGCACTACAGTATATGTGCAGTGCTGTTTTTTATTATAGTATATGTGCACTGCTTAATGCAGCACTACAGTATATGTGCAGTGCTGTTCTTTATTATAGTATATGTGCACTGCTTAATGCAGCACTACAGTATATGTGCAGTGCTGTTTTTTATTATAGTATATGTGCACTGCTTAATGCAGCACTACAGTATATGTGCAGTGCTGTTTTTTATTATAGTATATGTGCACTGCTTAATGCAGCACTACAGTATATGTGCAGTGCT
Organism: Acipenser ruthenus; assembly: GCF_902713425.1. Taxonomy (NCBI): domain Eukaryota; kingdom Metazoa; phylum Chordata; class Actinopteri; order Acipenseriformes; family Acipenseridae; genus Acipenser; species Acipenser ruthenus. Next base: position 26,091,724 of record NC_081193.1, read on the forward strand.
GTTTTTTATTATAGTATATGTGCACTGCTTAATGCAGCACTACAGTATATGTGCAGTGCTGTTTTTTATTATAGTATATGTGCACTGCTTAATGCAACACTACAGTATATGTGCACTGCTTAATGCAGCACTACAGTATATGTGCAGTGCTGTTTTTTATTATAGTATATGTGCACTGCTTAATGCAGCACTACAGTATATGTGCACTGCTTAACGCAGCACTACAGTATATGTGCAGTGCTGTTTTTATTTACATGCAGGCAGCAAGGTCTTGAAATGTTTCCAAATGGTTTACTGCTGAAAGTGAAACTATTAAACTGTCAAGCTTAATTGACTTAATAGGCCTTAATATGGCCGTTAGTCTCAGTGTACAATAATTTGAAATAAATGAGAAATTGCCCCGGTGAACATCAGATAGCATGCAATCAAGTCACCAAATGCATACTGCTTGCAGCATGCAAGTTGCACTAGCACGATTTCCTTTAATCCTCAGTCAACAGATATACACATTTAAACAGCCTTAAATATATAATATGTTATAATATATCTTTGGCAATGCTCAATGAACTTTAATCTACAGCATATAGCAGAGAAACCTGACAGAGCTAACATGTTTTCTAGGATAAGGAAACCAAAGACAATTGCCAGTCAGCACTGAATGTAGCTGATAGTCTGTCAGAGGCTATTTGCTCGTTGAATTCTATTTAATACACGGGTATAACATTCTGCATGACACTGATGGACCTGAAACATAAAAGAACACCCAGAAGAGGGTTAGCAGCATGGAAGCAATGATGAGTTAGGATTTATGAGCCAAGCAAGAGCGATAAATCCTTGAACCAGGGGCGTGCAATTTTTACTTAAAAATCTACTTGCCCCCTCCCCGTCGCACAAAACACACACAAAAAAGTTGACTATAACTTGTAGGATTTTGGTTTTATTTAACAGTGAACACAATCAATTAATGATTAACAGGGGCGGATCTAGCCTTGTAGCTTGACGGGTTCACTAAATTCTTCAAGATACACAAAAGATTCCCTATGACCCCACCTCACCTCTTTCTTTTTTTTTTTTGGGGAGGGCAACATTCTTTCCCTGCACTTCTCTCAGTGAAAAATAAATACATACATGAATTAATACATAAACACATTGTCATGAGATTTAGTCTGTCTTTTTTTGCCAGGGAAAGTTTGTCTTGAAATGCTTCTAAACAGTAAACACCCCAACAAGTACATGCATTATAGGCTGCTTATTATAACTAACCTCCTGTTAGTTTAAGATTACACAACCATTCTTTTTGTAACTTTACTAGATTGCTGCATTTAAATGCCAGGTTCATGTATTAAGAAAGCAGTATCAATTTACAAAAAACGTAAATACCGGTAACACCTTAAGAGCATTGCCAGTAGCTCTCAGGCAGCCATTTCTGGGGTTCTTTGTAGCCAATAGAAGATCAGCTTCTTCCAATCAGAAGTGATAAGGGTGGAACGTAAACACTTTCGCAATTCAGTTTTCAGAAACTTGCGTGGCTCTCTAGAAATATACCTGGAGTGTCTTTCTAGCAACAGAACGAACATAGGAAAAATAAATTTATAAAAACTACTTGCCCAACGGGCAAAGTATAAAGGCAAAACTTGTTGTCCATCAGACAAATCTTGTTGTCCCGGACGTCGGGGGATACGAATTGCACACCCTTGTTGAACGGTTATAAAACCCTGATGTACTTGACTCTGCATAGCATTTCAGCATATGGGTGCCAGACAAAGACAAATACCACAAGGGGGGGAACATAAAGCTTCCCTGAAATGAAGTAAAACTGCAGGTCTAATCTGTTTCACAGCCCTTTAAAGAAATCAAAAGGAAGATGGATGTGCTATGTCCGCCTTTCTGTTATGCAAACCGAGATTAAAGCGCTCAGTTCCGTATCAAGCAAAGCACATGCAACAGGCACTGGCAGGCAGCAGGCAGTTATAGGACACTAAAAGAGGGGACACGGCAATGGTTTCAATCTTTAAACAATTTGATGCAACACACACACACATATATATTTAACTCTTGAAAAGACCAAAGTGGCTTCCATTTCTCTATGTTATCTGCTCTTCAGGTGAAGGTCCCAAGATATCAACATGTGAAAGTAACTTTCTTATTTTGAAGTGTTGATACACTGTTAGCCAACACACTTTGTTTTTGGTTTTCAATCTTTGTAGGGGATATACTTTCAGCTCCTTTATTAGACTCTTCACGTCTATTATATTTGGAAACTAGAGTATGTATTTTTCCTTCTCTGAGGTAGTCTGCCTGACAAGTCTCTGCACATTGAATATGTAAAAGAATCTCCATCATGAGAAACACATATGCTTTCTCAATCTGAACTTGGTAAAGTTTACAGGAAACTTCCAAGGGAATAACACATCCCCCATGGTACAGAGTTTGAAAATACATTATACCAGTTGCTCCTTTGTACACCACTGGAACACAATCCAAACCTCAAGAAAGTGTGAATAAATGTTGCCATAGAACAGGGAAATGACAGAGGCGCCGTATTGAATCTGCACCTGTGTTCGTCTAGTTTCTAGTTGCTCTTTGGACTGCTTCACTCAGAGCACGGATCCTCTTGCAACCTATCTTCATCATTAGCCTTTACCTGTTTAATTCTGTACCTTACTGTGTATGTGTTGCGTGTGTGTGTTTGTGTGCCTTCATGGAAAAGTGACAGACAAAATTAAGACTGACCCCCAAGTCTCATGTGAGCATTTCCAATGATAACATAATTTCACTTGATTAAAACTGAGCAATTAAACTGGCTTCATAAACTCAATCAACAATATTGTTACTGTTATCTACTTAAATGTAGCTCTATACACGTATTATATTAATTTGTTAATTTGTAGAAGCCAGAATATTAGGTTATTATCATAACCCTGGTTCCCTGAAATAGAAATGTAACCATTATTGTACGGGTATTTACCTCTTAAAAAACCCGAAACCTGAATAAGATATATCAAAGCTGCCTGCAAAGCCTGAGACGCAGACATGACCTGCTGCTGAGGACATAAAAGTACTGTGCTCACAGAGTACATGTCATTTTTCCTTCAAGCCTGCTGCAATCATGGACGCAGTGACCTTGAAGGTTAATGGTTACATTTCTATTTCAGGCAACCAGGGTTATGCTAATAACCTAACGTTCCCTTTCAAGTACGAAATGTAACCATTACCATATGGGTGAGTGTACCAAAGCCATCACAAGGGCAAGATTGCAGAACGACTGGAATGCTACAAGGCTAAGCCTATGCCTGTGTTGTAAGGGTCGACTGAGGTGCTGCCATTAACACTCTAGTTCCAAAGCAAGGGTTTTGAGGATCCACGACATTCAGTCTGTAGAACCTAGTAAAGGTATGGGATGTAGCCCACACCGCTGCATTGCATATGTCCTTGACAGATGCTCCGTGGGATAAAGCCCACAAAGTTGCCATGCCCTGGTGGAGTAGACAGTGAGCTTTTCCAGAGGGGGCAAGTTGGCCAGCTCATAGGCAGTCCTGACTGTGTCTGCTATCCATTTGGACAGCCTCTGCTTAGACCCAATGGAAGGGTCTGGGAAGCTGCTGTCATCAAGCCCAGAAGTCTCTGTTGAGCTGAAAGAGCTCTAAACAAGCAGCTGAAGGAGGAGGGAGATTCAGAGGAGGGAGGAGGGAGGAGGGAGATTCAGAGGAGGGAGGACAGAGGAGGGAGGAGGGAGATTCGGAGGAGGGAGGACAGAGGAGGGAGATTCAGAGGAGGAAGGAGGGAGATTCAGAGGAGGGAGGAGGGAGATTCAGAGGAGGGAGGACAGAGGAGGGAGATTCAGAGGAGGGAGGAGGGAGATTCAGAGGAGGGAGGAGGGAGATTCACAGGGGGGAGGAGGGAGATTCAGAGGAGGGAGGAGGGAGATTCAGAGGAGGGAGGAGGGAGATTCAGAAGCAGGAAGAAAGAGTTTCAGAGGCGGGAGAACAGGCCACTGGCAAAAGCACTCAGTCAGTACCACACACGAGACTGAGGGAAGCCTGCTGGTTCGAGGTACTAACAGCCTTTGCTATAAAGCGGCAGCAAGATACTATGAATGAGATTGAAAGCAATCACAGCTGAAGCACATATCATGGTCCTGTGTCGCGCTGCTGTGCCCTGTAGCTGTGCGCGTAGTATCTGTAAAAAACACAGAAATATATACACAAGATTTCTATACAAGAGAAATTTTTCTCCACAAAAAACAGTAATTAAACAATTACAGTTAATGTTATATAAATATCGTGTATTTGCTGCCCGAGGGGAGAGCACAAAGTCAGCTGACTTATGTTGCTGGATCCCTGGGAAGGAGCGACTCAAGCCGCTGGCTTCACGCGGGGCACAAGGCAGCAGTGGGACGTAACAAGCAACAGGCTGTAGTGCACAATATACTAACACAGCGTAATAATATTGCTTAATATTTGTGTAAACACAATAATTGCGATGGCTCGGGGGTCTGTGAGCGCAGTACTTTATGCCCTCGGGGGCGGGCCATGACTGCATCACAGACACTGTAAGCAGCTTTGATATATCTGATTCAGATTTAGGGTCTTTAAGAGGTAAATAACCATACAGTAATGGTTAAATTTCCAAACGTGATTTTAAGTTTTCATTTCTAAATGAAACATCTTCCTTTTAAGCTTTTCTATTGGAGACGGCTCAGTCCTGGCTGGTTTATATAGGTGTGGCAGGGCTACCTCTTAGTTTTTATGTGCTCACTTCTATGTATGTTAGGCATACGATAAACATTCTTTTTTTATTCTAATTGAGTAAAATCTATGGCATACCTTTTTTGGTTTAGTTTAGTGTTGCTAGTATCAAAAGATTAAACTAATTTTCTTATCTCGAAGTTTGTTAGAATTTTAGTTGCGACACATACATGTGTTATAATGAGGATTAATCATTGGATTTATGTGGAGAATAAATGTTGAGTATTATTCTTAATTGTTAATTGTTGCTGGGCTCAGCATGGCTTTGTAGAACTGCTGCAGTATTTTCAGTTACAGTGTTGCTTCTCATAATCTTGCTGCAGGTTTATAAACTGCAAATAAGTGTAATGCACTGCGTCTTTAATGTATACATGCCGTACAGTGTGTTCTGTGCTATGTCACAATGATTTTTTTTTTCAAAACCATTTAGCTTGATTTGAAAAATTGATAAAAACAATATTATGGCATAGAGCCACTGATTGCTCCCTGGAGTACTGTAAGCTATAAGATACCGTTTCTGGCAAGAAAGATACACGGGCCAGCGAAGCCCAGCTGAGACCATCACTCTCGGCATGCAATCCTGCAGCTCCGAGCTAATGAACTGAATCAGACAGAGCCTCCACAGGCCAGATCCGAGAGGATGCTCCAGTATAGCAATAACAAGTGGAAGTTATCAAACAAGCCTAGCGTACCTTACTTTGCACTACAAATGAATGGTTGCGTGTCACGAGCACAGAGCTAGCATTGCAGTAATCTGTACGGCCCTAAGGATATATGCTTATCCACGTGACATTCGTGTTGGTTCGCCCTCTGTTGTCATCGGATATTCCTTAAAGGTCCCCATTACTGTAGTCCTCTTCATGCCCCAGGCAAGTCAGTGCTTGCTGGGCATTGCAATGGGGCATCGTGGCAGAGCAGAGCTCTGCCCTTAGAAATACTAGCAGGGAAGGGGTTAAATTCTCTTCCCTGCCCAGCTTGATTGCTTCAGGTGGGAGCAATCAGTCAATTAATTATTCAATTATAGACTTAGCCACCTGGCATAGCCTCAGCCTCCCAGTTGGAAGAGGAGAAGTGTTTTTGTGTGTGCTGTGTTTTTTGGACCAGTGAAGGTAACGCCCAGCTTGGAAACTTTATTTGTAAGTTTTGTTTTGTGTTTATTTTGTGTTGGAAACCTTTTTGTTTGGCCCTTGTGCCTATTTATTTGATTATTTTTGTTTATTAAAAAGCTTTATTTTGAACTTCAAACTGTCTCTGAGTCTCAACCTCTGCCAATCCTGTCACAGGCATGTTAAAAGATTCTGAATTTAAAGAAAGTCAAAAAACAAGATTGATACCTGTCCTGTCTTAGTAGGCCCAAATCATAATTGTTTGTAACAAATGATGTACAATAAAGGTATCATGCTTCTTTTTTTTTCTTTACTTCTCTTCAGAATAAAAGTTCCAAGGGCTGGTTGGTAGTGTCTGTGTGTGTGTGGGAGGTGGTGGTGGGGGGTTGGGGTTGCGTATGCAAAATTACGTATTTACTGTTCATTTAGGGCAGGCAACAAGCAGAAAGGAAAACAACACAAGCAGTTTATAAAAAAAAACAAAAAAAACCCACCAAATCAATAAAAAGTCCCTAGGGAGGGGGAAGTGGGAAGGCACTTGGAGGAGATATTGTAATTGATCATGCACCTGCTGTTAGTTTGCATTCTCAAAGATCATGTGACTAGAGGGGATGCTGGGTACCTATGTCTCCGTGACGTGTACATCCTGAAGAGCTTCTGTTTATTACAAAAAAGCTTACTAGGAGTGAGGGGAGATAGAGGTCCACATTACTTGTCATTTCACTAAGAAGAAAACGGATACCTTTACAAAGACCAACATTAAAGCAGCTGATTCATTTTTGGTTAGGCATTCAGGGTTAAACAGAGACAAAACAGCTTGGACATAATTAAAGAAGCTGTTTCAGCTGTGTCTTCTTCTTGTGTCTGCATATCCATATGGTCCAGTTAATTTGCCTCAAATACAGGAAACAGATACTGTACAAAGTTCATAAAAAGCATTTTCTGCAAAACCCTAAATGCTAATTACTCTAATTGAAATAATAACTAGAAAAATGAAGCCTAAAGGTATGTGTTTAATTAAAAAAAAGAAAAAAAACAAATATGTCTTTCTAATCCTATCACAGCTACTACAGCAGCAGTTTTTGGTCAATTAGTCTTTGCAAAGTAGTCTACATTGTTAAAATAATAAAAACTGTTTTATAAATGTGCTTAATTAAAGTTTACAACAAGGATTAGTATTACATTGTATTAGTATCAAAGTCTTCAGGGTTTAGTCCTTATGCTTGCATCGGAATTCTGCTTTATGAAAAAGGAAAACAATGTGTTTTATTTAACATGGTTCAGTTGTTGGCGGGAGGATGTCTACAATGAGGAACGGGTAGTTTTCTGCGAGCCTTAGGAGGTTTGTAGCAGTAGCTGATGAAAAAGTGCATTTAACCACACTTCTTCTCACAAGGTTCTAGAAGACCTCCTGTAAGCACTGGTGCAGATTTAATGAGTAATGTAAATAAACCACTAATGGAAAAAGTCATTCATCAAACAGCTAAACATACTGGACAGCATCATCTCTGAAAGTGTACACAATGACAAATGCCGAGGTTGTGCAGTTTAAACATGTTGGAGATGCAGGGACCTTGCTAGCTTCAGTGCTATCTAATATTTCAGTATCTTATTTTAAAGGTTATGGCTCTGACAGCTGAAGCTCTGTTGGCGACCCCTCCCCTTCTAATAACACATTCTGCCTGGCACAGAGACTAAACAGTTGGAACAGTTAAAGATGTTTCATATTTTTGTTTTTCCATTTCACTTTTGATTTGGGGTAAAACTTCAACCCATTATAGAAGCCCCAGATGCACTGAGATTGTCCAGAACTTGTTCATGGGTAATTCACTAGAAAAAAGGCTACAAGTAAACTTTCAAGAAGTACTGATGCTAATATCAAGTGAGGGGACACCTAACATCAATTTAATTTGCCTCATTTTCAACTTACTTAAAAAAGAGGTTCCTTTTGTGAAACAAAATAACTAATAAAGACAATCACAGAATCCAAAATAAATGTGTAATGATTCCACAAAATGGAAATGTAACAAACCTGCTGGAAGTCTCCCCTTGGTCTTTCCTTCAGTTGTTAGTAAACAAAAGAAAAGGGACAAAGTTAAATAGATTAATTATTATAATAATTACCACACCAAACAGGTAAAAAAAAAAAATACAAACACAATAAACATATATATATATATTGAGAAGTCACCGTCAATATATTCACTTGTTACTGTTATACATGAATAAACATAAAAAAAAACACCATCAAGCACAAACCTCCAGGCAAGCAAGACATAAGGATCCATGAACATTCAGAGAAGACCATTCATAGTCAGTTCAGCAAGACAAACTACAACAATTTGCAACAAACACGAGCAGACATGCACATAATGCGCAGTACATACCAAGGCAGACTGACTGAGCTGGGAAAGCTTTGATTGAAAGGGCAGAAATAACGAGGAATCTGAAAATTTAGTTTTTACATTATTTGGGAGGTGAAAACTAAATATTTCTAAGATTTTTAAAACAGCAGTGTTTTATATATATATTTTTGAGATATTAGTTTGATTTTAAATCTGTTAGTTGCTTGGTCTATGTATTTTTCAGCAGATGGTACACCCAATATTTCCAGGCTCCACCAGTACCTGACCTACATCCATCCTACAGCAATACCGATAGGATCTTTCAATTGAGAACTGAAAATAATGTAGTGTGTATTGGTCTCACTGAAAAAAAGGTTAGGGTAAACAGAGTGTGTGGGAGATATGCAGCCTGCAAAGCATTTGTTTCTGTCTACATCAATATATTGTTCTTCAGGGACTCCTTGCAGAAGAACCATTTAATTGAAACACTTTGCGTTCGACAGGGACAATGATTCGTTCTAGTTACATAAAAACAAATGTTGTCAGCACTCCCTCATCTATCTGCTGAGTTCATTAAGAGGAGGCGATGTCTATCTGTGAGTGCTATAACATCTGTGCTTACCTTGGACGTTTATTAACTGTACGAAACTCCAGAGGCAGGCATGTCATGTGGCTGGTGCCAAGCTATATCCTGTGAAATGGTCTGAACAGTGTGTGTAGGGCCACTGTGTGAGCTTTGGGCAAATATTATGGACTCATGATACAGTATGTCTGAATGGGAGCCTGGACAATATTAGACTGTTTGATGGCTGTGACCCTTTTTAATAAAAAATGCTACAAAAAAACAACATAAAAAAACAATAAAAGAAGAGGAATAAAGCTACAGAAAGAGACAGATCAAACAGAAATACCAGGTATTCAAAAGCTACAGGAACACAGACACCAAGTACAACACCAGCTGCCATATTTGTACCTACTTTGTAGGGCTGCAGGTATGCAAGGCCTTCAAATGAGGCTTCCAGGTAGCAATGGAAACCGAGTTCTCATCAGCCGCATAACTACGCCATACACACTACGTGCAGGATATACAAACAAAAAAAAAACAAGGCCAGAGGGAGCAGGGATAAAACAAAAAAAATTGAAAAGCAGATTAGTAAAAACCAGTACAAGTCATGGCTTTATCATCATTCATAGCATTGATACATGCCTGAGTGGAGGGAGAACACTTTCATAGTATCGCCAGGTGGCATTCAGGTACATTCGGCTGGCATCAGTGGAGTAAAACCGCCAAGCAGCCTGGTACAGGGGGAAGAGATACAAAAGGCACAAAGGAACCACAACACATGAAGCACAACGGCAAAACAAGATTGTCACACATTTGCTTTCATCAGGGGAATTTCTGGTGACTTAACTGATAAATGGTTATTTTTATTCCATTTCAGTGGGGACAAAACACAGGTCCAACAGCACATCCTTAAATGGGTATGACACAAGCAGGAAACTACAGGAAAATGACTCCCTTTGTATGATCACCATACAATGTACAATGACAATAAATATGCATATCTCACCCTCCCTTTCCATTATTTAGTACCTGATATATTGGAAAAGAATGGCAGGAATAGGATGGTAGCTTATGTTGGTTTTATTAAAAGCTGTACACCTTGGGGGGTGTGTGTGTGTGTGTGTGTGTGTGTGTGTGTGTGTGTGTGTGTGTGTGTGTGTGTGTGTATATAAATGCAACGTTTGACTCTTGCACTTAGTTTTACATTACATAAATGCATATTTGTAACATTCATTAACTTGTAATTTAATTCTATTGCTTCCATAAATAACATTTAACATTAAATCGCCACCAAAGCTTTATCAGTGCATAAAAAAAGATTCCCATTGCATAGAAATTTGAGCCATTACGTTTATTTTTTATCCACTTTAATTAGTCACACCTTTCTTAGGTGAAGGATATTTTAGGCTGCATTCACACTGGTTCCGTTTCAAAGGGACTCGGTCTGGTTCGTTTAGTTTGAAACAATGTATCAATGTGCTTGTTGTTCACACTTATCTGCGAGGGACTGAGTTTGTTTGGATGCAAACGAAAGTTTTTTTTTTTTTGGTCCCTTTCCATTTTTTTTCAGGACTGAGTTAGTTTGTTTTCACAATGGTTTGCAAGTGCGCTTGGTTCATTTATGGTTTGTGAACCGAATGTTTACAATATCCTGCAAGGTATCTTTAAAGATAGCAGTTACTGAAGTATCGTTTCAGTTTTTAATGGCATGTTTTAGAGTCTTACATATTGCTGTGGAAGATAGCAGGGAAACAGGAGGAGCACTTTGCTAATTTAATTAATACATGTGTTGAATGACATGCAGTAGGAGAATAGTGCAATATTCAGTTAAGCAACACTGAACTGTTCACCTACTGGCATTAGTATTTTTGTGAGTTTTGTAGTTGATTGGCTTGGATTTTGGTGTCTGTCAAATTTATATCAGAGCTTTAGTTCATCGCACTGTCCATGCAATTACGGTTACCAGATTCACAGAGTGAAAAACTTGAACAGCATGAGGGCTGGATTCTCTGGAACTAGACTCCTTGGGGTCACTTAGTCTTGGTCAGGAGGACAATGGGCTAGCAACTTCATACAAGGGTAACATAACTTCTGTCCATACACAAAGTTCAGCTTCTGGTGGTCCTTCATCTGCTTCTTTGTTAAGGTGCGACCTTTAGTGCTGCGCACTCCACGATGCTTTGCAAATGGGTCACAGCATGCTTTGATGTCTTTAAGGCCAAGAAAGTCATTGGAAGTACAAATTGTCTTCAATATCAAATAGACTGCAAAACTGCAAGAATTTTAGCTACAAACATTTCATGTAAAGAATGTTAAACTGATAAGCATAATATATAAATGTTTTTTTGGAAAAGTACCAGGTTTGAGGACACACCTTAGTTGAGTTATAGTTGGGTTTTCTTGTTTTTCACTTCATAAAGGGCACATTTCAGTATTGATCTGTATTTAATTCACTCGTGCTCCACTTTAGTCACATGTGTTAATAGGCGAAATTGGTTAATTAATTAACATGAATCTGTTACAGCTGCACCAGTTCACTGCAGCTTCAATTTAACAGGTGAGTATACTCGATTACAACTAACTATTATTGTTTAATTTTATTAGGTGTGTAATCGTTTCACTTAGAAGATTCACCTGACACTCTGCATTCAACACTGTGCTGTGCCTCAACCAACGGCAGGCACTGTAGATAAGGCTATCAAAAACTGACAAAATGCCAAGATTACGCGATTTGACATGGGTGAGGTCAAAGGTCACAGAATCCCACAATGTTTTTATCTTAGACTTCACAGAACCTACCATCGAATGAGAAGATAGTGCTATTCGAGAGCTTTAAAACAACACCAAAACTACCTTTCTGTGTCAATTATGGCCATGGAAAGGTTGAGTGGGAGGTCCAAAATGGGTCAACTTTGATGAGCTGTATCTCATGAACAGGATGTCACTCAGGCCTAAAATTGACACTGTAACCACTTCTCCCAAAATTAAAACAAATCAAAGGTCGAGGTTTTTGATTTCATATGGAATGACCCTATAGTGGTTTATTAAGGCTGTCATTTACATATGAAGAATAATGAAAATGGTATAATACAGTATGGACTCTCAGAAAAAAAGTGTTAAAAGTTTTATTGACCATTGGAATGACATTACCCCCAGCTATATGTACTGGTTCATTCCAGCTGTTTTTCTATATGAAGAACGCATTGCACCAAGATAATTTCATATTTTCCACATCGTGACAACTAACATCTGTTAGAAAAAATAGCCAAAGATCTGGGGCAATGCGTTTTACAGACCTAAATCCAACAATAAAAAGACGCCAGCACAGCCCTATAGCGCTCCATTAAGGCTGGCTTTTCTATATGAAAATTGCTTTGCTCCAGCTTAATGACAAATGTATTGTATGTATTGTATAGTGCAGGCATTTATAATAGTAGTAGATGGCAATTTAAACCGCTTACAGAGATAAGTTACCTCTAATTCCCCATACCCTGGAGGAAGCTCAGCTGGCCAGTCAGGCTCAAGAACTCGTATCTGTTTGATTAGAGAGACATAGCTGGACTGAGCCTGGGGTGCTGAACAAGATCCTTTTGATGAAGATGTCGTGAACATCCGACATTTCAGATTATTAATGAGATGGGTAAGAAACTGCTGACGATTGATGTTAATGGAGCGAGGTAACCAGTGGTGTACCACAGGGATCAGTATTAGGTCCTCTACTATTCCTAATCTACATTAATGATTTAGATTCTGGTATAGTAAGGAAACTCGTTAAATTTGCAGACGACACAAAAATAGGAGGAGTAGCAAACGCTGCTGCAGCAACAAAGGTCATTCAAAATGATCTAGACAGCATTCAGAACTGGGCAGACACATGGCAAATGAAATTTAATAGAGAAAAGTGTAAGCTACTGCACGCAGGCAATAAAAATGTGCATTATAAATATCATATGGGAGATACTGAAATTGAAGAAGGAATCTATGAAAAAGACCTAGGAGTTTATTTTGACTCAGAAATGTCTTCATCTAGACAATGTGGGGAAGCTATAAAAAGGCCAACAAGATGCTCGGATATATTTTGAAAAGCGTTGAATTTAAATCAAGGGAAGTAATGTTAAAACTTTACAATGCATTAGTAAGACCTCATCTAGAATATTGTGTTCAGTTCTGGTCACCTCGTTACAAAAAGGATATTGCTGCTCTAGAAAGAGTGCAAAGAACAGCGACCAGAATTATCCCGGATTTAAAAGGCATGTCGTATGCAGACAGGCTAAAAGAATTGAATCTGTTCAGTCTTGAACAAAGAAAACTACGCTGTGATCTGATTCAAGCATTCAAAATTCTAAAAGGTATTGACAATGTCGACCCAGGGGACTTTTTCGACCTGAAAAAAGAAACAAGGACCAAGGGTCACAAATGGAGATTAGATAAAGGGGCATTCAGAACAGAAAATAGGAGGCACTTTTTTACACAGAATTGTGAGGGTCTGGAACCAACTCCCCAGTAATGTTGTTGAAGCTGACACCCTGGGATCCTTCAAGAAGCTGCTTGATGAGATTCTGGGATCAATAAGCTACTAACAACCAAACGAGCAAGATGGGCTGAATGGCCTCCTCTCGTTTGTAAACTTTCTTATGTTCTTATGTTCTTATTTAATAATTTTTTTGTTACAAAACTGCTCCAAATTTTGAGCCTTTGAGTTACACCTGGGCTTAACTCCTACGCCTCATAAAGAGTAGGCGTAAGGACTTAGTCTCAGGTGTAACTTATTTAAATAACTGGAGCAACGTATATATACTATCTAAATAAAAAATAAAAGTAAAAAGTATGCTATGTTTAGTGCATAGATTCCAGTACCAGCGAGCACTGAGGCGTGAACGTGTGCTGAGGGACCAAAGTAATCCTTTGAACAAATATGATGACAACGAATTGTTTGAAAGGTTTCGTTTTCACCGACGTGAGTTAAAGGAATTCATTGATGAACTCTCATCTGATTTACAACACGGGTCTGACAGGAATGGCGCACTTCCCCCAGCCATGCAAACTCTTATTGCATTTTATGCAAGCAGGGCATTTCAAAATGCAGTTGGAGACATGGTGAATGTACACTGAACAACTGCTTGATTCTAGTCAACTGCTTGACTAGAATAGATTTATATTTATGGTACATTTCTATCAATTTTCTAATTTCAGTGTCGGTAAAATTAGTTTTCCTCTTTTTTGAACTTGGTACATCCATTGTTTTGATAATTTACAATTTTACAAGGTGTAGGAAGTTGTTTCTGAGTGCTTAGCAACTAGGTTGAAATATCCAGTGATATTTTTCAAGAAAATTTATGCAAGAGTATTCTAATAAATTAAACTACACATACTGTAATCATATATTATTTATTTAAAACACAACTAGCAGATGTATTTAAATATACACATTGTATTCACATGAACGTGCATTACATACGCCAGACTTAAAGCATTAACGTTGGGCGTAGTTACGCCTGAGATAATTGTGTGTTGGTGCACCAGACGTATTGGAAAAAAAAGTCACACGTATTAACGTCTGACTTAGGGTTTATGACTGAGTTTTAAGACTTTGACTTACGTCCTGTTGGTGCACTCCAGCCCTGGTGCTTAAAATACAACAAATCTTGGTGATTTTCTGTTCTAGTTCGGAAGCGTACTCTGCAAGTTGCTGCTGATTTTGAGGAGATCGACTATACACTGAATACAGTTTGTCCATGAATGAATGAAAATCGTTAACTCCTTCTGAGACCGAGTCACCCACCACCAGTTCTAACCTATGGTTTAAACAGTGCCAAACAATAATATCTGGGTATTGCTCCAAAAGTTTCTGAGCTAGGCCAGATTTGCTACCAAGTATAACTCTGGCACCATCGCTTGTGAATGCCAAAAGGTGTTGTTTTAGATAGAAGTCACCAAAAACCGTGTTTAGCGAGACATTCAAGTAGATGCTTAACAATTGTGTCAGCTTTTTGATCTGGAAGTTTAATTAGATTTAAAAGCACGAACTCTGGTTCAAGTGTGGTTATCACTTTCCAGGGTTAGAAACTAACGCTCATCCATTCACCTGAGGCGAATTAAAACTGATGATGACTAGTTGATGTATGTGTCTCAGTACACTAGTCCTGTGGGCGAGTGCCTAAAAAAAGTGTACAGATATACTCTCAAGAAACGGGGTGTAGCTGTGGTGAACAAACATTGATAATGCTTACAAAACAGTCACTCAGAACTGAACCCTCCGATCATCTCCCCTTGTCATGCCGAATTTAGCATTATGAGAATGTGTCAGCGTTAATTTGAATTTTGTACATGTGATTATTATTATTTTATTATTTATTATTATTTGTTTATTTAGCAGATGCCTTTATCCAAGGTGACTTACATAGACTAGGGTGTGTGAACTATGCATCAGCTGCAGAGTCACTTACAAATACGTCTCACCCGAAAGACGGAGCACAAGGAGGTTAAGTGACTTGCTCAGGGTCACACAATGAGTCAGTGGCTGAGGTGGGATTTGAACCGGGGACCTCCTGGTTACAAGCCCTTTTCTTTAACCACTGGGCTATTCATTTATTCATCATCGGGGTTTAAGTGTGAACTTTCGGTATAAACAAAATGTACTTTTTAGATATCAAAACGTATAAAAACTGCCATTTCCTCACATTACGTTTCATTTTTCAATTTTGCATTTCTTTTTTGAAAAAGCCCAATTTCTTGAACACAACACACTTATTTGGTAGGTCGATCTTTAATCAGTGTATGTATTTAAAATTATATAGATTTAAGGGATGATTGCTTAACCATGTCTTATTACTAACATATTTGTAATTCAAGATTTAGTGTAAAATATTAGAACAACAATTTCATATGGTCCGTTTCAAAGAAACGGAACGTGAGGAAATGGCTATTCATTGGGCTATTTTGTGTTTTGGCATTTTTATACTGTTTTGATGTCTAAAAAGTAGATTTAGTTTATAATACCAAAAGTTTACATTTAAACCACGGCGATGAATAAAATGAATAGCATATTGCATCTTTGAGGTAAATGTAAAGTGATTTTACAAAAATGTCAAGTTTTATACCGGGTTGTGACCTCTCACCACAAAAGAAAAAAAAAAAAAGACGATGATTCGCAAACACAAGGACTATGACAGAGAAAAGAGGCAGCACAAGAAACCTGGCTTTCACAATTTGACTGGCTGCAGTAATCTACACCTTCAGAAAATAAGATGTACTGCAAGGTTTGTGTCCAGTATGACAGGCACAGTGGCACATTTGTGACGGGGTCGTCTACCTTTAATAGTCGATTTAAAGTGTATGAAAAATCAAGTAATCATTATAACTGTGAAACTGATGAAGGCAAAGACGTAACAAAAGCATCAAAAGTGTAACAATTACTACACACCACAAACACCTCTGTGATTTTATAGCTAAAAGTGCTTTTTAGAACAGCTTGCGCCCTTGGAAAGCACGTGGGGATGTGGGGAAAACCTATAGAAATGTCTTTGCCTTCATCAGTTTCACAGTTATAATGATTACCCCAGAAAACAAAACAAGCAACAAAAAAACATAGCGACCAACACATTAATAGGTTATTTAATGTACTCATCGAGTCTAATTATTATTATTATTTATTTCTTAGCAGACGCCCTTATCCAGGGCGACTTACAATCGTAGCAAATACATTTCAAGTGTTACAATACAAGTAATACAATAAGAGCAAGAAATACAATAACTTTTGTTCAGTTAATGTGACACATGGGCTTGCATGTTGTGACACAGCTTCTCAAAATCCAGTGGTGTGGTTGAAACTGCACATCTAATTTCTGATGTTCCATCCATGGTGGTTCGATACCGGGACTTGATGCACACAAGCGCGGAGAATCCAGCTTCACACAAATAAGTGCTAGCAAATGGCACTATCAGTTTTAAGTGTACTGTTATCGCCTTAATCCTTCGCTTCACAGTGTTGCTGGAGAGAGGTATGGCTCTGAGTTTGTTCGCCTCAGGTTCCCCACACATTATTCTCACCATATCGACTACAGCGGGCAAAATCATTTCGGTTTTCCCACGTATTCCTTGTGAAGGGTTTCCAAGTGTCGCTGTAATTTATTTGGCTTCATGCTTTCGCTAGACGACCCCTTGTGAAATATTAGGCATTTTGGCTTTTCTTCGTTTTTCACAAATACACTGGTGAAGCCATACTCAAGGAAAGCCTCATCGTATTTGCGAGCACGTTTCTTGCCCGCCTCTTGTTTTCCATTCATATTAACATCAGTAAACTCACTGTTGGAAGTTGATGCTCTACTTGTTTCCTCAGAATATGATCTAAACTACGCGCAAAATGTTTACTTCCAAGTCAGGTTACCTTGTATATAGTTTGTTTCCTATGTGCAAAAGGACCGAGTCCAGCAGTTGTTCACATTGACGTTTAGTGAGCGAACCAGACTCGTGCGTTTACCAAACGGATCGAGACCAGCTCTTTAGGTGGTCTCGGTACGGTTCATTTCCCAAGCGGACTTTGTTGTTCACACTTCACACCAAACGTACCAAACATTACCGAATGCAGACCAAACCCTCTAAACGGACACAGTGTGAACACTGCCTTAGATTGGTCAAACTGAGCTGTAAAGTGAAATTCAATGGTAGTTTTGTTTCCATCAGTATATAAAGGCAAATAAAAAGAGCTTTTGAAAGGGCAGCAAACCTATGAAATGCACAGCTCACAGACCCCTTAAAGGTTGCGCCTATGAAAACCTTATGATAGGCCAGACTTTTGTGATATTCCTTAATACGTATTTGCCAGTTTTAGTTTATCTCAGAAACACTACAGGCTCTGCCTGTGCTTTACAATAGCTTGTTGGGCTTTGCCATGCTAACCTATGCTTTACCACCCTTTCACTATGCTTTACCACACTCTAGGGTAACATTTTATAAGGAATTTGGTAAGTGTGCCAGTATGATAACATACGATATTGTATGATTTTTATAGTATAATAATATTTGAATTGTCAGTACCATGTGTGGTAAGACAAATGGGGCCATATTTTCAAAGCATTTACTCGAATATTTAATTAAAGAGGTACTGTAAAACGGCTGTTATTTATTTATTTATTTATTTATTTATTTATTTATTTATGTATTTATTTATCTATTTATTTATTTATTTATTTTTTACCAAACTAGAACAAAAAATATGAGCCAAGTTCTCTTAAGCAATCTCATGGTGTTTATTTCTTATTTTGTAACATTAACATTTTTTTCTCATTTCCAAAAAATAGGAATTAATTAAAGAATGGAGGAAGCATTGAAAATAGGGCCCATAGTTTCTGAGAAAAACAACACAGTTTTTGCCACCAACAGAAAAGAGCACAACAGAAGGGATAAATGGCTGGAAAGAAAAGTGGAAAAAATTAAATGTGATTAGCTTACAGTGTGGAGCCCTGTGTTACCTTTCTCAGTCAAAGTTTTTTAAGTAGCTCCAGTGAAACATACTTAACCTTCATTTGTGGTAAAGAAAATACATCTTGTCTATAAAAGGGAATTGTAGGTCTGGGGGATAGCATATCTCAAAATTCTTTCCATGAAAAGGTCATAAAATATTTTGTTGAATGTTATCTTTGGATGTACTAAAAACTGCCACTCAGTAAGAAGCTCTTTAATTTCAAGTACTTATTCGCTTTGAAAACCTGCGGAATGGCAGCAGCACAGGAAATATGAACTATAACATACCGTATGATTAGATTTCAAATCATTGGAAATAGAAATAATTCTCTTCCTGCACACCTGGCACTGTGGTGGTCTCTACAAAGGACACAAGGTCACAGGGTTTTTCTACCCTGCAGACCAGATTGGGATCAACAACAACCTTGATGTCCTTTTGATATCAAAGATGTTTCCTGCTAAAACTGAAGCTGAAGTTCCAAACTGCGTAACAGTCTGACTACACTGCCGTACTAAATTTAGACACGTGCTTTTGATAACTTTGTCAGTGTATTTTTTATGTTCTATAAAGTCTGTTAAGTGCTTCTATATTTACAATTAATGATTTCAGTTACAGTACTCATTAAAATATAATGTTCTTTACTTAAACTACCATTATACAGTAGAAACTAGTTCAAAGGTGATAGGGGGTCTATTTGAATTATCTAAACATTATCAAATCAAATCAAATCAAAATGTATCAAAAGCCATCTTCAAGGCGCTTAACAAAGAAGAAAAGCATTTAGGTACAATAAAACATTAAGTACAATAAAAACAGTAAAACAAGAGAATAAAACAGAACAAAAGATCAGGTTGAAAGTGTGAAAGACATATAATAACTGTGAGTTTTTAATCTCCTTTTAAAATAGTAGGTGCGTCTCTCACCGAGCAAGGGAGAGCATTCCAGAGTTCGGGGGCCTATAAATGAACGCTCTACCGCCTGTCTTTTGCTTTAAAATCCTTGGTACAGTCAGCAACCCTGCATCCTGGGATCAGAGAGGCCGCCCAGGAACATAGGGGACTAAAAGATCCTCAAATAGGCTGGAGCCATTTAGGGCTTTATTGGTTATGAGAAGGACCTCAAATGATCTATTACCACAATCCTAAAGTGTATAAAACTGATGTTTTTCAGAATAAATCAACCCGAGGGAATACACCAGTGCTGCAATTAATACAGAGATTAGATCATTACAAAAGTGTGTCTCACAATAAGTCACACAATTGACATCATTCATTCCTCTCAGTTTTGCAGTTAAAACATTTGATTTCCAGATTATTCCTTCGGCTTTATTTAAATGAAAAGTACTTCTGCAAATCTTAGAGGTTTAATTCTAAACGTCTGGCTTTGTTCTTCAGTGCCTTTCATGCTTTCAGTCCTTGTAAGTAATTGAATGTGAGCAGGGAATGCTGCTGCCTTCTACTAACCCTGGCACTTTATTTTCGATTCAGATTTCCCCAAGTAATTTGTAAGACTGGGACTGGCGAAAACTGCACTATCTACACTAGCTAGTCTGGCCTGTGAAATCTTATATATTAATCTCAGATCAACAGAGCATGAATCCTGGAGCCAAACACTGGACAGCAACAGGGGGTTACCAATTCGAGCCAAAGTAACTGGGTCATCACTCATAGCTTTTCAGAAAAAAACACCACAGACTGAAACCTACACAGCAGGCGCCTATTAATAAGAACACGTTACTGACAATCAAAATTTAGAAAGCAGCGCCAGTTTGGGTCAATTCATATGGGAGAAAAACGTAGTAGAAAATGACTTACTAGAAAGTGTTTCTATTTAACAACAATATCTCCCCCATTTGAACAAGCACAAACACATGGCATACAATGATACATTATTGTAAAAGAAGACAAAGGTACAGCAGAACTGTTTTCAGGAGTCTGGATTTTCATTGTAAAGGTGTGATATTTCAATTTACCTGAATTAAGCTGGCTGCCGGGTTTCTTCTTTTTTCAAAATGTTTCTGTCGATGTTGCTCCTGAACTTTTAAAGCAAACCCTGAGCCCAGGATACCCTGTGAAATAAAAAAAGAAATAAATAATACACATTATAATATAGGCTGTTAGAGGATGGACCTTAAAACTTTACTTTTAATTACGTTTCTCTTTCTATGTTATGGTGCATGCATTTTTCTGAGTGATTCTCTTTTCTGCAGCTCCAATGTTAAGGTATTACCAGTTTTTATGTATGTCTTTACCTGGCTTTGAGCTTGAGCTAGAGATCCAAATGGCCAGCACTGAACAGCCTCCATCATTCCATTCAAATCATGTGACAATGTGATCTTTCAACTCTGCCAGCCATGCTTACTCTGTGTCTCATGTGGCTGGCAGAGTTGAAAGGTCACATTGTCACATGTCCAATCCTGGAATTTAGGATTCTAAAGACATGTTCAAAGCCAGAGAAGAAATACAGAACCACTCAGAACAACTCAATCAAATTAAAATAGTAAGGGTCATGTAAAATTAAACTAAAAATTACATTTTAACTTACTTACTCATAACTTGACCTACAATGTAAACTTTTTTTTTTAATTTACGAGAAGACTGCCTGTCAAGGCCTGCCTATGAACCAGAATGCACTGACCCAGAGTTGTGTGCATCTCTTGGCTCATTAAGCTAGAACTGGAATACAAATGAGAGGGTAGCCTTTCTTAAAAAAAAAATAAATAAATTACTGAAGATATTTTTTGCCCAATAAAAACCTTATAAATAAACAAGAAAATAAACAATAGCCACAATTATATCAGTTTGTTTTCACAACCCCCCTCTTCGTGATTACTTATTTCTGGCAACTGACTAATTATACAGGATATTTGGTTTATTTGCCATTTTCTTTGTGCTCTCAAAGCTGTGACACAGTCGATTATCATTAATCTCTGAGTAGACACCACACTCCTCTAGGCTTCAATCAATCCATGCTGACGGGAGTTCTCAACAGAGCACTACACAGGGCATGCTTTACAGTGTGTAAACAGCCATTTAGCATTCTTTCTGGATGCTGTAGATGCTTCAATTTGAATCGTTCTGAAAACTGGAGGAAGGTTTTTTTCTGCAGAACAGGAGGGGGGGTGTAAGGCACTGGTTACAGAGCCACATGTACAGTACTGATTCAGACTGACTGACGACGTAAAATTGGCATATGCAATGGGTAAAATTTCACTCACAATAGAAATGAGTTCTTATGTGTTGTTTGCTTGGGCCGGAGATGCTTGGTTTGTGTTTTTCTGCTTGCATAGCAGTTTATGAACATTCTGTTGGATGCATCCCATGTTGTCAGATCAGAGCAAGGACTAGTGTTTTTTTTATATCTAGTTTGAAGGGTTATTAGAGGATAAGTTTGTCTTTGCGATATGTGCCTCTGTGTTAATAAGTATGTAACCATTGGAGGAGCCCGGGGTGTAGGCTGTGTGCTAGTGACTATAAATATCAAATGAAAAGGGGACTCCTTTGTAATTCTCTATACTGTGGAGTTCACCCAGTATGTTATGCTCAACGTGCTTTAATACTATGAAGATTTCACCTTAAATAAAAACTACTCTGCTGAAACACAATTAAAGTAAAAGACTTTATGAAGTTTCTTACACAAAGGTAAAACACCTACACTGACAGACACGTGCATCTGTCGCTTTTACCAGCAGGATTCAGTATCATGCCATGGTGTTTGTGAATGAATATAATTAACACTGTGTAACCAATTTTTTTTTTTTTTTTGGTTCCTGGGTAGTAAGTGTTATTTCCTAATTGCTTATGACTCAAAAGTATAGAAAATGGCTATTATTCCCCACAAACTTTGCTTTTGTGACCAGGACAGTGATATTTTGAAATCTACCTATTTCCAATGAGAAAACAGGCGAATTTGTGTCTTTTCGTTCACATAAAGTCAGAAAAAAACAACATATGAATCCAAATTAACATGTATTTATACTAAAGTAATACAAAAATGACTACAAAAGATTTAGAAGTGAGTAGTTTTTCGAGATTTACGATTATACTGTAAATCACTTTCACGAATCAGCCCCCAAATGTAGTCTCCCATCATGTTCTCGTTATACTGTCCTTCATTGACAGCTCATCCAGGAGCCTCAAAGCCGTGCTGCTCCATAATGGTAACAAGTACCCGTCTCTTCCCCTGGCTCACTCGGTGCACCTCAAAGAGGATTACAACAGCATCAAGACCTTGCTGGACGCCTTGAAGTATGATGAGTACGGCTGGGAGGTCATAGAAGACAAAATGGTGGCATTCCTGATGGGTCTCCAAGGCGGTTTTACCAAGTCTCCCTGCTATCTTTGCCTTTGGGACAGCAGGGACACCAAGGCGCACTGCCACAGGCGGGACTGGCCACAGCGGACTGAGTTCTCTGTGGGGAGGAACAACGTCAAGTGGGAGTCACTGGTGGACCCCCGGAAGGTGCTGATGCCACCACTGCACATCAAATTGGGCCTTATGAAACAATTTGTCAGAGCTCTAGATAAGGAGTCGGCAGCCTTCAAGTACCTTCAAGACTTCTTCCCTAAGCTGTCTGAGGCAAAGGTCAAAGCCGGTGTCTTCGTCGGACCACAGATAAAGAAGATCCTGGAGTGCAATGAATTCCCCAAGAAGCTCACTAGTAAGGAGAAAGTGGCTTGGAACAGCTTTGTCGCAGTGGTTCGGGGCTTCCTGGGCAATCACAAGGCTGAAAACTATGTGGAGCTGGTTGAGACTCTGGTGAAGAACTACGGCACAATGGGCTGTAGGATGTCCCTCAAAGTCCATATCCTTGATGCTCATCTTGATAAATTCAAGGAGAACATGGGAGCGTACTCGGAGGAGCAAGGCGAGCGCTTCCACCAGGATATACTGGACTTTGAACGCCGCTACCAAGGACAGTATAACGAGAACATGATGGGAGACTACATTTGGGGGATGATTCGTGAAAGTGATTTACAGTATAATCGTAAATCTCGAAAAACTACTCACTTCTAAATCTTTTGTAATCATTTTTGTATTACTTTAGTATAAATACATGTTAATTTGGATTCATATGTTGTTTTTATCTGACTTTATGTGAACGAAAAGACACAAATTCGCCCGTTTTCTCACTGGAAATAGGTACATTTCAAAATGTCACTGTCCTGGTCACAAAAGCAAAGTTTGTGGGGAATAATAGCCATTTTCTATACTTTTGAGGCATAAGCAATTAGGAAATAACACTTACTACCCAGGAACAAAAATGGTGTTACATAGTGTAATAAACCTGGATAAACCTGGGCATAAAAACAACAGATAAAAAAAAAAAGAAAATCAACATAATCGAAGAGAGATATTATTCAACTTTATTAGACTTTTGGGGCGTATTTTAAAGCATTAACACCAGTTATTTTTTTACTTAGCTAATATAATACAATGTTTTTTGTGCACTTGAGGTTTTACTTATGATTTTGAAGTGAATTTTTGAATTTTCACCTTTTATGACATAATTTTGTAAACATCACGAAACAGATTCTTTGCTTTCCTACACAGACAAAGTTCTAATCTGTAGTGATGTTAAGTGGCCTTATCTTACATCATTCCTGATAAACAACAGTCTGCATTGGTTCAGATACTTACAGCAGGCAGTGCAAAGAAGGAGATCCCAAGGAGAGCAAACCCCGCAGACAGCAATCTTCCCATCCACGTGTGGGGAGTCTTGTCACCGTAGCCTATCGTGGTCAGTGTAATCTGAAAATGTGTTGAAGGAAAGTTAAAGAAAAATGTTGTCTACATTATGGTTTACGTTTTTGTGCTACTGTATAACAACTTACATTTTTTATTGATTATTATTATAATTCCTGTGAGCCAAAAGGAAATAAGCTGCAGGCCTTCCTGGAAACATTTGAAGGTGTTTTAATCACTAAACTTATAAAGGAACTTGCAGAAACCCTTGTTTACTTGACTTTAGTTTCCTATAAGTTTTACATATTTTGATTGAGTGATTTAAAGTTATGGATGAAAGGTTAAAATGCGTATAATACCAAGAATAAAAAAAAAAATCTTATTTCACATGAGTATAACAAGTATGCTCACAAGAAAAAGCATTCCTTCACATTCTGAAGGATGTCACATGATTTTATAGAGATATTTTTCTGTCCATGTGGAAGAAAAGGTGGTATTCTGCTGTTTTCAATTTTAGGCTATGTCCACAATACATAACAGATCTTGAGAACCGTACTCGAAAACATTCTTTAATCCAGCTCAAAGCGCCCACACTGAAGTACCGTTTCATGTTTAGTCGGGTTTAATGCATACAAACAATGGGACTTAATATGATAGTATCCCACTATGCAGTGTGTTTTATGTTTACAACCCTGCAAATATGGAACCCATACCCACAAAAGATATAGCCCTTCTTAACATGGACATTATGGCTTTGTTTCTTAAAATACAGAGTTTAGATCATTAAAACAGACCCTGAAATCTCTTTTGCTGAAAAATGTAAAAAAAATGTGAATCAAAATAAAAGCCACACAATTACAACATTGAACTCTGAAGTTCTCTTTGAATGATTTCATCGTTCCAGATATGAATAGGCGCCTTGATTTTGGCATCTGACCACCACCCTCAACAATCCACCATTTTAAAACATAAGCCTCAAAAATTGTATATAGTAAAGCTGTATTGACAGTCATTCTCAACTCTTTCAGGGACCTGAGTAATGTCCATGCGCCAAACATATCAAAGAGCATTTTGGGATATTGGAGGATACACAAAAAAATGTGGTTCTGTATTACAACGTCCACACTTCTGACAAACCGCACTACCTGATGTGATCTAATTTAGAAGCAGACTCGAGACTCCCTCTTGAGTACAGTATTAAACGCTGCGTAGTGTAGACGCTAACTGTATTTAGCACTTTTAAGTTGGTTTAAAAGCAACTAATACAGTTTAAATACATAATGTGGACAGGTCCTTAAAGACTCATATTAAATAAGAAGTTTATCTATAAACACTTAATGGGCATCAGTTACAGAGTCAGCTTTAGTTAGTCCAAAAATGTTGTTGTCCATCATTTGGTGCCGTACTTCTGTGCTGTGACAGTTTTTTCCTCGACAACATTAGAGAGTGGCCAACTGTCTTTAATCAACCTGGCGCGTAATAAAACTGAATGTAATAAATATCCGCTATTAACATCTAAGTGCTGTACTCGTGGCTTACAAGTACATGAGTAATTATGATTCCTTGGGCTGAAGCTAAAACTAAATGTTATACTTCTAATAAAACTGTGTGATCTGTCAGATTAATATTACTAGGCAGCATTTAAATGATGCCCCCCTGGCACTCTTCTGCAGTAGACATTTTTTGTTTACACTGCCAAAACCTCCCAGCAGTTATGGGTCACTGACAAATCCAACCAAACATGTCAGATTCTCCTGAGCCCTGCCAAACAACAGGGGTACATACCCTTTTACTATGCATACCATAGTAAAAGCACAGCAAAGTGTAATAAAGCACAGTGAAAGCATGGTAAGCATAGATAAGCATTGTAAAGCCCATATAATTATGACAAACTATGGTAAATGCATTGTATAACCACGGGAAAGGCATTGGAAAACTGGAAAATTACTGTGCAGATTTACCCCAGTTAACTTTCACAAGGTATGCAGATGAAATTCTCCATTTAAATGTATACGCACATAGCGACTGGACAAAATAATAGAAACGCAAATAAAGTACAGTATTGTACACATGTTTAGTGTAAATGGTTTGTTTTGCAGATTATATCCCTGGGATCTATTAAGTGGTTTAAGCAGCTTTTACTGATCACCATACTCCTGTACAAAGAATCATCATCTTACACCTGTGCAAATGTATTTGGTTATTTTTATTGAATGTATTATTTAATGCTTATACTGTGTGTGATCTAAGGAAAGAAGGTGTACAGTATGCAGTGGCTGAATTTACATAATGTGTATGCAGTGGCTGAATTTAAATAATGTGTAATTAAACACATAATTCACACTTTCAGATTGTGGTTTTGTGCACTCAATTAGCTGGTCATCAATAAAAAACAAAAGGATAATGAACTTTTCATGGCTCTTAAACTGACTCCTGTTCTCTTTTTTTTGGCTGTCAAATAAAACAAAAGCATGCTAAACAAAAAAGAAGCATTTTCTCATTCCAACAGTGCTGAGCAGTGCCGGTTCTGGAAAACCAAACTTTCAAAACTATTTGAAATGGCTTTTCTTTCCGGAATGGAGCCGCTAATTTCCTCTGTGTGGCAGGTCTGTTCTATGTCAATAAAAAGAAAGCAGAGAAACGCCCCAACAGGGCCTCCCACAATCCTTCTATGCGTGGAGTGCATGCAGCAGGCAGCAAGAGGCCTACTGCTTTCGGCCTAATTTTGTGAGACCGCACAGATTGGACAGACCTGGACAATCTGATATTATGGCTAAATCGTTCCACCTTCCTCCTCTGAAGTGTGTTTGCTTGTTCAGCTGTACAGTTCAGTCTGCTCAATGAGTTCCGCCATTAGTTGTCAGTCAATGGCCAGTGCTGCTGCAGTTCAGGCAGAGTTGTGGATTGTGGTTTCCACAACATGACTCCCTGTTCAAAAAACCTTTCACACAGTCCATGTTTTTAAAGCAATGCTATTACAGTAGTAAAGCCTGTATTTTTGGTTACCTGGACTAAGCATTCAGCTGCTCTGAACTGTCAGCAAACCCTGGAATGCGTTTATATTTTTCAAAACAGGTTGATGAAAGAGGCACCTTGAATAAGCAGTCACTTCTTAAACTACGACCAGTTTTCAATGAACAGTTAATTCTGTTTTCACTGTATATAGATATGGATATTTTATTTCATGGCAGGGTACTTTTAAACCTGACAAATTTTTGGAGAAGACATTTTTATATTTTAAACATTTAAAAAAACAACTTGGCCTGTGAGGCACCAATATAAAGCAATCATGTAAATGTTTGCAGAACTGTCGTACGCAAAAAAAAAAAAAAAAAAGTCTGATGTCTTGAATAATGTTTTCTTGTTTCCAAGGGGATATAATAAAGCAGAGATTATGAAGTTCAAGTGATCTATGGAAAATTAATACAGCACTGTCTGTGTAAATGTTTAGAAAGTACAAGTATCTGCCATGTTGATGGATAAACAAAAGTCCTGTATTACATGATGAGAAATACAGCAGCTTGTTTATTTTGCAGAATTCACTTACTGTGCCCCACCACAGAGCGTCTGCGTAGGTAGAAAACTGGGAGTTGACGTCTTTTTCCACAAGGTAGACGAGAAATGACGAAAATATGAGAACCAGAAATCCAATATACCAAGCTGTGACTAGCTCCTGCAAAGAGAGAAAATTTGTGTGACCAAATATGTACAAGTTTCCCTTGCAGTGGTATGTAAAGCAGTCCTACAGTCCTACACTCGTGTATACAGGAAAACATTACTCAGGGTCATACTGGTATTATTTCCAGCAGCTTGACTTGTTTAAATTAAATTCTGGGATCAAACATACCCCCCCCCCCCCCCCCACCCTTTGATCCCATTATACTATATAATATGTGTGTAATTTATAACATGCAAATACAAATTGGAAATTGAAAAATGGCATGACACCATAAGCTCGGGGAGCAATAATGAATACTGTCATTATGCTTGAAGGCAATATCAAATTTGTTCAACAAGTGAAATTGAAATGTACTGTACATAAGCAGGTTACAGATAAAGTCTTCATTTTTTACTATACTGTTGAAACCTGTTGTAGGTAAGTCATCAATATTAATGCATCTGACAGGAAATCTGGTCCCATATTTTCCACTGTAGGCAAATTGTAGGCAAACTGCCCACTACAGAGTAAATGCATGACGTAGGCAGTTTGCCTGCAGTGGTAAATCGAGCCCTTGATATATAAATTGCTTGAAATATCAATTCTCTATTAAAATGAAGTGCATCATCATTTCACGGCTCACTGGTCAGGGGTTGGCGACCCTGTCAGGTCCAGAGCTTACTGCACAGAACTGAGGATGGCAGCCAACTCTTTTTAAGACATAGTCATGCTAATAAAACCCAGGTAAGACTATAAAGGGTACTTAATCTTTCAAAAGACTAACACACAATATGAAAGGATTTAAAATGTTGCTTTCATTAGCTGCTTGGATCAAATGTATCAAATAAAAGGGAGTTAAGTTTGAAGCTACTAAACACCTTGTTACCAAACATTAAAATCACAAAGATAATCTAGACCTAGAGAGTCATGCAGTGGTATGGCTTGGTGGGTTTCACTGAAAACTGTCTATTAAAACAGGGAAATGCCGTTGTACAGTTTTGGACTAAATTAACCTCATAATGTTGCAATGCACGGGATCTTCCCAAAACATGACCCTCTGTGACTGCATGAACCCACCTTGCTGTGTGCGTAAACAACTGAGCCCAGGAGTTTCCAGGTCCCCCCTCTCCTGTCCATGCGCACCATGCGAAGGATCTGCAGGAAGCGAAGGCTCCTCAGTGCTGATGTCGCGAAAATGTTGCCCTGACTGCCAGCAGAGACCACAGCCACTGAGGCGATGAGAACGATGATATCTAGGAGACACAAAGAGGAGTGATGGACAGGAGTGGACTGCTGGAGAGCTTGAGTGGAGTACAAGAGGCCCTGAAGGGAATCCTGTTTTCTTTTTTATATGACCATTTCTGTGGACACCTTGCTGATTTTATTGAAACCAAGCTGTGTAACTGAAAATTGAATTTTAATCTTTCTTTTCTTTCAGTTGCCTAGCTTTCAGTTCAGATACATTCATTGTTGGCTGTGGACTGCTATAAAATATTTCAACTATGAACTACCAGGCCTGACTACACTTCAAGTCCAGTCACTGGCCACCAACATGATCTATTTAATTGAAAGAACTGGGGTGTCTTTATAGCAGAAGCCAGTAGCACTTTAATAATCTAGTAATAACCAATTTTTCTTGCTCTTACATGGTTAGAATAAGTGTGTAATTAAATGGAGATGGTCTTTTATCATGGGATTGTATCAGGTAACACAATGTTGTTCACAAGGCTATTTCCATGTAATAACATAGTATTTTCTGTGTAAGAGCAGTTACTACAATGTAATTACATGGCTATTCAGGTGCTACCCAGAAGCCGTACCATAGTGTTTTAAAATACACTAAGTTGTCTGAGAGTGAAGTAGTTATCATGTACAGAATGAGGAGTTCCTTTGTTAGGTCAACCTGTATCCGCAGTGACAACTTTAGCAGTTCCTTTATCGACCATACACCATCTCGACCTGACAAGATGCAGACTGACCATCTGTGAAGAGCTTTATTAAAGAGCGGGGCTTTTTATACTGCAGAACTGAGATAAGACAGCTGTCAATACTGGCAATGCGACAGCCACACAGATTAAATAATACCAGTACTGTAAATGTAGCATACTGGTTTCACTGCAGTTTATTAATGCTATTTGTTTGACTGTTTAAAAGTTTAAAGCAATGGGTAGCAATTGCAACCCTTAGTTAAGTATGGAATCCAAGAATAGATGCATCATTCTGTAAACAAAATCAGGACTTCCTAGTTAAAAACCGCAAACGTCTGTTTCGAATTTCAACTTGGAAGTATTGGGCAAGGCAGTTATGTACTTAGTGTGCTGAGCTGCTACTGTGCCACACATATAGCCAAAAAAGCTCACCATTCTGATCTATGCAGAGACACACAATGTCAATGAGTAATCAACTACATTATCAAACTCGTAAAGAGAACTGTAAGGGATTTACGTAACAGACTCTGATGTCAAATAGCATGATTGCATTTTTAATTTCTTTGAAATCTTAGTGCGCCTCTGAATGTAGCTGTGTATCATACATGCCTCTAGGTAATTGCTGCTTTTGATGTGTTGATATAGCATTTCCATTCCAAGGAATCCAATCTCTCTGCACTAGCGCCAAGCAGGTTGCGATAAATCAACACCTGCTGTATTAAGTTTCTGCCAAACCGTCTGCAGAAAATTCTTTGGTCACATGGATTTATTTGATCCTGCTGATGGAAGATGCCACTCCATCCCAACAAAAAAAAAAAAACCTCTGCAATATCTTCTTCTGAGACACATGTACGAGCTCTTACCTTAACAAGAATCCCAAGTAACCCATGATTGCATTAGGAACTGATGGTGTGAGTTCTGTTCTCCTGAGGAGTGACATTTTCAAGGCAGAGCGGTTCTCATAATACAGTGAAAGTAATACAGAGTAAAGCACATAGACAGGCTGTGATGATCTGTTTGACCCAGCCTCAATAAATACAAGCATTACAGCGCTTCATCAGCTGCTTAACCATTCATAAGAAATTGATCTGGAGAGATGATCAATCGTTCAGACCTGTTTCAATATTCCGTTATTGATAGAGATGAAAAGAATGCATTATTTACTGCGACAGCCTGTCCTACATTTAAGGGGATACTTTCATGAATATAATCTACATGTTCCTATTTTTTTTTATTTATAACCTGTTTACTATCCTAGTAGTCTCTGTCACACGGCTGGCTGAGTGGTGACGTCAGCTCCAAGAAATGAATAACACAGACAGATGAAATGAAATTATATGATGAAGGCGTTTGCTTGCGCCGGTTTATTGTAAAATAAAAGGTTTGAACAAAAACACAGGACACAGCACTTTATGCCAAAATAAATAGACAAACAAACACAGTGAGTCTAAACAGTTATTATTATTATTATTCTTTTTATTCTCGTCTATTTTACCTCCTCTCCACACCCGTTCTCCACTCACCGAACACACAACCCAGAGTGACTGAAACGTGCACCTATATATACTGTTGTGCCGGGATTCAATTACTAATTAATTATTCACTTGAATCCCAGCACATGAATTAATTATGTGCAACCTCGTGCTCGCATATTATATACTTTAAATGCACGTGAAGTGATGTGCAATCCCGTACCTAAATACAATTATACATTTTAAATAACTCATGCTACACACACCCATTTATATCCCGTGCAGCCATATCTATACACCAACATTAACACACCACACGCAACATACAACACATAAATGCACACAGGGGCGGGGCACATTGCCACAGTCTCTCATCTGAATAAAAAAAATCTTTAGTTCCTGAAATGTGTGATCTATATGAGTCTATGTTTAGATAATGATTTGCTATGCTTACTAACAAAGGGTTAGTACATCAAGAAAGCATATCAGTGTTGCACAGGCTTCAGTGCACAATGTTGCACCTACATGCACTGCACAATGCTACCCCAACTCACATCCTTACAGACAGCAACTAAAAGCATTCCCAGAACCTTGGAAATGGTGAGATCAGGTCTACGATGTTTAGAATTTAATTTGGACCCATTATCCATCTTACTGGGAGGCTGTGTGGTCCAGTGGTTAAAGAAAAGGGCTTGTAACCAGGATGTTCCTGGTTCAAATCCCACCTCAGCCATTGACTCATTGTGTGATCCTGAGCAAGTCACTTAACCTCCTTGTGCTCCGTCTTTCGGGTGAGACGTAGTTGTAAGTGACTCTGCAGCTGATGCATAGTTCACACACCCTAGTCTCTGTAAGTCGCCTTGGATAAAGGCGTCTGCTAAATAAACAAATAAATACTGCTGTGCACATGTATTTGGGGACGGTATCATATTAATCAACCTTTTAAACTTTGTATACTGTATATATAGGAACGCTTTAATCATTTCACATTGGCCTACATTTAAAAGGGATCACTGATGGTATTTTGAAGCCTAAAATCAACACAGGTGCAGGCTTGGCAAACTCTAGCTTTTGTACGCCTGTATGATTTTCTGTGCCATGGTAAGTAAGTTATCAGTGTCTTGTACGGAATGTGAATAAGGCAGGCCCTGAGCCTTTGGAGATTACAGGCTAATGTAAATCAATCAAAAGCTTAGGAACAATGTGGGTTTAGGGCCAAGGAATCATTTACGTGACACTCACAGATTTAAAAGACAAGAACTCATGCTTAGAAATGTACTTACCTATGACACAAAATGGTTTTCTAGCAAAGCGAAGTCGGCCCTGCCATCCCCTGTACCGGCAACAGCAGCCTGCGGACCAGATCCTGATGATATACTCCAAGCCGAACACCACGATCATGACGAATTCCTATAATTAGAAAGAAAAGACATGTCAGTAATTTTACAGCCAGAGCTCTCTTACACTTGCCCTAAGCACTTTTTTTCTTTTAAGAGTGGGTCGTAAACACTCACTGAACTTCCTTCATAAACACTTTCCAACTGAACAGGGCGAAATGTTTTTCAGTACGATTTTGGGAAGCTGTGCAAAGAGGAAAAGCAGCCCTCACAGGCCCCAAGTGAACACAATTCAAAATAGTTAGGCCTATTTTCACGGGTAGTTAACATCGCTGATGCCTTATTACTGAGTCATACTCACAGCACAATCCATGACAGATGTGTGCAAGTTATTACTGTCTGATTTTCCAATCAAACCGAAAAGTCTGTGTTGCTTTTTTCAAGGCAGCTCCAAAACCAGAAAAAAAATCTAAAAGAGCAGTGGTGCAGTCCTAAATCCAAAAGTACCGGAACGCTAACAAAATAGAGATTTCTTAAACAAAAATGATACAAATTCCTGTTTTATTTGTTCATTGAGCTTGATGTAACATTTAATAGGTAATGCATGTGTCTTGCATGCGACTTTTATAGGCTACTCCCCAGTCAGTGCTGCCAGATTGGCAGTTTTCCAGCCAAATTTGTCTTGTTTCAAAACCATCTAGCAGGTAAATACTGTCTTTGGTGGTTTAGTTATTTTTTATTTTGCATGTTCTTTTTCTATTCCTTTCGATTATGAGGTCATCACCAGCGCAGAATTTCAATCACCACAACATCCTGTATAGTATATCACGTCCTCCCCTGTCGTTCTTCTGGAACTCTGCATCCAATAAAATTACTAATCACACAAATGTTGTTATTTTTTATTCATCACCAATTTCAGAACTGTACAATTACAATTGTTTTTTAAATTTATTTTTAAAGAATGTATCCGCTGACAGTTCTGGACAATTTAATTTTACACGACATTCTGAATACATGTTTTTTTTTTTTTCCTGGACCGACCGCATTTGATCTCATCAGATAAAAAAACAAACAAAAAAAAACAGCGGTTCTACTACTGTGAATTGTGAGAGAAAAACAAGCAAAGCAGACAAATATACATAGTTTATAACATTACTGTGTTTTTTTAAATACATGTGTAGCACTTATTTATGCTTTTGTAATATATATTAAATCTCAAATGTAAGTGCGGTTTTTGATTGCTCTAAAAAAACTAATTTTGGCTACTTCTTCCTCAGCATTTTTACTAAAAAACATTGTTAGCCCATTTAAACTTTAGTACTGTAGTTTGTAATAGAATTTCCTAATGTTCTCTGTATTGCATCACAAGGATGACTGACTGAATTGTACAATTGTGCATGTGTGTGATTTGACTCTGCAAACATTTAAAATACGTGCCGGTTATCGGAGACAGAGACTCCGATTCATATACTATCGGTAGTGGCACGTATGGCATGGTACAGAAAGACTATTTTGATTTCTACACAGAAAAGAGATCGCTTCATCGGTACGCATGCATCGAAATTATTCTTAAATTGATTCTTAAGTTAACTCTTAAATCAAGGTTCTGCCTATTGAAAAAAGTACCAGAATACCGTTCTGGCGCATTCCGGCTCGACTACACCACTGCTCTACACAGTATATATCCAGACCACTCTGGATATATATTACAGGTCACTCTGCAGTTATCAAGAGATTACGGAACATTTACTGTACCCATATGGAAAAAATAGATATAATTCATATATGTGTATTATAGTAGGTTCCATATAAGTTTTTGTTGTATGAACCATATAAGCATTGTGATACAATTATGGCCACTTTCTTATGAGACGCTGTTTTTAAAAACACATACTTTATATAAACAAAGTTGTAAAAAGCATATATGCACTGTAGTGCAAATATGGATAGTTTCTTATAATTTGTCGGTAACGCTTTATATTGTGTGGCATAAATTCATATTAAATAGATATGCAATTGCATATTCAATTAATGTTAAATTAATATTTAAAAAATATGAAATAACTGGTTTCTTGCTAAATGTTAACCAAATGTTGATTGAAAATGTAATTGCATATCACGTCCATTTATATTACATTTTGTTACACTGGAAAATATGTAATAATTTCCTATTGTTTACATGTTTTTGATTGAAAATACAGTTAATCTGACTTAAATGTCAATGGAAAGTAACAAGGAATAATTGACCATAAATGTAATATCAATTGCATATCTATTAAATATTAATTTAACATTAATTTAATATGCAATTGCATATCTATTTAATATTAATTTATGCCATGCAATATAAAGCGTTACCAATTTGTCTTATACAAGAGAGTATTGTTCTCATATGTGCCTCATACAAGCAAACTCATATAAACCATATAAGTATTGTGATGAGACTATGGATAGCCCTTACAAGGATTCCCCAGGAGCGATGACACTGATGTGATCGGCAGCAGAGAAAGAAAAGACAGACTGACACGCTCAATGAATGCTCAGGCAGTTTATTATTGCAAAGCCCAATGAGTGTCTGCTTGAACACTGGGACTTTTTTCGACCTGAAAAATGAAACAAGGACCAGGGGTCATTCAAACTGTGCAAAGTTATGAAATCGCTTACAACAATGTGGTTGTCTTTGACATGGATAATGCCGCATATATGAAAAAAGCTTATAAAACAGTACTGTCTGCACTGTTTCCCGATAGCATCCAGGTAACATGCCTCGCTCATATAATCAACCTAGTGGGGGAAAGTTTTCGGAAGCCATTCGAGGATGTCAATGCAATGGTAAGAGCTTTCTCACAAATGTTCTATATGGCAGGGGGCAGGAAGATGAGGTACTTAAATTACCAGAGGTAAAAAGTTGCCAGTGCAACAATGGCACCAGACCCAGTAGCAACTAGATGGAACAGCTGGTTTGCTCCTGTTCAGTACCATGCAAACCACTTTCAGCACTATCACGGCTTTGTTGAAGAAGAAATGTTTGTGTGTGGCAAATCGGCACCACACTCGCTGCAGGAACTTGAAAGAATGCTGTCAGATGAAACCCAATGTTTATTGCTGAAGATTACATTGCGTTTCATCAATGAAATGTGCAAGCCAATCATTGACCTAATGGATACATTTGAACGCCAGAGACCGTGCACTCTCTTTGCTTTTGAGAAAATGGAAGAACTGCTGTTTTTCTTTGAGACACATATTCAGTTTTTGGAGGAAAACAATCAAAGGTTTCTCAGGGCTGAAGATGTCAACAATGTAACAACTGATCAAAGTAGCAAGTTGGTGCACCTGTTTCGTTCAGCTGTAGACAACGCAGCTGAAAAGCTGAAGAAGTACATCAGTGATATTGAGAGTGGGCAGCCCGCAATTAAGTTCTTGAAATGCATACGGATTTTCAACCCCAGAAGAGTTCCTGTAATGTCTCATGTCAAGGAGGGTCAATTCCTGGCTTCAGTGACATTCCAGAAGAGGAGTTTGCTTTGTATACCGGGAAGGTGGCGCTCGACGCGATCCAGCGCGCTGAACAGTCAGGGGGAATTGACATCGCCATGTTTTGGTCAGCAACATCCGACCCACTCCCGAATATAAAAACATTAGCTTTTAGATACATACATGCTGTAACAAACACAGCTGATGCTGAGCGCAGCAACTCGCTGTACAACCTTGTTCTCTCTGATCGAAGGCGTTCTCTTTCGGAGGACAAACTAAAAGAGATGGTTTTCCTTTACTTCAATCTTGCAATTTAAAAAGACTTCACTTCAACATAAAATCATTTTGATTAGTCTTTGATGCTTTATTTAATTTTTACCTGCTGTGCTATGGTAGTATGAGAAGTACCCAATATAACTGCACATATTTTTTTTGTTACATTGCACAGTACTTTTGTTTAATTTTTTTTTTTTTGCACTTGTGAGCATCTAATTCACAGCAGGGTAATTTTGCTGAGAAGTCCTTATTTTCCTTATTTAACAACTGCATTTTGTTTTAAAATTTACACCTGATGGGCCACTTTTTTTTGTTCAAGGAATGATAAAGCAGTTGATTCTGTGATACAAATGTGCTGTGTGCTATATAAATACAAAATACCTGTACATATTTCTAAAGAAGGTTAAAATAGTGTTATATTTAATTCAATCTGTAAACAAATAATACAAAGGATTTAATGTTGCATAATTTTGCATAATTTTGTATTTTTCCTTGCATAATTTTGTTTTTTCCTGTGCATAATTCACTGGGGTGTAACTTATATGTTACATTCACAACATATATGTTAAATATACAGTACTGTGCAAAAGTTTTAGGCAGGTGTGAAAAAATGCTGTAAAGTAAGAATGCTTTCAAAAATAGACATGTTAATAGTTTATATTTATCAATTAACAAAATGCAAAGTGAGTGAACAGAAGAAAAATCTACATCAAATCAATATTTGGTGTGACCACCCTTTGCCTTCAAAACAGCATCAATTCTTCTAGGTACACTTGCACACAGTTTTTGAAGGAACTCGGCAGGTAGGTTGGTCGGCAAGTCTTCCATGAAGGCCACTTCTGACCAGACTTCTCCGGACAGTAGATGGGTGTACCAAGGTCCCACTGTTTTCTGCCAATTCTGAGCTGATGGCACTGCTGGACATCTTCCGATTGCGAAGGGAAGTAAGTATGATGTGTCTTTCATCTGCTGCAGTAAGTTTCCTTGGCCGACCACTGCGTCTACGGTCCTCAACGTTGCCCGTTTCTTTGTGCTTCTTCAAAAGAGCTTGGACAGCACATCTGGAAACCCCTGTCTGCCTTGAAATTTCTGCCTGGGAGAGACCTTGCTGATGCAGTATAACTACCTTGTGTCTTGTTGCTGTGCTCAGTCTTGCCATGGTGTATGACTTTTTGACAGTAAACTGTCTTCAGCAACCTCACCTTGTTAGCTGAGTTTGGCTGTTCCTCACCCAGTTTTATTCCTCCTACACAGCTGTTTCTGTTTCAGTTAATGATTGTGTTTCAACCTACATATTGAATTGATGATCATTAGCACCTGTTTGGTATAATTGTTTAATCATACACCTGACTATATGCCTACAAAATCCCTGACTATGTGCAAGTGTACCTCGAAGAATTGTTGCTGTTTTGAAGGCAAAGGGTGGTCACACCAAATATGGATTTGATTTAGATTTTTCTTCTGTTCACTCACTTTGCATTTAGTTAATTGATAAATATAATCTATTAACATGTCTATTTTTGAAAGCATTCTTACTTTACAGCATTTTTCACACCTGCCTAAAACTTTTGCACAGTACTGTATTATACATACATAACATAGAAGAAGCTTGTATGATTTGTATATATTTTTTCTATGCCACAACACCGTGGATAATATTAGCCTGAAACCATGTACATAGCAGTGACGGTGGTGGGGATGTTAAAAGCTTGACTTCCTATTAAAGTCAAGTTGGGATTAGAATGGGCATTCTCTTGTCTCTATTTTATTAACTACTATAATCTTTCATATAGGCTGCTTTTGGCTTGATTACAAAGAAATAAATGAGGCCCAGAAAACTGAAGTCGAGTCACCCAAGCCAAAAAACATTTGCAAAATTAAAGCCTTGCAGTAATATCCACCAAACGTCTGTGTCTTCTGTGCATAATTTGTTTCTCATGCAATTGTGAAAGACAGTGGGCAGATTCACCTATGGAAAATGGCACAGGGTCAATCAGTATCGATTCCCCTCAGTTTGTATTTATTTATTTTTCGTAAGAGAAATTTCAACAGAAATAAAAAAGCAGCTTATTTTAATTTGAAAAATATCTTTAAATATAAAGAAAATTTGTTTTTCAATATTTCGGACTCAGTAAACTCACTTGTGTTAGTCCCCAGGCACATACTGTATCAACAGGGCCCACTAGCCTAATACAGTTAATTTGTACCTGTAGGGGCCCTGCTGATCTGCAATGCACAGGATTAATGACACAATTCTGAGTTGCTATTCCTTTCCAGTGCATGCCATAGCTTGCTGTTCAATTATATTGAGCAATGATAGGTGTCATGAGATCAGCTCCACAATTAATTTTTTTGAGCAAAAAGGAATCTGAACATTGATTTTTACTAATGATGCGCTAAACTACCTTCCCAACTCTGCTGCTATGCACCCCCCAGTGGGACTAAACTGCACTCTTGCAGCATTATAAAGTACAGAAAATCTGTTTCCCCTCATTGTTTTATAATTGGGAAGGGATTTAATTAACAGAGAATTCCAATTACGACACAATCAAAATTTCCATTCTAGTTTCTTTACCGACTCTTTATACTGATAATATAATATTGTGTTTCATATACATTCTCTTACACTCACTCACCCTCGGACAAACAGAGGTCTGAAGACAAACAAACTACAGTAGTACCTGTACCTGTGTAAGAAACATTAAATCAATGCATTCATTGTCATTGAAAAAAACACAATATATAAGCAAATAAAGAACCATTCTTAGAGCATAGGAAAAACCTATTTATGTTAAATTAAAATGGATTCAGCCTGAGAGGGACTTGGTGATTTATAATAATGCAAAACCTCACAATAATCCCACAGGAACATGAATCACACCTTATATAATGAGCAATAGCCCAAATCCCTTACTAACTAGGTCAGATCTGGAACACTTTATAATTGATGACCGTACACAGGTTACAAATGGCCTGCTCAGTCTGTCAGGTCGTTTTTACAGGTCTCAGTAAGGTAAAATAAGCTTGAGATGAGTGCTCAGTAATTCAGAGAACAGTTCATTAAAGTGCTACATGACCTTTTGGTTAATTTGTTCAATGTCCACGCTTCGTTTTCACTGGCTGTGGGCCATTACTTGTAAAGTATCTGGTGCCTTTTTTCACAAAAAGAAGAAAAAAAAAACTGCTGACAACATAAATAGGGAAACAGCAGCTTATAAGTCATGCAGCAGTGAAAAGAGCACCCTTTTTCACAGTTCTAGTTAGGTGATACAATCTTGTTTTTCTCACAACAATGACACATGGCCCTCCATGCTATGTTTGCAACAATATCACCCTCCTTTTCTCACAGTTGGTCTGGATTTTCAATTGTGCATGGGCCTGGGCTAATGGGGACAGTCGGGGTTCTAGTATTCAAATTTAGTTTTTCCTTATGTTAACTGTTTAAAATCT
The DNA here is from genome assembly GCF_902713425.1 of Acipenser ruthenus. Classification (NCBI taxonomy): domain Eukaryota; kingdom Metazoa; phylum Chordata; class Actinopteri; order Acipenseriformes; family Acipenseridae; genus Acipenser; species Acipenser ruthenus. The sequence goes on from NC_081193.1 coordinate 26,131,231, forward strand.
TATATTGCACATATTGCTTTAAAATATATATATTATGCACCCACACAGTTAATTTGTAAACTTACAAATTCCTATGGAAGTTTTTCCTATGGAAAAACAGATGTAATAAATATAATACTAGATATAACAGAGCCCAATTGATATATTATTTTTCATAATAATGTGTTAAACTAACAATTTTTTGATGTAAAAGCATGGCAAGAATCATAACATGTAATTAACAAAAAAAAAACGTGACTGGTATCATTTCCTCTGCCCTCCAAATTCATTAACTATGTGTGCTTTGCAACCACACACTATACATGCGCTTACAATCTAACATGTTTCTTAACTATATATAAACAAACCAATTACTATTTTAACTTTTAACCACAGGCATTTCAACAAAACTAATATATTTATGAATGCATGCTTAATAATACAAATCCATGACTGATAAGTAAGAGACAGGTCTATTTTTGTTTAGCAGTCATCAACTATCTTTTCACGGTTACATTAGACTAATGAGAATTTCATATAATTAAGAACAAAAGTATTTCTGAGCACTTATTTTTTGACATTGTGTGTTAAGATATTTTGATTTACGTAGTAAGATGAGATTGCTTTATTTTAACGCAATTCTCTTCAATCAGATTCACAAATGTAACAGTACCCCTGCTTGCCCTAACCTAGTTAGTTACAGTACAATGTCAATTAAAGGAGAAAATCTGTTTCATCACAGAGGGATCTCAAGGGAAGAAGAAACTGCCTGACTCCAATCCCTTACCATGGCTTGTTGTCAAAAAGAATGGTTTTCAGGATAAGTGTTGTTATGGTAATGTTGGTCAACTGTGGTAAACACAGTTAATTAAACATAAAGACCCACTTATGAAATGTTTGGGAATTGCACAACCTGATGCTGTAGTTTTTTTTTCTCTCTTCTGTGTCAGTGACTCACAGAGCATTAAAGTTGGTCTTGTGGTTGGTTAATTCTTGTTTTAAGTTGTGCTACCTGTGTTTTCATTTTCATGTTAACAGAAATGATGATAAACCACAGCTGAATTTGTACAGTACCAGGGAATGCGCCTAGAAAGTGTCAACTACTTATTTTTAGTGATACTTCTTGAATTAACAAAGATATTTGAAATAAAAAGATGGTTTATGCAGTCTAGGGTGATTCCCCATGTTGTAAAAAATCCAGCTGTGGATTCTTCCCACTTGGATTTTATTGTACTTTACGAAGTACAACAAATTTATTGGGCACTGTATTCCACTGTACTTGTATAGGAACTTCTTTGAGAAGAAAATCTTACCAGATGTCTTGTGTACAGTATATGAACGTATAGAATTGTAAATGCCTATTGCATTGCCATGTCTGTCATAAAGGGTTATCCTGAAAATTAGATGGGTCATCTCAATGAGATAATGTTTTTAAAAGACTTTAAATAAATACATTAAAAAATAACTTTTAAATAGACAGAGCAAAAATAGCCATGCAAAGCTGCAGTTAAATGGTAACTACTGGTGGAATAAATGTTATTACACAGAAATGGTCTGTACAATAGTGTCACCATAAAATTACATTGAGTAACACAATATTGTTCAAAAGGCAATGTCCATGTAATCACACAGTAGTTGCCATGGAAGAGCGACCACTTCAGATTTCTGTTTGAGTAAGTGTTCTTGACAGTCCTGTTTCCTGTCATCTCACTGACGGGACAGAATCTGCAACAGCAGTGCATCACACAACACTGACCACTACAGAGCAACATCCCACGTGTTTGGAGAATACTGTACAAAGGGGGTGCGTTGAGAAATTGACATAATGTTCTGATACTCAATCGTTCTAAATAACAGGTGCAAAACATCACTTATAAAGCAATACTCATCTTAAAAGAGTAAAACATGCATGTAAAAAAGAGGCTCCTTTTCAGCTTACCAGGATGAGAAGACAATGGGAGGCAAGCTCTGTGTGTTCTGGGATGGTGGAAAAGACAGACAGAACCAAGCAGCCAAAGACCAGAATAAAACTGCAAAAGAAAATGCAGTTTTAACAGTTAGTTCAAGTACTTCTGAGCTCAAAATTTCAATACAGTGTATTACCAAAACCCTTACAACTATCCCAATGGAGAGTTTAGATATCTCAACTACATGAAAGCCATTGAATTGTATTTTTTTATACCACTGTTTGCCATCATAACCCATTTAACATTACCGGCATCAAATGCATTCACATGATGCAACCATGGAATAGTGATTTGAGGGTCTAAATCGCTGTAGTGGGCTATGTGCATTGGGTATGATTTTCAGATCTCTGCCTACTTTTCAATGAAGCTATAAAGAATGTCATCATCTGAAAATATAATGTCAGTTGGTTGTTTCTCAAAAATCAGGCTGAATGCACATAGATCGTCTATGAGTTCCCTTTTATTTTATTTGCACAGTTATTGCACATTTCTCAAGATTCAGTTTAAATGTACAGCTATGGCCAAACATTTTGCATCACCCTATAGGATTAACAAAATTTGCTTCATAAAGTCGACTGAAACCTGCTGAATAATGTTACGTTAACATATTGACTGACAAAAATTAAAAAAGGTGACATTAAAATCTAACATGAAATACTGTACTACTATTATGGCTTATGGTAGACATTTGTGATATCATTTTGTAGTATCTTTGAGTATGTGATGTTTAATAAAATATCTAAATTATGTTCATATATATATATTTCTTTAAAGTATGTCTCAATCCTAAAATTCTAGGTGGTGCCAAACTTTTGGCCATAGCAGCATATAACAATACAATATTGTGTTAGAGCTCTCATGTTTACTTTTCAGTGCTGTTTTGTAATAGTGTTTGGGGGATCCCAGAACAAATATACTTTGAAAAGACTCCCTCCCCTCCGACCAATACATTTTATTACCTTTTCATCTTTTAATTGACAACCACTGAACTGATCCGCAAAAGCACCCTTTACATACTAAAGTTAACCAAAAGGACTTCAATTTAAAAAAAGAACCTGCTCTCCTCAAGTCCAGATGAATCACTTTGAGATTTTCAAGGATCTGCTAGCCTAGGTTCATTACATAACTGTTTCCTGATGTTTTGCATTACATCTTAAGCGCTTCCTCAAAGAAGGCTTTGATAAAACACACAAGATCCCCTTCCAACTAACACAATTACCCCAATAGAAATCTGTTGTTGACTGTACCACAGCAGTGACCTTGAACTTTGACTCAGGGCAGGCTGGGATTAAACAAAGCAGCGGACCCTTCTGAGCCAAGCACAGACAGCAATAGCTTGGGGGTGTACCTCGTGCAGCTATTGAGACTTTTTACAAAATAACTCTAACTTATAACTAAAGAAAATAACTCAGACAGAATTAACATTTCATGTAACTCTGCTTGAGTTGAACAATGGGTCATGAAGACTCAGTTGCCACTGAAGCAACATGTAATCTGCGGAAAGTTCAAATAATAGCAACTGCTAACTGACTCAGTCATCTGCACCTTGAATGTACTTCTACAGGTTTCCTTGTGTTTAATTACTTGTGATAAGATAAAACTTTCCTAAACAAAGATTGGGATAGACACATTTTTTGTCCAATGTCTTCATCTGTGCTGAAGGCATTAGCCTCCGCGTTGAAGGGATTAGACGAGACTTGGCCTTGCTTGACTTAATTTTTTTAGCAGTTTTTACTCAAAATGAAAGAAGGTGTGTACTCATTTGTAGCCAGTTAACTACACAAAAATAAAAACAAGCTATATCTGCGTGAATCATAAGGCTGTTCGGGTTTGTAGTTTCAAGGTAAAATGATGAGCAAGGCTTTATTTGCTGCTCTGCTGTCTTTCTTACTTAAAACAAACAAAAAAAAAACCTGAGATTTTTTAGTGTTTTGTTTGACGTATACGGTGTCCCAATTCTACACAGGAAAGTGTCAGAAAAGCTGATGAGACTTTTCTGACTGTGTACTGTACAAATCAGCAGTTATCCCAACACTGTCTTTGTTAAGTTAGTATTAGTGAGTTTCTGTTTGAAACCAGAAATGAGTGCTGTTTAAAGCAAACTGTTTGCACCATACATTCCAAACTGTGCCCCTGGCGGATCCTTATATAATTAGGGTCCTCGCTGGCTTTCTGACTCAAGCACAGCGTTGCTGAATTTGAAATCTTAAGCTTTGCAGCTTGCCTATTTGACTTGCTGAACAAGCAGATGGTTGATTCTCTCATGCTTTACAGACAGTAAAACATTAGCCTTGGGTGGTAAGCTGCAGCAGTATTGTTCAGACTTAGCTCCTGTGCTACTTTAAACCTAAAAATAGTGTAACCTATCAGTTCAGCGAGCCTCCTTTGTACACATCTGCACCAGTCTAAAAGCATGTACTTATCATAGTGCAGTCAAAGAAACTGCCAAGACAACATAACTGGAATTGTGTTCTTTAATATGATCCTGTGTAAAGAGTTGAGAGCTGAACTAAAAGCATAATACACACACAATTTACATTCTTCACTCTTTTGAAAGAGGACACAGTATGAAAGATGAAGGCAAAAATAGTGGGGTTTTATTCTTCTATTATACCTGGTTGAAATGTAGTACAGAATTGATCTTATTCCAAATCCCACAGGCAAACATTTAGTCCTCTGACCAGACAAATGGAATGACACAAGTTATTAACACTACTACAAGGCTGCTCTGCAAGACATTCTTCAAGACACTGCAGTCAGCTATAAAACCCTGACTAAATAGTCTTTCACCCCAGGACTGGACTTTTTACACATACTTTTAATGGCATGCGATGTAATATAACAAACAGTAGCATACAAGGCAACCTGATTGGTATGCTGTATACTACAGGGGGTCCCATTAAATAGTTCTACGAAGGGGGCAGATTTCTAAATAAAGTTAAATATTCTTTTTTTTTTTTTTTTTAAATAGATTGGCCAATTATTTTACCCCTGCGTTTCTGCCACAACAGATCAAGAGAAATTAAAGTCAATGGGAATCCTCCAGCCGCCACCAAACAAATCACATCTTTACACTGAGAAGCTCACAGTGGATGTTGGCGAACTTGAGCTCACAGGGTGCCTGGCAAGTAGTGTGGTGAGATGACTCAGTCGCTGACAGTTTTGCCTCCCTAAATAGTGGGAGCTACAGAACCAATGAGACACTCGCTGAAGAATTTCAGCAAAGATTGCTGTCACATTGTGCAAAGTCTTTTATTGTTCCTAGCGTACTAGGCGAGTCACTAGGTAAATACACAAGCATTTTTGATGTTCTGAAGTTCCTAGTTAAAAACAAAAGGTATTTTTAAATCTTATCTTGGTCTTTACAAAAGTTGTGAAAACGTAATAGATTTTATAACATGAAGAATCTAACTTTAACAAATCTCATATCCTGATTAACAGTCATTTTTATGGAAGCCTTTTCCTCATGGTTGCTACCATATGTTTTTAGTCAGAAGTAATCTGTTGTTCTAAAGATGCTGAGCAGTGGTAATGAGGGTGAAACTGTATAATATTTCCATTTACTGCACAAGTATGTTAAAGCACCTCACATCTGGTTGGTTGTGGGGGGGAAGCTGACTGATACAGACCAACATCTTTAGGGCTAAGCAGCCAGCAACTCATGTAGACCTCTCACAACTCAGTCAGCGCACTATTATATACCAATCATAATGTGGCGCAGTAGACAGTTAAATTTTGTTTTTCTCCTGCTCAGAATATCTTGTTGCTAAGAAAAAAAGAAAGAGCGTAGGATTTGGAGGGGTGGGGATGGAAGGGGTGTTCAGGGTAAAATCTAATTTTAGAGTGTTATGTGTTAAAAAAAGCACTACATATATATACCCCCCTTTTTATTTGCTCCAGGGACACGTAAAAAAAGGGTAGTTTATAGAAAGGGAGTCCTCCAATCCCACCAGCCTACACTCCCCTGCACACCAAGCGTGACTTTAGCAGGTGAGCTACTCTACTTCTCATACTTTTCAGTACAGCTGTCTGTCCTGTAGCGGGATCAGTGGAGAGGAAAAGCAATACCTCCCAATCAGTACATATTAAAGTGTTACCCGGTAACATACGTATCACTTCGATTTTCCGTCATTTAAACTGGAACTGTTTATCCTAGAACAAGACATATGACAAGGTTCTTAACCATGTGTTTTAGGTGTTTAAAAAAGTTGTGTACTGTAGATCTGAAACCTAACAGCCATGATTTTACTAAAGTATGTTTCCATATGTACATACAGTGCTTTAGATTCTTCAGATGGATTATAACAATATTGATCTTTACATTTCTAGCATCTTAAAAAAAAAAACGAATTGAGTTTGAAAGATGTTTTCAAAAGCTAAACAAATGTTTCTGAAGTTACTGGCACTTCGTTGACTTTCCTTTTTATTCTGTTTCCAGAAAGAATGAAAAACGGTTTACAACCAGCTCTGTGCCATAGTAAAATGTTCAACCTGCAAGTTACATAAATTAACTCATAATGCTTACTGCTGCAGATTCCAACAGGAGTTGTGTTGGCCAACTGCCTTTGTTTTGGAGACTATTGTTTATTTAAGGGATACAGAAAGAAATAGGCTGGAATGGTAAAAATTAAATAGTACTAGGGGCAGCAAGATGAAGATCAGGATCAACACAGAGAGTTATAGGGTGCTGTGAACCAATAAACCCCCAAAATATATATTTTTATTTTTAATGTTTTCATTGTCTTGCAATTTCACATTTCACTTGAATAAAAGTCCTCTATGTCAATGGTGGGCATAGTTGGCACTTCCAGTCCTGGTCTTTGTTCCAGCCCTGTTCTAAATGATGTATTTGAATCAACTGAACACCCTTCCAATGAAACATTTTACCTTCATAATATTCATTATATTGTCAAACTAACATAAAGAAGCACAACATTTTTGTAATGCACAAGAACGACAATATTGCACACTAGAGGTCACTCTTGTAAGCTGCCATCAGACTCTCCTGTTGCTAATCTTTTTGCACTGACTGATGCGGTTTGTACAGGACCCAAGATTTGTCTTTCTCCAGATTTTTGGCAGCGGCTACAGATTTGTGAGTATGCCAGTGTGTAAGGCTACTAACCCTTCCATCCTGTGCTTTATAGTAATCACAGTTATATTGCTGTCTTGTGTTTAATTTTGTTGCATTTCAGATAGAGCAGTATTACTTATTCCGGTGCTCTGGGATATTCCAAACTGCGAGATACAATCCAGTTCAGTATATATTTAAATAGGCATGTGTGGCAATGTGCCCCGCCCCTGTGTGCAATTGTGTGTTATGTGTTGTATGTTGCGTGCGTGTGTTAATGTTGGTGTATAGTCATTGGTACACGGGATATAAACGGGTCTGTGTTTCACGTGTATTTAGAAAGTGTAGATTTGTATTTAGGCACGAGGAGAGCACAAATCACTTCACGTGCTGGTTAAATGTAATATGTGAGCACGGGGTTGCACAGAATTAATTCACGTGCTGGGATTCAAGTGAATAATTAATTAGTAATTGAATCCCAGCACAACAGTATATATAGATGCACGTTTCTTTCAGTCGGGGTTGGGTGTTCGAGAGTGGAGAACGGGTGAGGAGAAGGAGGAAAGTTTAAGTAGGAAAGGAAATTAAACTAAAATAACCATTTATTTTACTCACCGTGTTTGTTTGTCTCCGTGCACCGTTTGTCTGTGTAGTCCGTTTTGTTTGTCTATTTATTTTGGCGTGAAGTGCCGTGTCCTGTTTTGTGCTTGTGTTTTTGTGTTTAAAACCTTTTATTTTCTGTACTGTTTAATTATTAAATGCTGAGCGCAATCACGCGCCCAGCTTCACCAAACCACATCTCTGTGTTTATTTATTTCCTGTCTCTGGTCTGACACCACCCACTCCGGCCGTCTTTGTGACAGCATGGTAGCACCCTCTTTCACAATTTTACATTGACTCAAAGAAAGGTGATTTTGAAGCTACCAGTAGGCTTGGTGTTTGGCTATAATTTGTGACTCTCGCAGATGAGCTGACACCAAGCCTACTGAGAGAAATATTTAGATAAAGAGAATGGAAGTCCTATCAGAGACACAGCTACCCTGCTGGCTCACTGGAAGGAAATGAGGTGCAGTACTGAAAGCAAAGCATGCAAACAGAAATGTATTTAACCCAGTGTAATACCAGTAATAAAAAATACATGTTTACTATAAAATGTGTTTCTTTCAAAACCGCACATGTGTGACCTATATAGCGAATAAAAGTGTATGAGTAATATCATTACTTACAGCTCAACCCCTTTAAAATTCAGTCATCACAGGAAACTACAGGAATTTAACCCTTTGTTTGCAAATTCAAACTCATTTCAAACAAAAGTGCCATATAATGGGGGAAACAGTCTGTACAGCGTAGTTGTAAGCAACGCTGCAGCTGATGCATAGTTCACACACCCTAGTCTCTGTAAGTCGCCTTGGATAAAGGCATCTGCTAAATAAACAAATAATAATAAATTATAGCCCAGCATTATGACTACAGCCATTCCCCCCATTCCCCTACCTATCTGACTGAGCTCCTGACCACAGAACGATTTCCAAAAGTCTCGTGAGAGAAAACAAACTATGTTATAATAACAAAAAGGTCTCTTAAAACAAAGTGGTCATAAAAATGTCATTAACAGCGCTTCTGGAATTTATATATGTAAGACAACTGACAGTGGAAGACGATGAAAAATGTACTAGAGAAAATCTTAAAAAACTACTGTTCAATTGGCTGCCAAACTTTTTCTTAAAGAGTAATAAAACAAATACTGTATGGACAGTAGTCCTTGGGGTTCTAGTGGGAAACTGTTGACCCCAGGCTGCAAAATGTGTCTGACAGCAAACAATTATTTTTTAGGCCTCAAACTCTGTCACTGACTTCTTTGACCCTTAACTACAGTCTGTATTTCCATAATATTTAAACATAAAGAACTGTATCTAGATCATAAATAGGTTCATAGCAGCTAAATCATAATACTTAAACAGAGGACTTTTCCATTAAAGGGTAATTGACCTAAGTGTTTCAGTAATAAATGGCCAAGAAAAATAACAAAATGAAAAGTACACACCGTATTTCAGTGGGGAGTAAAATAAAAATATTTTGACTGCGGCTTGGATTGTTTTTTTTCCGCACTACTTCAGTACTATACTGGCTATATCATCAATATATTGTCCTCTCACATGATTAAGATCATTCATTTTCCATCATATTATTATGATATATAAAGAGGGAAACCTATCATCCGAAACGCAATATTGCCTGAATTATAACGGTTGCCTTTTGAATTATTGAATACTTTATACAAATACTTTCAGTACATCTGTATTCAATATTTTCTGAGCTCCTAACAGCCCCTTTCTGTCTGAAACTGAAGGCATGAGCACTGTATCTTGTTACAGGTGGTGCTAAAGAGTTTAATGTGTTCTCTTGCTGTATCTTTTTGAATGATAAAACTTGAATGGAACAGTCAGAGAAACCTTTAAATAGATTACTATTAATGTTTGCGGCCAAGTGGGTTGCAGTGCGCAGGTGTAGAGATAATGCAGGGCTCAAGTAATGACAAACAAGTAAATTCATGGTCCAAGCAATGTTTAACTTGATACAGTTTATAATCCAGGTCGTTGTGACCGCAAATGATAATCCCAGGCAATACACCATGTGCATGTGCATTGTACTGTTAAACCAGGGTTACAGTCCCGAAATAATAAACACAGTATTAAACACACACAAGATACACACACGATCACAAGTCCACAGTGAGTGCTAACGTGCAAGTGGTGAAATACAATTTATTCGTGCATAGTGGTGAAGTGTTGTCCGGATTTGGTGCTGGTCTTAAACAAACAATTGTAATTAGACAGGACAAACAAACAAAACACTAAACACTCACTGTATGATTTTGGTTCTCCTTTTGGTTCGCTTGTAACCATAACAAACCAACAGATCGCTTTGGTTAGCGAGTGCAACCGTTTCTCCTCCAACATGCAGTTGCCACATCGCTTCCCTTCTGGGGCGATGACTTGGTGTACCGTAGCTCCTCCCCCTTTCTAGATGGCCGACTTCCACCTTTCCCTGGAATGAATTGTCAGACCATCCAGTCCAGGGCACCCTGTTCCTTTTACACACTGCCCTCACAGGTCGGGAGGGAGATTTATAACCAAGATTCATTTGTTCTCGGTCACAATGTTCTACTACTGAAATACATCTGGATCTGTGTACAATTTAAAAACACATAAATAGTATGTGTGGTCTCCAGTAGCCTCTTTAAAAAATGATTCAAAAGCAAGGGCCACTGCTAGAATAGATTTACCCTCTTATTTATCTAAAAAGGTGCATTGGAATAAAAATCATTTGTCCTGTCAATTGGCATCTTGACTTTCCCCATGAGTTATATAATTAATTAATTATTGCAAGCTTTGCAAATCAGCCCCATTCTGTGTATTAAAAATACAAATACATTTCCCTATTTATGGGATTAATCAATGTACAATTACAAACACAATTATAAATCTGTAGAGGTTTGAAAGAAACAGGTTCCCCACAAAGAGTTCCTGGTGTAAAACAGATATTTAGGAAACATATGTTGTTGTTTTATATGTAGACAAAGCAGGTTTAGGCTACATTTGGAACATAAAAAATGTGTACTGGTATAATATAGTTTAAACCCTATCATTGTTCATCTTATTAAAAAAGTCAGTAAAACCAAAAATGGTATTAAGTCTAGACAATAGTAAGTTAACAAAGCACCTCTTCTGTCTTCCAAATTTCTATAACCTGTATGTTGCATTATAAATTTCAGCAGCTACACAGAGGTGTATTTATTGTACTATACCATCCATCCATGTACCAAGCACTTTTGACACTCATGGCCGTAAGAGTATATATGTATCATGATTGCCGTGCAGGCAAAATTCGTGATATTCGTTTCACGTTTGCCTATGACAGCACAGTTAAATTTGGTGATGTTGGTATTTTGTAACTGAACTGTATCCCGTTAAGACCGCCCACGCAGCATTTGACAGGCTGCACAAAATGTTAGTTTAATCAGCCGAGATGATTACTGGTTGTTAGTTGCGTTGGAAAGTAATTCTATCATGTGGTTACTTAGTAAAGTCCAGCCACACAGCATTTGACAGGCTGCACAAAACGTGACAATAAGCTGGTTTGTGAGATGATGTTAAGAGAGGTAGTTTCTCAAAGAACCTATGGTGCGTGGCGGGTGGTTTTTGAAGTCGTGATAATAAACGGGGCATGAAGTTAAACGAGGTGACATAAAAACGGTTCATCTGTATATATATATATATATATATATATATATATATATATATATATATATATATATATATATATATATTTGTGGAAACATTGAAGCATCAGAATTCCTGTCTTATTATATTCAAAGCAGGATATGGCCTTGGTGTTAAGGATATTCATTCATTATACTCTCCCTCTTCATACACAAAAACAGCTGTTGTGCTTTATTCTTTAACAACAGCTGCTTATATCAGGCAAATAGGCTAATTTACTAAGATGTACAATACAAAATACATTACTGCTTTTAAAATTATCAGTATAGTTGTCAGTCTGTATTAATAGTATAAGATACAGGGTCAAGGCTTTGGCAAAGGCCCTGGGACCCTTCATATCCTTGGCTTCTGTCAAGAGTTTGCAAAGCAATTCTATTGAGTACAGCAATACAAATCAAGGGTAGTCATTCTTTTCCCTCAGCCAGCTGATCGCACAGTGCCCAAATCAGTAGATCCATTCTCCTGCACAGAGAATTGCATGTCATGGAATGTTTGTGTGGAAGTCTGCTGCCTCGAATTTGTCTGGATTTTTCACACCGACTGCATGTCTGGATATTCTTTTGGCACTGCTAATACGCTCCTGTCATCTGTAATGATTTATTTTATTAAATATTGAACTGCAAAAAGAACTTACTGACACAGCTTATGTCTTTGTAGGAATTCCATCATCCAAAGGTGATCCATTTTCATTCTTAAAAAGCTTTCAACTTTCATAAAGCCTTTCCTTTTAAGAGCACATAGCTGCCGGTAAAAGGATGTGGTTTGGCTTCTCCGAAACTGTACACAGCAACTCATAAGAACAGCCTGGCATTAAGAGCAGTGAGCAGCTCTCTGCTCTTCCGATTTATAACTATCTGAAATGACCACCAAACCGCATAGAACACCATGGGAAAGGATCGCTCAGAAGATCACATTTCAGGATACTCTTACAGATGCTGCTTTAAAAGTTGGTCTTTGCTGCAATTTCTTTCGAACATCATTTTTGTCATGAAATACTAGTTTTCTTTCTTTTTCTCAAGGTACTGTACTACTTCCGGTTTGCATTGGTTTTAATTGTATGGCTTTTAGTTTAGCATCAAACATATCTCCAGGTCTAGCTTTGCCTTTCAACACCACATTTTTAAAACATTTTAATGGTTTATTCCACCAAACCGTAAGAAAAAAAAACATAATATGATTTTGTATCCTATCCTATCAAAATAATAATAATAATAATAATAATAATAATAATAATAATAATAATAATAATAATAACAATAATAATAAACAAAAATACAACCAATTCCACTGTTGTCTAATCTTTCATTATTAGCTGTGAAGAGGGGTGTTGCCAAGTACTCAGCTCATACAAGTACCTGCTTTCAAGGGCTCCTGCAAAGGGCATGAGCAGAGAGCAGGAGCAGCTGACACCACCGCCACCGCCAGCGTTGTTACTGCCGGTATCGCCACCACTGCCAGCATGGTCACTGCTGGAGTACCCCGCACCATTGCCGGGGTGGCCACAGCTGGTGTGCCCAGCGCCTGAGTGCCTGCAGGTCTGCAGTGGAGTCATTCAGATCTGTGTTGTCCTCCGGCACTGTGGGTCTGGTTTGCTGTGGATCCGCAGTGCGAAAAATGACGGATTGGCAGGAACACGTTTCGGAGGACACGTGTTTCAGCCTCCGTTCCCCGAGTCGCCGGGGGGGTGGCAGCGGTGAACCAGGATAAAGCTTATAATAATTGGGCATTCCAAATTGGGGAGAAAACCAGGGTAAAAACCATTGGCGAAGACTAAATAAAAAATAAAAAAGGGGGCGGAGCTACATTATAAAAGGCCGCTGATCTGCCAAATGTGTTGTTGTGTGTTCTGGGAGGTAGATGTTGTGCCTGCCCTGAAAGCTGGTTATTGTTCCTTGTATGCAGTGAAGCAGTCAAAGCAGTGGTCTCTGAAGTGGGTGCTAGAAATAAAAGCATTGGAACTTGAATCAAGCGTGTTGTCTCCGTCCTTTCTGCCTGCCTGCGAAACGCTACAATATTAATTTTAGACGTTTGCCACAAGTGATATTCCATGCTTGCCATACAAAACTTGCTTGAGTTGTTAAATCAGCTTCTTTACTGAACGCCGAAAGCAGCATCTGCCTTAAACCTGATCCAGGAGGATATTCATGTGAAAATGAGTTTTCGTGATGTTTGAGGTTGTTCGCCTTGTAGGCTACAGTGTGTGCTATTTGTTGCACATGAGACACAGGTTTACCACTGTTTGCAGTGAAAGCAAACTCTTTCTCTCTCTGTCTGGTTTAAAGCCTCATACTTTCGTTTATTACTTGTGGATGGTTTGCTCAATGCCATTGTCTCCACGAAATGAACAAGCACTTAATTCAAAATTATGAAATTTACTTTCAACTGCACATCCGGCTTCGAAATATGCATGCACCAGCGAGCGGTGTCGAAAGTCAACAAGTGACGAAATATCCTTGAGAGTGATCATGCAGGCTCAAAGAAACAGGAGAGAGAACGAGAGAGAAGAAAGAATAATTAACATGAACGAATACAGAGAACACAAATAATAAATGTGTTTATTTTTACTTTCTCTCCTCGTTTTTGTTTATTATTCTTTCTTCCACCTGTGGTATATACCATGATTTTGAAGCGCAGCATTACCGGAGAGCATACTAAATTGCTCTGCATAACCAAGAAATGCTTACTGACCCAATTATATATATATATATAAATTGTATTTTTTTTTTAAAAAATTACAGAAAATGTTGATGAGTTGACAGATCTATCTGATGGTGAACTTCTTCACATTATGCACCCATCAAACAATTTGGTGTAAAATGAAAACCAGACACGGTATTTATACAATTCTTTCTTATCCTAGTTGCTGAGAGTTGTGGCTACCACTGATATATTTACAGTTTTTAAGTAGGAGATCACTCAACGACACTTATGGAGACATTTCTAAAGAAAAATGAATGTTCAAGTACATTTTTAAACGTATTATTTACATTCAAACTAGGTAATCGTATGGTATATTTCATCACAGAGTGAAAACGTTATTATCTTAATAATCTTCAGATTCTCAGCTGTTCAGAAAGGTATAATACAGTATACTTTTGGCGGATATTTGTCCTGATACACAAGCCGAAAGTCATGTTATGTCAGTCAGACCTCAAACCATGTTTTTAGTAGTGCACTTAGTCAGATGATAAAACCTAGCGAAATTCCCCATGAACTAGTGCTTATGTCATTCATATTTTCCCATCTCCCATCGCTACAACCTCAGGGATCAGATTGGATTACACGTTCAAACACCGCCCAGTGTTTGGACTTCTGTCCAATTTACCACTGCTACTGTTCTGAGATTCCTAAAGCCTGCAATACATCATCATGTTCTAGCAGATTCCTCCTTCTGTGGGCGTGGGTTAATTGTTGTAGAAATTATGTTTCTTGAATCACAAACTACATGTTCTCTATGAGTAGATGTTAACCTTTAATGGATAATAGCATATTAGTGAACAGATTTTGTAAGCCCTCCATAACTTCAAGTATTCTAGAGACCGAATGAAAGAGATGCTTCATTAAAGTGTAAAATTTTCTATCCATTTTAGAAATCCACTGGAAAATACAGGTTCTTTCATTGCAAACAGCATCCTGGTTGTCTTTATACAAGATTGTTACAATCACATGAAAGGAAAGAATGCTTGGGACTACATATTTTTAAGGTACACCATTTCACTAGAAAAACATACATTGAGTGGTGTCCTTAAGTGTTTCCACACACATTTTTCTCAATATTATTAAGTAGCATGCAAAGTTAATTTCCATTAAAAGCTTTGATACAAGGATGGAAACAACTGTTGACCCAGACAATTTCCCATTCTGAATCCAATCATGCACGACTGGATCAAGTTAAAGAGGTTGGTCTGCAGGTAAAACTATTCGTGCAATATAACTTGTGATATATTCAGGAATCAAGTAGTTAATTATTTTATATAGATTCTATTTTTATTTTTACAGTATTGTTTTTTTTGGCACAATCCACTTCAGCCAATCGGACGTAATTCACAACTCTGAAATCACAGCTATGAGTCAGAAATCAGAATTCTAACTTTTTTTTATGTGATTGAGTTTGTTTTTCAGAAGCTAATCATATATATGAACAACCGGTAATGATGTTGGCAAGCCAATGACCAGCTACTGCTTTACTATAGATCTTGACAAGAACAAGTGAGCCAGGTAACTATCTACAATTGCTTCATTCTTATACACAGAGCTGAATTGTCAGCCCTGCAAGACAACAAGACAGATGAAGCCAGAACAATAACAAAGCCTAATGACTCCTGGGAACTTTATTTCACTGGTGCCTAACAGCATGCTGGGTTGTTTTCTTTCTGTTAGGGTTTCATTTTTACACCTCTTCTCATGCTTTGCTTCAGACACCCTACCTTTGTCCTGAACTGTCTGAATATGGATAAAACAACACTGTAAAATTCTCTCAGAAAACTACAGAAACAAACGCCTGTACTCATTGTTTAAATCTGAAATACAGAGAGGCACTCTAGCAGCATGTAACGGCAACAACTGAAACAGAGTATACTAATATATTACACTAATATATACAAATACCTTTTGGTTTATATAATAGTAGTAAAGGTTCTAGCACCAGAATGCATAATTAATAATAGAAAGCTTGCAAGGTTTCAGGCAGGAAATCTACAGTACAAGTTCCTGGTACATTCATTGGTTAATCTACAAGCCACTTACCAGCAAGTTCCACAATTAACCTATAAGGTGTATATATAAACCTATTTTCACCACCACCTCTCTCCCAGCCTCGTCCTGAGGGGGGCAGTATACAATGCTCCTCTGCCTAATCATTTTTATTCACCGGATTGAACATGTCGGATAGATTTATTATTTTATTGTTTATATATTTTTTAGCATACGGCACCGGGATGCTTCAAGGGATGAGGCTGTGCTCCAACTACTTTTTATTTTTATACACCCATTGTTTGGGTTCAATGTTTTTTGGAAATGTGTAAGATTTTGTATTATAATAAAGGTGGTTATTTAACGCAAGATTGTCCTGACTGAATGCCATTTTTTCTCCATACAACAGTAATTATTATTATTATTATTATTATTATTATTATTATTATTATTTATTTCTTAGCAGACGCCCTTATCCAGGGCGACTTACAATTGTTACAAGATATCACATTATACATTATTTCACATTATACAGATATCACATTATTTTTACATACAATTACCCATTTAAACAGTTGGGTTTTTACTGGAGCAATCTAGGTAAAGTACCTTGCTCAAGGGTACAACCCTCACCAGGGATTGAACTCATGACCCTCTGGTCAGGAGTCCAGAGCCCTAACCACTACCCAACACTGCTGGTGTAATGACATCCGACGTTCTGTAACATGACTAGGTTTATTAAACTAGGTAGCATTTTAAGACAATAGTAGCATCGCTCACACTGTATTATTACAGAGACGTCAGCATCATAAGCTTGGCTTCAGTAACATATTCTGTGAAAATAAGTCAAAGACTCTTTTCTGAACTTGCTGTTGGTGTGAAATATGTTTTTTTTTTATCATTTAAACCTTTTGTGTACATGCAAAAAAAAAACTTTTAATTTATATATATCAGGGGTTTTAATCTTGTGTGACTGGGTACACCCCACCCCTGTGTTTATTTTGTATTTGTGGTGTATTATTATTATTATTATTATTATTATTATTATTATTATTATTATTTAAATGTACTGTTTTGTGGTTGTTTTAAACCAAGTTTGGTTATTATAGTTTGACAACATGGATGGGATTAAAATTCCCCACCCACCTAAAACTTGTGAGAATGCGTGGTCAGCACCTAATGATTTATTGACAAATTGGCTGTCAACCACATGTATCAGAAATCTCGTGCAGAGTGTGGTCGAGGGATAAACTAGGTAATTGATGGCCAGTTAATCCCTCGACCACGATATAAAAACTAGCAGCTTTTGTTGACCGGGGTGGGGTTGTTCAGAGGAGGAACGAAGCACAACAAAGAACTGAAAATATAGACAACAACTGCGACTTACTTACAAGCACCATACTTGTTGGATTATTGTCTGTTTTGTTTTGGCCACTGCGCCGCTTTTGTTTGTAAAAGTCTTTTGTTTTGTTTTGTTTAATTAATTACTTTACCTATTAAATACACGCTCAGCGCTTCAACCCGCAGTACTTGTCTGTCTCTTCCTGGTCTGACGTCACCACTAAGCCATTCTGTCCACATCTTGACATTTTCTATTGGTTGATTAGTCAAAGGTAACTCATTAAAAAAAAAAGCTCAGAAAATGAGCACACCTTAAATGTGTTATGTATGCCCCCAACTTTAATTTAATGTAAGCATAGGCAGCACTTTCTCATTTAAAACTAGATTTGGTTTGACAGATGACTTGCTGCTTTGCACATAAAACGAAGCGTATGACTATGCTAACACATCTGCATAACAGCTCTAACTAAAGTGCAAAAGACACCTTACGTGGCTGTTGTTGGAATGTGAGTACCAGGATTCCAATATAAATTATGTTAATATTCTCTTAAACTATTGTCCTTTGATATCAAAATAGTGAATCCTTAAATACTGGAAAGGTGAGAAATGTCCAACTTTCACAGAATATAAACACCTAATAGTATATATATTATAGCTGGAGAAGCTCTACCTGCCAGATAAAAGGAAAATTAAACGACTTAAATGATGATTTATATATGTTTGTATTATAAAATAACCATTAAACAAACAACTTTTTTTTACTTGTCAGAACTGCTTATAGTTGATCTAAATAGTGCCAGATAGCAATATTACTGTACTGTCCGTGTCTCGGTTTGTTATGGTTGAAAGATGTGTCTGAGCTTCAGTCAAGCTAAAAGGCTGTGATTGGCCGACTCTGCAGTTGCCGGTACAGGATTGGTTGCTTTCAGTGGTGCAAACTATTGATTGGTTGATTTTGATGGATAACTGTGGCAAAGTGTCTGAGTGAGAAAAGTTGCATGAGCGATGCAGTGCCTTGTAATCCAGTTTGGTGTTTATTTTTATTCCAGGTCTGGTGACCAAAACAATAATCCCCCGGCAATACACAACAATGTGTACTGCACGGGGTAAACAATAAAGGGATTACAGTCCCAACTAATAAACACAATATCTGACCCACAATAATACATACACGGTCACCAGTCCTGGGTGTGTGCAGTAGTGCTCGTGGTGGGTGATACAGGTTAATTAGTAACTGTTGGTGAAGTGCGGTTACGGCTTAGTGCTGGCCCTCGGTGACAGCTCGGGAACTGTACTAGCTGTCTGGTAATGTGCAAGACAAGACAAGACAATTACAAGACAAAACAAACAAAACACTCACTGTACTTTTCTGATTAGGAACGGGTTCTCTCACAGTCCTCAATTTATTTACACAAACCAAAAGCGAAGGAACAGATTGCGAATCTCCGCCCCCTTTTATGCCGTCACACAAGACCCCTTGGTAAACGAGTGCTGCCGCCCCTCCAATCTGCAGCTGCCACGTTGTTTCCCTTCTTGGTTAATGCGTTCTTGTAACGGAGTCTCGCCTTTATCCAGAATGGCCGACTTCCCGACCCTGGGAACGAACTGTCAGACCAGCCCGTCCAAAGAACTCTGTTCTAGCTGCTTAGCGCCCTCACAGAGATTTACAAACAAGAATCATTGTATTTCTGTCACAATAACAAAATAAATTTGGACCAATTCTTTGTTTAGTATTTACTGTCCAACAGATGTGAACAAAGCTTAAAAATACACCAAGTCAAAGCAAAAAAGCCGGCACTTACGCAGATTGATTTTAAATTTGATTCGCAGGTGATGGAGCGACGTTCCAGCAGACATCTACTGTGTATTAATGCCTGCTATTGCTGAAAGCTGACTGGCTGATGATACTGAATAATTTTCAAAATAACTTTTATATTTGTATATTTGTGCTTTTGTAATTTTTTGTTCTGCTTGAGAATAAATTTAAAAAAAAAGTTGAAACAGCACTCAACACTCAAACAGCCTTCTAAACTCCATGCCTCACAGACTGACTTTATCAAGGGGTAGCGCTCTGTGAAATTGCACTGGATGTTGTCCTTCTTCCCTGTATTTCATATCACCACAGCCACCAAGACGGCAGCCAAATTTCCATGATGTACTAGACTTTAGTGGCTTTGAAGGTGTGAGCCAGGAGACTTTTACTATTAGGGTAAAGAAAGCAAAGCCAGGGTTCTTTTCCATGAGTTGAATACAAATCCCTGTTTAACAGGATCCAGCAGCAGGTTTCTATCAGCTCTAATTCCCAGGCTTGCCCTTTCTGTTCAGACTTCATGTAGCTGTGTTAAACAGATGTCAGGCTCCCTTTGACGCTGTTACTTTTTTTTTTTTAGCTATGATACCCTCCTAATGTGGGAATTTGCAGTGTGATAAAATAAACTTCTGCCTGTGAGTTCACGTCTTCAAAAGGGTCAGATTGGTGTGAGTGATGACGTGGTTGCCTGCACAGAGGACCTCAATCTCCTCAATGGCTTTTTAATATGGATGTGCTTTGCCAACCTTCTAACTGACATGAAGCAGAACCTTAGTCCTGCTTTGATGTTAACAGAGTTCACTCTGACCCACTTTCGAAGAGGTTTGGACTGGTATTGTACAGGGATTTGTTCTACCATCAGTAGTAAGGTATAGCTAGTCCACTTACATCTAAGTTATTCGGATCAGACTCCATTCATTATTTTGTGATGTGAATTTGCGTGTTGTTATGTGATTTTTTTTTTGATCTTTACTTTTAATAACTGCCTATTATTAATTCTGTATAGGTGTTCTGTGCTGTTGAGTACAGAAACAGTACCTCGCTTTCCCCTTTTCTTGACTGCACAGTAAACACAATCTCAGTTAATCATGTCTCAATTAAAGCTAGAGGGAAAGCAGCAGGATACACCAAGCTCTAATCCCTCTTTCATCCATTCGAGTACCCATCTCGAGGGTTGCGCAAAACATACAACAGAACTTGTCACACAGCTTGACCTAAAAAGACCCAATTAAAAAATAAATACGTTGAAGATGTCCTGCAACATCAATGCTTCTTTAGCCCTGCAACAAATGCTATTTACCTCCTGGTAAAGCCCCTTTAAAGCAGGTGGGAAAGCTCAAAGGCAAACCTGAGCCAACAAACTGGTACTGCTATTGCCAGACAGCTATAATTATTATTATTATTATTTATTTCTTAGCAGACGCCCTTATCCAGGGCGACTTACAATTGTTACAAGATATCACTTTATTTTTACATACAATTACCCATTTATACAGTTGGGTTTTTACTGGAGCAATCTAGGTAAAGTACCTTGCTCAAGGGTACAACAGCTGTGTCCCCCACCGGGGATTGAACCCACGACCCTCCGGTCAAGAGTCCAGAGCCCTAACTACTACTCCACACTGCTGGCCTATAATACAAGCAATTTTACTCATCTAACCATAAGTCAATTCAAATAACTTCATTACTCAAGGATATGAATTAAAAAATATGAATCTTCCCTTTGTTGAAACATATTTGAACTGATAGTCACTGGAAATATATGCTTATGAAAGCTTAAAACAGAAACAGACCTCAGTTGAAGTCAATACTGCTCCAAATCTCACCATCATCCTAATCGACAGTCAGAGTTCAAATAAGTTCTACTCCCCACAGTCTCCTTTAAAGACAAAACTACAAGGTTCACTACCGAAAGCTTTCCCTCAGGCAGAATGTAATCCTAGATCAGAATGCCTGAGCCGCTTGTCTCTTTATTTGTATATGTTAATGCCTCCTTTTATGTAATCAGAGTCAAACAAACACACAGACAGACTACTGTAAAACTTCAATTAAACACCTCTCTGTTTATTTACAATATTTGCCAGCAGACCCGGCGCGTATTGGAGACCGGTGTTTATATAAGATCTCTAGCTTCACATGCTTCATTCGGTCATTGAGAAGCCGCTAACACACAACCTTGTAGCAACATCGTAACTCAATTTAAACATTCCAGCAACTTTGCTAGTGGTGTGTCAGTGGTAACTAAGTAACAGTTTTGTTTTATAAAAAAAAAAAAATACATTGTATTGTACACCCTCAAGTATAAAGCGAAAGTATTATTACAGCCTTGTTATATGCACTGGTTAACAAGGATACGGTATGCAAAAAGCTGGGAAATGAACAAGCAGAAGTATAGGAATTTGTATTTAAAAACGGAATTAGATCTACCATTGTTAATAATAATCATCATAATAATAGTCATTAAATATTTCAATCCACTAAAAGACAGCCCTGTAGATACCAGAATACAGACGTGTAGGCTACGCTTACAGCATAATAATAATAATAATAATAATAATAATAATAATAATAATAATACACACTTCTAAAATGTTTTTTTTTAAATGAACAATAAAAGCAATAAGTATCGTTATCAAAAATAATGTATTGTTTAATCTCAAACTTGTACACTGTTAATACAACAAAAGATGTTAAAATACTGAGAGGTTTGTATCTGGCCTACTTTGCACCCTTAAAATTATCAAAACTTTTAATAACGTAATAACTGCATTAAACAAATTTGCATTACTTGTAAGCCTACCTTAAATTACATTTTCTATTATTATTATGTATTAATCCTGAGAGTCACTTTCATCGCTGTCACTTATTAGCAGTTCATTACGCTCAAGCTCCTCCTCATCCTCCTCATCTTCAATGGCAGTGACACAGACCCGGCGTTTACTAGAGACAAGGCGTTTATTTATAATATTTGCCAGCAGACCCTGCGCGTAGTAGAGACCGGCGATTATTTGAGACCCGGCAATTATTTGAAGTTTTACAGTACGTAAATCTGTGGTTCTGCCCAATTACTCGGATTATCCTGTTTAAGTTAATAATTCTGACCCGGGGTCAGCACCATGTCAAGTGGTGACGGACATTTAAATAAATAAATAAATAAATAAATAAATAAATAAATAAATAAAATTTTTGGCCACAGACAAAACGGAAGTTATATACAATTACACGTGTGCGGTTTAGACGTGTTCACTTCCATGGACGCTGATAACTCTTGCCACGAACATGCGCGTCCTTGTACAGACCCCTGATTCTGACCCTGTGTCCCTCTTGAATGAAATTACCACCCTTATTAGTAATGAACTGGGACCCTTTTATTATGTCTGGATGATGCTTAAAAAAATAAAACATAACAGCAATTATACATTTTTTTGTACTCTTTATTATTATGCAGCTCACTTATGTTTAACAGAATCAATTGCGATAACAGATTGATGTACTGGAAACAGGCATAAATAAAAAGTACCCATTTATTATACCCTCTTATAAAAAGATCATGCAATGACACCGATGAATATTCATACATGCAGATGGATGTAAGAGTTCCAGCACCTGCTCTAATGTAAAAAAGAGCATTACCTAAATACTGAGGTTAATGAGACATGGGCGTAATTTACATGGGGGGGACGCGGGGGACGCGGGGGACATGCCCCCCCCCCTCACTTTTTCAATGATGAGGAAATGTCCCCCTCACATTGCAGGAGTACTAAAATGGAATTGGAGGTCCCCGGTTCAAATCCCAGCTCAGCCACAGACTCATTGTGTGACCCTAAGCAAGTCACTTAACCTCCTTGTGCTCTGCCTTTCGGGTGAGATGTTATTGTAAGTGACTCTACAGCATAGTTCACACACACTAGTCACTGTAAGTCGCCTTGGATAAAGGCGTCTGCTAAATAAACAAATAATAATAATATTTATCAATTTTCCAAAAACTCACTCTTGGTCACATTTTACTAAACATTTTTAAATTAATAAATATACAATTACCATAACGATTGTATTAATCATAGTAAAGTTGAGTTCTTGCCTGTAAACAGGAACATGTTTAAAGTTTGAAACTCATTGTCTGGAGCTCGGTGTTATTTACATTATCGTCGATACACTGCGGTTTGAGGTTCAAGCTACATCTGCATATTTTAAATGGATGGAAGCTGAAAATATTTTTAAAAACACCCTTTTCTTATACCAATACAGTACAAGCATAATTTGAATAGCACAACTGTATTTATCTTAATTTCAATTTCAATTGTGGGAAAACCTCAATGTTTCTAAAAATATATTTCAAGGCCAGTTCTCATCCCTCTCATTAAACCTGCATTATGCCACACGTGCTCTAGCGCTCAACGGGGGATGGGGGTGCGGGACATACCAATCCTTCCCTGGGGCCCATGACAGCTCTCGGCAGCCCTGGGTGGAGGTGTTTGTCTACACTTTGAGTTTGTGTCTGTATTACTTTGTAGTGAAGGCAAATGCCCAGCCTACAACTGTTTAATTTTTTGTTTAAACCTTTTTATTTTGCCACGCATGACCTCTGGCCATGCACCACTTCTGAAAATACCTCCATTTGTTGCATATAATGCTTTTGTGGAGGAAGCCCTAGCGTTCTGCAGTGTACTAACTACCGCATCTGAGAGCCCTAAGGCGGACAGATGGTCCTGTTCAGGACCATCAGCTGGAGTCTGCCCGGTTCTGGGTGCCAGAGGATGCCTTGCGCCTGACTGAGGAGATCCATGCGCAGTGGGATCTCCCAGGGCTGGCCCTGCAGCAGCTGGCAAAGGTTCAAAAAACAGATTCTCCTGGGCCATCTGGAGGTCACCAGGAGAACTGTAGCTTTCTCTCTCCTGACCTAACGGAAGGCAGGGAGCAGCGATATCAGCAGGAAAGTATATAAAAGCGCTTTAGGCCATTCATGGCTAGGGTATCGACGTCTGGTGGACCTCCGCAACGGTGGGAGAACCACAAAGAGATTGTCCTGGGCTTCCCCAAAGCGATCCCAAATACACTGCACCACCTGAGGTTGAAGTCGCCATTCTGATGGGTGAGGGAATGCTGGGAAGGGCTGAGGGAAAAGAGCTGCAGCCTGCATCCTGAACACAGACCGGCGTGGCTCAGCTGCTGTCACCCAGCAAAAAGTTTGCAGCATGACCCATCAGGGCCAACGTAGAGCTCGAAAACGGGGGCGCATTAGCTTCCGATGCAACCTCGGAGCTGGGCTCTGCCTCGGTAGAGAACGCAGGCTCCTTTCCTTCCTCCATCTCAGTAGGGAAGGAGTCCTCATTCAGGAGGCCGCTATAGAGAGTGCATCCTCCTCCGCTGCTGTCCGTGCTGACGATTCCAGCTCACTCTGAACTCCCTTGGAGGAGACCGAGTGCACCGAAGTACCTAGGGCTGAGCGTGCACCAAGGTACAGAAGCACCGGGGGCAGCTAATATAGCGGTGCCTACCCTAACCGCGTGTAGTCAGCCACCTGGTCAGCATGCAGCAGGGGAGACATACAGGCCGATGCTGCAGTGGGCGAGAGCTCAGTTAGTTCATAAAGAACAGAACAGAAGGGAGAACAGTCTTGTTGTTGTTGTTTTTTTCTTTGTTTTTTTTTTTCCCAAGCGATGGCTGGTTGGTGGTTGTCTTCAGATTGAAAGGGAACTGTATTATCTGGCTTAGTTGGCTATTCGCCAGCCTTTGGTGTCTTGAATCTGGCTAAGGTCAGAAATGAAATAAGATGGAAGTCTCAGCTTAGCTCCCACTGGGCATCAGTTAGCATCACAAAAGCACCAATCATTATAAACCTCACAATTCATCTCAGCCGATCAGGTTCCGGGTAGAGTGGCCATTATCTCATGTTAGATGGCTGCAAAAACCTTTAAAATTTTAAAACCCATCTGCTGCATTCTGTAGTCACAGGCATTGTTACATTATTAAAAGCAATAAACACACATAAAAAATACCTGAATTAAACTAATCAGGCAAATTAACCTGTATATAGTACTGGATTGCTGAAATTATCAGAACCAATTTTGATATAATGAAAAGCAACATGTAAACAGAGACCCATCATCTTCACTGCAGATAACAATATTTTTACTGCAGTAAAAAAAAAAAAAGACAGAAGCGAAACTATCCTTTCATTACTGAAAATGACAAATTAAAGAAACTAAAAACATCAGCGTGTTCAACATGGATAACCCGACGGTCTCAGACACTTTGAATAAAAGGTTTTACATACTTATCATCAAGTTATTAAATAAAGTTTGGTTACAGCAGCTATAAAGCATGCATTTCACAGTGTAAGCATGGTTTAAGATTCAGATTAGTGAGAGTACTGTACATACACTGTGCAAATAAAATAAATCACTCAAACGATTACTAATTACATTTACCACATGCCGTGGCTTTGTGGGACAGCTGTTCTCCTTCAAAGCACAAGGGTTTTTTAAACCACTGGTACACATGCTTCTTACCTTTCATCTGACTGAATCATTATTGCTGAATCAATCCTACTGTACTAAAAAAACAAAAAAAAAAACATAGAAGCACCTTCCCTGTCAATGATATTAGCATGTGGGGGTACCAGGAACAGCAAGGCTAGCATACAACTGTTGTGTTTAAATTGTTCTGGTGGGATATGTGACCTTAATACATCAATGAATACTGGTTCCAATTGCTTCAGGAAATCTCCAGAATGGCCCTCCAGAAATTCTCAAACCTTTTACTCCAAATTCATAAGAAACATAGCCATTTATCCTTCTGTGAAATGTGTTATTTGCTTTATATGAGACCAGAAAAACATACTAAATATGAGACCAATATTTGGATCCCTAAAATAATGAATGTTTAGTATTGTGAACATCCGTACCTAAGTATTCACCCCCCCTTGGACTTTTCCACATTTTGTAGTGTTACAACCTGGAATTAAAATGGATTTAATTGGGATTTTTACCATTTGATTTACACAACATATTTAACACTTTGAAGGTACAAAATATTTTTTCTTGTGACACAAAAGTTAATTAAACAAAAAAAAAAGACATTTGTTGGTTGCATAAGTATTCACCCCCCCTGAGTCAATACTTGGTAGAAGCACCTTTGGCAGCAAGAGTCTTTTTGGGTAAGTCTCTACCAGCTTTGCACATCTGGATCCTGCAATTTTTGCCCATTCTTCTTGGCAAACTTGCTCAAGCTCTGTCAAGTTGGATGGGGACCGTTGGTGAACAGCAATTTTCAAGTCTTGCCACAGATTCTCAGTCGGATTGAGGTCTGGGCTTTGACTGGCCCATTCTAAAACATTCAGGTTCTTGTTTTTAAACCACTTCAGTGTAGCTTTGGCTGTGTGTTTAGGATCATTGTCCTGCTGGAAGGTGAACCTCCGCCCCAGTCCCAGGTCTCTTGCAGACTGAAACAGGTTTTCCTATAGAATTTCCCTGTCTTTGGCTCCATCCATCTTGCCCTCAAGCCTGACCAGGTTCCCAGCCTGCCAATGAAAAGCATCCCCATAACATGATGCTGCCACCACCATGCTTCACCGTGGGGATGGTGTTCTCAGGGTGATGAGCAGTGTTGGCTTTGCGCCACACTTTTTGAGGCCAAAAAGTTCAATTTTGGTCTCATCAGACAAGAGAACTTTTTTCCATGTTTGCTGTGTCTCCCACATGCATTTTGGCAAAATCCAAAACAGGATTTGATATGGTTTTTTTTCAGCAATGGCTTTCTTCTCGCCACTCTTCCATAAAGCCCAGCTTTGTGGAGCGTCCAGGTTATAGTTGTCCCATGGACGGTTTCTCCCATCTCAGCTGTGGATCTCTCCAGCTCCTTCAGAGTTACCATTGGCCTCTTGGTTGCTTCTCTGACTAATGCCCTCCTTACCTGGTCACTGAGTTTTGGTGGACGGCCTTCCCTAGGCAGAGTCGCGGTTGTGCCATATTCTTTCCATTTTTTAATAATGGATTTAACGGTGCTCCGGGGGATGTTCAAAGTTTGGGATATTTTTTTATAAACCAACCCTGATTGGTGCTTCTATAGAACTTTATCCCTGACTTGTTTTGATAGCTCCTTGGTCTTCATGATGCTGTTTGTTTAGATATGCTCTCTAACAAACTCTGGGGCCTTCCAGAAACAGGTGTATTTAATCTGAGATCATGTGACACTTTAATTGCACACAGGTGGACTCCATTCAACTAATTATGTGAATTCTGAAGGCAATTGGTTGCACCAGAGCTTATTTAGGGGTGTCACAGCAAAGGGGGTGAATACTTATGCAAACAAGACTTTTCAGTTTTCTATTTGTAAATAATTTTGAAAAATATGTAGATTTTTTTCCCAACTTCGACATTATGGACTATTTTGTGTAGATCAGTGACAAAAAATCATAATTAAATCCATTTTAATTCCAGGTTGTAACACTACAAAATGCGGAAAAGTCCAAGGGGGGTGAATACTTATGCAAGGCACTGTATTATTACGGCACATTCTTTTGCCTTTGGCCTCGCCATTCGAGGTACCCCTGCCCATAATATAGCTTGCTGACAAGTGGATAGGCTGACTGAAGGGAGGGCAGAATAGTTGCTTAAATGAAGCCAAGAAAGCAGATGGAGGCTGGGGAGGAGCATGTGAACTCTAGCACACAGTGGGGACAGAATGAATGAATAAAACAAAAACAACCACGTATTAAAAGTTGAACCACAACAGCTTGAGATATAATAAAATACCTGATGCCTAGAGTTAAAACTGTAATATAATAACTATAACAACCCAACAACAAAACTATAAACACTTTTATACACTGTCAGTATAAGTGACATACTGGTAGAGATGCTAAATGCTACTCTTGAATCTGCTCATCCTCCTATAGTGCCATACATCATTCCTCAGATGTGGGCCAACTTATGTAATTGCATCTTCTTGCCCTTTCAGAGTTCTTCAACCATAGTTTTACAGCTGGTTGAGGGTCAAAAGCCTCCTTCAGCTGCAATCTGAATCGGATTCCATGTAGTACTGGCGGTCAAACAACAACGCACGTCTGTTTTTATTTGATTCATAGCACTGAAGGTTCGCTCATACTCAACACTGCTCACAGGAATGATGAGACAAATCTCCACCAGATGTAAAATATCTTGGAAGTCATCCTTGTATGGTTCTTTGTCAAGCAGTAGGGCCTACAAAAGTGCTGGGAAACCAGTCTTCAGCTCCCTCCATTGGAGCTTGGCTGCCTGAAAGTTGCATCCATTTCTGGTAAAGTATAAAGGTGTTACTATACTGTTTACTATCATTAATGATTTGAATTTATATATAGTACATTTAAATATTAATGTAGCCTATGGCTATAACACTAAATCTTATTAGTATAAATGAGTCATACTGTACCTAGTAATCAAAGTCAATCAAGGAGAAGATCTATTTCACTATCACCATAGCTGACTAAGTCCATTATGTTTTCTGGCCATTTGCCAGATTGGAAGCAGTGAGCAAGGCATGCAACAGCCTTTGCAGGTCTTCTCTCCACACTCTTGTTATCATCAAAAAGGTTGCCAAATCTGTTCTCTAAAGCTACTACAGTGTACAATACATTCCTTAACTGGAGAAGCCAGGACTGTTGGCAAATCTTGCATTCTACCACTCAGTTGAACAAAGCTGCTGGTTGCAGCAGCTCCTTGAAAGGAGGAAAGTCCCTGCTGTGTAGGTTCTGATTCACTTTGGGCTTTAACAATCTGCTGGAAGTTTTAAAAATGAGAACCTGGAGAAACCAGGAGGGCTTTGAGATTGGCAATGCAGTTAGTCAGCTTCACAAGAGCTATTGGTAAAATAAAGCCCCTTTCACACACAAATGCCGCTACTGAGCCGCCTAGAAGACGTTTAAAAAATGATTTAAAATACCCTTTCACGTAGCACGAAATTGCGCAATCTATGCCAGTATAATACCGGTATAACCCTTTCACACAGCCAAAGAGATCATGTGAGTACAACTTTCAAACCTGTCAGTCAACAGATCGTTATCATGGCAATGGCGATTCGCCCATAAATTACAGCATTACGCACCGTCCCTTCTATTTGTGAATTTACCTCCTTGTCAGCCCGTAAAGTTAACAATTCCTTAACTTCCAGACTCAAATTACTACCTTGTTCTTGATCAGCCACTGTATTTGAAAGAAACAAAAGCGTTCAGTGCTGTCTCTGAACCATGTCGTGAGGTAGTTCAGAGATGGCATAAAATATGCTGGTTCTGAGCAAAAGGGGTATAAGTCTGTTGCTTTGAAGTTGCAGAAAGTTTTACAGTTCATTATACATATCCAGCAAGAAATGACAGAAGCCAATACATTCAGCTTTCTTTATAGTGTCAACCACCTAAAAGGAGACACAATTTGTACAACTTGTTTATTCTTTTATTGCACTAAAAAAATCAAGATTTAAATGCAAGTACCAAATTAGTATTAAGCATAACTAGGGTTTACATTTTTCAGTGTTTCCCAGTACTTTTCTACTTTTGCTTTAAGAATTAAACTGATGTCCATTGAGCCATTAGTGTTTCTTGTACACCTGCCTTCGATCCCACGGTAACAGACGCACCATCGGCAGTGAATGCCACCATTTCTTTCCAATGATTCTGCTATTGTCAAAGTAAACTCTGCACATTTCACATCAGGCATGTAGTTCATGCTGATTGGTACCCTGTTTTTCTTCTGCATTTTCAGCCATGTTACAAATTTAGTAAATGCCTCTTCATTTTTGGCTATTGTGTAGGCTGTGTTAAATTTTGCTTTTAGGTGTAGGGACAATTCAATAATTGATAATTGAGTTTATCTGGGTTGATCAGTTCTCTTATTAATAATATTTAATTGACATGTTGCAAAGATCAAGGATTTACTATGAACATATACACACGCTAGACAAAAGGAATGTTTAATCAATAGTAGTATTTTATTAAGTACCCAAATATTAAACAGAAATCAGAAAAGTCAGAAAGTAAATCTCTTCATCTCTAAGCACCAAACACAAGTCAAAAACTCTCACTGCATTCATGCTGGTTAGCAAGGCAATTGAAATATGACACCGCCTATCTCCTCACACACCAAGCAGCCACTTCCTCAGCCCAAGCAAGCTGTGAGGTAGCTACTAACTTGCTCACACACACCCATACCCACACAGACACACAGCCTAAACTGAAATGATGCACACAATCTTAGAATATATCACATTAAGCTTATTAAGCTTATTTAAAGAAATTCTTTCATACAACAATACAACAAGTTATTTCACACGCAAAGTGTGCAAACTAAATAATTAACAGTTCAATTCTATGTGAATGTGTTACAATTAATTAATTTAGTTCCATGAAAGAAAAATGCAATTGGAATTATACTCAACGGTTCCTTGGTCCACTGATTTGGAAACACAATCTGTTGAAGTGTCCAGTACAAAAGGCTCTCCTCTCAGCAACAAAGTCTTCTATCCTACATTGGATCAAACTCGGCAAACAAAGCTTTCAATTCTAGACAGAATCAACAAACAGCTGCAACAAAGTCTTCAGTCCTCAGTATAGGATCCACAACAGCGCCCGTCCGCTCTGTCCTCTTCGCTGAATCTTTTAGCTACGCAGGTAGCAGGGCACAGTTTCTTCTGGATACTGTGGTTTTAGGTGTACAGCAGACCCAGACTGGTTTGTCTTATAACAGTCGCTGTAAGTTTTACAGCAGTCCTCCAGTCGGGCCTCAGTCTCATTGCTTGTGGTCGCTGACTCGCTTGCAGCTTGCTTCCTTGTCTTGGGTCCGTTTTCAGGCCAAGTCCCGTCTTGGGTCCCGGAGTTGCAATTTTGCTTAGCAGAGTGACAGCACCTTGTTTAGCATGCGATGTGGAGTGCAAAATGTTTAGTTTTGCTCTTTTCACTCAGCTGAGTAGATACTTTCATGAGGTCACTTGTGTACCTCGCCTTTTTAACTCACAGATCTCTGAGATTTGTCTTTTGTCTGCTTCCTTTCGTCCAACGGCTTGTTGTTGCACGTGTGAATTACCTGTACATAATTCAACTGTCCTTTCAGCCTAATCCAGTTCAAGTGTCACTTAGCCCCGGTCACCTCATTCAGTAGATCACATAGTTCAGTATGTCTGCAAGAAAGAGGCCCTCTTCTCAAGACACAGCAGTTTGCCCTGTTTCTCAAGACACACAGTTTCATTAATTAATCCAGTTAAATTTCCAATACATGTTCATGTATTATTATCATATTCTGGGAATATGTCCCACATACCTGTTGTCAGCAAGTGTTCAATTGTGGTGGCAGCTTTCTCGACTGCTTTTATTAAAAGACCTTGCTGGTTCTGTGTCAAAAAATCACGAGCAGTTTTGTGCTTACTGCTGTTGTTATGTTTGTCAAGAGTATCTTTTTTTAAACATAGGTTATCATATCGGATTTACCAGCAATCTTTTCTCCAGCGGATATTCACAGGTTACATAAGAGTACAGGGCCATCGGATCGTTCCTCTTTTTTCAGCCATTTGTAATTTGAAAGCAGCGGTTTTGTATTTTTTAGATTGCTAGAGATTTAATGCATTGCTTTTTTGGATTTGGTTGACTTGACGGTATGTTTTCGCTCTCTGTGTCAAAATCATAAATTGGTTTTCACACCATTTTCGCAGATTCTGTTTAAACATCCCACCACCCTTGTCACATGACATGTGATGTTTGCAGTTTGTGGCGGCTCACATGATGACGACAACATGACACAGAAAGTGGCATTAGTGTTTTGTGGCAGTGCTATGTACAAGAGGTATTTTTTCATGGCGAAACCACATTTTAATTTTGTATCAACCCCCCCACTCCCCCACCACACAGTAGCCAATGGCGAGTGCAAATGAATGTATGATCTGCGAGACAATTTTGCAAATCTGAGCCCTGATGTGGAAACGCCTAAAGTATGCTTGACGATTCCGTGATCTAAGGTTAAAGTGAGTTCCCTGCCAGAACCACCGCTTTGCTTAATATATATTGTATTTCCATTATCAGGGTGGATGGGGTCCAAGCGCTGTCAGTTTCCTATATTTGTGAAGTGACGTCAATTCCCCCAGTCTGTTTCAATCAGAAACAGACTCCCATTTTGTGCTCAAACCCCACATGCTGTGTGGCCGGCATGTATATCCTGGTTTAACTGATCTTTCTTTTTCCACAACTGTATGTCTATTCTTAGAACTTCTTTTTACATCATGTGTGGATTTATATTACTTCTGGGTGGCCGTTTCCTTCGCAATAAAATCTACCGGTCTAACTAGGTAGTATTTGCCTACCCTTGAGACCCATTTATCTAGACTTACTCAGCTGTGGCAGTTTGAACCCACTTCATTCTAAATCCAGAGGCGTCTATGTAGCTCAGGAAGGTTTCATGTGCAACCACTTGAGACATGAGAGCCTGTTTGCCATGGAAACAGAGGGCCAGCCTGAACCGGTTAAAAAGACATCTGAATGCAGTGCGCTCCATCTTCTGAATTTTCATAAGGTGAATTAAGGCAGGAATATTAAGTATTATTATCCTGGGATATAAACAAAAAAGGCCATTTAAAATGACTTCTCAAAGAATGAGTGGAAACAATAGTCAGTGCTTAATTGATATGTTGAGGCCCTGAGCATAAGGCGCACGTCCAGGGCAGCTTGAAACTGAACAGCCAGGCGCTTGTCCTTGCTCACAGTTGTTTGAGAAGATTGTTGCCTAGAAATAGTGTTGAGCGGGGAAAACACATTTGGCGGCAGTCAGAGAAGAGTGCATGGAAAATATACATGGAAGAGAAATAGCCTTGACCTTTTACTTTGATCTGTTTCTTTAATTCTTCGATGAGGGCTGTACTTGAAGATCTCTTTTATATACAGCTATGGCCAAAAGATATGTATGTTTTATGAGACGCATACCTGCTCTGCTATAAATGTGTATACTGTTACAACAATAACTTTTCCCATAGAAAAAATAATAAGGACAGTTGCTGAAGATTTATGCATGGTGTTCATAGCATAATACAGCGATGGCCAAATGATTTGCATCACCCTATAGAATTAACTAATTTTGCTTCATAAAGTCGAATGAAACCTGCTGAATAATGTTACGTTAACATATTGAATTACATACCATTTTGTAGTTTTCCATATACTTAATGAAAAAGTGACAAAAATTGAAAAATGTGACATTTTGAAATCTAAAATGAAATACTGTACTACTATTATGGCTTACAGTAGACTTTTGTGATATAATTTTGCAGTTTTGTTTGATTACATGATGGTAAATAAAAGATCTAAATACGTTTTTTTACTTTTTTTTTTAAATTATTATGTCTCAATTCTAGGTGATGCAAAACTTTTGGCCATAGCTGTATACTTGAAATATTTTACCTTCTGATGTATTTAGAAAAATAACAGGATTTTAATGAATTAATCTACAGTACTTGAACATCAATTCTGCTTAATATACTGCGGTCCAACATATTAATAACTGTTTCATCCAAAAGTATTAAAAAACTTTTTTCATCGAAATACTGGTTGATAGTTACTTTCAATTTTTGAATTAAAGAAGAGTGACATGCTCATGTTCTATCCTATTTCATCCTTCCAAACTTGTTCAAGTCAGGAGCTGTTCACAACCCCCAGGATAATGGAAGCCATTAATGGCTATTAGGAGCCATAAAGCCATATTTTCAAATCCTTGAGTACAGTCTTTAATGAACTCCTATTTAAAAAAGGTAGAACGCCTGTTAATTTTACAAAACTAGAACCAAACAAGGTAATATAATACAAGTTCTCTTTAGGACTTTCAACGTGTGTCTCATTTTGTAACATTTAAAAATATAATTCCAAACTAGCTTTTTATCTTCGTTTTTCAAATTTGACAATTAAAGCCACATTTTCAGCCTGATTTTCAGAAGGCTTGTTTTTAGAGAGAAAATAGAGGTTACATTGCATTTGCAGTTTTTTTGCCACCTAATTATACGTCTTGATTTTCAACAGGGGCAGGTTAATTTCTCCTACTCGCAAGGCCTTTTGCGACTCCTGCTTATGACTGATTTAATTGAAAAGACAAATTGATTTTCATGTTCATTAACAAGCCAATTAGTCACATTTCAATAGTCTGGACTTCCATTTATCTGGAAAACAACGAGGCAGTGCACATGTAGTTGCAAAAATTGGAAAAAAAGAAAGGAAAATACATTCTTAACCACCCAAATTGAGCTTTTGATCGATGATATTCTAGCAGATAAAACTGTTATTTACAGCAAAAGGTCCGGAGCCACTGCTAAATGTAAAATACGGAAGGATATAACAGAAAAAATAAACGCAACCTCTTCCATAAGAAGGTCAAATAAAGAAGTCCAAAAAAGATTCTGGGACCTAAAGTTGTGATGCACCACCCAGTCTCTGTGAGTCGCTTTGGATAAAAGCATCTGCTAAATGACTAAATAATAATAATAATAATAATAATAATAATAATAATAATAATAATAATAATAATAATAATAATAATAATACAATGTGCCTATAGAACAAAAACAATCCTTAATTTATTTAAATAGCACAATGTATTCTCTGATATAATATTAATTATTATTATTATTATTTATTTCTTAGCAGACGCCCTTATCCAGGGCGACTTACAATTGTTACAAGATATCACATTATACATTATTTCACATTATTTTACATACAATTCCCCATTTATACAGTTGGGTTTTTACTGGAGCAATCTAGGTAAAGTACCTTGCTCAAGGGTACAACAGCAGCGTCCCCCACTGGGGATTGAACCCACAACCCTTCGGTCAAGAGTCCAGAGCCCTAACCACTACTCCACACTGCTGCCCTATATATTCATATTCATATTCTTTACATGCAATATCTGAATGTTTATGTATGTTTGTGAAAAATCATAATACAAATGTTAAACATTAATATGTGTTTGTTATATAAGTTTTCGAATGGTCACATGTTAATTATGTATTTAATATATTCTAAAATTAGTCAGCCTCCACTTATAAGCCCCTGCTTGAATTTTCTGAACAAGGCACTGTTCTCCACGATAAATGAGTCGTGGCATGAGCCAGGGTACTTGGCAACTACATCCATGATAATAAACTGAGCATCACATAAAACTTGCACAGTTAAAAAATGATTTCTTTCCTTGAGTCTAGGGATATTGCAACATGTGTGCAATATATTACACCTAGCACATTGGAGAAGCCAGACAACTGATAATATTTGTGTTTGGTTCTGTTTTGTTCCACATCCCCAATTGGAAATAGTATATACCTTCCCTATGGAGTAGTACATACCCTTGCCCTATGAAATAGTATATACCCTTGCCCTATGGAAAAGTGCATCTGTGATATCAATCAGTATCTTTGACATAGAAGACTGACAGATGCCTAATCTGTCCCCAGCTGTTGTCTGGATGGCACCCGTTCCATGAAATGAAGGGCTACTGTAACCTTTAAAGGCACAGGTAAAGCGCGACTGCAGGCTGTTTATGATTCTAAATCAAACTTAAGCAGACCACACAGCTCTGTTATATTACCTATATTCAAACTGATTCTACGCATAATTTGTTTTATAGTTAGATCTAGAAATGTCTGACAGGGACAAAATATTCTGGGTTTAGTGAAGGGTCATTTTTTTCCCTCCTCCGTTCCGTCTCGTGCTGCAGTTGATGAATTGGAAGCGCTTCGATATTCTCCATTGTAGATTTCAGCTCAGTAGCCCGGTCAGCGGTCGCAGTTTAAGTAAGACACGAGAGGGGGGCATGTCATAGCAAGTGTATTTTGAAAATAAGGCGTTATTAATAGAGCCAATTATGAATTTCAATTGCTTAACAAGCTGTAATGCAAGTGTATTTTCAAAAAAGCGCGAAGCCTAAAATTCCATTGCGCCTGCACTGCCTTACACAACTTTTGAAAATATATTTCACAACTTCTCTAGAGTTTCAAATGTGTTTTGTGACCTGTGTCTGTTTTTTTTAATTTGTTTTATGACATTTTGTATTAGACTGTTTTTAATCGAATGGTTAAATTATTTGTTGTGTGTGTGTCTAATGTATTTATCTGCAAGCTATTTGCTGATGAATATGATTACAAGTGGTACACTAATAATAACATTAATATTTGTTGTCATTGTAAAACTGCATAAAAACAGACTAGCAAAGTCCCTTCCCTTCGGAGGATGAAATGTGCTTTGGTAGGCAATTGCTGAATGATAAAATGGCACCATATTCAAGTATGCTTCAGGCCTCCCTTCTAGCAGAGAACTCTCCTACTGTATAATGAGGTTGGCGCAGACGCTTTCATCATCTTGCACAATTCTACAGAAAACATTCTAACAATATTATTTTAGCATCATGTACAGGGTTGCCAGATTTCTGCTGGGTTTATAGCTGAAAGTCAATTAAAAAACAGCCAAAAAATAGCCCAATTATTAACACGTAGGCCTATGCATCAGAAAAAAATAAAATAAAAAACCTTTCATCAGAAAAGATACCTAGTATAAATGTGATAAAAACTATAAGCCCCAGTACAGCTCATCCACACACCAGTATCAACAAATTCGTACGAAAGCTCTGAAGGGACAAATCAACATTCATGCCAGGCCAGCAACCGAATTACAGCGCAATCCCTTTATTGAAATACTAATGCTGGTACTGTATCCCAAACAATATTGCAAACATGAACACAGTTCAATCTTTTAAAGTCATACCACCAATCTTACTACATTATCAAGGAGGCTGTGTGGTCCAGTGGTTAAAGAAAAGGGCTTGTAACCAGGAGGTCCCCAGTTCAAATCCCACCTTAGCCACTGACTCATTGTGTGACACTGAGCAAGTCACTTAACCTCCTTGTGCTCCGTCTTTTGGGTGAGACGTAGTTGTAAATGACTCTGCAGCTGATGCATAGTTCACACACCCTAGTCTCTAAGTCGTCTTGGATAAAGGTGTCTGGTAAATAAACACATAATAACCTGCGACTCCTTAATATTTCCCGTGGCTGTGTTTTTGAAGTAGCCCAATTCCGCGGGAAAACCGCAGACCTGGCAACACTGCTCATGGAGCAAAAACGGGTCAACAGAAGCTCTCTGCCTTCTCCCAATAAGGGTCACTATTTGATCTAGGACATTTGATTTGATTTTACTTTTTTTTTTTTTATTAAATACAATAACAATTAGTCATTTCAAAATAATACTGTCAAACATCACTTAAAACCATATTTATCAAACTAGGCCGCCAATGCATATCTCCAGTCTCCTTCATATATTTGCTGGTAATGAAATATTATAGCCAACACAATCAAGAGGCACATTTAATACGCTAGTCCAGGGATTTACAGAACATAAATGACGATCAGACTTGCTTTGTATTCTTTTTGTATTCCTAACTATTAGACTGTGCGGCAAATGGGTAATTAGTGCGCAGGTGTAAAGCAGGTGCAGTAATCCAACAATGAAAGACAGACAACAAAGTATGGGTGAAATGGTTTCTGTTTTATTTAGTAAATCCAAACAGTCTGATGACCAAACAGTAAGCAAAAGGAGGGCTGGCAATACACAGCAATGCGTATTGCGCCGTGGTTAATAATGTGTTGCAGTCCCGTAAATAATAACAATAATCCAGTACATACACATAAAACACAAACACGGTCACAAGTCCAGAGTGAGTGCTGTAGTGCTCTTGGTGAAGTACAAGTTATCCGTGATACAATGTGCAGTGTTGTCCGGTTTTAGTGCTGGCCTTAAGCAACAGCTCCGGATTGTGTTAGCCATCTAATCTAATAACAAACAACAATTATATTAAAGACGAGACAGTCAAAACAAACAAAACACGCACGGTACTTTTCTCTATAGAGGTCCTTTCGGTTTAGTGAAACCGTCACAAGGAATAGATCACATCATTATGTCCCCTTTATATACCGTCAACCATGACCCCTTGGTTAACAAGTGCACCCGCTCCTCCAATCCGCAGATGCCACACCGTTAACCTTCCAGGTCAATGAGTTAGTGCACCGTAGCTCCGCCCCCTTTCTAGATGGCCGACTTCCGCCTAACCCTGGGAATGAACTGTCAGGCCATCAAGTCCAGGGTACTCTGTTCCCTTTACACTGAGCCCTCACAGGTCGGGAAGGAGATCTAACACCAAGAATCATTCGATCTCTGTCACAGACTGCTATAGATTTTTTATTTAAAAACATGAATGATTTATTGTGCTATACAATTTGAAATCAGCAATCGCCGCTATACAGTAATAATCATTCCAGGTGAGTATGTGTTGTGCTCTATATTTGATTACAGTGGCACAGTACATGAATAGAAGACATTTAATCTATTTGAGAAAATGTATAGTTATTATTTATTTATTTCTTAGCAGATGCCCTTATCCAGGGTGACTTACAATTGTTACAAGATATCACATTATTTTTACATACAATTACTCATTTATACATTTGGGTTTTTACTGGAGCAATCTAGGTAAAGTACCAAGCTCAAGGGTAGAGCAGTGTCCCCCACCTGGGATTGAACCCACAACCCTCCGGTCAAGAGTCCAGAGCCCTAACCACTACTCCACACTGCTGCCCTGTATTGTAGTTCCTGTATTGCCTGTTTTCCCAAGGGAAATAATTATTTGGTTTAGCAAAATTTCGGCATATAATATAAAGGTATAGTGTTATTTTCAGGTCCGTGTTAAAAAGTGGTACTCAAGCACTGCGCTTTTTCACACATCCCTAAACAGGGACACGCCCATTCAGATCTGGTATGTTATGCTGTTATCAGTCTTTTACATCTTTTCTAACTGAATTTATCATATTTTCCAGTCTTTTACGTCGTTTTTAATGTAATTTATCGTATTTTTCCGCCATTAAGAAAATAGTATGCAAATATTTATCATATTGTAGCGTGCACAGGGGTAGGGGTCAGGGTTGGTAGGTGATGCAATCAAATATGAAAACATAAGCCTGATACCATCTCCTGCAAGGAAGCCGGCTCTTTTGTACAGCGGTATCAGCGGTATGCAGCAGTGCAGGAGGTCCCGGGTTCGCGTCCCACCTCTGCCTGTGAGAAACCCCTACCTGCGGGAACCGAGATCGCTACAATATGCAATACATTGGGTCTTGTACATTTTATTTTACTTGTGCAACTTTGCTGTGGACTTCTCGTGAATTTCTTTTTTCTTTTTTGAGAAATCGATTGTCTGTTTCCAGTTTAAGTTTGCAAAAAAATAATGTACAATAAATGTACCTCTTTTTTGACAATAGGAAGACACCCATCAGATCGCAAATGATTGCACATGTACCAAAATCTGACAGCATACCACTTGCAATATGACTTTCTGACATTACATGGGCCATGTTTTGGTATACATACCACATTCTGACGATGTACCACTTTCTAACACTACATCGGCTCTATAGTACAGATGACGGCTTCTATCAAAGTGAAAAACAACGTCCACAAACTTGAACTTGAAGCTTAACTATAAACTTTAGGTACATTCAAACAGTATTCCAATTCCAAAAGAAAAGACTATAGTGACAGACAAGTTGAAAAAGGAATGCAAATAGAATAATTCGGGTCTTTGGGTCTTTAGGAGGTAAATACCAAATTCGGTAAAAATACAATGTATTTTTATATAGCGCCCTTCACACCAAGGCATCACAGAGCTCTGTACAAAGTTAAAAACAAAATAGCTTTGTATACAGAACACTCCAGTTATAACCCATTTTTTAAAAGCACATTCAAAAACTATGTTTTCAATTTAGATTTAAAATAATCCAGTGTTTCAGCCTGCCTAATTGGAATAGAGTTCCACAACCGAGGAGCACAAAACCTCCGGCTCCAGCTGAGTTAAGATGACTTTTTGGAACAATTAAAAGTCCTGCATTTTCTGATCTCAATGAATGACTAGGAACATACAGAGTTAGTTCTTGGAGATAGGATGGCCCTAATCCATGAAGGGCCTTATAAGTTATTACAGCAACTTAAAAATCAATTTGGTAGATCACTACTAAGCAATGTAAGGACCTAAGCACTGGAGTGGTGTGATGAGAATGACGAGTATGAGAAAGCAGTCTGGCAGCTGCATTCTGAACAAGCTGAAGCCTTCTGGGTTTAGTGGCAGTTCTACCAACAGGCAAAGAATTGCAATAATCAAGACGAGAAGTTATAAATGCATGAATCAACATCTATGAATCCTTAACATCCAATACAGATTTTAATATTGTAACATTTCTCAAATGATAAAAAGCTATTCTGATAACAGAAATCGAAAGAAAGCTCAGGGTCCAGAGTAACAACCAGGTTCTTCGCTCTAGTGGAAGGTAAAATGGAATTGCCATCAAAATTAATATTGATTGGATTACATTTCGTTAAACCCATTTTAGAACCAATTAACAAAACCTCAGTTTTGTCTGGGTTTATTTTCAACCAGTTGTAGCCATCCATAATTGGATTTCTGTTAAACACTTTGTAAGAGTATTTATTACCACATCTGCGCTGGAAATGATGCACAGATTTGTGTATTGTCAGCATAAAAATGAAAGTCAAGATTGAATGGTCATGTCCCCAAGAAGTAACATGTATACACTGAACAACAAAGGGCTCAAAACAGAGCCCTGAGGAACGCCAAACTGTACAGTACCTATTTCAGAGGCACAGTTGCCCAGTGAGGTAAATTGGCGACGATGAGACAGACAGGAAACAAACCAATCAAGAACTTTCC
Organism: Acipenser ruthenus; assembly: GCF_902713425.1. Lineage (NCBI taxonomy): Eukaryota > Metazoa > Chordata > Actinopteri > Acipenseriformes > Acipenseridae > Acipenser > Acipenser ruthenus. The sequence goes on from NC_081193.1 coordinate 26,172,135, forward strand.
CAGAAAGACCAACATGAGACTGCAGGCGATTTAACAGAATCTCATGATCAATGGTATCAAATGCTGTACAGAGATCTAACAAAACAAGAACTGAAAGCAGAGTCTGTAGCCATATGAAGATCATTGCAAACTCTCAATAAAGCAGTCTCAGTACTATGACTGGAACAAAAACCAGATTGAAATGTTTCCAGCAAATCATTACTACTAAGATGGTCATAAAGTTGGTCAGCAACAACTTTTTCTATTACTTTTGCCAAACATTGGTATGTTGGAAATAGTACGGTAGTTTCCTAACACCTCTTGTTTCTTAAGAAGAGGTCTCACCTGCGCCAGTTTCAAATCTAGAGGAACCGTACCTAAAGTTAGAGGAATTCACTATGTTAGTTAAGACAGGACCAAGGACTGAGATACACTCCTTATTGAGCCAGCTAGGCCAAGGGTCTAAACTGCATGAACTAGAACAAAGCTTCGAGACTACTTTCAAAATATCATTAGAAACTGCTTTGAAAGTAACCAATAATTGTCCAGATTTGAAATAGACAGTAGAAGTAAAATGAGTGGGGAGAGCCAAATCAGCAGGTAATAACTGTGCTTGAACTGCCCTAATTTTATCACAGAACCAATTAAAATGTTACATCAACCCTTTGACTGATCAAGACTTACAATCAGCAGGCAATCTCTGTTTCTGATAGATATCAAGCTAGCTGTTCTCTCACTCCTGGAGGTAGGAGCCCATATTGTGACATCTCTACCTGGATTCCTCTGGATTCTTTTCTTTTATTATTTTTTAGGTATTTAACTTTACTGGAAACTTTACACAATGGGTAATCTGCTACAAAATCTAAATGTAAGAATATTTTTTATCCAGGCTTAAGTTATTACACCTGTCAATCTGGCATCTTTTATGAGCACCTAATTCCTAAAAAAAATACAACATTAAATAGAAAAGGAACAATGCACTAATTAAATGAGTGAGGTATATGATTATTCAAAAAGTAATTCACATTTTTTATTCAGTTTCCTGCAATGAGGCAATGAAATCTCAATACTTTAATGGACCCCAGACCTCCATGCTATAAGTTTACAGGGTTACATATATTAATAGTGAAATGTTATGGAACTTTAATTAAATCATTTTCCATAATAAAACTGCTCTCTATAGACATTATGCCCATGTTGGTTATATTTAGGGCTATGCCAGCTTACAACTAGTCCTTCTAAATGTGGTACACAGTTTTCCCAGCTGGTGTGAACATTTGCCCACTTTCCAAAGAAACCACAAAGTACTTAAAGGCAGATATGTGGTTTGTGTTTCTTTCAATAAACAGATGATGCACATATTTTACCCTATACTAATGACCATATGCTTAATGCTACAAGGACTGTAATTTGTATCCAAACTTAGTTTCAATACCTTTGGAATTTAGATAACTCATAGTACAGATGTGCTTCTTTCCCGTGTGTCAGGGAAAATAAAACACAATTGACTCTGACTGGTTCACTTAGTAAATTAACATGAAACTCGGGGGACTTTAAAATGTTGCTTTGTTTAAGGCACAAGCCCTGGAAACTGCACAAAAGTAACATTTAACTAACTTGTTAAAAGGTGCAATTTTTACCGGTTTGATAATCTAAGAATAAATACCTGCACTTAAACAGATTAATATGTTTGCATTCCCCTTTTGTGTTACTCATTACTAAATTTGACTGATAGGCTTTGAAAGTTGATGGCACAAGCCTGCCTAATGTCTCTTCATTGCCTGATGAACACATTCATGTTGCCGATCGAGTACCATTTTGTAACTATTGAACCCAATTAAAAGGAATATTATGCTTTGAACACCATACATACATCTTCAGCTACATATATCTATTGGAGAAGTTACTGCTGTAACAATATGTACAGCAAAGCAGGTATGTATCTCTTAAAACACACATATCCTTAAGCAGTAACTGACAGCCAGCACATATGTCGGATATAAACGTCTGCTGTGGACAAATCATTTTCTGAGTCTGAAATAACCAATGTATTTTATATTAATTCTAGTCAGAAGAATATTCTTTCACAATCTAGGGAGTATAAAGTGAGGATGCCCTCCAGTTGGCATTATAGACATTACAGCTTGTAATGGAAAGAGCCACATGAACTAAAGATTTAGCAGTATAAAAACAGCGCAGGAGAGGGGGTGGCTTTACTTATTTAATAAGATGTATTTTCCAATCATTGCACATAGTTTTCTGGTTTCAATTAGTCAATTAAAGTGCTCCCGTACTTAACACAGCAGTGAAAAATGGGACAGGATGTTGGACTAAACATTGCCTAAAGATAGAAAAATACTTAACTGCTACTTTTAAAACATAAAGCCATCAGCAAAACTGTCAAAGAAGTGATACAGGCTTCCTGCTGAAATAATTAAACTCTTTAAAGACACGAGAAGGCAGGGGTAAAAATCTCAGTGTAACTTATTGAACTTATAATAAATAAGTCTCTACATAGGCGAGTATTATTACTCACAGTGGTGATCTGTACAAAACTGCTACTGTACATAAGAAATTATTTTAGAAAGTTTATAAATGGGCTGAGCAATAAACATTAGGTGAAATGATAGCAAAGGCAGTCAGAATAGAAAAGAGCCAAATTGAAAAATGCAGTCTGGCTGCATTCGTCCTCTGTTCCATGCCTGTTGTGCTGTGAGACTTACGCCGTAAATGAAAGGATTCCAGAATGTTAACATGAGAACAGGGCTAAGGAGAACCGTGTTTGATGCAATGGTTTTGTACCTGCAGCTGAGTTAGCATTTATCATCATGCAAGAGTAGAGGGTTGCTTCAAGTGCTAGCATAATAATAGCAGGCAAGACCAGGACAGAATTGATTTACTTGAAGCACTTAACCAATGCTTGGCACAATATCAATAAGCCCTTTCCAAGACGGGCCAAAACAAAAATGGGGTGTACAGTACAACAGACAAAACATGAAATATCTCAATAACAAGGCAGAAGAACAGCTAAACTAGTGATGCATGTTGTATTTAAAGACTTGAGTTTAACTCTGGTAAGTTGTTTTCAAAATCATGATATTCTGCCTTTTTAATTTTTCTTTTTTTCTTTATATTAGCCAAATCTCAGGATATGCTAAAAGAATAAGCACTAGCTTACTAATGCATGAACAAACAAATGTATAGCAAGTTAAATATATATATATATACAGACGTGCTCAAATTTGTTGGTACCCTTACAGCTCATTGAAATAATGCTTCATTCCTCCTGAAAAGTGATGAAATTAAAAGCTATTTTATCATGTATACTTGCATGCCTTTGGTATGTCATAGAATAAAGCAAAGAAGCTGTGAAAAGAGATGAATTATTGCTTATTCTACAAAGATATTCTAAAATGGCCTGGACACATTTGTTGGTACCCCTTAGAAAAGATAATAAATAATTGGATTATAGTGATATTTCAAACTAATTAGTTTCTTTAATTAGTATCACACATGTCTCCAATCTTGTAATCAGTCATTCAGCCTATTTAAATGGAGAAAAGTAGTCACTGTGCTGTTTGGTATCATTGTGTGCACCACACTGAACATGGACCAGAGAAAGCAAAGGAGAGAGTTGTCTGAGGAGATCAGAAAGAAAATAATAGACAAGCATGGTAAAGGTAAAGGCTACAAGACCATCTCCAAGCAGCTTGATGTTCCTGTGACAACAGTTGCAAATATTATTAAGAAGTTTAAGGTCCATGGAACTGTAGCCAACCTCCCTGGGCGCGGCCGCAAGAGGAAAATCGACCCCAGATTGAACAGAAGAATAGTGCAAATGGTATTAAAAGAACCAAGGATAACTGCCAAAGAGATACAAGCTGAACTCCAAGGTGAAGGTACGTCAGTTTCTGATCGCACCATCCGTCGCTTTTTGAGCGAAAGTGGGCTCCATGGAAGAAGACCCAGGAGGACTCCACTTTTGAAAGAAAAACATAAAAAAGCCAGACTGGAATTTGCTAAAATGCATATTGACAAGCCACAATCCTTCTGGGAGAATGTCCTTTGGACAGATGAGTCAAAACTGGAGCTTTTTGGCAAGTCACATCAGCTCTATGTTCACAGACGAAAAAATGAAGCTTTCAAAGAAAAGAACACCATACCTACAGTGAAACATGGAGGAGGCTTGGTAATGTTTTGGGGCTGCTTTGCTGCGCCTGGCACAGGGTGCCTTGAATCTGTGCAGGGCACAATGAAATCTCAAGACTATTAAGGCATTCTGGAGCAAAACGTACTTCACAGTGTCAGAAAGCTCTGTCTCAGTCACAGGTCATGGGTCCTCCAACAGGATAATGACCCAAAACACACAGCTAAAAGCACCCAAGAATGGATAAGAACAAAACATTGGACTATTCTGAAGTGGCCTTCTATGAGTCCTGATCTGAATCCTATCGAACATCTATGGAAAGAGCTGAAACTTGTAGTCTGGAGAAGGCACCCATCAAACCTGAGACAGCTGGAGCAGTTTGCTCAGGAAGAGTGGTCCAAACTACCTGTTAACAGGTGCAGAAGTCTCATTGAGAGCTACAGAAAACGTTTGATTGCAGTGATTGCCTCTAAAGGTTGTGCAACAAAATATTAGGTTAGCGGTCCCATCATTTTTGTCCATGCCATTTTCATTTGTTTTATTATTTACAATATTATGTTGAATAAAAAATCAAAAGCAAAGTCTGATTTCTATTAAATATGGAATAAACAATGGTGGATGCCAATTACTTTTGTCAGTTTCAAGTTATTTCAGAGAAAATTGTGCATTCTTCGTTTTTTGTGGAGGGGTACCAACAAATTTGAGCACGTCTGTATATATATATATATAACCAATAATAATGGAGGCCAGCTAAACCTGTTCAGCAAACATCAGCTCCCTACTTATTGGAAAAGACCAAAGGCACCCTGGAGAACACTGTCTCCTTCACTAGTATACAATCCAACTCCATCTCCGGTCTGAAGACTGTTATCCCCATGGTGAACTCTATACTGTATCCAGCTGTATCCGTGCATGTTTGCTATTTACCAAAATAACAGCACTTACATGTAATAAGGGCTGTTCTCCAAAGAGGGTCACAATGCATTTACTAGCATGCTTAGTTTTTTTTAGTCCTGTTGACAATATTCAAACCTTTTGTTTAATTTTTAAGTGGATCATCTATGGCAGGGGTTCCCAAACTTTTTTTTTTTTTTTTTTACTTGCGGCCCTGTTCAATTGCAATTAGGCACTGCTGCCCACTATTAACACTCCTTGGGAAAATGTCAAATTAAAAACATTTTATATGATTAAACCTGTAATATTATAAATAAACCTAATCTAAACTGTCCTTTATTCATTTGAATAAATATTGTGAAAGACCTAAATCACATAGAATATGCACTGAGTGAAAATAAAAAAAATTAAACACTTTAATTTTAGTAAATAAAATAAATTGCAAAAACTAAACACTTTTTTTTATCAAACCTTTAAATTAGGCACCTTTGTATAATTGAACATTTTAGAAATGCAGTTATTTTTCTGGGTCATCAAACATGTCTCTTATTATTCCCATTTATAAATACCTGAACAAGAATCACTGTTGAGTAAAACCAGTACAACTTGCACAAAAACATAAGTCTTAAATCCTAATTTCTGAACACTGTGGCCTCTATACTCAGAAGTTAATAAGGAACATTTACGGCACGTTTAAAGAATATTTGCGATACTCAAAATACTCCTTCTCACATTCCGACTATTTAAGGAAAAAAATGCCACTGTTTTTCACAATTCTGACGATTTGGCTTGTTATCTCCTCATTAACTAGTCATTTAGGAGTGATACACAAAATTTTAGTAATGTTTAAGAGACTTTTTTTCAGTAAAAATTTACTGACAGGTTTTGGTTTGCCCTAAAAAGCGTATTACCCTAGCGTTCTCCATAGGAACTGGTATTTTGTCCCCGTAAACAAGGATTTGTGCCGTTGTGCGCTCGTGTTGTAGCAGGTATATGGGTAATGCTACCTCTTTTGCTGTTATTAAAGGGCCAAGCAACATAGTTGCTGTCTGGAAAATGATTATTACTATTTGATGTGTACTTATTTACTGCATTTACTTGTTTGAATGACTTGCAAAGCCAAGCATTACTGATGTATGAAAATAATAATGATTTTTGTGGATTTTATGCAACAGCAGGGTCTTTTCAAATACCGTACCAAAGGAGAGATTTTTTGTCATTCCCTGTGTCCTGTATCAAGTAACAGTTGCGTTACTTCATAGGCAGTTGATTCTATAAATATTCTCTGCACTAACACCAGCGTCAAAAGAAATATGCGTTATAATATTGGTGAATTTCCATCAGTGCTTGATCTATGGTACAGTTCCATTTGAATCCTCATCGTGTGAAATTCAAAAACAGTTCAAAATAGCAGAAGAATATTTTCCTAAATGCTATTTCGATTTACAAACAATCAGTACGTTTACATGACAAAGCGTTTTCCGAAAACTAATGTTTTTGGAAAACTGAATCAGAAAACTGATTTTCTTTACATGATTAACGATAGAAAATCTAATTAGAATTCAACTGTATACATGGATTGAAGTTTTCAGAAAACGCAGGATATTTTCGCATGCAAAGTACTGTAGTAGCCTAAGTACGATTTGAAGACCAATCCAATATAGTGCTTTATCGAAGTGCCAGGTCTTAAATTCAAAGATAACAATCATATACCTCTATTCAGATTCCCCACAATGTGCAATCAACCTTTCCAACAGCTCATCCTGTTCTATATTACCAGTTTCTTTTGCAGACATGATTTTAAATGATCACATCATTTTAAAGCTGGAAAACATTTGCTGCTTCAGTATGGGCTATTAACAAATACATACGGACTTTAACAAATGTTTTACTTTATCCCTAACTAGACAAATGGATGCATACAGACTGACTACAGATTATTATTATTTTCTCTGTTTTCTAAAACCACATGCAGGAATGAAGGTCAAAGTTTGCACATGTGCAGTACGCTATCAGAATAAGATTTCTGAAAAGTGTGGTTACGTGATCTACATTTTGTTAGTTTTCGGAATTTAATCGGAAATTTCTAGGTGCTTTTTTCCGAAAACTGACTTCAGGAGTATTCCGATATATTTTCCGAAAACTGTGTTTACATGACTTTTGATATCGGAATTAGTTTTCTGAAAAATATCAGAATTCTTATGCTCATGTAAACGCACTGAATGTTATGCATAACCCGTAAGTATTTCAAGGCTATATACTCACAGTAACAAAAACCTACTGAATTCCTTTGATATTTCCACTAGTTTATCTACATATTTCCTGTGGTAGATCACACCACCAAGGCCATGTGCAGCAGTGTGTTGCTACAATATTCATTGAGAGATATTAACAAAGCCTAGGGCAATAGGTAGTATTCCTTTAAATGCATCAATACAGTGCAAACAATCACTGTAAGAAACAAGTGAACCACGTGTGCCAGTCTGCAAATTGCTTACTGCAGGAGGTAATATACTTCACACTGTGTAACAACTGCCAGAGTGATCCTATTGTAATTCAGTAGCTGGAAATCCTCCTGTCTGAAGAGATTACATTCCTGGTCCAACCTAAAAGTACAGTAGATAATACTCTTCAACTGCAGAGGTAAGCAAAATATAGGGTTCTAACAATGTTAATAAGACAGGTATTACTGTACATATTATAGACACCCCCCCCCCCCCCCCCCCAAAAAAATACAGCAACCACATATAAACTGTTTTTTTATTTTATTTAAAGCAATATTTGTTTTTGCATAACACTGTGGTTTCATTCAAGTTTTGAAAAAAAGGTTTAAAACAGAAAACAAATACAACTAAACTAAATAGAAACTCACTGGACAGTAGTCCACTTTTGCAGGTTGCTTCTCCTGCTCTGACTTCACATTTCCCCTGCTTGTGCTATCCCTTCAGAAGCATCAGCAGAATCTGCACGCATGTTACATTCATGTTGCAACATACAGATCACAAATGTCTCAGTCTGGTGTCTTGTTGTCACCCAGCACGGTACTGGGTGGTCATTGTGTTGCCTTAGCTTTTCTTTTCAACTCTATTCAATCATACTGTATCAAACAACAATAACATTTTTATTTATTTATTTATCTTTATAAAAAGTGCTTAAGCCATCTCTAAATACCATTACTTTCTTATTGCCCCTCATTTTTGCTGCAAAGAAAAATAATAAATTAACATATTTAGTCTATAAGGTCTGCAATAAATATATATGAATATTCTATTGACTGTGCTTAATGAATCTGAACTTAATTAGCACCAGAAGTCCTGGATTTGTAGCATCACATATGTGAAACACAGGAGAAGAGGTTCTCAGAGCAGCTTTCAAAAACAATGTGATGAACCAAACATTTGGACTGTTTAGATACAGCAAGCTTACATATCAGCTTGTGATATATTCTTTACAAATGTAATGAAGTAATAATGAATTGTTGCTAACGCAATTAAAGAGAAAATGCAACATGGCACTTACGAGGTCTAGTGAGGCCGTTGCCTCTGCTAAGCAATAAATCACATCAGATATTTGGAAGCAGAATTGCCATGTAAGCATTTCTACTTTCCCACATGAACAAAAAACATGCTGGGGAAATACCCTTATAAAGGTTTACGTTTCTGCATGGTGTTTTTCCCATGGTTATACTAGGCATTTACCATAGTTTACCCTGGTTTGCCATGTTTATTAATATGCTTTACCATAGCATGCTATTCTTTACAATGCTTACTTATGCTTTACCATGCTTTCCATATGCTTTATTACACTTTGCTATGCTTTTACTATGGTAATCTTTGATAAGGGTAGACTGTAATGCAGAATGGTTTTCACATGCATAACAGTATTGCTTTGTTACAAGGCCCCACATCACAGCATTTAAACAACGTCTTACATCAAACCAAACAACTCAATTTCATCATCCCGAGGCGACAAAGGAACACACTGGCGCCTGCAGCCGTATGGCAGCGCGTTGTGTTTATTCATTTTTAGAAAGGGTGAAGGGTGATGCAATTTGATTGCAGTTTTCTAATGTGACAGACAGTGTAGGTGCTGTGGAACTCAGGAAAGAACAGAAATGCAGCACTCTGATTGGCTGAAACACTTTACAGCATGGTGATGCAGAGTCGTTATTGGCATGAGATGGGATGTCGGTGTGGTTCAGTCATGCGTATCATGTGAAAGATTTCTGGGGGTGTTCCTGGAGGAACATATACAACTAGGGCTGCCACCCCGTCAGTATTTTACCGGACTGTCCGGTATTTTTATGTACTTTGACCCCCTGTCCGTTTTTTTTTGGAAGATGTCCGGTAATTCTAAGCATTCTAATCTATTGGATATGTTCTTAAAAAATGTGTTACAATAAACAATTTTATATAACATGTTGTGCTTGTATGAGTGAAATTCAAACACTATAACACAGCGGTGTGTAAATGCACCAGAAAGAATTGAGTTAACAACGTAAGCCACCAAAACGCTGTACCGTTATGTTTTTCTTGTGTGCTTTGTGTGATATCTGGTACACCGTTGTGTGATATCTGGTATGAGCATGCGCGCTGCTGTTAAGTTTGACAGCCATTTGAATGAAACTATTAAGTAGCATACTGTAACGTTAAGCGCGAAACTATTATGTAGCATACTGTAACGTTAGTCACAATGGCAGAGACAAATGAAGAAGTAGACAATAGGAGGGGATGGGGCATCCGGTATTTTCGTATCTCAAAGGTGGCAACCCTATATACAACAGATATTGTTCCGCCTGCAGCTATGCGTCCAACCTGCTCCCTGTTACATAGGAAAGCTTCTGCTTTTTGCCAAACGACTTACTGTACAACAGACTTTTTAGTTTCGGAATTTCTGCAATAACAGTATAGAATGAGTATACAGACGCCAGTCTACCAGATTGTCAGTTTTTATAACTGGCTGCGTTACACTTTTAGGTGCTCAGTAGTGTTCACTCTTGCAATGCATCCTTGTTACTTTCAGGGTGTGGATCCAGCAAATAAGCTCTTTAGACTGCTTCCACCCTCATCAGTCCAGTTAGTGGACGACCTGCACTATAAAATTAGCAGTCATTTTTCAGTTACAGGACACATAAAATGAATATGAAGGTTTTGATAAATAGTGTAACTAATAGGGCTTCATTTCAGTATTATTGTTAACAATTTATAACATGCAGATCTAGTAACTACTGTACATTTATGGTGAAAAGTTTTGCATCACGTAGAATTTTAGGATTGATATATAAATCGGGGCAGCAGTGTGGAGTAGTGGTTAGGGCTTTGGACTCTTGACCGGAGGGTCGTGGGTTCAATCCACGCTGGGGGACACTGTTGCTGTACCCTTGAGCAAGGTACTTTACCTCAATTGCTCCAGTAAAAACCCAACTGTATAAACAGGTAATTGTATGTAAAAATAATGTGATATCTTGTAACAATTGTAAATCGCCCTGGATAAGGGCGTCGGCTAAGAAATAAATAATAATAAAAAAAATAAAACTATATGAACATAATTCTGTTTTTTTATTTAACATCGTGTAATCAAAGAAACAGGTTCTATTCAACTTTAAGAAGCAAAATGAGTTAACTCTAGAGGGTGCTGCAAAACTTTAGGCCACAGCTGTATATTACCAGTATACTGTATTTTTAAATAATCCTTTTTTGTATTATTTATTTACATTATTGAAATATATACCTTTGGATATGCAGAACTCACTATCCAATTAATCAAATATAAATAGCTGAATAAATCTAAATTGCACGGCCAGGGAAGGTCCTTGTTTATTGATCTAGACAACAGCAGGATTTACAGCTGCCACCATTTATATTAACTCAATAGACCGATGTCACGTTAATAATAAGAATAATACATAACATGTCTTCCAATGAGTGAGTTAAATACAATAAATGGCAGGATTTTACTTTTACAAATAAAGTGACCTTCTAGTTAATCAATTGAAAGTTTGTCCAATAAAAATAGGTTTCTTCTGATAGGATTATACAATTTGTAACAGGGGAGGTCTGTGCTGACTATCTGGCACATGTGTGGTTCTGCAGGAAGAGGGCAGCAGCCTCGTAAGATCCGCCTGTCAGTCATGGCGATGCAATGGAGAGGTGGGGAAGAGGGTGTGTTGGTTTTCCCTCTCTCTGAGTGGCTGAGAGGCGGGCCTTGGGGGATTCCTCGGCCCATAAGTACTGCGCTTGGTTATGGTTATGGGTGGCCAGAGAGAAGATACCCAGTGTAAACAAAGACCAGCAAGGAACGCCAGCGGTTGAAGAGAGAACAAAACAGGCAAGCACGGCTGAGGAAGACAGCCCGTCTTAAACAAATAAATCAAGAATTAAAATAAATAATTACGTACCCGAAGGGACGTGTGTGTAGTTATATGGGGAACTCTGGCCACCCCAGTGTATAGGGAATAGCTGAGTGTAGGTCTGAGACCTGAACTGACTGGCTTAGCGGCAGTGGGGGCACTGCATAAGCAGCACCTTTATTTTGTAGGTTTATTACTGTGTTTTATTTTCTCTTTTTATTTTGCCTTTGGTTTTCATTATTATTTTAGAGCACCTGTGTGTGCTGTCGGACACAATTGCAACCCCTGCTTACCATCGTTGGTATAAGGGGAGTTGCACCGCCAGTGCCATCTGGCGACAAATAATAAAAATAAAAAAATTCCCAAAATAAAACTGGGTACCCGTGCGGTGTTTCAAATAAAACCTTCTGTTGCTCGTGTGCATCAGTGAATTGCCAACCACCCTTAAATATATTCAAAGGTACATTTTAAATGCACTCGGACACACCAATAGATTATGAGCTATTTAACTTCATTGTTTCAGTTTCTTCTTTCGAAAACACTATTAGGCACCCTGTCTCTTAAAGCTACCCTAAAATTATTTAGAGCCAGAAACCTAGATTGATTCTTGTCATTCCCACTGCAGAGTACATTGAATGTCTCCTCCAATAAAGCTCAAGGCTGCGCTGGGCCTATGCTATGGCTGACCTGTGCGCTGTCCCGTCTGATTTCATTAACCACAATAGAAATTAAGTACCTAATGCTAGACTCAGCACAGAAGCATGGCCCTCTGCTTCAATTACTCATAAATCAGAGTTGTTTATTTTCATTCTAAAGCTATGACTAATCAATACTTCCCACAGCTAACAATAAAATTCCCATTAATGCAAAGGATATTAATAATTAAGGGTGAGTATATAATAAGCTTCCCAGACACTGTGTGTCCACTTAATGTCATTTTATTATTTTTTTATGAAAAGAAAAAAAAAAGTTTTTTGGGTCAAGGGAGGCAGAACAAGAGTGACACGTGCGTTACCAAACTGCTGAGACTGCTGCTTTGGCTCGACACAGGACATGAGAACACAATACTCCAGGCTGTATAAAACAGCCATTTTAATTATAAATACAAGAACATGAAAAGCAAGTTCAGAGAAGGTGAATAAGGAGAAACTGGAACTTTTCCAAAAAGCCAAAACACCAAACAGATGGCCTAGACTTAACCACGCAAGCTATCCTAATATTCACTGGTGCGGCAGTGTGGGCATGTATTCAACATATTCCTGTAATAGAGATGCATGGGTGAAAGTGGCCAATGATCATTTTGACTAAAACTCCTGGGGCCAAACCAGTCTTTTGGCCTGGGGTCTGGGTGCTGCCTATGTCCCCCGAAGCTCTGGGGTTGTACATGCTCTGATGTACAACCCCAGAAAATTGCTTTCTGAGCAATTTTGATCCACTTTCAGAAGCAAATTTGACTTTGACTTCAGAAATGACTTCAATTTGTCATTTTACCAGATGGATCAACCTGATAAATCACACATGAGGCTAGTTAACAAACATATTTTTTTAAATGTTACTCATCAAACTTTTTACATGTGTGCCCATTTCACACAATATTAATTTTATAAAGCCTCAGCTGCAAAAATAATATACAATCTCTGCTTAACTCAATCAGATGTCATAAATACAGGGTTCATAATTTTTTTCTGATACAAAAATCACTTTTGTAGGACCTTCAAAGAACATTTTGACAATTTCCAAAGACCTAATTTAAGGAGTTTTACACAGCAGTGTGGAGTAGTGTTTAGGGCTCTGGACTCTTGACTGGAAGGTCGTTGGTTCAATCCCAGGTGGGGGACACTGCTGCTGTACCCTTGAGCAAGGTACTTTACCTAGATTGCTCCAGTAAAAACCCAAGTGTATAAATGGGTAATTGTATGTAAAAATAATGTGATATCTGGTAACAACTGTAAGTTGTCTGCTAAGAAATAAATAATAATAATAATAATAATAATAATAATAATAATAATAATAATAATAATAATAATAATTATACTCACTTTGAGATAAGCTCTGGACCAGTAACCTTTCTTATTCAGTAACACTGAGTCAGTTCTGGTACCGATAGGTGAGTGTTTCGTTCTAAAAGCAGTACAATTCAGGGTTTTAATCAATGTCAGAAGCAATAGTCCAAGGAATTGGTGCCTAATTTTTTAAAAAAGTGGGGGGTAGACTGAAGAACAAACTGCTGAGCGTAGAGATGCAAATTCATTATTATTTCTGTTTCTTTTTTATAACTAAGAAGCTCTAAGAAACCAAACAAACCTTGCTGTTGTGAAGTTACGGTTTTAGTAACTGGAAACCGACAAAAATGGGGCAGGTGTTTCAGCATAAAATGTTCAATACGTACTTACTGAGCATGCAACAATTACAAATACAGTGCCTTGCGAAAGTATTCGGCCCCCTTGAACTTTGCGACCTTTTGCCACATTTCAGGCTTCAAACATAAAGATATGAAACTGTAATTTTTTGTGAAGAATCAACAACAAGTGGGACACAATCATGAAGTGGAACGAAATTTATTGGATATTTCAAACTTTTTTAACAAATAAAAAACTGAAAAATTGGGCGTGCAAAATTATTCAACCCCTTTACTTTCAGTGCAGCAAACTCTCTCCAGAAGTTCAGTGAGGATCTCTGAATGATCCAATGTTGACCTAAATGACTAATGATGATAAATAGAATCCACCTGTGTGTAATCAAGTCTCCGTATAAATGCACCTGCACTGTGATAGTCTCAGAGGTCCGTTTAAAGCGCAGAGAGCATCATGAAGAACAAGGAACACACCAGGCAGGTCCGAGATACTGTTGTGGAGAAGTTTAAAGCCGGATTTGGATACAAAAAGATTTCCCAAGCTTTAAACATCCCAAGGAGCACTGTGCAAGCGATAATATTGAAATGGAAGGAGTATCAGACCACTGCAAATCTACCAAGACCTGGCCGTCCCTCTAAACTTTCAGCTCATACAAGGAGAAGACTGATCAGAGATGCAGCCAAGAGGCCCATGATCACTCTGGATGAACTGCAGAGATCTACAGCTGAGGTGGGAGACTCTGTCCATAGGACAACAATCAGTCGTATACTGCACAAATCTGGCCTTTATGGAAGAGTGGCAAGAAGAAAGCCATTTCTTAAAGATATCCATAAAAAGTGTCGTTTACAGTTTGCCACAAGCCACCTGGGAGACACACCAAACATGTGGAAGAAGGTGCTCTGGTCAGATGAAACCAAAATCGAACTTTTTGGCAACAATGCAAAACGTTATGTTTGGCATAAAAGCAACACAGCTCATCACCCTGAACACACCATCCCCACTGTCAAACATGGTGGTGGCAGCATCATGGTTTGGGCCTGCTTTTCTTCAGCAGGGACAGGGAAGATGGTTAAAATTGATGGGAAGATGGATGGAGCCAAATACAGGACCATTCTGGAAGAAAACCTGATGGAGTCTGTAAAAGACCTGAGACTGGGACGGAGATTTGTCTTCCAACAAGACAATGATCCAAAACATAAAGCAAAATCTACAATGGAATGGTGCACAAATAAACATATCCAGGTGTTAGAATGGCCAAGTCAAAGTCCAGACCTGAATCCAATCGAGAATCTGTGGAAAGAACTGAAAACTGCTGATCACAAATGCTCTCCATCCAACCTCACTGAGCTCGAGCTGTTTTGCAAGGAGGAATGGGCAAAAATTTCAGTCTCTCGATGTGCAAAACTGATAGAGACATACCCCAAGCGACTTACAGCTGTAATCGCAGCAAAAGGTGGCGCTACAAAGTATTAACTTAAGGGGGCTGAATAATTTTGCACGCCCAATTTTTCAGTTTTTTATTTGTTAAAAAAGTTTGAAATATCCAATAAATTTCGTTCCACTTCATGATTGTGTCCCACTTGTTGTTGATTCTTCACAAAAAATTACAGTTTCATATCTTTATGTTTGAAGCCTGAAATGTGGCAAAAGGTCGCAAAGTTCAAGGGGGCCGAATACTTTCGCAAGGCACTGTACATGCAAGTAGCACCAAATGGCACAACCAGTACCAATGGCGTCTCTGCAAAGTGCTACACCTAGAATTCTCACATGTAGTTTATTAAAGGAAAGTGATGCAATCTAATTTGCCTCCTGAGGTGGTCTTGAGTCCGGTTCTCGAGTACGGTATTAAACACTGCGTAGTGTGGACGCTAACTGTATTTAGCACTTTTAAGCCGGTTTAAAGGCAACTACGGTTTAAAGGCATATTGTGGACAGGGCCTTACTTACCTACAGTAATCAAGGTTTTACCACGCTACAGTATTTGCATTGGCTGGCCTGTTGACTGTAATGTAGTGCTGAGACAAATATTCAAACAAACACTGGGCTATCCCTATTAACAAAAATGTAACAAATATTTTTCAGTGTGCTTTTTCTAAATAAAAAAAAGTTTTCTATTCATAAAACTGTTCTAAAGTGTTGTTACAGTTGCAACAATACCAATGTTTAAACCATTCTTTAAATAACTCACTTGTTCTAAGGGCTCACTGTCACCATACTGGTGTATGCAGCTATCCTAATTAAATTACAGCAGCCAGTAAACCTTCATATGAAAGAAATGTCCCTGCAAAATGAGTGCTCAAGATATGTGTTGACAGACCACATGCACTTTAAATCTAAAAAACAAGAGTAAAAAAAAAAAAAGAGGCTGCCCAAAAATATAGCAACCCTCATACAGGGACATGCTTCACTGTATTTCTACATTTCTAGGAGAGACAGTAAAACAACATCAAACTTCTGCTGAGTAGCCTTTTCACTGTTTTACTCTGAGGTAACCCGCCTCCCCAAAACCGAAACAGTAGAACACCAATGAATCAGTGCTCTGCCTTCATTGAAACAAATAAAAATAATCCTAGATTTCGTTTTGCAACCCTAGATAAATTAATAGTCCTACCCTTGACATTGAAGCCTCTCATAGCTGCTATGACGGCTTACATTTCTTTAAAAATAAAATACTAGACATCAGAAATGAGATTCCACAGACACCTTCTATTAAGGAGGACTCAGAGAATTTCACCAACTACACCTATTACGGCTGCTATGGGGGCTTTTTCTTTGATTACCTTACAGGAACTGAAAGAGCTAGTTCAACATATGAGAGCTACGAGATGCTCTCTTGATCCTATACCTACAAAACTACTGAAAGATGATCTTGTTGTTATTAATACCCACATTTTAAAAATTATAAATGGTTCACTTTCCTCCCGTATAGTTCCCTCAGCACTTAAGGTAGCTGTGGTAAAGCCTATGCTTAAGAAGCACAATTTGGACCCTAAAGTCCTCAATAACTATAGGCCAAACTCCAACCTACCATTCTTAGATAAGGTTTTAGAGAGAGTTGTTGCAATTCAATTATAAGAATTTCTAACTCTTAATGGTATATTCGAGAAGGTCCAGTCTGGTTTTTGTGCTGCACATCGCATCGAGACGGCCCTTGTCAGAGTTGTGAACAATCTGCTGATAAGCTCTGACTTGGGCTTTCCATCAATATTAATTCTTCTTGATTCAAGTGCTGCCTTTCATACTGTAGCATACATATTCCATCCTACTGAATCATCTTGAAAGCACAGTAGGACTGTCTGGCCTTGTCCTATTCTGGCTCAAATCTTATCTTTCTGATAGGTTTCACTTTGTCTCTATTATTATTATTATTATTATTTATTTCTTAGCAGACGCCCTTATCCAGGGCGACTTACAATTGTTACAAGATATCACATTATACATTATACAGATATCACATTATTTTACATACAATTACCCATTTATACAGTTGGGTTTTTACTGGAGCAATCTAGGTAAAGTACCTTGCTCAAGGGTACAACAGCAGTGTCCCCCACTGGGGATTGAACCCACAACCCTCCGGTCAAGAGTCCAGAGCCCTAACCACTACTCCACACTGCTGCCCTGGGGAGGTAAAACCGGTATTATCGGAAGTTGGCTCTATTCTAGGTCCCTTGCTGTTTTCATTATATATGCTACCGTTGGGTGATATTATCCGCAGACACAGAGTGAAATTCCATTGCTACGCTGATGATACCCATCTATATTTGTCCCTAAAGCCAGGAATTTCTCGTGCCTGGGTGTTATTAGCTACTTGCCTGATAGACATCAAGCATCGGATGTCACAGAATGTTGAATTCAAATAAAACCGAGATTATGCTAGTGGGCTCACAGGACCAACTAAAAGAAAATGTGGGGTTACATGAGCTCAACCTTTGCAGTCTCTCATCAAAACTAGAAATTAAGAGTTTGGGGGTCATCTTTTGATCCTGAGCTATCACTTGAGACTCATATTGGGGAAGTTACTAAAGTATCTTTTTACCATTTGAGAAACATAGCCAAACTTAGACTAATTATTTCCGTATCTGATGCCGAGAGACTAATGCATGCCTTTGTTTAATTAAGACTTAATTATTGTAATGCACTTTTTTTTCTGGTGTCCCTTTCTGGTGTGGTATCCTGCTTGCAGCTTGTTCAGAATACCACAGCTAGAATTCTGACTAAAACCAGAAAAAGTGAACATAGTATAAAATGTGCTATATAAATGAGGTAAAATAAAGTGAACATAGTATAAAATGCGCTATATAAATGAGGTAAAATAAAGTGAACATAGTATAAAATGTGCTAAATAAATGAGGTAAAATAAAGTGAACATAGTATAAAATGTGCTATATAAATGAGGAAAAATAAAGTGAACATAGTATAAAATGTGCTATATAAATGAGGTAAAATAAAGTGAACATAGTATAAAATGTGCTATATAAATGCAGTAAAATAAATAAATAAATAAATAAATAAATAAATAATACAGTGACACACAGAATCCATCTCATTTAATTTCAACCAATTAAATATGCAACTTAATGAAGAATTGGAAGAATATTTGCATATTATAAAACACGAGTCTTCAATTAAGCTAACAATACATTTATCAAATATTGGATTAACTAAAATAAAGTAGTTTCATGGGGATAGTTTCACTAAGATATTACAAAAAGAACCCAGTCAAGCACAGTTGAGGTTCTAAAAAGGCACACACACAAGACATACTGAATCACCACAAAGTCATGCAAGAAAATATTAGTTTAGAAAGCTAGACTCAAAACTCCCAAATGGACGCTCAATTTAATCTGACCTTGAAAAAGTTCTGACTTTGAGACAAATAACTGGAGGTACAGTAAACATATAGTTTACATTTCAAACCTGGCCAGAAGGAAGACTGCTGACTGCACTGTAATGATTTTAGACTGGCAGCTGGTCAGGTTTCTATATAAACCTTTCTAAACAGTAATGAATTGTTAAAAGACTTTTGATTTCACCTGCAGAATGACTATTCCACCTGGATAACAACGACCAGATGTGCAAAGAACATATCCAGCCAGTCTCCATTATTCTTATTAGATTAAATTAATACAAATATTTCCATCAGCAAACTGAGAATGATTGCAAAAATCTAGTGCTTAGAAAACATATGTTTTTACTTTATTAAACTGAAGTACAGTCCCTCACATTCAACATTCACTGATGAGCACGAAAAACCCAACGATAGTTAATAAAATAGTTTCAGAAGAAATAAGTAATAAAAAACAAAGAATGGAACAGGTTAACTGGTTTGCAGTTGACTGGAGCTTTTCTTTTTCTTCCTACACTGCACTAGCTGTCTATGGGAGGTGAAAGTAACAAAAATTAAATAATAAATGACATTTCATTAAATGTTAAATTTAAGCAAGTATCGAATGTTGAATTTTAGCATCAAATAATAAATACTAGCATTAAATATTAAATTCATGTATCAAATGTTAAATTTTAACATCAAATATTATATGCAAGTATTGAATGTTAAATACTACCATCGAATGTTAAATGCAACAGTCGAATGGTAAAAACTAGCATCAAACATTTAATAAAAGCTGTACCAATAAAGGGAACATTATTTTTGTATTCGTGAGTCTGGCACACAGTTCCTTTTTTATTGTTCGGCACTAAGGCAATTTGTGCTTAGTACAGTATGTATACTTCTAAATAAAGATAGAGGGCGTTTGAAGCCAGGATCCTCCAGAGGTATAGCAAAGCAGTATAGGAAATGTGCCAGGGAAGTACGCTACCAAGAGTCACAAGTGAATAGCTGTTCAGTCGATAATTTGTATCAGTGAATACAAAACATTATTCAAGTCACTTATGATCACTGCTAGTAAAGATTCTGTTTTGCACTTGTGCTTTTTTTTCTGTAATAATCCGCTGGCGCTCATTCAAAGCACACTGGCGTTCTGATTCTCAGTCCCCAGGCGGCATTTCTCTGGACATCTTGTCTAAATCACTCACCCCAAAACAGCTGAATATCTTGAACTCTGGATAACAACTAAAACAGCTTCCTGCTGACAACAGGTCATGCTCTCCACATAATACAACATTGTCTAAACTGAAGTAGCAAAAAACAGAGAGCAGTCTACCTAAGTTAAACCTCCCATGTTCAAATCACATCCACATCACTAGCCGGTTTCGGGGTTTCCACTAGATTCTTTTTCTTTTGTGCTTTTCAGTGAAACTGCATTTTCTGAAGCTTTTCAGAAAATTGCTTGTGGTACTGGCATACTCAAACAGAGGTTCTGGTGTGGCTTTGGATTTCCAAAAGGCAGAACCTTAAGGAGGTAAAACTAAGTCAAGTGCCCTGCAGTATTTAGGGTGGTTGTGTCTTTGACTGATGTCATTGACCAATATCTACTTTTACATAACTAATAAATAACATAAGAACATAAGAAGGTTTACAAACGAGAGGAGGCCATTCGGACCATCTTGCTCGTTTGGTTGTTAGTAGCTTATTTATCCCAGAATCTCATCAAGCAGCTTCTTGAAGGATCCCAGGGTGTCAGCTTCAACAACATTACTGGGGAGTTGGTTCCAGATTCCCACGCTTATCTGTGTAAAAAATGCCTCCTATTTTCTGTTCTAAATGCCCCTTTATCTAATCTCCACTTGTGACCCATGTTCCTTGTTTCTTTTTTCATGTCGAAAAAGTCCCTTGGGTTGACATTGTCAATACCTTTTAGAATTTTGAATGCTTGCATCAGATTGCTGCATAGTCTTCTTTGCTCAATAGAGTCAATTATTTTATCCTGTCTGCATATGACATGCCTTTTAAACAAGGAATAATTCTGGTCGCTCTTCTTTGCATTCTTTCTAGAGCAGCAATATCCTTTTTGTAGCGAGGTGACCAGAACCGAACACAGTATTCTAGATGAGGTCTTACCAATGCATTGTAAAGTTTTAACATTACTTCCCTTGATTTAAATTCAACACTTTTCACAATATATCCGAGCATCTTGTTGGCCTTTTTTATAGCTTCCCCACATTGTCTAGATGAAGACATTCCTGAGTCAACATAAACTCCTAGGTCTTTTTCATAGATTCCTTCTTCAATTTCAGTATCTCACATATGATATTTATAATGCACATTTTTAATGCCTGCATGCAGTACCCTACACTTTTCTCTATTAAATGTCATATGTCACATGTCTGCCCAGTTCTGAATGCTGTCTAGATCATTTTGGATGACCTTTGCTGCTGCATCAGTTTGCCACTCCTCCTATTTTTGTGTCATCTGCAAATTTAACAAGTTTGCTTACTATACCAGAATCTAAGTCATTAATGTAGATTAGGAATAGCAGAGGACCTAATACTGATCCCTGTGGTATACCACTGGTTACCCTGCTCCATTTTGAGATTTCTCCTCTAATCAGTACTTTGTTTTCTACGTGTTAACCACTCCCTAATCCATGTGCATGCATTTCCTTGAATCCCTACTGCGTTCAGTTTGAGAATTAATCTTTTAATGCAGGACTTTGTCAAAAGCTTTCTGGAAATCTAAATAAACCATGTCATATGCTTTGCAATTATCCATTGTCAATGTTGCATCCTCAAAAAAAATCAAGCAGGTTAGTTAGACACAATCTCCCATTCCTAAAAAAAAGAACTAGGAGGCTGTGAGGTCCAGTGGTTAAAGAAAAGGGCTTGTAACCAGGAGGTCCCCGGTTCAAATCCCTGCTCACTCACTGACTCACTGTGTAACCCTGAGCAAGTCACTTATCCTCCTTGTGCTCCGTCTTTGGGTGAGACGTTGTTGTAAGTGACTCTGCCACTGATGCATAGTTCACACACCCTAGTCTCTGTAACTTGCCTTGGATAAAAGTGTCTGCTAAATAATAATAATAATAACTATAAGAGGGGCTATATAAACTACAAGACAACAGTTCTACTGTTTACTCCACTTAAATAGTTTGTCACAAGGTTATGAAATTATTGAAACCCCTAAAATCTAATGACTGTCCTGTATTTGATACCCAGCAAATCCATTACTAATTCTAATAAAGGTTTGTTTCAGGTATATTATTTTTCTGGCTTCAAATTTCTGTTGCTTTTCCACCTCGACACCTAGATAAAGAGTACAATCTGAGAATACTGTTTGTCACTTCTGTAATCTGCTAAAGTCAAGCCATTTTTTTTACATTACCTTCACATATCCCTTCAAAATTACTATATGTATAGCCTTCTTGTTTCTTCTGGGAAGATCTTTCTTGTGTCATCAATTTTGAAGAAAAATATATACTTCGCTCCATTTAAAATTGGTCTTGGGTGTGTAATGGCCTTTCCCATTCCATTTTAAAGTTACAAAAGTACTTGACTTTTCATACTTCATAGATTTTTTAGAACACCTTAAACTAAATTTCCTCTGAGTCACTGGATAATACCCTTAAGTCATGGAAATGTCTGAAACCAGCATTTCGGAATGCCTTGACTGGTATGCCCATCCAACTGTGACATCAAATGACCTAGCAAAGCAAAACTTTGTTCTCCTCAATATCACTGCTATATTGGGTCTTTCTGAACCAACATCAAGCACAATGATCAATTTACGATAGTATTAAGAAGATTAGTGCACACACAATAATTGATGTATTGAGAACACCCTATTAGTCAAACACAAGAAGCAAATAAAAAAGTATAACCCTAAACCCTAACACTTCCAATTCATATATATATATATATATATATATATATATATATATATATATATATATATATGTTCTCAATACATCAATTATTGTGTGTGCACTTTTATATATATATATATATATATATATATATATATATATATATATATATATATATATATATACACAGTACTGTGCAAAAGTTTTAGGCAGGTGTGAAAAATGCTGTAAAGTAAGAATGCTTTCAAAAATAGACATGTTAATAGATTATATTTATCAATTAACTAAATGCAAAGTGAGTGAACAGAAGAAAAATCTAAATCAAATCCATATTTGGTGTGACCACCCTTTGCCTTCAAAACAGCATCAATTCTTCTAGGTACACTTGCACAAAGTCAGGGATTTTGTAGGCATATAGTCAGGTGTATGATTAAACAATTATACCAAACAGGTGCTAATGATCATCAATTCAATATGTAGGTTGAAACACAATCATTAACTGAAACAGAACCAGCTGTGTAGGAGGAATAAAACTGGGTGAGGAACAGCCAAACTCAGCGAATAAGGTGAGGTTGCTGAAGACAGTTTACTGTCAAAAGTCATACACCATGGCAAGACTGAGCACAGCAACAAGACACAAGGTAGTTATACTGCATCAGCAAGGTCTCTCCCAGGCAGAAATTTCAAGGCAGACAGGGGTTTCCAGATGTGCTGTCCAAGCTCTTTTGAAGAAGCACAAAGAAACGGGCAACGTTGAGGACCGTAGACGCAGTGGTCGGCCAAGGAAACTTACTGCAGCAGATGAAAGACACATCATGCTTACTTCCCTTCGCAATCGGAAGATGTCCAGCAGTGCCATCAGCTCAGAATTGGCAAAAAACAGTGGGACCCTGGTACACCCATCTACTGTCCGGGAGAAGTCTGGTCAGAAGTGGCCCTCATGGAAGACTTGCGGCCAAAAAGCCATACCTCCGACGTGGAAACAAGGCCAAGCGACTCAACTATGCACGAAAACACAGGAACTGGGGTGCAGAAAAATGGCAGCAGGTGCTCTGGACTGATGAGTCAAAATTTGAAATATTTGGCTGTAGCAGAAGGCAGTTTGTTCGCCGAAGGGCTGGAGAGTGGTACACGAATGAGTGTCTGCAGGCAACAGTGAAGCATGGTGGAGGTTCCTTGCAAGTTTGGAGCTGCATTTCTGCAAATGGAGTTGGGGATTTGGTCAGAATTAATTGGTCTCCTCAATGCTGAGAAGTACAGGCAGATAATTATCCATCATGCAATACCATCAGGGAGGCATCCGATTGGCCCCAAATTTATTCTCCAACATGACAACGACCCCAAACATACAGCGAAAGTCATTAAGAACTATCTTCAGCATAAAGAAGAACAAGGAGTCCTGGAAGTGATGGTATGGCCCCCACAGAGCCCTGATCTCAACATCATCGAGTCTGTCTGGGATTACATGAAGAGAGAGAAGCAACTGAGGCTGCCTAAATCCACAGAAGAACTGTGGTTAGTTTTCCAAGATGTTTGGGCCAACCTACCTGCCGAGTTCCTTCAAAAACTGTGTGCAAGTGTACCTAGAAGAATTGATGCTGTTTTGAAGGCAAAGGGTGGTCACACCAAATATTGATTTGATGTAGATTTTTCTTCTGTTCACTCACTTTGCATTTTGTTAATTGATAAATATAAACTATTAACATGTCTATTTTTGAAAGCATTCTTACTTTACAGCATTTTTTCACACCTACCTAAAACTTTTGCACAGTACTGTATATATATATATACTGTATATATGCATGCACATATAACGTGCATGAGGCTTCAAATAGGGCACCTAGGCAACTTGTTTGATCAATTGGCACGCCAAATTAAAATCCTTGCCAATTAATAATCACTGTTGCATCTCTAATGGTGCCATTGTGTCACAAATACGAGGGAATCTTTGATCTGGCATCATAGGGACAGGGACATGTAGGGGATTAGAATTCTGAATCCTGCTGTAGCCCTCTTGAGCCATATGTCGTGTACAGATGCAAAGAATCCATCTTCTGTGTGAGTGGCTGTGTACTTTAACCTCTAGCCCCTTTCACACTGGCATGATCTGCCCGGGTCAGGACCCGGTGTCATCCAGGTCAGGACCCGGTGTCATCCGGGTCAGGTACGCGATTTCACATTGCTTTTGATAAAGCAGGGTTGACCTGGGTGACAGACACAAGTGCACAATGCACATATCAGTGCCCCATCAGTGCTTCCATCCAAGCTTCTCTGGATTGAACAAATGTTGATTAGAGCAAATGTTTCTACATCCCTGCTGCAATCTGGCTCATACTGGGTCTCAGTCAACAAAAATATGGCTAAACAGAATAAACAGAAATGTTCCTTGTGGAAGATAAACCTTCATGCAGGCGTGGCTGTTTGTTATTGCGTCAGCTCGCGAATGGCCGTCAAGCATTTTGTCTCGCTCAACCCGGGTCAAAGCGTGTCAATCCACATCCTGAGGTGGGTCACTGGGACTGGGACTGGGACTGTGGTAGGAGGAGCGCCAGTGTAAAAGGGGCTTCAGGTTCCTACAGGGTCAACATCGCTGCCCCTCATCACACTGAGCTACACTGTAGGCCCCTCTCTAACCTCATTGGGTTTCTGTTTCCAATTAAGAGAAGCTAATCCAATGTTAAGATGTCAATGGAAGGCGCAGTGCACAGTTTGCAACCAGCAATGACAGTGAATCACATGCCCTGGTCCTTGCTGGAGATTTATATCGTAGCTATGATGCCAGATCAAAGATTCCCTTATCTGAAACATAACCCAGAAAGACAGGTAAACCCAACTCCAGGTTTATCATAGGGTACAGCACAGGATACTGTAAGTTTTTACTGAAGATACCTTTCTTACGTTTTTAAAGGATCAATTATACACCACAGTAAAAAATATTCTGTACAGCTCAGCAAATATGAAAATGCAATTGTGAAATAATTAAAGGCAGTGCACAGCTACAGTAAATGAGTAAAACCCCATAGCTCCACAAGGCTAATTAATGTGGCGGGAATATTCTTTGATAGATTACCTCAGCATCATGATTAATTACCTGCATATTACAATTAACAATTCCATGCAACATCCATATTTCTGATATACAGTTAAAGCACTGATATCTGCTGCAATGGAAACTTAAGGATAATATCAAGAAAGGCAGCAACCTCTGTCAGTCTGACAGCGAACATAAAGAAAGGTTTTCTGACACACAATAAGAGCACAGTATTGCCATGGGTAAGTATGATACACAGTGGTCATTCGTACTTGCGTTATTCAACATCAGAATGCAGGGGTGTTGGAAAAACTTCATATGCCACAACTCCTGATTCACCTAAATCTGCTCAAAATTACCATCAAAAAATTTTGGAAAATAAAAAGGAGGTGGTGGAAAAACTCAAACCCACAAACAAAAAAAATGTAATTGTGGGTTTCAAGTTTTTCCAGGACACCCCTCAATTGTATCTGTATTGCATGGCTTTTACTGCATGGTGTTTATGACATGAATTAACAATACTGGTGAATTAACCGTTTAAAGCTTATAATTATTTGTTAACATATTTCTTTAAACTAACGAAGCGCCCAGCTGGACTTCCTCTTTGCAGATTCACCCGGGGTTCCGTGGAGCAACGAGCCTTGCAGATGCAGCTATCACATTTCCTCCAGATCTCATACCCAGCAGAGGCCCCTCTGTGGCTGGGACTAGATGCCTCAGTACAGTAGCTACTGGCTTTTCCTTCCTTAAGAACACCAACTTTTTTCATTATTGCTGAATAAGCTCTGTTCCACTCTTACCCAATTTCCCTTGTTACTTTTAATCAGTCCAATCCAGTAATACAATATGGTCCCCTACATTTTTCATTATGTTCACATTCTTCACTCGGCCGACACCATTCCTTCATACCTGAGCTTAGGGGCTTGTAAAAGCTGCTGAAGGAACAGTTCCAGGAAGTGTTCAAAAATTGTTCCGAAGTAGTCTACTGCTAGTTTTATACTGTATTTCTTTCCTTTCAGACAAATTAACATTAGCCTTTGCACTTCAAGGAGGCTGTGTGGTCCAGTGGTTAAAGAAACGGGCTTGTAACCAGGAGGTCCCCGGTTCAAATCCCACCTCAGCCACTGACTCTGTGTGACCCTGAGCAAGTCACTTAACCTCCTTGTGCTCCGTCTTTCGGGTGAGACGTAGTTGTAAGTGACTCTGCAGCTGATGCATAGTTCACACACCCTAGTCTCTGTAAGTCGCCTTGGATAAAGGTGTCTGCTAAATAAACAAATAATAATAATAAATGAGGGCCCATAAAGAGCATTTCCTAACAAAAAGCTGTAACCCACAGTATTTTTTGTAACCTGCTCTGACCACTCAACATAACCTTGCATAGGTGTATGGTAACTCCGTTATGAACAACAAAGTCAAAGGCAAGGCAACTAGAGCTGAATATTTGGCCTTGAACTCACAGCATCTAACACAGCCAAAAATGAACTCATCATATAAGCAATGACACTCATGTCAATATCATACAGTAATAAAAGTACCATAACAGTGTCACTGTAAATGGTATTTGAAGTTACTAATAGTACTAATATTATTGTGGAAATACAAGCCCAGCACTATTTAAAAATGGTTAAGGAATAAGGAATGTATTTGTGTCTGGAGCACAAAGAGTTCTGAATCGGTACAGGTGCTGGGAGGAACTGCACACTGATTTCATGAAAACCTGAAATAAATTACCTTTAGCAGGTTACCAACCACGCTAGTACTTTATGTCTAACAAACATGATATATACAGACGTGCTCAAATTTGTTGGTACCCTTACAGCTCATTGAAATAATGCTTCATTCCTCCTGAAAAGTGATGAAATTAAAAGCTATTTTATCATGTATACTTGCATGCCTTTGGTATGTCATAGAATAAAGCAAAGAAGCTGTGAAAAGAGATGAATTATTGCTTATTCTACAAAGATATTCTAAAATGGCCTGGACACATTTGTTGGTACCCCTTAGAAAAGATAATAAATAATTGGATTATAGTGATATTTCAAACTAATTAGTTTCTTTAATTAGTATCACACATGTCTCCAATCTTGTAATCAGCCATTCAGCCTATTTAAATGGAGAAAAGTAGTCACTGTGCTGTTTGGTATCATTGTGTGCACCACACTGAACAAGGACCAGAGAAAGCAAAGGAGAGAGTTGTCTGAGGAGATCAGAAAGAAAACAATAGACAAGCATGGTAAAGGTAAAGGCTACAAGACCATCTCCAAGCAGCTTGATGTTCCTGTGACAACAGTTGCAAATATTATTAAGAAGTTTAATGTCCATGGAACTGTAGTCAGCCTCCCTGGGCGCGGCCGCAAGAGGAAAATCGACCCCAGATTGAACAGAAGGATAGTGCGAATGGTAGAAAAAGAACCAAGGATAACTGCCAAAGAGATACAAGCTGAACTCCAAGGTGAAGGTACGTCAGTTTCTGATCGCACCATCCATCGCTTTTTGAGCGAAAGTGGGCTCCATGGAAGAAGACCCAGGAGGACTCCACTTTTGAAAGAAAAACATAAAAAAGCCAGACTGGAATTTGCTAAAATGCATATTGACAAGCCACAATCCTTCTGGGAGAATGTCCTTTGGACAGATGAGTCAAAACTGGAGCTTTTTGGCAAGTCACATCAGCTCTATGTTCACAGATGAAAAAATGAAGCTTTCAAAGAAAAGAACACCATATCTACAGTGAAACATGGAGGAGGCTCGGTTATGTTTTGGGGCTGCTTTGCTGCGCCTGGCACAGGGTGCCTTGAATCTGTGCAGGGCATAATGAAATCTCAAGACTATCAAGGCATTCTGGAGCGAAACGTACTGCCCAGTGTCAGAAAGCTCTGTCTCAGTCGCAGGTCATGGGTCCTCCAACAGGACACACAGCTAAAAGCACCCAAGAATGGATAAGAACAAAACATTGGACTATTCTGAAGTGGCCTTCCATGAGTCCTGATCTGAATCCTATCGAACATCTATGGAAAGAGCTGAAACTTGCAGTCAAGGCACCCATCAAACCTGAGACAGCTGGAGCAGTTTGCTCAGGAAGAGTGGGCCAAACTACCTGTTAACAAGTGCAGAAGTCTCATTGAGAGCTACAGAAAACATTTGATTGCAGTGATTGCCTCTAAAGGTTGTGCAACAAAATATTAGGTTAGCGGTCCCATCATTTTTGTCCATGTCATTTTCATTTGTTTTATTATTTACAATATTATGTTGAATAAAAAATCAAAAGCAAAGTCTGATTTCTATTAAATATGGAATAAACAATGGTGGATGCCAATTACTTTTGTCAGTTTCAAGTTATTTCAGAGAAAATTGTGCATTCTTCATTTTTTGTGGAGGGGTACCAACAAATTTGAGCACGTCTGTACATGCTATAGAAATGCAGCAATCTCCGAGTGGCGCTCCTGGAGAAGGAGATTTGATGCTCTGCAAATTCGCTGCCTAACAGAAGGCTGCATGAACTCTGGCACACTGCAGGGATGGTTGCATTCCAGCAGTCATTAGTCAAACCGCACATGAATCTGTTATTACCTTATTAACTAATCCAGTGTGTACAATGAATTTCGTTGTATCTCTATAACTTATGAGGAAAGGAAACCTAAAGCAATCCATTCTTGAATCAGAATAACTCAGAGAAAAGACGTGATTCCCTGCATCTGTGGGGCACTGCATTAGAACCGTGGAAAAAAATGTTGTAGTCACAGATTACTTGTGGCATAATATACATAGTTCAGTAAATTACATTGCTAGTGCCAATAAGAACAATAAAAACAACTTGGTGCCAATACGAGGAACAATACCCTC
Organism: Acipenser ruthenus; assembly: GCF_902713425.1. Taxonomy (NCBI): domain Eukaryota; kingdom Metazoa; phylum Chordata; class Actinopteri; order Acipenseriformes; family Acipenseridae; genus Acipenser; species Acipenser ruthenus. The sequence continues at coordinate 26,201,437 of NC_081193.1, forward strand.
AAACATGATTATGTTTACAGTATTTTACTGGACATAGTCTACAGATTAATTTAATGGGCTTTGCAGCAATTTATTTTACCCTACTGTACTGTAGGTATTCAGTGGTGTGTACTTAGTATACCATATGTTGGGACTAAGCCCCAAACTTTGCACTGGTGCAAAAGCTAGGCCTTACTAACTACTATAATTTTAACTGTAAGAAAAACATCTCTGTGGACTTTATTATGTACATAAACATATACAGTATGACTCCTTTTATGTTTAGTCGTCTTATTTCCACTACCTTTTAATTTAGAAATCCAACTTTACCAATCCTTTCAGTCCAGTGCTGAGCCCCAAAGACTAAATATTTCACCTTGGAAAGGCAGGCATAGAGAATAAACAGCTGTCACTTTGACAAATGTTGTGACTGTAAGACAATGCTTACACTTCACTGTTAAGAGCATAGAGTGGTCTAAACCTTTAACGCCGAACTTAAGTGGGGTAAACCAAACTCATACCAGATGAAAAGTCAACTGCTTACATTTCACTGATCTGTGTTATTGCTTCCCGTGCTATTCAAGCATAACCAATTATACTACAACTGTTAAAATGCTGCTAATAAGACGTCATTTTAAACGTAATTGGCATTTGTATAAACCATGCCTTTAACCACAAGAAGGATGCTATATATCATCATAGCGCTAGGCAGGGCTAGACCTGATTCAGCTGCTAAACAGAGTCCAGACTGACTGTTGATTAGAGACAGGACAAAGAAAGAAACAGACTTCCTTGCTCTGTCACAACACAACTAGAATATATACACTGATTGAACCTTCAATTGAACTAGAAATCTGTCACCCTAATTATTATTATTTTGACTGCATTTTTGGCATACATTTTAAAACACATATTAATATAAAATATAAAACAGGTTAAAGAACAAATTAAAGAACTCAATGACTAAAATATTCATCTTTCAGTTCCAGACTTTTTGTTTTTTATCCATCAGTTTATCATGTTGTTTTTCTTGATCATATCCTCTGCTTTATGCCCATGTTTATTTAGTTCAATGTTTGTGTACTGTAATTCCCGCTGTAATTGTGTTCCCTTCCCACTCTGTATTTCCTGCCGCTGGTTTTGTGTAGCTCTGTCTGTCTGTGTAGTCTTAGCCTGCTTGTAGTGCATGGTCTGTGTCTCCCCTGTGATTGGTACTGTCTGTGAGTCACTGTGTGTGCACATGTTCCGTGTGTTCTCATTGGCCCGAAGTGTGCGGCTGAGGACGAACAGGATGTGTAAGCTCCAGTAACCTATTCGAATAAAGGGGCAGAGCTAGGGTTATAAAAAGGCACTGCGCCACCATTGTTGTTGTTCTGGTTGTCATGGTTTCTGTGTTCCTGGGTGAAAAGTGTATGCTGTGAAGCAGACAGAGCAGTGGACTCTGGCGGGCGCTGAAATAGTGTCCGGGAGTTGATCGCTGTGAAGCGGACACAGTAGTGACTCTGGCTTGGGTGCTGAGAGAGCATCTAGAGAAGAATACATTTTTGGAACCAGGAACAAAGAGTGTCTTCTCCTGTTTCCTGCCTCCTGCAGAACACTACAATACTATGGTAAATTACAAACTTTACAGATTGTCTCAGCCAATTCTAAGTTACTCTGTCGTTATACCACAGATACCCTTGAAGCAGGAGCTGTTTTCTTTTGTTTTTAACATGGGCAACATTTCCATTTGGGAAACATTAAAAAAAAAAAAAATCTATAAAAAATATTTAAAATACAAAATTAGAGTCATCAGTGGTGAAAAGGTTTATCACCTGATGCACATGTAAGTCTGGCGCGAGACCTACAGTATACATCCATCGAGACAGAACAGCAACTACAGTGACAGCCAAATAGTCCACAACAACAATAAAAGCAACAAATAAACCTGATTGAAATACAGACTTAAACTAGGGGAAAAACTAGCTCACAAATCTGTTATGCTGGTTCCACCATTACTCTCACAATCACTACAACTAATGTAATCATTACTCACCCCCTAAGCATGGCATATAAACATTTATCTTACACAGAGTTAAAAAAAATAAACCAGCAATAATAATAATAATAATAATAATAATAATAATAATAATAATATCAATAATATTAATAACACACTATGTGTTAATTATTAAGAAATGTATTATTAATTTTAATATAAGACACATTTATAAATTATAAAATTGTATAAATGTGCACTTACTGTGCTCAATCCTGGAAGAGCAGCAGAATTCAGATAATGCAAACGCACTGCTAACATTCAATGCCGCCAACGTATTTTCTGTACTTACAACTCCACCACCGTTAGTGCCACAAACACAGTTTGGTGCTTTTACTCATTTTTTCCCACCGACATCTGGCTCATAGAGATTTTAGCTCTTTTTCAAGGCTTCCACCAAACGTATCTGCTTACGTTTGCTCATTACTACCACTAAATAAACAGTACAATCCTATAAACTTAAAATGTCTGTTTCGCATCAACCGATCGCATGAGATTATATGCAAGTCCACACTTATGAAGCTGACATTTTGCAAACCAGTGGCCTGCAGCTATTATTTTTTATCCGCTTAAGACAGGGAGACATTTTGTGGAACAGCAAAATAATGCAAGCTTAGAAAAAAATTAAATTTAGTGAGAAATTATCTCAGCCAGTGCAGACTGATGGCCCTCAGAAAGCAGAGGCTCTTGAGTGATGAGGAATCATCCCTCCACACCCTTATTATGCACAGTTGGGTGTACCTCATTTCTTATATTATTATTATTATTATTATTATTATTATTATTATTATTATTATTATTATTATTATTATTATTAGCATTATCAATAAAATAAAATATAATCAAATTATTTACATATGTAATACAATATACAGAGAATTTAGATTTAAAAGGCTTTGCGATTAAGTACGTCTCTGTAAGTCACCTTGGATAAAGGCGTCTGCTAAATAAACAAATAATAATAATTAACAGGAAGACTCTTTGAATCTTCTTAAATAAACCAGGTAATGTACTTGCTTCAGTTTCTTACAAGATCCTGCAGCACCCAGTAAAAAAAGCACTTTGTTTCCAAAGCATCCAGTAATGCAATGGAAACATGATTAGACATGTCCACTTGCTAAGCTGCATTGTTCTTTTCAGAGCGTAAGAGTAACACCATCTGTGTTTGTGTGTGTGTGGCAAGATGGCTTGCGGGTGATGTCAGACCAGGAAGGAGACACACACAGTACTGGGAGGTATGAAGCACTCTTGCCTGTTTTAATAATAAAATAAAAAGGTTGAACAAAACAAAAGACTTTTACAAAACAAAATGGCACGGTGGCCAAAATAAACAGACAAACACGAAACACTGAACCAAACAAGTATCATTTTGGTTTTAAATGGTATATTTCTCAGTTCTTACTTTTCTTGTTCTTCCTCCCTTAACACCCAGCCCCGAGTGAGAAATCTGCACTGCTTATGCAGCTGTGCCGGTACTTTATTGCTAATCATTCAGTCTGGCCCCAGCACAGTCTGCAAGTGAACTATTTTGTGACACACCCGTACCCAAACACAAATATACATTTTAACTCACCTGTGCTACATAACCTAAACTAAAGCAAATACACCCAGGGGCTGGGGGTACCGTCACAGGGTGTCAAAACACAAGAAATGGCAACAAATGATTTACAGTAGCATTTTAAAATCATTTCACAATATAAAAAAGCTTTTGGCATCCTCTTGCAAACCACCGACACTCTGAAGCAGCTGCAGGGAGCTCTGATGATGTCATCAATTGGCTTAGCACTTAGGCACAGAAACCAGATGGGGATTCAAACCTTCTGTTTACTTTATGAATAATAACAATAGCAAAATTCTTTATGATAAATTAAAGGTAATGCAGTGTCACATACCCTCTGCATCAAAGCCGCTTTATAAAAAAACTTTATCTTAACTTTTTTTTTAAAATAATAATACAAAATAGTTTACTGTATTCAAAGGCTTTCTCCCTGTTAAAAGTTAATTGAACTGGGCCCTAAGTCAAGTATAGCTATGGCCAAAAGTGTTCCATCACCTTGAATTTTAGGATTGAAACATAATTAAAAAAAAAAAAAGAAAATACATATACAGGTATATATAATTTAGATATTTTATTTCATCAGGTAATCAAATATATTACAAAATGATATCGCAAAAGTCTATTGGAAGTCATAACAGTAATATAGTATATCATGTTAGATTTCAAAATGTTAAGTATTTGGAAAACTACAAAGCGGTATGTCATTTAATATGTTAATGTTGCATTATTCCACAGCTTTCATTTTGACTTTATGAAGCAAAATGAGTTAATTCTATAAAGTGATGCAAAACGTTTGACCATAGTTAGTAGATCAGGTAAATCTACTAAGAGGTGCAAAGACTTCTGGTAAAAACACTGGTATACGGTAAATGTGAAGTTATTGTATAAAACGGAGATTAGATATTGTCAGAGAGGGACAGTGATTGTACTGTCGCTGCTGAGATGATGACGATGGAATGGGAAGCCTTTGACTACTTTTATTTGCATATAATTTCTTATACTTTTACAATACAAACAAAGCCTATATCAAATCTCTGAGAATTACACACACAGCTTACAATGAAAGCTTTAGTCAAGTAAACAAACAAACAAGGATGCTGGGAAATCAGGTAATGAGAGAAGATTGTGATCATGAAAGCAATGGAAATGGACAGGCTTTTATGTGGGCTTTTCTTGTACCCTTCATTTCTTATGTTTTCTTGGCTGTATTATTACATTACTATTTTCCATTTTAAATAAAAACAAGATGCAAATAAGCCTGTATACAAAAAACATTAAATTCCATTTTTTCCTGCTTAAAAATGTAACACATGCTTAGCAGATCACGGGAAACCCCTACATACATGTGATGACATCACGGATGTAGGCACTCTGATAGACGGACAAATGTAAGCAATGTAAGCAAAACGTCAGTTGCCCACAGCCATCTTGACATATGCTGACTATACTCTGATGCTGGATGCTGTCTTGGCATGGATACAGGAAGGAGTAGAGTGAGAGACTGCACACACACATAGAGGGCATAGACCTGCAGAACCTTGGTATGATCTTCATAAATTAGGAGTTCCTGGCTCTGAGGTAGACAGTAACTGATAAAATAAGATTACAGATATCTGCGCAGGCATTCATTTTAAATGAAAGCAACCATTTTTTTCTGGGTTATACTATAACCACTGCCAGATTGAATGCAGTTGGTCCGCATTGGGTTTCTTAAACTCAATTAACTTGGGTTAAAAGTAAGGTATGCCAAGAAAACCAAGGCACACAACATTTGTCACCTTTTGAATTTGATTTTAATCAGTTTAAATATATAAAATAGCAAGAGCGTGCACTTTTGTCACATTGAATGGCAAACTGGTAAGTAGGTTCAGGGGTTTAGTATAGTACTCCACTGGTAGATACCAGACTGCTTTCTGATTAAGTACAGACGTCTGAACTCTGGAACAACATGATTATATTATGGAATAATGTCAGGAGTGCTGGATGCTGCAGCTTAAACTACGGCGTGTTGCAGTGCAACGATCAGAGCAGTAAAGTGGGCTGTGCTTTTTTAAACAGGGCTCTTTCTAAGAGAAAAGAGTAATCTGTTTCAGAGAAACATGAAAACATTGTTCTACCAGGTCAAGTAAACATTCCCTCTATGTCGAAAGAGGCGATTGTGCAAAGGCTTTGTGTGGGTGGTCACACAGAAAGCACTGTACAGCTACTGGCATACTTCCAGAAGCTAATCTGCTAGATGACATTCATAAGTAAAACAGAAAGATCAGATATGTTAAAAGACACAAATCTGTAAAACTTTTGTTTTTTTCTGAATTATTTTATACGGGGAAGTGCCAAAAGAACATAATTTCGCAAGGATGCCACGTGCAATATTTCAGGATGGCAGGTGTTCCAGCTGTGACATTGCATAATCTAATATGATGTTTAACACACAAAACCAGGTGCTTTGTTAATTTCATTAGACATGCTGACTGGCATTTTTTATACATGAGTAATCGGAACATTAAAAAATAATCAATTAAATCAATTTAATTTAGTCCACTGTAAAATTTTAAGAGGTATAAATGTGAAAACATGTGTGTGTGTGTGGGTGTGTGTGTGGGTGTGGGTGGAAGGGCGGGGGGGGGGGGGGTAATTAAATACAATCTAATTAAAAAGGAAGCAGTAAACTTACCCCTAAAGCATCAGATAGAGACATAATGCCATGATTGTTGGGAACGGGAGGGTTGTAAGTGGCACCATGTATAATGTGTTCAGGTATTTTCCAACCATTAGCAGATATTTTCTCAGAATAATGCATATAATCCAGTTTCCACATATCACTTCATTTAGGTAATCACATCATAATCAGGAATAATAACAGAAACCATTAATCAGCATGCACCTAAATGTAATCTCTGGAAAACCATAAAATACATTTATCCCCGGAAAAAAGACTTTACATAGCATGATGGTTCATCAACAATGTGATCATACTGCAATTAGTGTGGATCTCCTCATGTAGTTTCTTTATGGCTGAATGGCAAACTAAGATCCACATTCTATTTTTTTAAAGACAGATTGGCAAAATGTGCCAAACCAAGATTATTAGTTCCTTTTTCCTTTTTATAAATCACCATTTCATACGGTACTGGGACACATCTCCTCATACAGGACACCCCACAGAAAATTAAGGAAACACAAATGCAGGGTCAAAGACGGTCTGTCTCACAGGGCAGTTGTACAGTGTTTAGACCTCAGTCTTTTCAATATTCTGCACATTATACACAGAAAATGTTTTACACTGAAAAATATGATTTTAATATTATAGTCAATCCCAGACACCATCTACCGGCCCATAGCGTCTGTGTTCTTGACCCCTCACATCATAATTTATGATAAGACATAATATTGGGTAAATAACTGCCATCATTTCAAAAACAAGTCTGGCTAGCCAAGCTTGGGTATTATCAAGCAGAACTCCCATTTAATGTAATCAGTATTGTACCTTCAAGAGTGGGTTCATTTTAGATGACATACTGTCTTATAAACATATTTTTGTCAGCAAATGAGATACTACACAGTTGTCTGATAATTCTCCTAATCCCATTTTCCTTCTGTGGGTGATCTATGTAAATCAGTTCATTTCCATGCGCGTTCATAGCCGCTGTGTCCCATTTCTCTTTTTTTTAACCTTTTCATTAAAAAACCTTATTATTCACTCCCAGTGACAACCCACAACTCAATGTGACTGTATATAGGTGTCAACAGATTCATTGAATTCACTCCTGCATTGAACTGTTGTGGAAATAGATTGAATCCTGTCAGTTGTTTTCATTGGCATTTGACCTTTAATGTAATTCAGCAATGGGATTTTGCACATCAGTTGTTGTTTTCCTGAAGGTACAGTACTGTACAGAATATGTCTCAACCTGGCAACATTAACATTTTGTATCAAAGATGGGGTTCTGCCCTGGGCATATGGGTTATCTACTGTGTGAAAGGGTTACTGTACAGTACATAAAATACAAACTTTTAAGTACATATATATGGCAATACTTTTTGCCAATAATTTTCCCACTCTCTGCTACTTTTATTCTCATCCTAAATTCTACAAGTGCCTGTATAATGCATTTTGTGCTGCACAGTATACTTCAGGGTGTTCAAAGTTGGCCCTTCTGCTCCTGGTCTTTGTTCCAGCCATGTTCTAAATTGTTTAATTGAAACAATTAAACCTCCTTCCAGACCCTGCAGCAAAGATATTCTGTATACCAAGACACTCGACTCCCACTTATGTTATATATACATTGTCAAATTATGACAGTACATAACACCGTGTAACAATTTTTTTTTTTTTTTTTTTTTGTTCCTGGGTAGTAAGTGTTATTTCCTAATTGCTTATGCCTCAAAAGTATAGAAAATGGCTATTATTCCCCACAAATTTTGCTTTTGTGACCAGGACAGTGATATTTTGAAATGTACCTATTTTCCAGAACATTCCAGATAGATTCAGTGCTGAGTAAACTTGGAGTAACTTCTAGAACCTTCTAGAACTTTCCAGTAATATAAATAGTAGTATAAATACAGGGGCCTTAAGCCCACCAGTTCAGTTTAGTTCCAGCTGCGTGGATACATATCTGCATTTTTCTGAGATGGCATCAAGAGGCTGCAAGCATCCGGCAGATGCATTTTGCTATATCTGCGGCCAATTTATCAAGAGAAGAGCGAAAAAGTACTCCGTGGAAGCATCTGCTAAGATGTGTGAGGCCTACAAGGCATATTTCGGCATGCCTGTCGGGGATCAAGACAAACCCTGGGCACCTCATTTCACCTGCGATCACTGCAAAAAAACTCTGGAAGGTAAGATGGACAATTGTTGCTCAGAATTTTATGTTATAAAATTTGTTAAAACTTTTAAAATTGTAAAAGTTTTTAATTTTAAAATGTTTTACAATTTTCAATGTTATTGAAAAAATATATCATATATGAAAAATGTCGCGAGAATCTCTTACACATTAGTCATGGGTGAAATAAATGTATTTTTGTAGGATAGTACAGAGGGGAAAAGACAGCCATGAAGTTCGCTATCCCAAGAATTTGGCGGGAACCCACTGACCACTCAAGCAACTGCTACTTCTGCATGGTGGACCCTTCCAAGCGGACCGAGTTCTCTGTGGGGAGGAACAACGTCAAGTGGGAGCCACTGGTGGACCCCCGGAAGGTGCTGATGCCACCACTGCACATCAAATTGGGCCTTATGAAACAATTTGTCAGAGCTCTAGATAAGGAGTCGGCAGCCTTCAAGTACCTTCAAGACTTCTTCCCTAAGCTGTCTGAGGCAAAGGTCAAAGCCGGTGTCTTTGTCAGACCACAGATAAAGAAGATCCTGGAGTGCAATGAATTCCCCAAGAAGCTCACTAGTAAGGAGAAAGAGGCTTGGAACAGCTTTGTCGCAGTGGTTCGGGGCTTCCTGGGCAATCACAAGGCCGAAAACTATGTGGAGCTGGTTGAGACTCTGGTGAAGAACTATGGCACAATGGGCTGTAGGATGTCCCTCAAAGTCCATATCCTTGATGCTCATCTTGATAAATTCAAGGAGAACATGGGAGCGTACTCGGAGGAGCAAGGCGAGCGCTTCCACCAGGATATACTGGACTTTGAACGCCGCTACCAAGGGCAGTATAACGAGAACATGATGGGAGACTACATTTGGGGGCTGATTCGTGAAAGTGATTTACAGTATAATCGTAAATCTCGAAAAACTACTCACTTCTAAATCTTTTGTAGTCATTTTTGTATTACTTTAGTATAAATACATGTTAATTTGGATTCATATGTTGTTTTTTTCTGACTTTATGTGAACGAAAAGACACAAATTTGCCCGTTTTCTCATTGGAAATAGGTAAATTTCAAAATATCACTGTCCTGGTCACAAAAGCAAAGTTTGTGGGGAATAGCCATTTTCTATACTTTTGAGGCATAAGCAATTAGGAAATAACACTTACTACCCAGGAACAAAAATTGTGTTACATAGTGTAATTATTATGAAAAATGCTATTTTCTGGGCACAGTCCGGAATTGAGGCGCATTGCAGAAATAGAGTAAAAGCACAGACACCACAGATATTCTACTTTTGGCAGAGCATTTGGAAGAGTAAAGCTTCAATGAATTAAAGAAAATGTCCCAGTTTCTCACTCTGGGAATACAGTAACCCTACTTCTGAAGCTATTTCAGGAGATAGTTTTTCAAGAATAAAATAACCACACAACATTTGGATAGGGTATTGTTATGTGTATTATTAATATTTGTAATGTTATGTATTCCCAAAGTTACCCATTTTACCCAAATGGTACATCATTAAATGTATATGTGTCTTTTTGTTTTATATGTAATACTTGCAATAAAATAGTTTTTCCCCAGCATTTATTTCGGTGCTTGTGCTTATTTTGTAAAACTGCAATAAAGCACACAGTGTAAGTGTATTATATGAGATATCAGAGACTATTACAAAACATGTATGCAGTTAAGGCTCACTGGGCCTCATTTGAGAGGGTTCTAAACTTTATGGTACACGATAATTGCAATTAGTGTGTACTTTCATGATTTCCATATTTACTATTACCAATTTTATTGGCAAATTATGGCACGTACTAAATTTAGTGCTTCACACTATGGTAATCAGAATGAATATGTGATTTTTAATGCAATGCATGCTGATGTATTTAAATGAACATTCAGCTCAGAATATTGAGATGAGTTATATTCACGTGGTATTTACTAAAGGATGTTAATTTTAGTGTGTGCATTAAAGTGATCATTTATTAGTGTGTGTGGGAACCATGCTTTAACCACTGATAGGCGCGCTATTTAAACCTCTTTTTCTGGCCTGAAAACTAGTGATGTGCAGATTATTTTTACTGACTCGATTCATTTGATTCTTCAGTTAATGAATCGATTCAACAGATTTGTTCGTTTGATTCAATGATTCACTAACGCAAAATAAATACATCTTGTTGAATTACTTGGTCTGACAGAAAGCGAATGAATCCTAGTCAACAATCTCCCTCCCGATCTGTGAGGGCGCTGTATAACAGCAGGGCGTGAAATAACTGACGGCAATTGCCGTACTGCCCAACCTGTTTTGCCACAATGCCTCTCCAAATTAAAAAAAAACTTGCGGCAAAAGTTGCCTCCGTGCCGGCCGTCATTGCCGCTGGTGTCCGTCACCAGCACATCTGATCTACAACCCATTCACAAACTTGCTCAATGTCAGCTGGCCCGTTCTGTCACAATTCAATTCTGTCTTGTCTAATCTCGTCATGCAAGAAAATGACTCATTATTATGCTGTATTATTGTTGCCATTCTTTTTACTATACACCTCCCAGCACTAAGCCATGAGAAGGACGTATCATTGGTTAATAAAGGGTTAACAGAAGGAGGGGCGCTATTAGTTGCAAGACTGATCTGAATTTGACCGTCCTTAAGTTCCAGGGATTTCAGTCACAGAGTTATTGTCTGGCAGTGTCACAGCAGTTGTGTGGTTTTCCCGACAGTGAGCAATGCCAAACCAGCAGCAAATTAAAATAAAGAAGGATGAAGAGCTGGCTGAAGCGGCAGCTAAGTGTTCCAGAATTGATGTGATGTTCAGGTAGGAAATGGGTGCACAACAATTCGTTCCTCAATACTAACATCAAATAATAATAATAATAACCGCTATTTCACCCCCTCCCAGTCCCCTGTCAGATGTTTAAGTAGTGAGAATTTGGTCCGGTAGCTGTTTATTTATACTGTACATAAAAAAATACAGTTTTAATTTTAATGAATAGAGCAAATTACCACAGTGTATATAAATCAGAATGTTCCATAGGTCCACATTATTCTAAATGAAGTAAAGTGATCTGTATATGGGTTTGTGAATATCCTTCAAATATATATACCGTATATATTTTAATTTACAGCTTAGTAAAAATCACCTATCGTATATCACATTACACAAATATATTCTATGATCATATGTGGTATAAGGAGATCTGATTCTATGCTTAAAATTGCAATACTTTCAAACTCAACATGCAATACACATTATAACTCCTTTTGGGTCTTCAGCGTATATAAATTGCTAATTTATATGGACACTTCAATGATCATTGCTGGGTTATTCCTCCGAAACACCCAGGCTAAATATGAACACAATAAGTAAATCATAATTTATTTTGTTCACATTCTTACACAAGGAGCTAGTAGCTATGGCATGCGTTATGAACGAGTTGGAGAGAACACGGGTAATCGAAACACAGTAGTTCTGTTTTTTAGCTAGTAACGTGTGCTTTCATGAAAGGGGTTAGAATGATTATGCTCAAAAGCAGCATTCCACATTTTTCTTGAATCGAATGCTCAAATTGAACCATTCAGCAGAATGAATATTATGGCCCCCAATAAATTCAAATGCAGCTTGCTTTATTGTTATTATTATTAATTATGATATTTTGTATTAGTAATAATTATTGTTGTTGTTATTATTAATAACAATTATTATTATAAATATTATTAATTGCTTAGCAGACACCCTTATCCATCCTTTATCATTTTTTTTGACAAAAAATAATCACTTCCATATAGTCTTTTTTTACTTTTTATTTTCAGATCATGCAGCAATCCCCGCTTAAATCGTGAACACTATAGGCTCGTTGTATTTCTTTTTAGTTGTTTTATGAATGAGTACAAAATTGAAAACCTTGGGTTGGATTTTTGTTTTGCCTCTTTGCCCCCTAGAACTGCCTTGGTGCCCCTGGATTTTCATGCCTACCGAAGGCAATTTTGCCTTGCACTGTAACAGGAACAGTGTGCCCCGTACTGGATGGTTTGGCAGTTCATTCCAGGGTCAGTCGGAAGCAGACCATCCAGGAAGGGGGTGGAGTCACAATACCAGACGTCATCGCCTTAATACGGTAGGCGATGTGTCAGTCATGGATTGGAGGATATGTGATTGCACTCGCTACCAAAGGAGGCGTGACTAAGGGTATTTCAGGGGATATGACGAAGCGATCTGTTCCTTTGTTATGGTTTTACGAAAGGACCAGGAAGGAGTAAAAGTGAACCGTGAGTTTACATGCTGTATTCTGTCTGTCTAATAATTGTTACTTGTTTGTTATTGTTAGACGGCTAATCACCGGGAGCTGTGGCTACGAGGCTCGCTCTACACCCAGACAACACTGTTCACCATTCACTGTACTTCAGCACTGTTCACCATTCACTGTACTTCACCACTGTTCACCATTCACTGTACTTCACCACGTACACTAATAAGCACTGGACTTGTGACCGTGTTTGTGTTTCATGTATTATTCATATTGTTTGTTTATTATTTCGGGACTGTACCCCTTGGCATTACCTGTGCGATACACATCGTTGTGTAGAGCAAGGTTACTTATTATTTAAGAGTTGCAAGCCCGCAACCCAGCCAAATAAAGGAGCTATTTCACTGAACTTTCACTGTCTTGTGTGTGTTATTCCTGAGCACTGGACCATTTACACCTGCACATTGCAATCTACTTGTTCACACTTGGTCATGAAAATTTGTTTGAAAGGAAAAATCTGGCAGCAAGGGCCATTTTAGTTAGGACTGTTCACTTGGTGGGCTGCACCGTAAAAAAAAAAAAATATTATATATATATATATATATATATATATATATATATATATATATAATGTATGTGGAAATGTCTATATAAAGTGTATGTAGGCCAATATACTCAAATACACTACTTTACACAAAACGCATTACCCCCACTGCATAATTCCTAGTCATCAATAAGTATGCAGGCACAGTTTCAATCAATTAATCAACACATTACTTAATGTATTTTATAGTACTGAAATAGGCAGATAGAAATAGCTTTCCTAGAACACTGAAAAAAAAAACTCAATATCACAAATGTAATATAATGGAGGAAATAGAAGAGTATTTTATTTCAATGGAAATCTCAAACCATACAAACAAAAAAGAAGTCACAGTATATAATGCTCAAGTCTCAATATTTAACTTATATTCCAAAATATAAGCTTTAACAGCACTGGAAAAAAAAAATACTAACAAGCTGTGAAAATGCAAAATAGTAAACAGTACTACTTTGAAATGTACCTTTTTATGACTTCTGTTCGGACACATGCCACTTGTTTTCTCACACACTTGATATCAATGCTCATTACGTGGTCTAATTCTGCAACTTTTCCACATAATGCCAGCTGATGCAGAATCCAGTGTAAGAAAATTGGTACTTCTACATTTCTTTCTTTAATTTTTACCAGCACTCTGCTAGCCAGTCCACTCTTTTGCCCAGTCATATGGTGCACCCTCTGTTGTAATCCCAGTTAGTTTCTTCCATGGTAATTCTGTACTTTCCATGGCTTCTTGAAGTTCAAAAAAGTCCTTTCATTGAGACTCCATAGCTTCTTTAATTTCTAGTAAACTCAAAATATGTTGCTTTGTGCAGCGTGTCATAGTGACGTTGTATGTTATAATCCTTCATAACTGCAACCGTTGCACTGCAAATCAGACACATTGCCTTGCCATCAAAATTATTAATTGAACAAATGATCATCTGGCTAACGATTTTTGAATCTTCTTTAGTTCTTTAGCTGAAGTGAGTGTGTGTATTATTATTATTATTATTATTATTATTATTATTAAGCAGACGCCTTTATCCAAGGCGACTTACAAAGACTAGCGTGTGTGAACTATGCATCAGACGGAGCACAAGGAGGTTAAGTGACTTGCTCAGGGTCACATAGTGAGTCAGTGAGTAAGCCAGGATTTGAACCGGGGAATTCCTGGTTACAAGCCCTTTTCTTTAACCACTGCGACACACAGCCTCTTTGGATGGTGCTAAATAACTTATTAAAGCTGCCTAATAAACCGCATTGTACCTGAAAGCCTTGGTGTGTGTGTCTGTTTTTAAATACAATTTTACAATTTAGCATCTTGAGGCGTGAGTCAGATTTGTCAAGTTATAAATCGTCCATGTTTCCTTTTCTAATACAATTGTCACTTTAAAAAAATACCATAAATCAGTTTTAAAAAGCCAAAATGACAAGAAAAATATGACTTATCACACATGTGCTGGTCATACAAATCAGTATTTGAAAAAATCACTTTGCAGCCACAGCACTGATAATGGAGGTCGGCCATTATGAACCTCCAGCGAGGCAGCTCTGAGCTTGACTCTCTACTGATATGTAGAGCTCACGGCGGGCAGTTCGTTCAGTAGAAAGCGCCATGTAACGCTCTGAAGCGCTTTGCCTACTGAACCCACTTCTGGATTACCGCTCGGCTAAAAGGGACCCCGTGACACAGTAGAAAGAAATTTGCAATATGGTGGTGGTATTAACATCATGTATATCATTAAAATACTGCATATGAGTTTCTCAGATTAATTAGTATTAGGCAATGCATATATAGTTCTTGTAACAGCACAAACAATCTGGAGGTTGAACACCACATGGGCAGACCTTCCCTGTGTCGGTGGTATGAACACCATTAGGAAAATGATTAGAAGCTAAAGATAAGCAAATGAATTGAGCTCAAGTGCAGTTATGAAAGTAGCAAACATTGTATACAGTAGCAGGTGTTTTATTTGGTACAATACTAGGTTAAAAAAAGCACTGTTTGCATGCTTTACTTTCAAGGTGCCTGGCACTTCCTAGGTCATTTAACACTAGAAGCACCGTGGTTATACTCATACCTACAACCGCCACCAGCAGTCATTATGATGGTTACATTCTAAACAACATCAATACTAAAATGAAAGACAAACTATCAGATGCAACACAAAAGTTTTATTCAAGCACAACATATTAAACATCTCCACAGCCGAAACACTGTATTTAAATGAACAATTAAACATAGAAGGGTTTATTTTCTAACTTACCACATATAAAGCACTACTTCAAAAAACTGAAAAACTATAATAAAATAAACATTTAAAAAGAAACTAGTGTGTAAACGGGTGTGTATATATATATATATATATATATATATATATATATATATATATATGTATATATATATATATATATATATATATATATATATATATATATATATATATATATATATATATATATACATATACACAGTGCCTTGCAAAATTATTCAGACCCCTGAACAATTCTCTCATATTACTGAATTACAAATGGTACATTGAAATTTCGTTCTGTTTGATACTTTATTTTAAAACACTGAAACTCAAAATCAGTTATTTTAAGGTGACATTGGTTTTATGTTGGGAAATATTTTTAAGAAAAATAAAAAACTGAAATATCTTGCTTGCATAAGTATTCAACCCCTGTGCTGTGGAAGCTCCCAGTTTACACTGATGAAAGAAATTGCCCTAATGAGGACACAATTACCTTACTATTGGCCTCCATCTGTGAACCATTAAAGTTGCTGTCACATTTTCTGGATAAAAACCCCACTATTGAAGGATCATTGGTCAGGCTGTGAATCTGAAGGAAAATGAAGACCAAAGAGCATTCTACAGAAGTTAGAGATAAAGTAATACAAATGCATAGATTAGGGAAAGGGTACAAAATAATATCCAAGTGTTTGGATAGCCCAGTGAGCACAGTTGGATAAATAATCAGGAAGTGGAAGCTGCATCACACCACCCAGGCACTGCCAAGAAAAGGCTGTCCCTCAAAACTCAGCGCTCAAACAAGAAGGAGACTTGTGAGAGAAATGACAGAGAGGCCAACAATCACTTTGAAGGAACTACAGAGCTCAGTGGCTGGGAGTGGAGTAATGGTGCACCAGTCAACCATATCAAGAGCTCTGCATAACACTGGCCTTTATGGGATGGTGGCAATAAAGAAGCCGTTACTCAAAAAGTACCATCTGAAAGCACGTCTGGAGTTTGCCAGAAAGCATGAGAGTGACCCAGCTGCGATGTGGGAAAAGGTTTTGTGGTCAGATGAGACCAAGATAGAGCTTTTTGGCCAAAACTCAAAGCGCTATGTGTGGCGCAAACCTAACACTGCCCATGCCTCAAGACACACCATCCCTACAGTGAAGTATGGTGGTGGCAGCATCATGCTGTGGGGATGCTTCTCATCAGCAGGGACTGGGCATCTTGTTAAAATTGAAGGAAGAATGGATGGAGCAAAATACAGGGAAATACTGCAAGAGAACCTGCTTCAGTCTGCTAAAAAACTGAAGCTTGAGAGGAAATTCACCTTTCAGCAGGACAATGATCCCAGTAACATTGGAGTGGCTCAAGAACAAAAAGGTGAATGTCCTACAGTGGCCCAGTCAAAGTCCTGATCTCAATCCCACTGAGAATCTGTGGCACTATTTGAAAATTGCAGTCCACAAGCGTCGTCCAACCAACCTGAACAACCTGGAGCAAATCTGCCAAGAAGAATGGGCCAAAATCACTCTGACACTGTGCGCAAAGCTGGTACATACTTACCCCAAAAGACTTAAAGCTGTTATTGCAGCGAAAGGTGACTCTACCAAATATTAATGTGTGGGGGTTGAATACTTATGCAAGCAAGATATTTCAGTTTTTTATTTTTCTTAAAAATATTTCCCAACATAAAACCAATGTCACCTTACAATAATTGATTTTGAGTTTCAGTGTTTTAAAATAAAATATCAAACAGAACAAAATTTCAATGTACCAATTCAGTAATATGAGAGAATTGGTCAGGGGTCTGAATACTCTTGCAAGGCACTGTATATATATATATATATATATATATATATATATATATATATATATATATATATATATATATATATACACAAACCAAACTGTAAAAACAAAATTATTTTTTAATTTAAAACAAAAGTAACATATGTTTTCACGCGGTGCAGCACTGAACCCAGGTTGAGCTGCAGCAGCCTGCTGCTTCGTAGTTTTCTGATCGAAATGTTTCTGCTGAAGCACTGTGGCTAGCTTCAAGATGAAATCTCTCCTGCTGATATTTTCCCCGGTGCATTCCTTGTACAAAATGAAGGAATTGATGGCTGTCAGGTCCAGTAGAGACAACAACAGGCTTGTATAAAGTGCCCTCCATAAGTATTGGGACAGTGAAGTCAAAATTGCTATTTTTGCTGTAAACTCAAGCAATATGAAAATACGATTAAAAGATGAATATGAGGCAAAAGTACAGAATTTCACCTTTTATTTCTGGCTGTTTCAACACATATATGTTTTACCAACTAAGAATAACAGCACTTTCAGAGTTCCATCCCCCCATTTTATGTGAACATAAGTATGTGGAGTAGTGGTTAGGGCTCTGGACTCTTGACCGGAGGGTCGTGGATTCAATCCCCGGTGGGGGACACTGCTGCTGTACCCTTGAGCAAGGTACTTTACCTAGATTGCGCCAGTAAAAATCTGTATAAATGGGTAATTGTATGTAAAAATAATGTGTAAAAAAATAATGTAATTGTACGTGAAAATAATGTGATATCTTGTAACAATTGTAAGTCGCCCTGGATAAGGGCGTCTGCTAGAAATAAATAATAATAAATTTGTCTCACAGGTGTTTCTAATTGATCAGGTGTTTCCTGTTGCATTGATTGTTCACACATAAAAGAGCTGTGAATGTGTAGTCTCAGTTCTATCCTTTGCTTTTGCCTTTGGAGTCTGTGTTTGGTGTCAGTAGGCATAATCCAACATGAAGACTAGGGAGCTGTCTATGAAAGAAAAGCAAGCGATTTGGATGCTGAAAGAAAAGAGGAACTCAAATTAGAACCATAGCACAAAAGTTGGGCACAGCCAAATCAACAGTTTGGAATGTCCTGAAAAAGAAAGAAACCACTGGTGTCTTCAGCAATCGGCAACGACCAGGTCGGCCAAGGAAAACAACAGCAGTTGTTGACAGAAAAATGACTGAGCTTTCTTTAGCACTGTATGGTACTAGAATTATTTTTTTTAATACAGAAATATGTTTGCCATTGCATGTGCTTCTTTCAAAATGGCACAAATAAGATTGGCACAGCGAATGAAAGCTATGATTTTTGGAATTATTTCATCAGTTATAAAACCTTTAAATAGTTGTCACAATGGGAACATTGTAATGGCTAAAAGAGCATGCCAGTTCGGTTCAGAAATGTTGATTTGCCTCATTTTCTGAGTATAAAGCTGCTAAGAAATCTGATTAAAGCAGCAAGCAGACCTAAAGCACACAAGAACAAGGCACTTGTCGAAAATGTCAGACAGCTTTCTCTGACTTGTGATTGTAGGAACTGGTTTTGCCTTTTTTTTTCCTATAGCAAAGTAAAATGTGCTTCACTGTGGCTAATACCACAGGAAGGATTTAAAATTCAGATCTCAAGAAGTAAAATCAGATTACTCACAAGGCCTACTGTAAGTACTGTACAAAGCCACACTGAAAGCACTTGTGTCTGCTCCTGAAGAAGCCAAGTTTTACACCTGCCACTGTTTCATTGTGTTTTGTGGCGTTGTTTGTTGTCTACAAACTTCAGATTGTTGTGGCAGCTCAAATGTACTCACCAGTGTTAGTAAGATTATAACAGTTATTTTAATATACAGTAAAAATAACCCATTAAATAAGTACATCTGACCTTGAATGCAATGCCATTCGCTGCTGGGTTCAAATTCTTTGTTATGAACCCCTAAATCCACTGCCTATTACCTATTACAAATTTTCAATGAACTCGAGATTAGGTAGCATAAGCTTTTAGTGATGAAGGACACACTGTTGTTACATTATGCAGTTCATGCAGCATTCCAGTCTTAACGACCTGCCATTCTCCCTAAGAAACAAATGTCTAAATATAATTAAAGGTCTCTTAACGTGGTTTCTTTTTCAGTTGTGTTTGTCCATTCAAAATATAGTTAAAGGGCAACTTGGTATGGGTACGAATCATAGCTTAACTAACTTCTGCTTGCTGAGACCTCACACTATTGTGCCAAACACAAATGTTGTGCTTTGAATTTCTGTTATTATACAGTAGCAATATATGTTTCATACCTTTTTGTTTGTGCCGTAAGAGGTCTCAAATATCATTCACCTTGTTCCTGTACATGACCTGGGTTTTTTTTGGTTACAAAGTTATAACACATCTTTAGGAGCTATCTGAGTAAGTGGCAATAATACTCTGAACGACATGCATAACTGATGGTGTTTAGAATGACCTATAATTGGTCCAAAACCTTAGTAATTGCCACTTTTAGTAAGTGATGATTATGAACATAAAAGAAGCTCCATTTACTACTTCAGATATGCCAATATATATATATATATATATATATATATATATTTGTTTATCTTTGCAGCTAATGGCTCAATTTCGATATACTAATACTTGTGCTTAGTTCCTAACTGTTACCACTACTATCTCTTACTGTTGCTGGAGTAATGCCAGGCTACCCTCAAATGCATTACCAAACACAGACAATGACTGGTCTCTGCTAAGTGAAGGCTTTTATACATATATATATATATATATATATATATATATATATATATATATATATATATATAAATATATTTAATTTTGTAGAAACCAATAACCCAGAGAAAAGAAGGCTATTATCTTTAATATTGTAATATGCATTGCTTCCTGTATCAAACCGACCGGGAATGTTAAATTGTAATGTTGTTCTCTACAGGCTACATGCTAGCCAGGCCAGATATAAGAAGCATGATGCAAGTTTGCTGTTTAGAATTTATCAGACCATCTTGTTCTCTCTGTTAGCTGTTCTGGTCCAGGATGAAAAGTTGTTATATTTTATAAAATGTATTGCTGTCCCTTTTGTATTTTACCAGTACTGGACTGTCTCACACAGGAACTAACACATCATCTGCTAATCAGCTCTGCCACTCAGCTGCCTGTGGTCTTAGTAACCAAAAACCAAAATCCCATCTAAAAGAAACAAAGTCATAGTATTGATGCATCCACAGGCACAAATATGAACTTTGGCAAGACTGGTATTCAATGTAATACTTTGTTTTTCATTACAGAAACTTCTACCCTCTCCCTCACTCTCTCTGAACTCTCTTTCACCAGGAAACCATGACAGTCTCTGAAGTGGTTTTAAACAGAATTTCTTCCAATATGTTTTTACTCATTTCCACTAACTGTCTCCAGCAAGGGTGAATAAAGAAAGACAGAGATTCTACAATTATGAATAAAAACCATACAAAATAAACCCCCTTTCAAAAGAGAGTAGCTGGGTTCCAAAAACATATATCGTTCTACGTCCCCGCGTGTTGCTGCAACTGTTAACGTACCTTTAATTTTGCTTTTCATTGTTAACATCCTGACAACTTTAAAGTGCGTTTCAAAACTCTTTTCAAAATGGCCGCTCAAGTGCAGTGGGTTAGAGTAGGGCTGCCAACTTTGCATTTTTCAAAACCGGACACTCCCTCCCCGCCCACCCACTTTTTTTTCCCGGGTGGGGTGCAGGGTCTGGTGGGGGTTTCTGTGCAATCTGGTGCATTTTAGAACCATTTCATGGTTGTTTTTCACCAGAAATGTTTTATTTGTTTTCTTCACTTTGTTTCCTTTATGGTCCCCAGCAACTGACTGAGGGAACTGATGCTAGTACTACAGCTCTGAAGTAGATTGATGTCATGAGTCGTTCAACCAAGCAAAGTGAACCAGAAACATGAAACTTTAAATATGCAATTTGATTGAGAAAACTGTTAATTTTAACTTTAATTGTCAGGAAATGCACACATAAAATACTATATTTCACCTTGATCCCACTCATCTCCTCCCACCAGCCACTGGAGTTGTGTCACACAACACCCTAATATTATAGAAACTAAACAAATCAACGTAGCCAAACTTTCTTTTTTCAAATATAACTATATAAAAATGACATTGAAAGTACTAAAAACGAAAAAAAAAAAAAAAATACCATTTATCTACCACAATATTCTATTTGTTTAATTCAAAACCTCACGCACACCACTTCAGGCATTTCCCAGTACAGAATTCTCACTCATTTACTGACCTATCATTTTATATTTTTGCTCGGTTTCCCGGGCTCAACTATCTAACATCACTGTAATTTTTGTGTGGAACTTTTTGAAGCAGTTAATTTTTCAGGACAGCCAATTTGTATTTATTTTTTTATCTGTTAGTTGGTAGCATTTTTATCTGTTAGTTGTTAGCATGCTTGTAAAAGAAATCCCACAAGTATCACTAACTAGAAGTCTCTGACGGTGTCTGTGTCAGCATCGAACCTGTACATTTCCAACAGCACTGATAAGCGTACACAGACACACAGTTTGAAGTTTACAGAGCTTTTTTTTCCATTTTGCCAGCAAAATATTTTCTACACAATTAAAACTAACTAGACTTTATTATAGTAAAAAAAAAAAAATAATAATACATGACATTTCACGGAGCATCTAAATATTTTGACCAAGTAATTTAGGGGTCAATTCTACCTGCTATTCATAAGAGTGAACGACAGCAAAATGCTGTTGATAACTAGGAGTTATTGAACGCTTTCTACAGTCAAGTCTAAACTAACGACAGCCTCGGCAGACTATTTTTTTAAAGACATATTTTATTACTACACTTGCTCTGTTATACAGTTTGACATACCTGTGATTAACACTGCCTATTTTGAAAAATATATATATATATATATATATATATACATCTGTAGCTTTATATGAAGGACAATGTTTAATATCAATATATACTCCCAGAAGAACATATTCTCTGACATAATCATTTTGAAACAGCGCTGTGAAGCGGAGAGCAAGTGAGAGACTGAGAATAAACAGTTATTTTATTTTTATTATTTCTTTGCCGTGCTCCGCGGCTCACAGCGGTCCTTTTCTTTTTATTTCTTTTACCTGTGTTCACAATAAACAGTTTGGATGAATACTGCCTCTGTGTGAACCTGTTTATTTTCATGGAGCATTACAATATACAGTATACCAGTGCTGCTGATGCAGTCGGAGGGAAATGTGGGCTTGCTTGGTATTGCAAAAAACACTGATCAACCCTAAGTGCGAGGCTCGATCAGTGTTCTTTTTTTTTTTTCACGCACCCAAAACGATCCATTTCGTGTACAGTGTGCAATACGGCATGAAACGTTCACTGATTTATAAACAACTCGCCCCTGATTGATTCCCTGCTTTAAGCAGGGTTTATTATTATTATTATTATTATTATTATTATTATTATTATTATTATTATTATAATAATAATAATAATAATAATAATAATAATAATAATTTTAACATTTAAAGTTTTCAAAATTATTATTAGAATTACAGTATTATACAAACATCCTCCTGCAGTTAAGAATGCAAATCTTATTATTATTATTATTATTTGTTTATTTAGCAGATGCCTTTATCCAAGGCGACTTACAGAGACTAGGGTGTGTGAACTATGCATCAGCTGCAGAATCACTTACAACTACGTCGCACCTGAAAGACAGAGCACAAGGAGGTTAAGTGACTTGCTCAGGGTCACACAATGAGTCAGTGGCTGAGGTGGGATTTGAACCGGGGACCTCCTGGTTACAAGCCCTTTTCTTTAACCACTGGACCACACAGCCTCCTATGTGTGCGTATGGAAATGGAAATGGAAATTTATTTACAAAAATACTTTTTTTCTAAATTATGACGTCCTGAATTTTTGGAAGACGTGATAGGGGCATTGGAATCATGTTTTGCAAACTGTCCGTGACTGGCAGCTGCAGATTCGGGTTTCGGTAGTACTGTCGGTGGATTCCGTTTTTCTTTTTGCAACAGCTATCGATGCCAACCAGGGAACAACAATAATGCTGATGATGACATCAAAAAGAGGCAGATTTTTGTTCTTGAACAACTGTATACCCATTCATAAAGTGCTTTGCGACAGTCACCCGTATTCTCAGATCATTTTATGAATAGCAATATGGACGACTTTCATGAGTTTTAAACAAAATTTGTTTTATTACGGTAGTTGGCTAGTACTTTTATGAATAGGGCGCTCAGTGTGATAACTAATTCTATTCATACAACAAGCTACCTCACTAACAGCGATAGACACGTATGCCATGAGAAATGTTTTATTCAAATATATCTTTATAAATTTAATTTATAAATATATTAAAGTTGACAAATTATCAAGGTCTCCACACACCAGACGCAATGCAATTTTTAAGTGACATATAGGTGATGCGACAGGTTTGAAAACTGCCAGATCTAATCAAAATTCTATTAAAATCTGTTCAACTAGGCTATCTGTTCAAAATTGCTATTGACAAAACTATGACTGACTGCGACAAGACTTGTACATATTCGTCAACATGATGTGGAAATTATGAGTGTCTTCTCTGACGGTATTTCAACATATGGCAATAAATCATACACACCAGGCTTATCCAGTTCCTTCGAAATGGACTCCCATATATTATCTTTCAATCTGTATCTTTATAATTGTGATGCCCTTTGTCATAAAGCTCTGGGTATTTTTTCAACGGCAAGTATTATTGTTTCCACCGTCATTTTGGATACTGCTTCACCCTGCTGGAATACGTGCATGAAGCTGTTCTGATTGCTCAATGCCCTAGTTGACGCATGTCAAATCACAAAAAATAGGATTCAATCCTATTTATTTCACGTCGCTCCAGTCCCAACCTGGTGCCGCTCCTGTGTCGCCTGTCACGTCGCCTCTGGTGTGAAAGATACTTATCAAAAGTATAGGTTCTATTGATTTTGACGCATCGCTGCACAGTTCTGCTTGCCGTATTTTGTCTGGTGGGTCACGGCCTTTACAGAACCAACGGGCTTGCTACACAACGCAGGCACTACCTCCTTCTCGGTTTGGCTGCTAGCAACATCTATCTTTACAGCAAAAATAATTGAATGGCAGCATATATTAAATTATGTACCTATCAAAAGCTGAAATTGTGCTGCTCATCGTGGTTAGCAACAGCAATTGATAATTAAAGGCACAGCAGTCAGCCACAAATTTGCACCTCTGGCACAGAGCCGATGGTCACCTTTCAGCGACGTTGACATTGAGTGTTAACAGGCTATGCGTGACCGGTTTTCAGTGTACAAGAAAACCGGACAGCAAGTTTAAAAACTGGACTGTCCGGTCTAAAAAACTTGTCAGGATGTTAATGATTTAACATTATTTAAACAGTTGCAGCAACATGCGGGGACATGTAATGCTATATTTTTCTGAACCCCGCTACTTACTCTTTAAGCAATGCATAAACGTGGATATGAACAGTACGATGAGTTAAAATATACAGAAAACAAATATATCTTGACCATTTGCAGACCAAGAAAGTTAAAAGTGATTTTATTATTTTATGCTACTCACAATTACTGAATCAAATACACCAAATTCCCAGCACTGTTTTCAAATATATAACTATAAAAAATTGTGCAAATCCAGAATCTATGCAACTAATTCTGCCTAAACCTTCACTGTTTTTTGCCTTGCATGTATAAACAACTCACTGTTAATTTGACAATTCTTCTTCTAAGCTTAAGCACCTGCAGTTTTACAGAATGTGCCCATTCCCTGTTTACTACATAACAGATCTGTTTTGCTCCAAACATCTGGTTATCATCTTGTAACAATCTCATTATCAAATTACCAGCCTCAGTCTGTCTCCACAGGACCTTTTTCTTTTTATGGCCACCTCTCTGCCCAAATCTCCCAAAGGATCCATTATTAAACTCAAGCGGGTTTATTCAATTTATGTTTTATGGGGCTGCTGTGAATTAAAGCTGCGCAAGGGAAAATAAACAGTTGTCTATTGCTCATGTTAATACACTACCTACAGCTATGGCCAAATTCTTTGCATTACCTAGAATTTTTGGATTGAAACATAATTTAAAAATAAATAAATAAATAAATAAAACAACTATACGAACATAACTGAGATATTTTATGTAACATAATGTAATCAAAGAAACTACAAAATTATTTTGCAAAAGTCTACCGGAAGGCATAATAGTAGTACAGTATTTCATGTTAGATTTTGAAATGTAATTTTTCAATTTTTTGTCAGTTTTTGGTTAAATATATGGAAAACTACAAAGCGGTATGTAATTCAATATGTTAACATTATTCAGCAGGTTTCATTTGACTTTAAGACACAAAATTCATTAATTCTATAGGGTGATGCTAAACTTTTGGCCACAGCTGTACTGTAGAGGCTTAGGTGAGGTATCTGATGTGACAGTGAAAAGATGTACGAATAAGATGTTGGTGTTGCTGTAATATGCACTGTTTTTATTTGGTGAACCACATAGACATGCCGCTTCTTGGAAAAGCACAAGGTCATAAATAGCAGTCATAAACAAATCTGAAAGTTTGGGCACAATTGGATGACAAGTAATGAAGACATACAGTATAGACAAATGTGTCTACATACATACATGAAGATACACCATGAAAATTCATACAGTACTCTGGTTATTCCACGTTGTCTACAGCTGAAATAACCACAGCACTCCATCAACGTTCATGGAGTATTCTGTTCATATATATATATATGAACAGAATACTAATATTAATGAATCCTGTCATTTATAAGTATATTCATCCATAGGGCTAAAGTACATTGATTTTGTAACTGTACTGATTACATCAGTGAGATCTACTAACTTAACAGCTTCAAGGTTTTAAAAGATGACCAGTCTACAGGTAACCAGTGTATGAGGCAGATAGTTGTTATATTAGTCAGGCAGGCTATTTTGTGCGCCAGCACGAAGCGCCAGCCAACTGAAGAGCCTCACAACAAAAGAGCCGGGGCGCCGAGACGCTGTTGAAATAGATCCGAAACTAGCAGCGCTCTGGAAGACGCCATCTACTAGTCAGGTCTGTACCCCCCCCCCCCCCCCTCCCCCCATTGCTCCCACTCCCACTCCCACTGTGCCTATTTGTCTCACCTGTCCTGCTATGACTGTCTCTCACATCCCTGTTCTGTCCTCTCGCTCTCTTCCTCTGCCCTCTCTCCGCCGCTGCTCCTGCAACCTCTCTAACCTCATCTTTCTGCCTCTCCCCCCTCGCACTCTCTCTGGTGCACTCTGGAACTGTCACTCTTCTGCTGACAAAGCTGATTTCATCTCTGCCTTTGCCTCCCACCTCCCTCTTGATTTCCTTGCTCTCACTGAAACCTGGCTGTCCCCTGATAACACTGTAAATCCTGCCGCCCTGTCCTCTCTCTACGTCCAGTCCCATACCCCGTGTCTCACTGGAATATGAGGTGGGACTGGTCTTCTCCTCTCTCCCTCCTTACTCTTTTCTGTCCCCTCTGACCTCTCCTCACTCTCTGTTAACACCTTTGAATTTCATGCTGTCCAACTAACCTCTTCCTGTCAACTCCTGCTAATTGTACTGTACCGTCCCCCTGGACCTCTCACTCACTTTCTCGATGAACTAGACTATCTACTCTCCTCCCTCCCCACTCTGTCTACCCCAACTGTCCTGTTAGGTGATTTCAATATCCATCTCACCAACCCCAGCCACTCTGCCGGATTCCTCCCTCTCCTTCGACTTCTGTCTCTCTCTGTCCACCCCCCCCCCCCCCCCAACCACAAAGCTGGCCGTCAACTGGACCTCACCTTCTCCAGGGCCTGCTGCCCCTCCACCCTCTCTGTTACCCCCCTGGACCTCTCTGATCACTATTTCATCTCTTGTTCTCTGTCTCTCCCCTCTCTCCCTGCTCCTCCTACCCCCACTGTCAACTCTCGTCGTAACCTCCGCTCTCTCTCCCCCTCTGTCCTTGCCTCCACCGCTCTCTCTCTCACCTCCCTCCTATCAACTCCTTCTCCCAACTCTCTGTAGACTCTGCTACCTCCACCCTCTTCTCCTACCTCACCTCTGGCACTGCTCTGGCCTGGTTCTCCTCCTACCTCTCCAACTGCACTTATCAGGTAACCTGGCGTGGAGCAACCTCCACACCTCGTCCTCTCTCAACAGGAGTCTCAAGGGTCAGTCTTGGGTCCTCTCCTGTTCTCTCTCTACACCCGCTCCCTGGGCCCCCTCATCGCATCCTATGGTTTCTCATACCATTTCTATGCTGATGATGCTCAGATTTTCCTTTCCTCCCCCACCTCTGACTCCACCATCCCCTCCCGTACCTCTACCTGTCTGTCTGCTATCTCCTCCTGGATGCACTCGCATCACCTCAAACTCAGCCTCTCTAAATCTGACCTCCTTTTCTTTCCCTCCTCCTCCTCCTCCTCCTCCCCCTCCTCTGATCTCTCTATCTCCGTTCCTCTGGAATCTACCACACTCTCTCCCTCCTCCTCAGCTAAGAACCTCTGAGTCACCCTGGATCCCTGCCTCTCTTATTCCCAGCACATCTCCACTCTTGCACGCACATGCCGATTCTTCCTGAGCAACATACGAAGAATCCGACCTTTCCCCACCAACTACGCTACCCAGCTCCTGGTCCAGGCCCTGGTACTCTCCCGCCTAGACTACTACAACTCCCTCCTGGCTGACCTCCCTGCGTCCGCCACCCGTTCGCTCCAGCTCATCCAGAACTCTGCTGCTCGCCTGGTGTTCTCTCTGCCTCGCTTCTCCCACACAACTCCACTGCTCCGCTCACTCCACTGGCTTCTGATCACCACTCGCATCTAGTTCAAGACTCTTGTACTTGCCTACAGATGCTTTGACCAGACTGCACCCAGCTACCTCTGGACCCTCATCTCTCCCTAACACCCCCACTCGACCTCTCTGCTCCTCCTGCACTAGAAGACTGGCTCTACCACCTCTACGCTCCCCTGCCTCCAGAGCCCGCTCCTTCTCCACCCTCGCCCCACAGTGGTGGAATTACCTTCCTAAAGATGTCAGGACTGCCCAGTCCCTGACCATCTTCCGGCGCCTCCTCAAGACTCACCTCTTCAGACAGCACCTGTAAAACTCCTCTTTTCCCGCTGGACACTTATCATTCTTCCTTAAATGCGCTTTACTTGCTCTTATCTGCTCCCTATTTTACTGCATTTAATCCTGTACTTTAGAGTACTGTAATCTGTCACGTGTCATTTAATCTGTAGTATTTTGTATTTAATTATATCCTGATGTAAATATCACTGACGCTGTTATCTGTTCCGTTATTGAATCGTATTTTGTCATATACTTGTACTTGCTAGAACCAAAGTCATTGTATTTTATCTTGCTCTTAATACTTGTACTTGAAATGTATTTTTGTTTACGACTGTAAGTCGCCCTGGATAAGGGCGTCTGCTAAGAAATAAATAATAATAAATAATAAATGTTCTGTGTGACTGGGCATCCCCAGATCAGCTACCTCTTGTGCTCTGATGAGATGGAGATATTATGAAACTCCATACATACAACATACAGAGATTATGGATATTACTTCCCCACTATAATACTTAGTTGAGTTTGTGTAAGTAAGATAATGATATCAAGAGAACGTAAAGGGCCATGCCAGTAGGGTTTGTTAAGGTACAGTGATAACTAAAGGAGTACTACTTGCCCATTGGATCTGTTCAATTCCATTGACTGTCAAAGGCTATATAGCCAACTGCAAAAATAAATAAGTGACAAGTATTGTCTGATTCCATAGAAGTTTGCTTCTGTCTAATTTAGACTGGCTGCTGAAAGCCAGATGTTCTAAAGCACTGTTAATTGCCATTCCGGGAGTCATGTGTGACATTTGCAAGCTAATTTACTTCTACAGTGGCATCGTTTTCACTTTTAGACAACCCTGTTTTGGCAGGGGTAGGACAATTACGGAGAGTCAGGTCAATCTGGATGGATCCCAAGAATATAACGAGTTGCCACTGCCAAACTGAATAGTGGTTGGCCAGAACATGCTTGATGCAGTACACACAACTACCAGAGTGAGTCCCCCAGAGCTTTAAAAAAATAAATAAAAATGAAGGAACACAGACTTTAAAGATATATTTAAGTGACTAACACTCGTTATGCTTATTGCAACTTTTAAAAAGTACAAATCAAAATAAACAACAAACAACGATGATAAAGATATTTGTATTTTATAACACAGTTAATACAGTTTTTGGTACTTTTGAAAATGATGGCAGCATAATTCAAATGTAGTCCTTCTGTTAGTGGTAGAGATGCAACAATGAATTGATGAATATTTCATTTTGCGAGTCTCAATTAAATATTAATTGAGTGATTAATTGCCCTGGTGCCCTATTTTGAGCCTCATGCCGCACTTATATCTTATATGAATAGTTTAACATGTGTTTCTAGGCTTTGTTGTTACCTTACTTTTACTATGACTGGTAAAATAAATGTTGAATACAATTTTAAAAAGTTTGCCAGAGGCCAATCTTTAAGGGCCTTTGCCTGAGAGAGTCCTCGGATAATGTGTAATTGCAGTGCTTGGACTTAATCCCCCTGATATATTATCACAGAAATTTGGGCAAGCTGTCTAGAGGCTCTATTCATAAAAGTAGTTGCCGACTGTCCTAGAATTTTGTTTAAAACTAACGAAAGTCGTCCATATTGATATTCATAAAATGATCTGTGCAGACCGGAGACTGTCGCTGAGCATTTCGGTTCACGACCGAAATCCGTCTCCTTTTGATGACATCATCAGCTCTATAACGGAGGCAGTGTGGTCCAGTGGTTAAAAGTCCAGGGCTTGTAACCAGAAGGTAACTGGTTCAAATCCCACCCCTGCCACTGCCACTGACTCACTGTGTGACCCTGAGCAAGTCACTTAACCTCCTTGTGCTCCATCCTGCGAATGAAAATCAATGTCCTATTGTAAGTGACTCTGCATACAATGCCCACCTCTGTAAAGTGCTTTGTGATGGTGGTCCACTATGAAAGGTGCTATATATAAAGATATTATTATTATTATTATTATTATTATTATTATTATTATTATTATTATTATTATTATTATTATTGACATTCGCTCAGTTCTGTCGTTAGCTGTTGGGAACATAAACAAATGGAATCCACTGATAGCAGCACCCATCATGTTATTAACAGCGTGCCTGTATGATACGTGATTTATATACTGTGGGATGCAGCACCCATTGTGTTATTAACAGCATGCCTGTATGATACGTGACTTATATACTGTGGGATGCAGCACCCATCGTGTTATTAACAGTTTGCCTGTATGATACGTGATTTATATACTGTGGGATGCAGCACCCATCGTGTTATTAACAGCGTGCCTGTATGATACGTGATTTATATACTGTAGGATGTGATTATGTTTAGGTTATTTAAATTACCTTAATAATTGTTAATGTCCCTTTGCTTTGCAGGACATACACAATTAAATGAAAAACACTTGTAAACCAATTATTTCAATTATTATTTCAGCTTAACACAGATGCAGCATTACTTCTAAAAAAATAAATAATAATATTAGGCAGTGTTAATCACAGGGGCATCAACTTTTATATAAACACAGTTTAATAAAAAAAGGCTGTCTTTTTTATTGTTTTATCTATTTATTTAGTTTTATTGTGGGGGGGGGGGGAGGTTCTTTGTTAAATATGTTCAGATCGTGTCTTTTTAGACAATGTCATTTTGATGCTCTCGTTAGTTTAGACTCCACCACACCCAGCGTTCAATAATTCCAAGTTGTCGACAGCATTTTGCTGTCGTTCACTCTTATGAATAGCAGGTTGACGCTCAGGACAGATGAAAACTTTATGCTAATGAGGTAATCGTTAACCTTTCTCTCAATTCGTTTAAAATGTGCCTTCATAGACGAAAATTGTTGGGGTTCAACGACGAATAGCAACTTCCGTTAAATAGGCGGCTATGGACGAAAATCCGATCATGTACTCCTGTTTTCTCATTTCAACAGGCATTAACCCTTTATGAACAGACCCCTAGGTTACACCAATCATTTAAAAACATCTGTTATCGGTGTGCTTCAAATCCTCACAGGACTAAACATATAAGAGATTTAATTTTCTGTATTACTGTATGTATGCTTGAGCATCCAAATCAAAGCCTTATGAAATTGAGATCAGGTCTCCAAGATGGCATAGAAGGAGCACAGCAGCAGGACCAAGCAGGAATAATAACAACAACTTGAAACTGGAAGTATGTCAAATGTTTAAATAATACAAAAGAATAGTGCCTAATGTACAATATATTTGTTGTGGTTTCAATGGCAGTTTTATTGGTTTCTGCAGTTTCTGTTCTCCCTGAATTCATAGTGGATTTCCAGTATTAACGCCACTTGACAACTACAGCACAGCTAATTCATGCAGTGAATCAGGGTATTTTAAGCCAGCTCTTCTGACCAATGCTATTGTGGGGAAGTGTTTAACTAATTGTTGTCATTTTAAATAAATGAGTAAAACACAGCAGAAAAGCAGTGAACCATTTTAATTTAAAAAAGCACCTAAAAGAAATACATGCCACATCTGAATGACAGGCAGGGAAGCAGATTAATACAGTAGATATCTATAGAGAAATACTAGTTTTATTTACAGATGTCTGTCAATAAAATGGCCCTTCACCCCTCTGCACAGTTTCATTCTGTTCTCATTAACGCAAGGATACCCAAGAGAAACCGTCAACTATATTAAAAAAAAAAAGAAAACTACCAGTAATGTAGATGAGATGAGAGCCGTGTTGCTTAAATTGCTACCCATCTCTGTGACTGGCTGAGCTTTGGCTCATTGTGTTTCAAGTGATTCTTGGTTTTAGTATCAATCTGGGACTAACAAACCACAAGGCTGAAAAAATAATATAATACACATAGAAATCTTCCTGACTTCATGAAGCGTTCGGAGAAATATGAAAAGTAGTGAAAAAAAAATGCAATACAGAAATTTTACTGTAGTAGCATCTGGCACCCTTTAAATATATGCAATAAATGTGGTTCTTCTCTGTAGAATAAAAGCCACATTTATTGTACTTTTGTATTATAACATATTGTCTACCAAATGAATTGTTAAAAAAGTATGCAAACAACATTTTAGCTATGTTATAATTTATGTAATTCCTAAATACACTCATTATTTCACTATCTTATACAGCAAAAAAACATGATATATTGAAAACAGTGAATTAGTGAAGGGCCTTAATACTGTAATTTACTGTCGACATAGCCTAACCGAGAATTAACTGAATTCGTTAATTTTTTAATTGTGAGATAGCAAGGGAAGACTGTATATTCCAAATCCACATCCATTATACTGTACTTTTAATGCTGAGCTAAATTTAGAGAAACACAATTAAAAATGTGAGTTTCCTCTAATTAAACAATTAAGCAAATTATTTCAGGGTTATACCTCTCAGTTTTATAAATGTGTTGCGTCAAATTTTGGTAATTGAAAAAACAAAACAAAAAAACAACTCCAAAAGTCAGAAATGATTGTTTATGAAAAAGAAAAGAAGGAAATGTGATGTCTCACTGCAGCCACACACAGCCAGCACATCTGTTCCTTATTCCATGACTTGCTGACGATGGCACATCATTTTTGCATCACGCTGAAAATTCTTCAGTCTCATGGTGCCAAGTGGCCTCCCGCGGCAGATGCCTCTGTGTTTCCTGTGAACCGTAGAAAACACTAAACTGCGTCAAGCTTCACAAAGATTCTTTAAACCTAGGCCGCCAGCCAATGGCTGACATAATATTGCATCAAGTAATTTCTCACCCAATAATACCGCACAGTAGGCACTATAGTTCGCAAAAGCTTTATACACCATACAATATTGGAAAAAACTTACTGCTACTGTAATTTATAGTGTTTGTCATTTCATAATTTCGGCATTTAGAACTACAATAGTGGATCCTGTCTGAACTGACCCATGATATTAGATTAATCTCCATCTTAATAGATTTAAAAGCAAAATGACTACCCTTTACAGAATCCTACTTAAATGACAGGAAGATGTTCAAGATGTTTTGTTGTTACTTGTATGTAATTTTTTACATCTGCGTTCTGTCCATCGTAATTACTTTATGTTGTATTTGCTGCCACTTGCCCGAGAATCTCACTGAAAATCAGTGATACTGCCACAGTATCTTAAATGACCACATTGCTGATAGTACCATGGTTTCGACGTAATTTAATGGAGGTGTCCCGTTGAAGTACTTAACAGGTCCAACTGAGATCACCTGATATTGTTGGTATTGACGCAGGCCAACACCATCACATGGACAAAAATGTCTTAACTGTTTTTTCTTTGTGTTTTGCCTACTTCGCCATGCATGCATAGCCTCTTAAAAGGCTATATGACTGTTCAGCTCACAAAGTGACACGCATATGTGCTGTATACAGTGGACAGAAAAATAAAAATATGGAGCATTGTGGTGACTATATACCACCAAGCAAACACATTTTTGTATCTTGGTGAAACACCATAAATGTGACGGATAATCAAAAAAATGAAATCAGCATACTGTATTTGCATAAACAGTTAAGAGGTAAGAGAATGTTAATAGCAGCTGATCATTTCTAGCCAGATAATTTCTCATGTTTTTGACAGTCAGAGCATCTCTGTAGCACTAAATGCCAAGAACACATAACTTTCTACTTTCTGTTTGTGACAAGTCCATTGAAATTCACAGCTGCTAAGAGTCCTCAATCAGTCAAGGCATATTTCCAGCAACAGCAACTGCAGCACACATGCACCCAGATACAATGCAGCAAATGCCTGCTGTCTGTGGCCCCCAGTGCCTTCTACTAATGGCAATAAAAGATTACATTATCCAATACGATTAAGAATTCCAATGGACTAAGTTTGGAATCGTTGCGTTAACTCCTGGATATGTGCTCTAGATGAACCAGCAGGCAGGGGTGAGAGGAGGTGCAGTTTGTTTAAATATTTTATAGTGGGCGGTGTATCCTGAGTAATTTGTACATCATTAACAGTGACAACAGCCCAACTGTTTCCAAATAGCAACAGTGACATGTGCCTGTAAAAATATGGACTTTTGGCAAGTGCTCCACGGATGAAATTTTCCAGCTGTCAATGAAATCCAGCTCCCATCTGCCTGACAATGAAAAACTGTATCAGGTTATGATTATGAACTAGTGTGACAGAATGCACATTGCTCTTCAAGACGACATCTGATCATGGAATATGGCTGTGCCAATTTAACCAGAAGCCACCCAGCAAAGTATATACTGCTAAATGGTGACATCAACTGGTGTATTATCATCTTGTCCATTCACCTCAGTCATGATTCACAAGTTTTTATGGCAGACACTGGGGTAGTAGAAACATGTTTAATTGAAAGAAAAGTCGATATTTGATTTGTTAACAGCACAGGGAATTAATTGATTTAATTAACATCTTAACAAGTGCCACAGGTTATAACTGAAATGTGTCATACATGCTGGGTAGGAAATTAGCATGGCCAGGTTGGACCTAATGAACGAACATATATAAACATATTTCAAGCAACCTACATCCTATGAGCCACTCAGAATACATTGATGGATCACTGGCAACCAAACACTATACACAGTATATTTACTGTGTAGCTATTTCTATATTCATTACCTACAGACATGCAGGTAGATTTCAATTCAGAGCTGACATTTTTAGTCTGAAACCCCCGACTTTCAGAGGGCACTGCATATTCCCAACTGTCTTTCTAAGAATGATCACGGAAATGTAGCTCTCAGAACATGAAATACAGACAGTAGTAAAATACAGTCTTGGGCAAAAACGCCAGCAGGATTAATACAGTATGGCTGTTAATGTGGCATATTGGACATAAGACTCCTATTATACAGCAGTTTCACTCATTCCAGGTTCTACTACGAGCTTGATTAGCCACCGCGTATAGGTAACAAGCTCGGGTATGTCTTATTAAGCTCATAGTAAAACTAAGAATGGGTCAACCTCCTATGCAATGGGAGTCTTATTTTCATCCCTTCATTTGTTCCTAGGATTCCAGGGAGTCTTTGGTGTTATAACTTTTACCCAGAAAGAAAGACATTAAATAAATAATTTGATTTAAAAAGACCCTGAGTAATCAAACTTGAACGTGAAAGAAATAAAGCTGACAACACATTCTCATTCAACAAATGTATTCTTGCTGTTCGTATTTCCAGCAGCACCAGTGAAGGGACTAGAGCTCAGTGGGTGCCAAAAACAGGCCGCCTTCACAGTTTCCGACCACTATTCATCTTTGGCCCTGAAATGACTAAACAATATCGCTGAGGTAAGCCGAAAGACCTGTGCTTAATAATAATTACTCTGGATGTTGGGCTACACCGTCATACATTTTGAAATTGAACCCTGTCTCCTGTTCTATCAGGAAATCCGAAGAGATAAGCATTAATCATAGTTATTTAAGGAAAAGTGCAGTGTTCCCAAACCTGCAGTTTTTAATTTTATTATTATCATAGTGGGAATAACATAGGGTATCGACCACGTGTGCATGTTAGGGGTCTTAGGGGTTCATCCTCTAAGCAGTCATGTTTAGTTATGATGGATCACAGCACTGTTGACTGCAGCAGCCAGCATAAATTAAATAGTTATCAAACCATTTAACATACCCATATATCAACGAGGGTTTTGCTAACTGCACACTCCCTTTTTTTTCTATTTATTCATACAAACATGAATCAAAATAAAATGCTTTTACTCGTATGTTTCTGTTTTGTTTTGAAATGCTTGCCGACACCTTTCTGTCGGCTCTAAACTGCCGTCACTGGCCAAAATGGGTTGCTTTGGAAATAAATCAACCCACATTTTCCATTAATAAAATTAAAAAAAAAAAAAAAGCCATTTGGTGTTACATGTGAGATGATTAGAAGTGTTTTTCAAAATGAAAGGCACTAAATGTACCGCACAGAAAAGAAATAGTCCCTGTGCCAAAAGGGCAGTATTATTCTTATATTATAGTGGATTTACTTTCAGACACAGACAGACATTCATATTACATAATATACTGGTCTTATCATACAGCAAAAGGGTCAATATACATGTATTAGCTTGATTTATAGCACATCAGCACAATACTGCACAATTGTCTCTGTTTGAGAGGTGCCCAAGATTGAAGACAACAATGCATTCTATATTACTTCTGCTGCACAGGGACAACATTCCACCCAGTGTTCCCAGCTTTCTGAAGCACTACTGTAAACGTACACATTTTGAAAAAGATTTTGACCAAGTGTACTGTGGGGGTTAAACATGGTTTATGTGGGGTCTTTGGATCCCACAACTCCACACTAAATCACTGCTGCTTGAAAGTGCACATCTCTACAAGCAGTAAATATTTTAATACAAAATGGTTTGCTTTCCACAATAAATACAGAAAACAAACCTGATGAAATTATAAATGCCAAGACATATAGCTCCCCCCCCCCCCCCCCGCCCCACACACAATTTAACCTCCTCATGTTTTATGTCTGCTACACCTGGTCATTAATCACCACGCTAATTAGTAATTAATCAACAGATACCATATTTCTTTAACGATACACAAAATACACGATTCAGAATACCTCTGCTTGTTATCTAAGGAATTATTGCAAAGCAGCTCAGTTTGAAAGACTGTAATATCCCCCAGACAGAAAGCTATTGTATGTAGTTGTGTTATTTAAATAGCTGCTTCTCGGTTCTATAAATAATGCGAGGAATGATAATGGATGAAGCACTGAGGGCTACATTTGCAGGTCTCCCAGCACTCAGTTTGAAGCAACAGACTTGATTACCAATGATACACACTGACAAGGATTGATACGTTCTACAATATATACATTTTAAAATATCTACTGCATCAGAGGTTTACCAAGTTGACCCCCCCCCCCCCCCCCCCTACACAATATACAGTAGAGTGGGAGGTATTTAAGAGGAAAATGACAAAAAAAAAACTGACGTGTGAGCATTTCTTTCCACAAAGCATATTATTTACACCTTGTTGTCAATTACTTCAGTAACAATTATAAATAATGGCTGCAACTAAAGAATGAATTCTGACTGAATACCACAGGAATAACACCTGAATATCTTGTGCACTTCCTCCGAGTTCTAAAGTAATTAATTTTGAATCTATTTTGAACTCAGCCCTGTTTTATTTCTGTGGATTTAATTATCTGAATTCATTCCATGTTCTTTTGTAACAAATTATGTTGATCGCATGTATAAGTGATGCAAAATGAAGCGTCTTTAATTGAATAGTTTATTTAGCTCTTTTTCATTCTCTATCTTCTGACCAAAATATTGAAAACTGTTTTCCTTTGCTCTACACTTTGATATTAAATATTAATAAATAATTATTAAATAGCCTCTTGCTCCCAGTTACTGAGTGTGTTGCAAGTGAAAATATGAGCGACACTCAGTCCACAAGAGGTTAAAGACTGCAAGAGGTGAAAGTGTCCAGAAAAAACTATTTTGCCTGTCTTTTCAAAAACAGTGTGCACTAAAGGTATGTGACATGTAGTTTTAGCTGGCTACTCCAAGACAAATTGGGATTAACATATTTAACACCAGAGCAATAAAGGCAGTGACTCAAAAAATCCCATAATCACTCCCTATAATCCTGTCTCTGCAAAAGCTTATCGGGCTGAGAGCAATCGCATTATAACTCACAGAAAGGAAACCATTATTAGCACTTCTGGCACCTAAATCCCACTAGACAGCCTACTTGTGTTTACAATAATGTGCTCTTTAATGCTAATCAGTGCCTGTATTTGTACA
Source organism: Acipenser ruthenus (assembly GCF_902713425.1). NCBI lineage: Eukaryota > Metazoa > Chordata > Actinopteri > Acipenseriformes > Acipenseridae > Acipenser > Acipenser ruthenus. Next base: position 26,239,601 of record NC_081193.1, read on the forward strand.
GGGTGATTATCTTTTCAATAGTTTTATATCCTGGCTTTAACAGAACAGTACACTGTACAAACTTGTATAAAACACAATCTGTATTCCCAGACCTGTAAGGCATGACTAGTTGGCCACAAATAAGAGCACTGAAGCATGCATAATTAATTTCACTGCAACACACTGTACTGCGTAGAAATACCTATATTTATGCATACAAAAATGCATACTTACATTAATATAAATAGAATCACACCACCCAGTCATTAATATAAACTTCTATCTGTCAATTTTATGTCACAGCTAGGTCATTTTTTCAAACACATCACAAACTCTAAGCAGTACAATAATTTATGTACAGAGGGCAGACCCATTGCATAAACTGTCACACCAAAACACATCACATCAACCCCACCCCTTCAAAAGAGCTGGTTGTGTAAATCGGCAGTGGTGATAGATGGTAGCATTATACAGCTACCCAGATAATACGGAATACAGTAGAACTGGGACACAACAATCTGAAGACATAATAAGAAAAGCTTCTTTCCAGTGCTGTACAATTCCTGGGAGGAAAATGTGTAAAATTGCTAGCAATAACTTGAAATCACAAGTTATAGACAAACACAAATATTACGGCTGTTATTGAATTTGCTTCTAAATTTGCTTTTTTTTTAAAGTGAATTTCCTTTTTATTTTTAAGTCTCTGTAGGAATTTTTTTAGAGTTACTATTTCAGCTTGCAAAAATGATTTCCAGACAAGAAAGCAAAATATTGTTGTATAGTAAACTCCCATTTCAGACATTAAGGAAGTGCTAATGAGACCACGCTGACTGGGAGTTCCTTTTTTAAGGTGAACAGTAAAAACAAAATGACTCATGACATTTAGTTTAAAATTCACTGGAAATATAAAAATGCTTTTGAACTGTACACAAACTTTTACTGATTTGCACTCTGCTCCCAGGTAATTTTGCAGTGTGTCAATGCTCTCTACAGCCTGGCACTACACTTCCTACAATTCCACATTGTCAGAAACACATGCCCATAACACAAAATAAATAACAAAACGATTATAAAATATATGGATTTGTTTCTAGGTTATGCTTATTATCAATTTTACTTACATTTTCAATTTAAGTACTGTAATTTAAACTTTTTAAAATGCCCCCCTAATCTTTTATTTCTCATCTATATGAATACCATTCTTTCTTTCAACATGTATACAATTTAGGATATTTGAGGGGAAACTGGTCTATAAAGCCCACAGGAACAAAAGTGCCAACATCAATCTAGTACTCGAAACACTCAAATCATTAAAATCTCAATAAAAAATAATAGTGTTGTTTAGATGTCTGTCAGCCTTATTTGCTTGAAAATATAGAAAACAACCGTGACTGAAATTGCCAATGAGCCAAACACCACTTGTTCCTCATCATGTTTCATTCAATTATACCGGTCTATGGCAGCGTTGACATCCAAACATTGTAAATGGTAGATGCTCTTAAGCTCTGTGTTTGTCTCCCTGAACAACCTTTCAAGCTCAGCTGAAAGACATTTCCTTTACACTGTGCTATTTTGTCTGACTAACTTGCACAAGTAATTAAGGGCTATCAGCCCTTTTCAAATTAACTTGGTGACTAAATTCTGATCCCACATCTCTACTTCGTAGTTAAAAGTGCTGTGCATTGGTACACACACTAAAAAGGATAGTTATTGTGGGATAGCAGTTGATCCGTCTCGTAACTGGTACCAGATTTTAAAATGCAGGAAGAGGGGTACATTGTTTCTAGACCTAATGTACTGATCTTGATTTACAATAGCTCCCATATATGTTCCATGTCCTCATCTGCTTGGAGAACCCTTTAAGGGCCATTATCATTGTATTGACTTACTGGGCCACCATACTTTGTCATACAGGTTGGAAACACATATCATCGGACAGGAGAGGGATTTCTTTTCATGTGACCAAAAAACAAAAAGGTTCTAAATTCATAACATCACTCAGGTGAAATGATGTCTTGTATTGTTCCCATATTTAAAAATGTTTCAACAAAACCTTCAGGGAATGCTCTAGGGTTCTTCAGGTAACAGAATAAAATCTTGTTGTACCTTTATCTCGTTGAAATCCCCAAATCTATAGATGTGTTTTATATGTACATTTTGAAAAACATAATATTTGTTTGTACTTATTGGAGTGGAAAAAAAAATTAGCAAAAAATGTGTAAAAAAAATAAATAATAAAATCATGGCTTGTGATTTTCCAAAAAATCAAAACTTTTAAGAAGTATTGTAAGGTCCCTCATTTTATAGAATAACAAGTTTTTATACATTTATCTTTTTGAAAACACAAAGCAGAATGCATAACTTAAAAACAAATACTAAATATAGTGTAGAAAAAACAGTTGTTCCCCAGAGGACACCAATTCAAAGATGCTACTGTAAAAAAATTGTTAGTTAATTTTTATAGGAAGAGAGTCAAATACAGCCAAAAAAACTGGGGGCATCCAACTGAAAAATGCTTGGTGGGTGTTGGTAGCCGTATGCCAACTTTTGCCTCACCATGTTTTTAACATACTCGTCAGGTTTGAACAAGGCGGGCGACTAATCTGAAGAACAGGAGCAATGTCACTGTTGTTGTTAAGAGTGCTTGATATTTGCCGTTTTGGTGTTCGGGTATAAGAAATAAAGGTCATTTTCTTACTCATAGACGTTGCATCCTAAAATCTATCATTACAGCACACTTTTGTCATTCAATTCATAGAACAGGAAAGTGTTTCTTTTTTACTGTACATGTTAATATATATATATATATATATATATATATAGAGAGAGAGAGAGAGAGAGAGAGAGAGAGAGAGAGAGAGAGAGAGAGAGAGAGAGAGAGAGAGAGAGAGAGAGCGAGAGAGAGCGAGAGAGAGAGAGATCAATATTTTTTTATATACAGTTCATCATTGAAAACTGTATATTTCTCACCAGACAAAAGGTACCAGGTCTGTGATCCAGCATAAATTAACCCCTGTATTGCATATACCACTCACAATACTGACACTGTATGAAGGGTGGACAAACAGGACCTATCCCATTATAGGTTGTAATGTCAGATATTTTCACATTATCATCTGACATCTCACCTGATACCTGTTTAACATCAAAGCTGTAGGACTCTAGAGGGGAATTATATTATGTCAGTATAGTTATTTATAACAATTGGAGCACTAATTAATTAAGGTGAGCTCCAGGCATTTACTAAGTCACCCTAGTTGAATACTACCTGAATATAGGCAACTGGATGTTGAAACCTCTTGTGCCATAGCGTTTAGTGCACAAAAGGCCAATTATTTGCCTTGCTTGTTTGAGCCCATGTTTTCTGCTTTATTCTTTAATTTGCTGAGTATGATGGTGGAAATAGGGGTATTAATTAAAAGCTCAGTCGAAAAAGTTATAATGAACCTCATATGCTTAAATAATTGGAACCCTGCAGCTACAGTAGCATCCCTGAATTGTTTTTTGAACATTGTATTAACGCAGATAAAACAATTTGTGCAGATCACACAGTAGCAGCCAATTGTCTCAATTGATGAGAAAAAAAGTAATCGTCACTTACGAGTTTCTTCGCAGTCAGGTGCCTACTTTCCACAGAAACCTTTACTTCATAAACCTTCCGCCAACACAGTCAGCATGGTGTCAGCATCTAGTGGCTGATTCTCCGGCAGGTCTCGCTGAAATCGTGGAGAGGTCCGTGTAGAAGTGCAATCATTGCAGAAGGGCTCCTCAGGGGCATTGCTAACTATTAAATGCTTGCACAAAAATAAATGATGCTGCAGAAAAGCTAAACTCCTGCTTTGAATCAAAGCAGCCTTCAGCATTATTTTAAGGGAAATTATGACTATTTTATTTTTAGCTGCTCAGCTAACGGAATGAATGTGTTACTGGTAAATGAATAAAAAAAGAATAAAAAAAAAAACTGTCCCACCATGTCCCCGAGTGAGGCATACCTCTTGTCAAGTTTGATAAATGCACATAGCCATCTGCAATATCTATACACATATATATATTTGAAGTAGTCAATGTTTTTTTTGACCTGTTCTGGACATTAAGTGGCCCAAGCCTCACCTTTGCTAACTTTTGTGATACAAGTAATTTCTGTAAAAATTACCTATTTACTGTAACAAAATGGTAGTGCGGTGAACCTCTGTAGTGCTCCTCTGAATTTCCTGTCCAGTATTAACTAGACCCTAATATTGTTCAGCACAAGATAGCATCTTTTTTATGACAAGCAGAACCGTCAGTGATGAGATATGGGAACCATGCTGCACTATTAATTCGCTGTGCAAGTTTTTGATAGAATTTTGAAAGTTCCTGGCTAGATATGTTAGCAGTAAGGCACCACAGGGTGTGGGATATACTCATATCCCATATGAGTATATCCCACACCCTGAAGTGCCTTACTGCGCTTATAAAATGGATCAACCAACATTACAAAAAAAAACGTAAAAACATGTTTTAATTAACAAAAAAGTCATTTTTATTAAATATCCTTCCACCTCTGCCTGACCTTAGAAAAAATAGTCCTTTTTTTTTTTTCCTTAGCAGATGCCCTTATCCAGGGTGACTTACAATTGTTACAAGATATCACATTATTTTTTACATGCAATTACCCATTTATACAGTTGGGTTTTTTACTGGAGCAATCAAGGTAAAGTACTTTGCTCAAGGGTACAGCAGCAGTGTCCCCCCACTGGGGATTGAACTCATGACCCTCTGGTCCACAGCCCTAACCACTACTCCACACTGCTGCCCCATAAAAAAATAAAACCAAAAATGCATTAATTAAAAATTAAAAAATAATTTCAGATGTTGAATTGAACATTGCCATTGAAAGTACACTTCTTGTAATACTTAGTTTTTTCATTACATTTTAAAGTAAAATATTACGGTCCATTTTCATGACACAGCACAAATGAGTCTGCCTTTAAATCACTCCTCACAAGACCTGCAATAGTATCAGGTGAGAGTGCGTTTTTTTTTTAATCATCCTTTGTTATCTGGGGTAGTAACAGGAGGCATCCATACCTGATTTGTGCTACAGCTTCACAGTGGCGAGAAAGACGTTATTTGCATGGAATACCTGGTCACTTATTTTACAGCTTGGCAACGTGGAGAACTACTGGGCCAGTATTAAGAAACAATTTAAAACAATGCAGGGCCCAGCAAAAGACATGATACCATCGTACCTGGACACATTTAAAAGGTATGGCAGGAATTGTTGAGATTAATTTATAAATGTTCAGCATCAGATCACACAGCTGCCCAGGGGGTGGGTCCAGTGGCAGCAGGCAGGCAGACTGAAGAAAGGACAACAGGAGCAACGGCAACAAAACATCTTTTAACCCCAAAGTCTCTTTTAAAGAGGGACCCAAATCTTCTGTGAAAAGCTGAAAGTTTAAGAGATATTTTTTAAACTATTTATTTTCAAAATGCGATATGGAAATGCCGTAGTTCAGGGAGAAGGAACAGAGCGATCAGAATGGCGAGTTTTGAATTTATTTGAATAAATATTACTTTTGCTTTTTTTCACTACTTTAATTAATCATTGGTGTCCGATTCAGATTCATTCAATATCTCATGTACACTTCGGTTAACCAAAAGTTCAACATTTACATAAATCTCATCGGTCATGTTTACTGTGATAAATTCCAATATATCTGCCGTTTTTGTTTTTAAATTCTAGTGGCGTGTGGATATCTGCCAGTGATTTGCCTGTTTTTGAAAAAAAGTGCCGACCCACGGTGATATGGTGTAATATTAACACCCCCATGTGGCCTGTTTTGACCAATCAGGATAGAGTATTTAAAATACCCATTTTATAAATTGGTTACAGTAGATGTTCTACACATACAGCAGCAGTGCACAACACAATTAATAAAAAAAACATCATAGGAGTGGAGATGCAGAGAGAGTGGTGCAGTGTTTTTTTTATTATTATTAGTCTGAGAAGACTCTTTGCTAATGACATCGCTTTGAAGCTCTGAGTTTGATCGAAAATTTGGAACTGGTTGATTTGGTGACGCTTCTTTCATAAATACATACAGTACATATATGTGATATAAGGCTTTGGCTATATGAGAACACATGAACACATGTTTTATAGCACCTCGCTTAATATCATACCCTATTTATTATCACGATTTTTCAAAAAGCATTCGCCATGCACCATAGGTTCTTCGAGAAATTACCTCTCTTAATATCATCTCACAAACCCGCTTATTGTCACATTTTGTGCAGCCTGTCAAATGTTGCGTGGCTGGGCTTTACTAAGTAACCACAGGATATTATTAATTTTCAACGCAACTAACAACCAATAATCATCTCGGCTGATAAACTGATATTTTGTGCAGCCTGTCAAATGCTGCGTGGGCGGTCTTAACGTGATACAGTTCAGTTACAAAATACCAATGTCGCCAAATTTTTCTTCTTTAACACAGTCTTATACAAACGCACACAAAAAAAACACCAAGGTCAACGCCTAATTGATAGCTCTCATCAGTCGACAATTCATGCCTTTTTAGATAATGACACAAACTGTTTTGTTCCAATTAATGATACAAAACGTATTTTTCTCGCACTCATAATGTGCTGTCATAGGCAAACGTGAAACCGTCTTTACATCATATTATGCCTGCACAGCATTCTTGATATAAAGCGGGTTCATCTGTATGTGTTTTCAATATCTGTGAGAAGCTAATGTGAATGAAACTGCAGTCCCACTGAGTGCTATGCACTATATATTAAATGACTCAGCAGTATGTTCTGTAGTGGAACTAGCCAGCAAGTCATCATGACTTTTACACTTCAGGAGAGTCTTCATTCTGTTTCATATCATATCTTTGTCTTGAGTGAACCTCACAGTGCTTCTGAGATATCATGCACTGCAGCAAAAGCACATTCGGAATTAGCTGATAATAGGCTTGTTTAATTAGTGGCTTGGGAGAATTATTTTATGTCAATACATTTATTACAGCATGGGCTTCTATGTAATTCTGTTTCAGCAGAATAACCATAGATTAACTGTCATTGGAAATGGCATCATGCCTATTAATTTTCAATTTGCCTCCCTTCATTGGTGTGCAAAGGGAAGATTAAGTTATAGTAATGTATGGGCATATTAATTAAAGTCAGGGATATGACAGAGCAGAAGATGTAAAGGACAATGTGGATGGTGAAGATAGGGACTAGAAGTCTAATTACAGAAGGCTTCCTGTCAAATGGTGGGAAATGTCGCATTATCCCATTTCTCCAACTTGCTGGTAACCCCTTTTGTTACATTTACTAATATGTAATGATGAGCAATAAAAGATCTCCTCTACCCACGGGATAAAAAACTTATACCAAGCATTTCTGTCACTTGTAATAAAAATATATTATACAGAAAATAGTAGTTCACCTAAGACTCATTGCCTGTTCCATTCACTAATGTATTGATTTCAAAACAAGAAAAGCTGTCCTTCCCTCACCTTTACAATTGAGTACCAATCAATGGCAATTAAGTCCCGCACTGAGTGTTTTAAAAGCTGATCGGAAGCTCATTTTCCTCTTATCCGGGGCACTGACATTTTTACAGAGATACTGCCGTAACGAGGCTGTTAACTGACAATGACAATGTTTCAAAATTATGAGTAAATTCCCCAAATCAGCCCACCAACAGAGAACTTTAAACAATGAATAAGACATTTATATATGCTGATTTTCTCATGCTGTTACAGTAAGTATAATATGTTCAGCAGGGGAACAGGGGGAGCTCTGAAACCCAAGACTGGGTGCATTTTTCCCATGCTTTTTCCATGGTTATGCTATGCATTTACTATAGTATACCATGTTGTTTAATATGCTTTACCATACCCCTCTAGGCTTTACAGTACTTAGCTGGGCTTTACCATGCTTTCACTATGTTTTATTACATTTTGTTATGCTTTTACTATGGGAAACACATAAGGGACAACCCTGTAATGCATATATTGGAATTAGGGGAACTGCAGGTTTTTGGCAGTAGCCTATGTTACATGTTAGAAACAAAGCTATTCTAGTGTATCTGTTGCTTTAAAAAAAAAAAAAAAAAAAAAAAAAGTGATACTGGAACCCTAACACAAATTCTGGATGGCTTTTCAATCACGTACAGCAAAATGTTAACACACAAGATAACCACATAAAACCATTTTTAATGGTTCATTTTTAAATGGAAATGTTTTATCCTGAATTAAACTGAGTTGCACCTGTGTATATTGTATGCAGATGGTTACAGGAATATGTTATTGTGACAGGGTAGCGTCGTGGGCCCAGATGGTTTTCGGCAGGCAAAGAGACTCAGAGACAAGGAAACTGCAGTTAAAGCGCTGCTGCGCAGTTTAATAACAAAAAGAAATCAAAAAGTCAAACACAACACTGCTCACCGAGCAAAAATAAAAGGTCAAACAAAAACAAATCTCGCACATAATAAACCAATTACAAAATAACTGGCGCAAGGGCCAAAACAAAAGGTTTAAACAAAATACAAAAAGGTAGGCTGGGCATTAGCCTTCACTACACTTCTTTTTCAAAAATATACCCAGAGCACGCACGCACGCACGCACGCACGCACGCACAAACAAACAAACAAACAAACAAACAAACAAACAAACAAACAAACAAACAAACAAACAAAACACCTCCACCAAACAAAGGATTTTCCCCTTTTTTATAGCATGTGGCTGGAGCCTAATTATCAATGATTCAATTAGCTCCAGCCACACTCACATGTATTTTGGCAGGGATAGGAAATTAACCCCATCCCTGCCAACCACCACCAAATCACCACACAACAATATTATTTACAGGCAGGGCCATGCCCTGCTACAGTTATATTTTGTAAGTTTTTAAAAAAAATTATGTTCAAATGCTATAGAATTTAAAGCTGAATTTTGAATCGTGAATACGTGAATCATAACTAGAATCAGCTGATGCACCAAACTGGAAGAATTCCATCATAACTACAAAAGGAAAGCAGGCAGTGTATTATGAATTTGTATAATTGTAAGATCATATTCTGTTCTTGCCTTGTTTGAATTATACATAATGTATTGCAAGTATAATTATAACAAGATCACATTTTAAATATGAAAAGATCCTTTCCATGCTGGGGAGGAGAGCCCCCAGGACTTATCTGCCTCAGGCTGGTATTTTATCTTGATAGCCTTATGTAATCTTTGTTGGAGATGAAGGAGGTATGATATTACAAAAATATAATATTTGTTAAACAAAAAAACAAACTATGGATGTAAAAATATAAAATCCCTTGTGAATACTCATGACACTGTTGGGACCATTTTAAATTGAGGGTTTATTAACTGACTAAAATACAGATCAAAGAATTCAAAGAATCAAAGCACAATGTCAGGACAATGATAGGGCTAAATTCAAACTGGTTCTGTAATGGTTTTTTAGATAAACCAGCTAACATTTCCCTTTGTAAGTATTTGCTTATTACCTCATATGGAATCCTCACTAAACTCTGGTTCAAGCTGTGCAGCACCCTTCACCGAACCGCTGGGTTTAATTAGAGAGGAAGTGCTTTGAAACAAAGGATAAAACGACCATCCACGTTTGCTTCTGGTGTCACCACATCTAGACTCAAGATGCAAAGTTTACACACTTCATAGTTACCCTTATAAAAGTTTACCACGGTATTTTTAGAGTATATTTGCAGTTCTCCCATGGTTTTCCCATGGTTATTCAATGCATTTATCCTGGTTTGCCATGTTTATCAATACCATTACATCACTATTCTCTACAATGCTTTACTATGCCTTCATTATGCTTTATTGCACTTTGCTATGTTTTTTACTATGGGAAACTTGTATGAGGATAACCAAGTTCTTTCTGTAATGGAATTAATCCCACATGCAAGGAGAACAGAAACGCTGTCATTAAAACACTTCCATAAAGAAACCACCCAGGCCGGTGCTGTGAGAAATGACACTCTTTAAAAAACGAACAATCTCAAATTATACTTATACCATAATTACACTTAAAAAACTACTTACATTCTTCAACAGCTTTTTTTCTTGGCAAACTAACCTCTGAGATTTAATACATAGCAAGCGGTAAGAGTAATTCTACAGGAATTCAAGACTAAGTTCAAGATTTGCAGTTGATTCTAGCCTTAAGCAATATTTATTTAAACACTTTTTTCTTCCAGCTTATTTTATGAAATGAGGCTGCATTTGAGGCTACATAGATTAAAACACTATGGACACTTCAGATCTGCATAGACATGTAGAAAAAGGCAGATTGCTGTCTAAGATATACTGTATCTCCACTCAACACGGCAGACCAGAAAATCAGTCCCCGGAATGCCCATTTGTAATATTTTGTATTACTGTTTTAGTATACACTGACATGATTTCATTAATTATCTTAGGGTTACCTAATTATGGTTTTATTTTTTAGCTCTGCATCAAATGGCAATCTTACCCCCCTTTGATGCTTTTCATCATGCCCCATGCATTTTATATCTGTTCTGTGTCTGCATGAAGTAATGTGATCAGCAGCACATAGCAGGGACACAGGCTTTATGTAATTCATGCATGTTACCAAAAAATGTAACATAACTAATAATGGGGATACTGTTTTCCAAAATGCTATGAACACTGCTGGTAATTGTTTTATTCAGTACCAACACAGTCGTTCTACTTTTGCTTAGAAAAAAACATCAGCTTTTACTAGGAGGCACAAAGCAAATTAACATAAAACATTAGCAAGAAAAATGGTATCTGTGCTACTCCATTTGTATTGCAGCACCATAATAAGATGACTTAAGCCTGATAATAAACTGCTAATGTATAGAGAAAAGTAAACAGAGCAGGGAAACTACCAGTCATGTCTTGAAAAAAAAAGAAAATCAATTTCAGTATAACGTCAGGACAGTTTTCACATTTAGACAGATTCATGGGAAGTTTCTTTTGAATTACTTTTATGTCCGGGAACCAAATAAAATATAAAAAAAGATATATAAAGTTCAGCCATTGTTTGTGGTTGATGAACGTGAAAGTGCAGTGTTTTCTCTAAGTTTCTGAGCAGTAAAACATTCAGCATCTCTGCTACTGAGAAATGCCGCTGTTTTCTTTTCACTGAAGGCTAATTCCTTTGTCAGCAAAAACAAATTATAGAGGATCTCAGATTTACAAAGCACAGTGTTTAGTATAATCCTAACAAAATGTTCTCTTGAGTGATGATTTGCCCTTTTGCCTTTTCAGCAGGCATGGTTTACTTGAAAGGGAAAGAAAGCTTGCATTCACGCAAGCCAGCTCTTATCACAAAGGCTTCCCACGTACCGCCACATCATCTGCTGATCCAGACAGAGAACAGATGAGTTTGCTTTTCTTAAGCTACCCTCTCTAGATGCAATTGTCATTTCTAAAAGCAAGGGCTTGAAACCACAGTACAGTAAGTCACGCATAAAAATGTAAAACAAAATGCTGAACCATACTGTAGTCAAAGCACCTGGCTATAAAATAAGATATAGTTACAAATACATTTGTCATTGAATTTCCAAAAGTGTCTTTTAGCCTTTCTAATGCATCACTTTTGAGTGTTAATAGTTTGGATGAATCAGAAGATAATATAGGAATATTTTAAGAAATCAGTACAATTCTTTACAGTACTGAAATAACTCCTTTTCTGAAACATTACATCCTGGTATCCTATAATTACAACATTTTAAAGAATATATTCTTTTTTTTAGCATTTAACATTTTACCAAATAAAAATTAGCTTCTATTTCTGGCTGATAAATTCATTTTCTAACAGATTAAATATTAAAAAGAGAAAAGCAAAAGAAAAAAAATGACATGACATATTTTTAGGCCCATTAGTGACTTGGGAAGGGGAAATCAATCTATTGAATGTATAGTGACACATCATTGTCACTGCAGCCTTTGGAGCACATGTTAGATCACCTGTTAAGACTAGAGAATCTGTGCTGTACTTGTGGGAAGGTTTGTAACAAGTGGGGAAAAAAGTATTCTGGTCTAACTCCCTTACTTGGCTGTCTGTTTGCGTACGACGCTCGCTTCCTCCTCTAGTTAAAGAGACCGGAGCTGCATGAGGGGTCAACTCCCACTTTGCTAACACAGCACTGCTGCTGCTCTCACAAATTCAGCACAGTGACAGCTTTTATTAGTATCTGTCACAAAGTGCATAGCAGCACTAGGGAAACTGACTCAAACTCGATCATCAGCAAGAACTTGTTCACTCGTTTTGGCCTGGGAGCTGTTCTCCCTCGTACCTCTTTGAAACAGGTACCATTCCCAGCTCTGCAGTGGCCTGCTATTATTTAGACTTTCCGGCATGTCCTGATGCAACATTACAATTTAACCAGGTAACCTACAAACATTTTTTGCTTTGACCTGCACTTTTCCCCTGTTCTGTCACAACTCAATCAAACTTCCACAAGGTGTCACGGATGGCTGCATGGTGATGTCACAGACCAGGAAATACAAGCAACACAAGTACTGCAGCTGAGTTGCAAATGCACTCCTTCTTTAATTAAATAACAGAACAAAAATAAAACAGAAACACAAAGCAAAACACAATCCTCAACAAATATTGTGCTGGTCCAAATCCATCCATAATACAAAAACAACACAAATAAACACAGGGGCGGAGTGTACCCTGTCACCCAGGGGGACATGCCTTGAGATCAGCCTTGCTTTATCTACAATAATAAACCACGTTGATATCATTGGCTTTTATTGAAAACATGTGTTTACCACCCATGTGGTAAACTACCCCTGATAAGTAGGAACCAAGCAACTACAATAAAATGACATCATCTCCAATGCCGCCTGTATTCATCATGTCATGTTCTGAGTTTGATACAGTACTCCCTCACTATAATGTATCCATTTATACTGCTGAATCAGTTATAAGGAGTTATGGTCATGGCTCCCATTTGTCCCATAATAAATTTCCACAAGAACTTTGATAACCGTTATATATCAGAATCCAAATTGCATGGTCTCTTAACTACTGTATGGCTCCCGACTATGGCAATTTTTAAGAATAAATTAAAAACATACTTTTATAATAGGGCTTTTATATCTTTATAATATTTCTTTTTTATATAGTTTTATTTCTATTTATTCAGTTTGAATTCTTCATCTGTTGCTTTTATTTGCTTTAATTTTAAAATGTTGTTTTCTCTTGCTGTTTTTATTGTACAGGCGCTCCTCGACTTACAACACTTCGACTTACGAGGCACGGCACTTACGACTCTTTTGCATTATTACTTTACGATATCGATACGGCATTTACGACACGGCGAGACACGAGCCATACGTCATGTGCACACGCTCGGTGTCCGAACCGCAGTACCTGTCGTGGTCGCCCTGACTCAGTCACGTAGCATTTGTTCTTTTTATGCATGTGTACCAGGGCGAGGAGCCCTGTACATGATTGTTTGTTTATTTTTTAGAACGGGGTCTCCCCCTCCGCCCCTGTGTGATTTATTATTTTGTATTTGTTTTGTTTTATTATTATTATTGTTGTTATGATTTATTTATAAATATGACGGCGTAGCCGTGCATTTGTTTTGTTATTTTTATTATAAATGTGTTCTGGCAGAGGCTCGTCCTCTGCCAGTAGTAGTAAAAACAAACTTGGGCAGATTGTGGCCGAGGGGGTAATAGAATAATTACTAGTTAGTTAAACCCCTCGGCCACGGTATATAAACCTGCAGCGCTCTCAGTTCAGGGTGGGTGTTCAGAGGAGAGTTTTTGTTCAATATTTGTTTTTGTTTAATATTTATTTTGCTCTGTGAGCAAGTGTTTTTTTGTTTGAATATTTTATTTATTTTTGTTTGTTTAAATAAACGGCGCTGCAGCGTCTTTGCACCACAGTATTTTTGTCTGATAACAGCAATGGACTCAAAACGAAACCGAAGCTGTGAACTCTGTTACATGATGAGGGGCTTAACTTCAGGCGATCGTATTTCCGGCTAGGAGTACCGCATACACACACTAAATACGTCATTGGAAAGCCCCGAGTCTGTACTTTTAAACAAGCCAGGTAGGTGCCTGAGTAATATGCGCGTAACCACCGGGGTGTCAGCGCCCCAAAATCAACAGGCTGAGTGTAAAGAGTTAAATAAATATTTGCATGAATACAATATAACGGTTCATTTTTGTAAAAATATATTATCTGGCCAAACAGTCAGGAATGTATCCCCAATTTATAACATTGTTCCTATGGGAAAATGTGCTTCGGCTTATGAAGCTTCGACTTAAAACTATTGTTTTTATTGTACTAAATGTACTTCCGAATGTCCTTTTTCTTGTTAAAAGTGCCTTGGGGTGGCTTGCCATGAAAGGCACTTTATAAATAAAATTTGATTTGATTTGATTTAATAAGCAATACTTCTCTTCTTTATAACCAATAACAGGGTTTTCCATTGTTAAGCACACAGATATGCTGTAAGGCATGCTTTGGGGAAAGAAGTTAGATTTTTTTTAAGTCAGGATCGTTTATAAGGTTCACATAAAACTATTCTTTGACAGTAATTCAGAAAAAAATAAGAAGCAGCAGAGTAAATTTATAGAAATGTACTAAGAGACAGGACATTCTTACCATTCTGTTGCTTTAGAAAAACAGAAATCCAGTATAGTACTGATAAATGTATTTTATCTTTACTGTTACCAACCTTGTTGTTCAGGCTTCCTTTTATTAAAAGGATTGAATGCATATTACATGTTGTCAGTGAATCCTTTCATGCACAGAAAAGCTCATTTAAGCAGCTGACACAAAAGTCTTGAGTAGAAAGTTGAGTTGACGTTCTAGGTTGCCTACCAGTGCTGTGATTGAGTCCGCCAGTGATTGACAAAATGCAGAGTGATGTTCCGTGGCAGAAAGATGAAGACGTGCATTTCAAATGTACCCAGTTGCATATGGAGTAGTGGTTAGGGCTCTGGACTCCTCACCAGAGGGTCGTGGTTTCAATCCCCGGTGAGGGACACTGCTGTTGTACCCTTGAGCAAGGTACTTTACCTAGATTGCTCCAGTAAAAACCCAAATGTTTAAATGGGTAATTGCATGTAAAAAATAATGTGATATCTGTGAAATAATGTATAATGTGATATCATGTAACAATTGTAAGTCGCCCTGGATAAGGGCGTCTGCTAAGAAATAAATAATAATAATAATAAATAATAGGTGAATGTTTGCAACATTTATATACATACTTAATATGGGATGTGGCAATTTTTAAAAAATGTGGTAATTCAGGACACATAGATACTGCATTTTAGAGAGATTTTATCGTTTTGTTTATAAATTCAATGACTGCTTTTATGTGTATGGTGAGAGTTGTGATTATGGACTATTTGGCTGCTGGTCCTGTTAAGGGAAGAAGACGCCACCACCCTCTGAAAGAGGAACTGATCTGGCGATGCCAGGTTAGCAGGGTGGACTGTGACGAAGCCACGGCCTTCCCCCCAAAAAACAAAGACCGAGCGGGTCCGCCAATTCCACTTAAGTGCAGGAATAACTAAAAAAATAAATAGACCCAAACCCCCCTAAGTTATAATATATTATAATTGTAAGTGACTCTGCATATAATGCACCTGTGTAAAGCGCTTTGTGATGGTGGTCCACTATGAAAGGCGCTATATAAATATAAGGATATATATATATATATATATATATATATATATATATATATATATATATATATATATATACACACATACATACAGACGTGCTCAAATTTGTTGGTACCCTTACAGCTCATTGAATTAATGCTTCATTCCTCCTGAAAAGTGATGAAATTAAAAGCTATTTTATCACGTAACCTTGCATGCCTTTGGTATGTCATAGAATAAAGCAAAGAAGCTGTGAAAAGAGATTAATTATTGCTTATTCTACAAAGATATTCTAAAATGGCCTGGACACATTTGTTGGTACCCCTTAGAAAAGATAATAAATAATTGGATTATAGTGATATTTCAAACTAATTAGTTTCTTTAATTAGTAACACACATGTCTCCAATCTTGTAATCAGTCATTCAGCCTATTTAAATGGAGAAAAGTAGTCACTGTGCTGTTTGGTATCATTGTGTGCACCACACTGAACATGGACCAGAGAAAGCAAAGGAGAGAGTTGTCTGAGGAGATCAGAAAGAAAATAATAGACAAGCATGGTAAAGGTAAAGGTTACAAGACCATCTCCAAGCAGCTTGATGTTCCTGTGACAACAGTTGCAAATATTATTAAGAAGTTTAAGGTCCATGGAACTGTAGCCAACCTCCCTGGGCGCGACCGCAAGAGGAAAATCAACCCCAGAGTGAACAGAAGGATAGTGTGAATGGTAGAAAAAGAACCAAGGATAACTGCCAAAGGGATACAAGTTGAACTCAAGGTGAAGGTACGTCAGTTTCTGATCGCACCATCCGTCGCTTTTTGAGCGAAAGTGGGCTCCATGGACGAAGACCCAGGAGGACTCCACTTTTGAAAGAAAAACATAAAAAAGCCAGACTGGAATTTGCTAAAATGCATATTGACAAGCCACAATCCTTCTGGGAGAATGTCCTTTGGACAGAGGAGTCAAAACTGGAGCTTTTTGGCAAGTCACATCAGCTCTATGTTCACAGACGAAAAAATGAAGCTTTCAAAGAAAAGAACACCATACCTACAGTGAAACATGGAGGAGGCTCGGTTATGTTTTGGGGCTGCTTTGCTGCGCCTGGCACAGGGTGCCTTGAATCTGTGCAGGGCACAATGAAATCTCAAGACTATCAAGGCATTCTGGAGCGAAACGTACTGCCCAGTGTCAGAAAGCTCTGTCTCAGTCGCAGGTCATGGGTCCTCCAACAGGATAATGACCCAAAACACACAGCTAAAAGCACCAAAGAATGGATAAGAACAAAACATTGGACTATTCTGAAGTGGCCTTCTATGAGTCCTGATCTGAATCCTATCGAACATCTATGGAAAGAGCTGAAACTTGCAGTCAAGGCACCCATCAAACCTGAGACAGCTGGAGCAGTTTGCTCAGGAAGAGTGGGCCAAACTACCTGTTAACAGGTGCAGAAGTCTCATTGAGAGCTACAGAAAATGTTTGATTGCAGTGATTGCCTCTAAAGGTTGTGCAACAAAATATTAGGTTAGCGGTCCCATCATTTTTGTCCATGCCATTTTCATTTGTTTTATTATTTACAATATTATGTTGAATAAAAAATCAAAAGCAAAGTCTGATTTCTATTAAATATGGAATAAACAATGGTGGATGCCAATTACTTTTGTCAGTTTCAAGTTATTTCAGAGAAAATTGTGCATTCTTCGTTTTTTGTGGAGGGGTACCAACAAATTTGAGCACATCTGTACATGTATATATACCATAAAACTTCAAATAATCGCCGGTCTCCAATACTTGCCGGTCTCTAATTGCCCCTTTGCTGCAGCGTTCTTATAAAAACAAATGAGTCACTTTTGCTTTGATTTTGTGATAAAACTGGTACTTGTATTGATTTCACTGTTAATCTTAAAAACAGTTTGAAGCAATTTTGAGTGTGTTGTGGGCGAACAGTATGAACTTATTTTTCGATATTTACAGGGTTGCATTGATTTCGTATTAACACAGTATTTAATGTGGTTGTTTTGCAATGAAGATGTACATGTTTTGAAGGTGAACAATAAATAAAACAATAACACAATAAATATGTGTTAATAAAGATGATACTTATTACTTTTATTTATTTTAATGACCAGTTTTTTTAAAAAAAAATTATTGTGCTGCAAGCCTGCCTTAATGCACGTTTGTGTTCCGATATTTACAGGGCTGTCTAGTGAATTTTACTGTTTTTATTATCATTATTATTATCATTATTATTATATTGGTAGATGTAATTGAGCTTTGTAATACAGTTTAATTCCTCTGCTTGGTTATTTTCCAACATTTTGCATATCCTTGTTTAACAATATATACAAAAAATAAAATAAAACATACACATATATATATATATATATATATATATATATATATATATATATATATATATATATATATATATATATATATATTTATTTATTTATTTATTTATTTATTTTATGGACTAATCTCACCAATCAGCAGAGAGGACCCCCCCACCCCCCCCCCCCCCAGCCAGATGCGTAAGTAGAAAAACAGGTTCCAACAGTAAATACATAGATAATCGAAGGAGCCATTTGCGGTGAACATGCATGGCCGAATACACCAGGGAGTGAAGAGCGAATGGAAGAGCATCAACACTGTACACATGAAGAAACGGCACGGTCCGGTCCAGCAGAATGAAGAATAAAGCCATTGCATGATTGTTTGCCACCAGAGAATCAAATGTGTCTACTGAAAGAATATCCGAGAACCAAAGCAGGTGAGGCAAAAGTTGGACAGATGTAACTGCGGGGAGGCGGCTCCCAAAAGGAAGAGAAAACAATCAATGATCTGGAAGAACCTGAGTGAGTGAGTGAGTCAGTAGTGGCTTGAGGAATAATGCCATCAATTCATCTCCTTATTAAGAGGCGTTCCTAAACATTTTTGAAAGATTTCTGAAATGGTAAGATGTTTAATTTCAGAAGCCCTGAGTATAGTTAGGCATTACTGTCCAGCGCAGCAAGAGTTAGTGTCCCAGGCTGAAGGCGAAAGTCGTGGTGAAATGCAGGTAATGACCGCTGCCGAGGGTATTACTGACCAAACTCAAGTAATGACAGGTGCCAAGAGTATTATACCCCTTTTCCACCTGCACACCCACGCCGAGCCGGTGCCGAGTGGAGCCAGCCTGGTACGGCTCGGGTAGCTTGAGTTGCGTTTACACCAGAGAAAGGCGAGCCGAGCTGAGAGACGTCACGCATAATGAATGTGCTGAGTCGATTACATTGAATGTCACAGACTGCAAAAATAGAACAAAGCATTAATTTAATAAAATATTTTTTTATCATGGATTTTTTTTATTGAGGAAAAGTACTGAAAATGTGTGTACCTACCTAATCAAAGGAAGCAAAGATGGGGGACCATATTACAGGTATACATAATTTAATTACGTCCTTATAAAAATTAAACGACATGAGGTTTAAGGTTAAGCTCCTTTTTTTATCAATAGTGCCAGCCCTAATATACAGTGCTCCCTCGCTATAAGGATCTCATTTACAACGCGCCTCGGATATAACGCTCCTACAGCATGTCCCCGAATTCCCTATACTAGTGATTCATGCAATATTTCTACAGTAAATACAGTACCGGTGTTGTTCAAACTGTAAACAACATAGTCTAACTTCTGTTTCTGTCTCTCCCTTTTGATACAGTATCTGAACTGAAGAGGGTATTACTGACCAAACTCAGGGAAGGACCGCTGCCGGGGGTATCACTGACCAAACTCAGGTAATGACCCTGCCGAGGGTATTACTGACCAAACTCAGGTAATGACCCTGCCGAGGGTATTACTGACCAAACTCAGGTAATGACCCTGCCAAGGGTATCACTGACCAAGCTCAGGTAATGACCGCTGCCAAGGGTATTACTGACCAAACTCAGGGAAGGACCACTGCCGGGGATATCACTGACCAAGCTCAGGGAAGGACCGCTGCCTGGGATATCACTGACCAAGCTCAGGTAATGACCGCTGCCGAGGGTATTACTGCTGTTATGAACCAAACTCAGGTAATGACCACTGCCGAGGAAGTGATATGATGAGAGAGCAATCATTCAATAATCCCTCCCCCGAATTTCAGCCTAAGCTTCTAAGAAAAGGTGGGAAAATATATTACAAATACATACTATACATAGTAAAACAATAAGACAAGAGTCTACATGTCATAGAAAACATGTTGGTGGCAGGTTTGAACATGCATGAAAGTTCAAGTATAGATGAAGTGGATGATAGTGGAACATCAACACGAATGAAAAGGAACACTGTAGTTAAATGTTATGAGAGTGTAATAGTTTCATTTCTTTTTGTTGCAATGATAACAACATAAATATATTTTGTTAAACAGATTGCATTCAAAGTCAAGTCTCAGCAAGTGATTCCAGTCGAGCCTAGTGTTGATTAACAACATTATATACAGCAGCTGCCTTTGTTCTCTCTGCTTCCAATCAGGCTCCTGATTAGGTATAATGTTTTTGTGAAGGCTCAATTAACACACATTTTAATCTGTATAGCAGTGCCATTTTAATTCCTGTAGAAGCATTCAAACAGAATAATTATTCTGTATACAACTTCATTACAAAAACTAATATTTTTGTAGTTTGAATGATCAGAAATATTTGTCCCCATTTTGTAAAGGAAATAATGGAGCTAAAACTGACCAGTACCTGATGCACCTGTTTCCCATGAAAACTGCCTTTGCAAATATAATTTTCACATAAACAGGATGAAATACAGAGATATTTCTTTATTGTTGTCAAGACTATAATAACCAAACGTTTTATACTGTACAACATTGGTTTACAGTGTTCAATTTAACACATTTCAATATTGATATAATTCCTGCTGGTGAACATACTTCAGTTTTTAGGCATTTTATTTTATTAAACCTGTCCTCAGTTTCAATGTACAATTCTAATTCCTCTGAGTGTGTTTTGCCATTGCTATTCATACCCACAGCAAAGACTGCAATTTGTAAAGTGAATATCTTTTTTTTATGAAAAGAGTACTTTTCTTGGAACAAAATGACTCTACTTTTCCTTTAAATTACTGTAGATCACTGTTGCCGTGCCATTTTCTTTTCTTTTGGTCTGAAGGCACCATTACTTGTACTTTACTGAAGGCATCTTTTCAGAAATCTAGACAGTCAAGGTTCTGCATGACGATGTCACCTCAAGAATGAATTTTTGTTTAATTAGGGTCCCTGATTCTATGACCTACTTAGAATAACTTTATAGTGTTGTTTTCCCAACAGTGTTTCTCATTTTAACTTCACAGCATTCTTCTGCCAAACCAGAAAACCATGCTTCACAGCATTCTGTAAATTACCACTAAAGACAGACTCTCTGTACTGCAGCTGAATGTCAACATTTCCCACGTCTGACAACTAATTAGCAGAGTCCATGTATTCTGTTCAAGACCAGGACACCTTTCCTGTGCACTGATAAACATTTACTATAAAAACACTAGGATTCTATTTTAACAAAGTACTATAGAAGAATGTGACAAGCATAAGCAGCACCCAGTGTTATTTTAAGATTCTGAAAGATACTTTAAGACCTGTTCCCTGGACAATATAAGTATTCGTTGCAAAGAATTAAACAAATCAGTTCCCAATACACTATCGTCAATCTTTCCCAGCCATAGTATTTGTATTATTAGACCAAACCGAATACAGTGACACAAAATAGTACATTCCACATGATTAATTATTATTCTGTTATCACAATGCTCAGTTGTTTACACTTTAGGGATGTGTCATTATATGCAATCTATAAACATGTTATTAACTATGCTAGTAACAGTTATGGATTATTAGATATAATAACACTGAATGCCCGTGACGTATTGTAAGAATGCTACAGTATACAGTATTTTGTTACAGAGTTTAATGTATTTTTTTTTTATTTTGTAGCTTGTAGTTAAGACTTTGTATGTAGTTAAATTTTGTATGTTAAGGGACCTACTGACTGCTGCATGTACCGACACAGAAAATAAATCCAATTGAACCAGACAAGATAAAAGGTCTCTTATGTAAAATAAAATGGGAACATAAGCTGTTTGGCACTATAAAAAAAAAACAAAAAAAAAAACGGTATATATTTGTGTAAAGATCATATAGTGTGTGAACAGTCCAGTATAGTGCATTTTATCCCTTTCATTTTTTAAACAACCTTAAAACACGGTTTAATTAAAACCAACCATTCAGAATGAATGCCTGTGCTACAATTGTTCACTCTTGAGGGAACATGTCCTAATTCCCACACACCGTTGCAGGCATTATGAAAATCCTGTGCACAAAAAAATCCAAAAGGAAATGAAGCACTTACTACCCAGTCTGCTCTGGTCTTTAGCGGATTAACTGTGCTGAACTATTTGTATATCTATGAAGATGCACTTGAAACATAAGAAATGGGTCATGAGCGAGGTGATTGATGAAATATTGTTATGGGGTTTCTATTAGGCAGGGAGAAATAGTCTTAAAGTATCCTCACCACACCACTGGTACAAGAAATAGTAAACAAAAGGTGATGACTGGTTAATCCATTGCAAATTGGCATTATACAGCCTGAGAATGAAAGTCTCAAGCCAACATTTAATGATGAAAAAAAGAGTCAAGCCACATTTTCAATCGGAAGCCTTGCGTTGTAAAGGCCTAATCCCCAACTGCATCACTGCTTTGTTTCAGAGTTAACAATAGCCAAACATATAGTAATTTGGTGAAAGCTGCTTTCTTCAGCATTTTGTTGCAGTGGGATATTTGGACTTGCTTGCTTTCTGTTTTATTCAGTGCATAGAATTATAACAGAAGTTCAGGCCAATCCATCTACCTAATTTTAAAAGATTTTTCATTCTAGAATAAATACAGTGAACAGTGAACGCTTTGTTATTGCACTTTTCTTTATTACAAACTGCCTTTACAAATTCTCACCGGCTTGTGTCAGCCCCTTGCCTGAGCATCCGTATCATTCCTCTGTTTGTGTCACAGGACAGACACAAATGCGGTCATTGTTTACTACTGCACCTGTATTTCCATAAACTGACTTCAAAGAATCTGAGCATGCTAAGTAAACACACGTTACTGAACGGCAGTTTTAAACTAACGCTGCAATGACTAATGGAAACTGGTTTTGTTTTGAAGCCCCAATTGAGCTACTGCCTCATGTATTAGATGCCCAGCCTTCTATTTTCTATGGATAATTCTATTTATAAACCCCTGATATTTCTATTCAGAAACAATACCAGTATGACTCCCAAAATAACACTGAATCAAGCTGCATGTGGTACACACATTCTACATATCCAGAACTGTAAAAACAGTTTTATTTTAAATTGAACACTATGAATGACATGGAGCCTCTCAGTGTGAGAAACCATTCAAAAGCACTTACAGTAGCGAATGGCTGACTCTACTACTGCCCGAATTGAAAAATCCACAAGTGCAGATGAATACATAGCTTTGTGTTTGCGAGTGCCCTTTTGTGGAGGAAAAAAAAAACAAAAAAAACACTCTACAGTAAAAGAAGGAAACAGCCTGAACTTTCTTTAAACTGACAAATGGGCCAAACTCGTTTGGAAAACTCTTGTCTTGACAGTAGACAAAGACCAAAGTAAATGACTGAAAGGAATTTAAAGTATCTGACAAACATCAGTCTCCAGGTTTATTTATATTCCAGTGGTTATACTCCTGGATCAAATCTGACCAAGAAAAACATCTTACTTTCATGGCTAAATTTGTGAAACAGAATAAATCCATTACCTCACATCCATATACTTCAATATATAATACATTTCCATTTTCTATGTGGAAATAGCACAAATGTAATTACAATTACCATGGTTTAATAGCTGTGCATAAAACATTTATAAGATGATGGAGTCCTTGACTGCATCAGCTAATTTCAATGAGCTACCGCCTTACACAAATAGAGCTCCTTCTTTAGTTTTAGTTTAAGCAGTTGGCTGTTTGGAGTCATCCAAGTTCCTTATAAAAACACTACACATTCAAAATTTGTGAAGGGCCATGTGGAGGAACGCTGTTTTGTAAACTAAATCTGTTAGCAAGTTCTGGACAGATTCTTATTAGAAGACTTATATAGTGCCCCAGGCACCTAAAATGGAACTAGTTGAAACTACAGAGAGAGGAAGCATGACGGCATGCAAATCTGTTGAGAGGAACTCATCAGACAGCATTCAAGCTGACATGTCCCTCGCAACTGTTGACAAGAACATCTGCAAGAGAGACCTTTGCAGAGGATTTAACATCCAGCTAGTCAATGAAGCTTTTTACTAGCCTCTTCTGCTCAAACCAGCAACACTCGACTGGATTCAGAGCTGCAGACAGTCTGTGCTATGGACCAAGAACATTAATTTTTAATCATTTAATGAAAAGCTGTATTTATGTATGCTAAGAGGAATAACATTAAATCGAATTGAGGGTAGCAATGCTTAAGTATATGCATGTACAGTACTGCTTGCTCTCTTTCTTAGCAAAATGAAGAAGGCTAAACTTTTTTTTTGTTGAGCTTACAGTATGTGAATTGTGTTTAAAATACAAACAATGCTATGTATTTAAACATGCAGGCAGACACTCAGTGTAGAACTGCATTTAAAAATCTACCAAAGGAAATCACAGTACCAGCCATTTTCCACTGTGGCAAACAATACAAGTTTCAGGCTAAAAGATCAAAGCTTTTAACAGGACTCGCATTTGGTTCAAGTACCGTACAGTGCTCCATGCTCCAACATATTAATCAGCATTCAGCAAGTTCAGGAACAAAGCTAATAATTTCAACTGAAGCCAGTGTTTCCACTACCCATCACAGTCTGGTATCTATAGTAATGTTGGAGGCTTCAGTTGTCTGTGATCCAATTCATGTCAAGGTGATTAATTATACCTTCCTAACAGAAGCTGTAGGTCAGGG
Organism: Acipenser ruthenus; assembly: GCF_902713425.1. Classification (NCBI taxonomy): domain Eukaryota; kingdom Metazoa; phylum Chordata; class Actinopteri; order Acipenseriformes; family Acipenseridae; genus Acipenser; species Acipenser ruthenus. Next base: position 26,264,205 of record NC_081193.1, read on the forward strand.
AGATGACAGGACCAATTATCAGACCCTCTCAGGCAACATGAGTAATTGTTGATCTCTTGTCCAGTGAAAGATTGGCAAGGCTGCTAAAACTAAAGTCATTTTCTTATAGGCTCAATAATACCCTACTGCCAGCTTGAGGACTACTTCTCATAACTACACTAATTTAATGGGGGTACCAGATGTCAATGTTCATGCTGTCAACACAGTATTGGTTGAACGTCACAGTGATGTTGTCTTTATGGTTTTGCTTCCATGACTGAAATCCAGTATTGATGGCTTACAATTACTACGATTGCATGCAGACAAAAATGTGTTTGCATGTGGAATACTAGCCATTCAGAATGCAAATGACTTCTGTGATGTAAGCAGCATGCAAGAGCAGTATTCTAGACACCTGTATTCTGAGTAGTTTGGCAGGAATTCCTTGCTTGTATTCCAAAGGAAGTGTCATGCAAACACAGTATTCAATACACTTTGATTAAATTAGTTAGGGATGTGTGCATGACCATTAGTGATGTGCAGTTCGATTTCTTTTACTGACTCGATTCGTTTGATTCAGTTCAGTTTGGTGAATCGGTTCAAAACATTTGTTTGTTTGATTCACTGATTCACTGATGCAAAACAATTACGTCTTGGCTGAATCACTGGGTTATTTGAACTGAAAAATGTCCAGAAAGGATCATTGATTGTTTGGGTGGTTGTGTTTACACATGAAATTGTATTATAGTTTCAAAAAAACAACTACGTTTTAGTATAAAAGAAAAATCCTTAAAGAGAAAACTTCAGGTATTAACAATTAATTTTAAACTATGTAATGTAGCTTTAACTGCAACCTTTTTAATAACCTGAAATTTTATAAAAAATAAAGTAGAAGCTATATTGTAATGAAATTAACAATAGTCCATTTCTTATTTACCTTTTTATATGGGATTGTACAGAGCGGATCGAACATATAAGAGTAGCAAGAATATGTGTTATTTATTCTGCCAGTTCATGTGTCTGTCGCGAGAGCTAGCGAGACGTCCAGGGTTTCAATACATTTTTAACTGCCTTTTATTAATATCTTCTGTGTGTGTTTGCATATTAACTTTTTTTTTTAGGTTTGTCCCTTTAGTCTTTCTACTTTCAAAGTCTGGTTGATCAGAACGGTGTCATATTTATCCAGTTTACTGGGATTTTTCCCAGCCTATGTTTTAGTTGGAATCACAGGCTCCCTGGCATAAAATGCTTATTCAAGAAATTGTATGTTGCAAAAGCACAATGCTGTTAATGATTACCCTGATTTGCACCCATTGTTAAAATTCAGTTCCAGTCAATAGAATGGAAACTAGCAGCAATCAGAATATCAACACACTGCATATCAAATTATTCATTTATTTTTAACAATTATAAAAAAGCAATTTATTCATTATTACTTGCGCACTAAACTGAAATGTTGGGCTATGTAACATTTACAAAAAAAAATACACTGCAGTATTACAATAAAATTCAGTATAATACAACATTTTGGAAAGTGACTTTTTAATGCTGCACTGCTGCGTAAGTATTATGGCTAGTATGCAGTACCTTTGCATACAGTAGCTACTGTAGTTGTATAAGGGGTGGCCTACCACAGTGTGAATACTCAAGTCTCCATTAACATACTCAAAAGTAACATTTATCTTGCTTGGGTGTATAAAATACAGTCTGGTAAATAAAGTCCCAACTCTGTAACAGATCAACTTAAATTAGACTCTTGCATTCCCTGTTGAAAAGTCAGGTAACAACAATTCTTTTAAGCAGGTTTGCATTTAGAAACACAATTTGGCACACTTTGGAAGGGCTAATGCAATTCCTCCTTTCAGTAAATAATCTGATATGTCAGAGAAAATTTGTTCACATGGTACAGATGTGGCCACTATACACAGTTTTGTCTTCATGACCTGTGACAGCCTCTGTTGTACCATAGAACGATCTTTCCACCACATTAATGGTTCTACTGTTCTGGAAAGCAGAGGCTCATCTAGAAAGGATCTTACTGCAATGGTTGCTTGTGACGTGGGATTACTTGATGAAACAAGATGTGACACACGGTCATCAAAGTCTTTCCAAAACATTGCTGTCTGAGCTTGTGTCGCAGTTTGTGTTTCATTATCTCTTGTTTCTGTTGTTGGCTCAGTAGTTCCACTAGAGGCAACACTCATTCTCCCAGCTGCCGCAGTGATAGTCCTGACTGTCTCTTCTGCTGCTCTATCATCACTAAAAGCACGCTTTTTAAAGCGAGGATCCAGAAGGCAGCAGTGTGGAGTAGTGGTTAGGGCTCTGGACTCTTGACCGGAGGGTTGTGGGTTCAATCCCTAGTGGGGGACACTGCTGTTGTACCCTTGAGCAAGGTACTTTACCTAGATTGCTCCAGTAAAAACCCAACTGTATATAAATGGGTAATTGTATTTAAAAATAATGTGATATATGTATAATGTGATATGTTGTAACAATTGTAAGTCGCCCTGGATAAGGGCGTCTGCTAAGAAATAAATAATAATAATAATAATAATAAGAGAAGCTTCTGCAAGCAATGCTTGATATTCAATGTTGTGAAATCTTCTGGACGTACTTGTTTGCATGACACTTAGCATGTTTATCACTGACAATGGAAGAGTAGTATTCCTCTTTAGTGTAGTGGTAATATTCAGAAGTCCTTTTGCCATGATGATTACTTTGGAGACTGATACAGAGTTCTCTGAACTAATTTCAACTGTCACTTCATCAAATGGTTTTAGAACATCACATGACTCAGTCACAACATCCCATTCTGCTGGAGTCAAGGTTGGCAGGGTGGCATTGACCAATGCAAGTGTTGAGATAATGGGATCTTTTAGTTGTCGAAATCTAGCCAACATGTGATATGTTGAATTTCACCTTGTTTCACCAGTGTTTCCATCCTGTAAGCTTTATTGCTGCAGTAACATTAGCAGCATTGTCACTGACAACTGCTACAACTTTGTCTTGCAAATCTGGAGAAGCGCATCCTTCAGGGTTTCACCTGTATGTCTTTCACAGTATACAGAACAGTGCAAAAGGCATGGAGTCATCTGAAAATCTGGGTTAATGAAGTGGCAAGTTACTGCAATGTAGCTGTTCATTGTGTTTGATGTCCAGCTATCTGTGGTGAGACACACTGCTGATGCTGTCTTTTTCTTGAACCTCAGCATAGGATTTTTCATAGAGCTGTGGAAAAACTGCCCTTGTTACAGTTGTTCAGGATGGTAATACATATGATGGATTCATCAAATTTGTAAAGGCTCTGAAACTCTGGTCTTCAACAATTGAAATGGCTGATAGTCCATTACTTCATCAAGTTGTTTCTGTCTTGCAGGAACTGTAGGTTGAATGGCATAATTAGTAATATTTGTTTGCAATATACCCTGACCCTGCTCGTTGGTCTCGCTGGAGACTTTGGATATCTTCTCTGTACTGGCACTTTCTGCATTTTTTGAAGTTTCCAGTTGACATTGAGTTAGGATTAGATGCAATTTCCACCATTCTCAATGGAGTAGGCTGCACTGATGGATGGTTTGTTTTGAGGTGACAATGTAAATTTGTAGCGGACCCACCTTAGTAAGATAGCTCATTGTGACATATGTCACATTTAGCTTTGCTGCTTGTGAGTGGAGTAAAATGGCACCAAATGGAACTTGGAGTCTGCAACATGTACTAAACTAGACAGCATTTGGAGCCAACATGGCAGATTTGGGATTAAGTTTCATAACTTTCTCAACAATACGATTGAAACCCATCCGGTTGCCTGGTTACGACGAATCAGAGACAAGAACAGCAAAAGTCAAGGCAATCCTGACTATGAAATTAGCAGCACGCATACTTCAAAATAATACATAAACATCTGACAAATTGTAGACATGTCCATTTAAATAAATACAACTTGTTTTTGCAACTCATGTCCCCAGCTACTATAATGCTAAGAAAGAAATAATAATACAAAGTACAATATTACACATTACACATTTGTGCTAAATTTGGGAAAACATTTGTCTGGTGATAAGAGGTACGTTTATTGATACTCATGTAGGCTCTGTGTGCTGTGTAGACTTGAGTTGGAAATTTCAGAATGATCGGTAGATTCAAGAGTAATTTCTGAATCATTTCATGAGTTGTTGGGCTGGTAACTTGACTCATGTCATGTATTGTGTTTGATAAGATGAATCAAATGAATCAATTCAAACGGAATTCTGAACCGATTTATATGATTCAATGTAATGAGTCGTTCAAAAAGAACGAATCGTTTACAAACTGCACATCACTAATGGCCATTGACCTTTTCTTATCCCCTAGTGTCAACAGAGTACAACACCGGACATGCAAGATGAATAGCATTCAAAGGGAACTGAATTTGAATACAGATCTCTGCTACATGTAAACAACATGGTTCTGTACAATACTGCAGTATTCAGAATACGCTGTGCATATAAAGGCACCGGCGGTTCATGTTCATTTGGCAGGGAGAGACAAACTACTATAACACTGGCTGCTTTGCTATAAATTAATTCATATCTAAAGAGTCAGACAGTGTAACCTTTTTTTAATTGATTAACAACTATTTGTGTGTAACTTTCCCTCACATTACACAGATGAAGCAATGCATTATCACAGAACCCTTCCCGAGTGGCAGGCTCCCCCCCCTGAATTTTTTTTGGAGGGGGGAAGGGCAGGATGCTGGTGTCCCCCAGCAGCCTCTGTTTATGCTGCTGAAGGGAGCACAGCGCACACCAGACCAGGCGCCACAGCAGAGGGAGCCAGCACCGCCACAGTCTCCCTCTGAGCATCAGCCCCACCACCGCTGCCAGAGGAGCCGGCAGCCTTTCCACTACCTGCACCGCCAGGAGCAAAGCAGCAGGAGCTGCCTCTGCCTCTGCCACCTCCACCACCAGGAGCAGAGCAGCAGGAGCTGCCTCTGCCTCCACCACCTCCACCGCCAGGAGCAGAGCAGCAGGAGTTGCATCTGCCTCCATCACCAGAGGGAGAGTAGCAGGAGCTTGCTCTGCCTCCACCGCCAGAGGGAGATGGGCTACTGTTCCCACCTCCACCGCCAAAGGGAGGAAGCAGCCTTTCCGCTGCTGGAGTGTGCAACCCCGCGTCAGCACGTCTGCTTACAGCATTACCACCGGCAGCATTTCCGCTAACAGGGGTTCAGCGGGAGGAAGAACTCGCCCCGCTGTCAGCATGTCTCCTGACAGCATTGCCAATAGCAGCCTGGCTACTGGCAACATTGCCGCCCATGAACCCCTTGAAGTCCCTGTTCTTGACCTGGGACTTTAAGCGAGACTTTGGGGATTTTAAGGGGGATGGTGGCCGTTGAGACAAGGGGGGGGGTATGTGGCAGTGTGCCCCGCCCATGTGTGTGTTATGTGTTATGTGTGGTTAATGTTGGTGTATAGGTATTGGTGCACGGGACATAAATGGGTCTGTGTAGCACGAGTGATTTAAAATATATAGTTGTATTTAGGCACGGGGATGCATAATCACTTCATGTGCATTTAAAGTATGTAATAGTATGTGAGCACAGGATTGCACAAATTAATTCACATGCTGGGATTCAAGTGAATAATTAATTAGTAATAGAATCCCGGCACAACAGTATATATAGATACATGTTTTACTCACTCGGGGTTGGGTGTTCGGTGAGTGGAGAACGGGAGAGAGAGGAGGAGAAAAATAAAGTAAAATAATAATAACAACAACAACAACAACAATTGCTATTGTGTGCAGGTAGGACCAGCACGATACTTGTTTGTTTATTTTGACTCACCGTGTTTGTTTGTTTGTCTGTTTGTCCACTGTTTGTTTAGTGTTAGTCCATTTTCTTTGTCTGTTTATTTTGGCCTCAAGTGCCGTGTGCTGTTTTTGTTTAAATCTTTTATTTGTTTCATTCAATTAAATGCACTGAGCGCCGCAGCATCTCAGTTTCACTTGCCAGTACTGTCTGAGTGTGTTTCTTTCTGGCCTGACGTCACCCATACAGCCAGCCTGTTCACACATGGCTATGGTTAAAAGAAATAAAGTAAAGAACAGCAAAGGTTTCAAAATTCAACAGCTAGAACAAGAAGAACAGAGAGTACTTCAAGGAGCATAATCTTCTATTTCATCTTGCAATCTGAAATGATCATAGAAATAAGTGCAGCTATTCAAAGCAATGGAATCACTGACATTTTTGCTGCTATAGGGTGGAACACAACTTTTGCCGTAACAAAGTCAATTGATGGTGGGGTTTGTTTTCCTCTGGGATGGAAAAAATTAACCCCACACTAAAAATACCCTGGACACACCTGTGCATCACAAAAAAAAGTAAACTGCCTTTAATTATAAGGAATCTGGCTGTTTGTGCCACATGATATAAGCTGTTGAAACGTTGAGTGCATCAATTTATAAACATACAAGGAGGACATCCTTGGAGGCAACAGCAGGAGTTAGAAGAGTGCTGCAATGTAGTTTATTATCAGGGATGGAGAACCTGATAAAATAAATCAATTTGATCACAAACAACTGAAACAAAGAAACACTGAGCCCTAAAGGAGATAGCTTTCAACTGAGATTTAAATAGATAGAATACACATCTGCACAGGGCTAATAAATAATAATAAATCATCTTGCGCTAGACAGGGATGTTTTCTTTGTCTTCTTTTACATATTTTACAAACAGTGAATCTTTACACACTGAAACATACAAACGCCTTAAATGGCATTTGCACAAATCAATGGGTTAACCCTTACGACCATGTTCCCTGTTCAGCACATATCTCTTTCTATACTCTTCTGTTGTTTTACGAACCCCTAAAACCGTATATGAATCCTTACACACGATTCTGTGGCCAACTGCTTTGCCAATTGAAAATAGTGTTTCACAAATCTGTCTTTCACATATTCCATGTCAAGTGGGTGCATGTTTCACGGATAGCTTGGGTGGTGACGTCAGGCCAGGAAGATAGACACAGACACAGACAGCTCTGGGGCATGAATGCGCTGCTTGCACGTTTTAATTATAAATAAAAAGTTTAAACAAAACAGACACTTATACAAAACAAAACGGCACGTGGGCCAAAACAAACAGACAAAACGCAAAATAAAGCAAACACTAAATCAAACAAGTATCGTGCCTTTTCTACACAACATTTTAAATAATACAACAAATGGAATCTACAACCGTTCTTTAACTTTTGTCTCATCTCCCTCCTGCACAGCGAGGGGAAACTCAATGGATAGAATGTGTTTTAAACTCTCTAGAGCTGGGTCAGCTGAACTGAGAGCCATGGCCAATTACAAAATTGCCCCTTCTAGTCTTTGATTCTAAAATAAGAAAGTGCTGGGTAAACATTTGCAACATGCTCTGAGGGGCAGCCTGGAATGTGGTTAAGGGGCACAGTTCATCTAAGCAACGACTGACAACTTTGTTAAGGTCATAAATCTCCGAACCTACTACTCAAAAACAAGCCATCCCCTACAGACCCCTTGTAACACACAAGACATTCTCTTCTGCTTCCTGACCAACAAATCTCCACCTGTGCAAGATTACAAATGGCCTGCTTCACAGCAATCGAATTGGCTTTTACCATGGGGACTATCAATTCGGCCAACACCAGCACCATGGTGTTCTTATGCCTGGTTTCTAATTGTAGGTGCTACCAAGCGACTTGTGAGGAATTATTCCTTTATAAAACAGACCCCATTAGAAATTCTTCATTTCTGATACTGTTTATTAGCTGTTATATACAAATCCAAACAGAAATTATATGACCCCGGGAAATTTAATAATAATAAAAAAAAATACACAACATGCCTTATTTTCCTGTATTATGGTGACATTCAATGACATTTTATAGTATATGGGTTTAAAATGATCATAAACTGTACTGTTTTAGTCTAGTAAGATCAATTGCCCTGTGTTTTCTGGTATTACAGTGTTATAATTTGTTTTCGCACTATGGTAATGAAAGTGGCTCCAGGAAGATGGATGTCACCTACCTCTCTTCCACTGAGGCATGTCCAGTCCATAATTACGATATTTTCTCAAGTCATTAGAAGTATAAATTGCATTTTATGCTTCTGTCGTATTGTTATTATTTCTCTCCTACATCAAACAAAGCTATTTTTTGTATTAAAATCCCGAGGCATGCATTGGTCAAAAAGATTGAAATAATTTAAAAAAAGGTAACAGACATTTGATAAATAATTTATCACATAAAATTAGTCTTTCAGGAGTCAAAGAGTTTTGTTGCCTTTTTTAATTATCTGTGACATTTATATGTTTTCTCTGTGATTCAAACTAATTGTCTACAGCAAAGACACACTGTGTTAAATGTTCATTGTAGTTTACAGTTGTGATCAAAGTAAAACTAAATATGCACACCGTTTAAAACAATGCCAGGGTAATGATGCATGCAGATGTTTGCTTTCAAGTATGATCAATTCCTCCTTGAAACTGTTTAATACAATTAATCAAAATAACAAATTCAAATCCAAAGCAATAAGCACCCTAAAGAGAAGTGGTAATTAAAAAGACATTACCGTTCAACCTATGCAAGATGCATTTCAAGCCTAATTTTAAGAATATATACTCAGATTTATCTAACCTTAAACATTCCACATCTGAGGAGTAAATAAATAGTCTGTGCATTTAAAAACGTTAATGTAATCATTGTATAATCAGCTCCCAAAGGAATGAAAAAACATTTGATGAGACTTATTTTTCAAAGGCTTTTTTTCTTTACACAACATTATTTTGAAACAGGGTATATTTATAGGTAAAGAAAATTCAGCATTGTAGTCTGTTTTTTTCACCCAAAACATCTCTATGACTTCTCGATGTTGTAAGGAATGAACTAATAACTACCTTCTGAAAAGGCTCAAAAGTGTATTGTAACTTTGTCTGGTATAAACTTGAAATGATCTGCTAGTAAGCATTTACATTTACTAAAGTTAAAGGGAGGGCAAACAAGTCTATTAACTCTTTAATGCTTTACAGGGTATATAACCAACACATAATTTCCCATTTCCCTTTTCCAATGGTTTTGCAATTATTCAGAGTTGAGTTGCTCCAAAAATCCTTCTCTTCCTGTATTGATACCATTGAACAGGTAGTGTGAACATAGTTGGGTTGAGAACACCAACTTTCACCGCAATCAAAAAAGACTAGCATGATACAGAGATACCATGATAACCAAACAAAGCTAGCAGCAGTTATAAGGGCCACAGATCATTCACGCAGTGACTGATACAAGGAAACAGCAGTTTATGTTCACTACTATATATAATATCAATCTGATTATTAACACTGTATTAATTCACAAATGATAGGGGGCTTCCAAATTGTCACATGAAAAGAATAGCTACTGTAATTCGGGTTTCCGCAGAAAAAAATAAAGTGAAAAAATGGACCCTTAATTCCTCCACTTTCTCAGCACAGCTTTAAAAAAAAAAAAAAAAAAAAAGCATTCTGAGGAGTTTTATTGCAGCACTTGTGAATTTAGCCCATTTGGCAGATATAGCACGCTGATGGGAATGCATGGAACGGAAATATTTTGTGCAGGGGCTCCAGAGAGGCGCATCTAGTAAAAGCACTCGCACAGAGTGCCGGATGCGCCCTATAGTCTGGACGTCGTAGGTTTGAGTCCAGGCTATTCCTTTGCCAACCGAGGACGGGAGCTCTCAGGGGGCGGCGCACAACTGGCCGAGCGCCACCCGGGGGGAGGGAGGGTTAGGTTAGGTCGGCTCACCACGCACCAGCGACCCCTGTAGTCTGGCTGGGCACCTGCGGGCTTGTCTGTAAGCTGCCCAGAGCTGCATTGTCCTCCGACGCTGTAGCTCTGGGTGGCTGCATGGTGAGTCTGCAGTGTGAAAAGTGCGGTTGGCTGACAGCACATGCTTTCAAGGACAGCGTGTGCTCGTCTTCGCCGCTCCCGAGTCAGTGGTAGCGGTGAGCTGAGCTAAACAAAAATAACTGGACACTATTAAATTGGGGAGAAAACAACAACAACAACAACAACAACAACAACAACAACAACAACAACAACAACAACAAAACTAATTGGCGACTACTAAATGAAATATATATATATAAAAAAAGATTGACTGTGGAGGGTGAATACAATGTGAAGACTCACCTTGCACACAAAGGTTATACCTGTAAAACCACAGTGCCAAAGAATCCTCCTCCAGTGTTTTTTCCAGTAATGTGTAAATGAAGGTTTTCAATTTATCAGAAAACATGAGATCAGCAAATACATGGAAACAAATCTTCAAATCACAATTAATTATTCAGACAAAGCTTTCTAAAACATGCTTACTGTTCTAGCTGTATATCAAATGCCTGTCAAAAGACTAATTTTGAAGAGCAAATGATTTTATATAATTTACTTAGCACTTAAAAGCACTTGCAGTGTTGGAGGTTTTGTACAGGCAGTATGAAATGAAATATGGAAATAATGTAAAAGGTGGATGTTGAAGTACAGCATTTTACACAGTAAGAGATCATGAGGTGAAAATTAAAAAACACAGGTGGATTATATCTAACTTATTTGCACCGCAAAAGAGGATGTGATGGAGATTTAGCAACACTAGACTAATTCAAATTTACCATTGCAAATTAGTGGTAAGCAACAGGGTGACTGTAGGTTCATGTTTTGAATAGTTAGTTGGTTGAATCTTTCAGATTCAGTCTGCACCATTGCATAGTGTATATAGTGCCTTTACATGTAATGTTTTTTGTTACATATTTATTAGATCATAATGTACATTCCTATGAAAATAGATCAGCTATGTAAGTGTTTGCTGGAGGGTAGATTTGGTAAACATATGGTATCAGTGATCCAGAAGTATTATTTCATTTTATACCTGACAATGATTGTGTGACTGTACATCTTTAAAACACATTGGTAATAATGTAGGTGCTGAGTATACAAAGGCACAGTAAGTACAAAGGTAAATGCTCCTAATGGAGCCCAATGAAGAAATTATGGACAATTATAAACCTCATTGATCGTCTCAGCCAATCAGATACCGAGGGGCAATTTTCCTTCAAGTAGCTGCCTTCTTAAAGAGTAAATACAACTTTTTACACTTATAACTTTAAAGTCTGTTTCAAAGCTCTTTTCAAAATGGCCGCTCTAGTGCACTGATAGTGTAAGGATTATGCCCACATTACACCGTGTAACAATTTTTTTTTTTTTTTTTTGTTACTGGGTGGTAAGTGTTATTTCCTAAATAGCTATTATTCCCCACAAACTTTGCTTTTGTGACCAGGACAGTAATATTTTGAAATTTACCTATTTTCCAGAACATTCCAGATAGATTCAGTGCTGAGTAAACTTGGAGTAACTTCTAGAACTTTCTAGAACTTTCCAGTAATATAAATAGTAGTATAAATACAGGGGCCTTAAGCCCACCAGTTCAGTTTAGTTCCAGCTGCCTAAGTGGATACATATCTGCATTTTTCTGAGATGGCATCAAGAGGCTGCAAGCATCCGGCAGACGCATTTTGAGACTTTAAAATGGTGGCATTCCTGATGGGTCTCCAAGGCGAATTTTACCAAGTTTCCCTGCTATCTTTGCCTTTGGAACAGCAGGGACACCAAGGTGCACTACCACAGGCAGATGCCACCACTGATGCCACCACTGCACATCAAATTGGGCCTTATGAAACAATTTGTCAGAGATCTAGATAAGGAGTCGGCAGCCTTCAAGTACCTTCAAGACTTCTTCCCTAAGCTGTCTGAGGCAAAGTTCAAAGCCGGTGTCTTCGTCGGACCACAGATAAAGAAGATCCTGGAGTGCAATGAATTCCCCAAGAAGCTCACTAGTAAGGAGAAAGCGGCTTGGAACAGCTTTGTCGCAGTGGTTCGGGGCTTCCTGGGCAATCACAAGGCCGAAAACTATGTGGAGCTGGTTGAGACTCTGGTGAAGAACTACGGCACAATGGGCTGTAAGATGTCCCTCAAAGTCCATATCCTTGATGCTCATCTTGATAAATTCAAGGAGAACATGGGAGCGTACTCGGAGGAGCAAGACGAGCGCTTCCACCAGGATATACTGGACTTTGAACGCCGCTACCAAGGACAGTATAACGAGAACATGATGGGAGACTACATTTGGGGGCTGATTCGTGAAAGTGATTTACAGTATAATCGTAAATCTCGAAAAACTACTCACTTCTAAATCTTTTGTAGCCATTTTTGTATTACTTTATTATAAATACGTGTTAATTTGGATTCATATGTTGTTTTTTTCTGACTTTATGTGAACGAAAAGAAACAAATTCGCCCGTTTTCTCATTGGAAATAGGTAAATTTCAAAATATCACTGTCCTGGTCACAAAAGCAAAGTTTGTGGGGAATAATAGCCATTTTCTATACTTTTGAGGCATAAGCAATTAGGAAATAACAATTACTACCCAGGAACAAAAATTGTGTTACATAGTGTTATCAAACAGGTAACACAGCAATAATGATCCAATATGTGGTACGGAACAGAAAAGCCAGAGCACTTCTTGTTATGTTTTTTGTTTTGTTTTTATCACTCTTCCTGCAGTGATTTAGACGACAGATCTCAAACCCCAGTGCACTAGAGTGGCCATTTTGAAAAGAGCTTTGAAACAGATTTTAAAGTTATACGTGTAAAAAGTTGTCAGGATGTTAACAATGAAAAGAAATGACAGGTATGTTATTTAAACTGTTGTAGAAACACGTGGGAACGTATTACACTATATCTTTCGGAACCCCGCTACTTACTCCTTAAAGCTAAACAAACTCGCTTTCAACAGACTAAGCAATGCAGTCCACAATATAACCTAAAACACATTTAAACAATGTCTTCCTACATTACACATTTATCTGGTTTATATTAGCATTAATATCCTCACTTTCGGCTCTGTAGCCTCAGTCAACTATCTAAAAGGTAATTCATGCTTAAATTGAACAGCCTTATTCCAACCTTTACTCACAAGGACTGCCACTTACTGTAAACATAGGCAGATGATAGTGGTATTATAAACCACTCGACCTACATTACTACCAGTGTTATGTAGTTCTTTTGTTCTGCTATGATTATTTTCTTTTCATGAATATAATATGTTACAGTGATTCTGTTGAGGGTTTGGATGACATCATAAACTGCAAATTAGTGCCTGATCGTGTTCAATTCTGGAGTATATTACACACACATACTGGTTCTACGTGTTCTTTAAAATTTCGTTTCCATTAGTCACAGTTGTCATTTTTTTTATTTAAAATTGACGTTTGGTAATGATTCAAACCATGCATTTGATGTCAGGAGATGAAAGTATATTAGCACGCTATGATATTTCTGTTCTGTGACACAGACAGGATACTTACTGGAGTTGTGATGTGAATAGAGCAGAAAAACTGCATATTTTTACTCTGCTGTTTACAGTTCAGGAAATTAAACAGTATAAGCCTCATAATCCTCCATGAACTGGATGACAAGGGGATGATGTTTCTCTGTATTTGTTGATTATGCTTCAGATACCACACCTTGAAAATCAAGTGATGCGAGCTATTTCACTCAATGTTTTTCCTTCTTTATGCAAGTCAAGGTTGTTATAATAGTAGAAAACACTAGTGGAGGCTTTGAGTAAATTGTTGATGCTCATAATGCATCAGAGTAGAAAAATGCAACATGTCTAAGACTTTAGCACAGCATATAAATATAGTCAGCACTCGGATATACGACACTCAGATACACGTCAGTCACATTTTACCATCCTTGTATTAAGAAACAAATCAATTTCCATTATATATATTGTAACGTTGAGTGAAGGTAAGGAGCTAGATGACTGCAACAAGATCTCGTTCACTAAACAACAGACTGTATTTAGCAAGGGTCAGCACACAACACAGCCCACAGCAGCCTGCAAGCTGCCCCTTTATTCAGAAAAACCCAGTGAAAACATGTAACCTTTAGACATAACAAGACATACAATGTAGGCATAACAAGACACAACGAGGTGCAAACACAACACATTTGGACAACATTCACAAGCACACTGGGGCCACGATTCGATCACGCTCCCCCCCACCCCACAGGTGCAATCGCTCACGTGCACAGGAACTCAGGACATAGACAAAACACAGACAAGCGACACAAAACGATACAACACACAACACTTAGTACAGATCATTACAATATGTAACAAATGAAAGCACTCGCACGTGATTTCCGACTCGGTCACCAGTTTTCTGATCATCTGTCACAGCCTGCATTCTTTTTTTTTTTCTTCTCGCATGCGCAAATCAGTCTGGCTTTTTTGTGCAGTTACACAGCGTTTCCTCCAGCTTCACCTGATGAAAATGCAGCAACAACAAAGTGAACGAGAGCAGCTACTGTGATGTAAAACAGTTAATCATTAAACAGTTTTAGATACTGTGATGTATTTTTTTTTTTTAATTCTGTGATCTTTAGTGCTTTTGTGCATTTTTAACTGCAAGTGAACTGTGACGTTAGGGCCTTATCGAGCACTATATTCTGCAATTTTGAATACTAACTTTGGATACTGTTTTAATTCTGGAAACTTTTTTTTTTTCTTTTGCTAAATTGCATTGCCTTTCACGTTTTACGCAGTTCTGTGCATGGGTAACATTTTAATTTCATTTTGCTGCTGGGTCGTTAATGGGGAATTTTACATACTGCTACAATACGTACCGGATTTAAAAGTATTAACTGTCAACATTTTATAGCGTCAGATATGTGAGTGCTGAATGAATATAGATAGATCGATAACAAGCAATTGATTAATAATTCAAAAAGGTGCCTAAATCTCCAAAAAAAAGAACATTAATCTCCCAAACATATAACACACTGAAAACAAAATGGCAGGCTAAGATAATACATTGTCCACCAATAGGAAACAAAGATGTGTTACTGAACTTTGACCTCTTAACCCTTAAAAGCAGCAATGGAAATGTCCTGTCAAAAGTACTAGTATTACTGATGGTTAGAAGTCATGTTTCTGATTATTAAACCCACAGTGGAATCTCTATTTGACAAACATTTTTAAATGTAGCACTCGTTAGTTAATACCAAGGTCATAAAAGGTTCCTATTAAAATGTGAGTTTGGTCTAACTGCCTGTCACTTGATAAAAGATATGGTCCTGGCAGCTACAGTAGTGAGTGAGACGGTGGTTAGTAATCTTACTGTGGCTTAACTTCAGTACATGTGGGGAAAGAAATCAGTTGTTTATTAAGATTTTGAAATTTGCATTATTATTATTATTTATTTCTTAGCAGACGCCCTTATCCAGGGCGACTTACAATTGTTACAAGATATCACATTATTTTTACATACAATTACCCATTTATACAGTTGGGTTTTTACTGGAGCAATCTAGGTAAAGTACCTTGCTCAAGGGTACAGCAGCAGTGTCCCCTACCAGGGATTGAACCCATGACCCTCCAGTCAAGAGTCCAGAGCCCTAACCACTACTCCAAACTGCTGCCCCCTCTGTTCTCTTGGTCTCTTCTTGTGACTTGAGGGTAGAGAAAACATTCACATACTACTCTGATGTTGGAGATTGCTCTCTGATTTGGTCTTGAGATCAACAAGTGGTTTTGCTGCTGTCCCGTGGCCTTTCTGAACATTTTTTTATATAAGAATACATCTGGTTTTGGCAGTGTATTGCATAAGTATCCAACAAAAATGGAAAATTGCAGATTCACCTTTATTACTATGAATATATGGAACAGCACGTGAAACAGTAGGTTTTTTTCTGCTGTCACACAAAAAGGCATACCTGTAATAACCAGATGCAAGATCAATCTCAATGCAAATAGTAATGATGTTGCAGAAGGGTTGCTCAGCCGGTGATTGTATGAAGGTCATGTTATAATCCTCATTTTGTCAAATAATTGACCAGGTCCCTTTTTTGGACATATCCCTCTTGTAAAAGGGATGTCATTTTTGTTTTCTTTCTACCTGGATAAATAAATAATCATTATAAAAAGTCACTAAAAAAGTTCCCAGATATGCAAGGGGAAAAATAAGTGCCACAATGCAACTTAGCAGGTAAGAAGTTCAGTAAAAATGAGCACATACAGCACATCCTATAATGCAAGGTCTATGGAAGCCAAACCATCCTTATGGTCTACTGTTTCTAAATGCTAATGCTAAGCTTCCTTTATTTTCCACAGGCTTCCGAACAACATCATAAATTGAAGTTCATTAAAATTTTTATGTCATAACATTTTAAATAATTGATCTAATTTTGTGTTCTCTAGCTGTAAAATAATTATAAGATTGTATGTAATTTGTGCCTAATTAGAGTGCCTTCACAGGACTTCATTTGCATGAGGACAAAATAATATTAAAAATCCAGTAAAAATCCACCCATTAATTTAAAATTACCATAATGCATTTGTTAATGTATGTATATATAGAAATGGCTCTGTAAAATAGTTAATACATTTCCATTAAGCAAATATTGGTGAAATCGCAATGTAAATTATATTCTCACCAGAGAATGATCTTTGAAGTGCACAGCAAACAAAACAATTACAGTAACTCTTATCAAATATGTATTACCATCACTTCATACATCTAACATTTTCCTAAACGCAGGCGACATTGGAAATATGCAAGTTCCTTTTGGGAATTGAAAAACAAATTCAGAATGTTTGTCGAACTCCCACCCATTAAAAAAAAAAATCAAAGTATTAAGAGCACCCCCAATTTTGTTGACTGGTAAATACAAAAAACAGTTTCAGTGACCCTAAATTGGCTAGCAAATTCAGCTTTTTTAATGGTTTCACAGAAGAAGTCGAATTCAGGCAGTTATAGGAAAAAGGTTGTGGGGAGGAACCAGTCACTACACATAGCTTGAAATAAACCAGACTAACATTATACAATATGATATTACAGTGATGTATGGTTGATTATTCGAGTGCAGACAAGATGACGGTCACAGAAGCATGTGCAGTTTGCAGAGAATATAAAAAAAGCAGCTCACCCCTCAACACTTAACACATAAGTGATTTACGGTAGTTCTAAAAATGTACTTAGAAATATATTTCAAACAAAATTTTGCCCAAAGTCTTTGTCAATGTCTTTAAGTGTTGTAATCTGACTGCTCTCAGCTCAATCTCACATCATCAGACGATGCCTTAGCATGTGACCCCACTTTGGTCAACTGACCAACAGCTGCTAAAGCAAAAATGAAAAGGCTTATATAGGACTAAACAGCACCTGTGCCAATATTCAACCACTTTAATAGGTTGAGTGAATTACAGTATGTAACAAATAGTGTGCCCCCATCATGTAGCTTACACTAAGATCTTTTGGATATTTTTGAACTTAAGAAGCATTGTGTTGGTTCCTGGTAGTCAAGGAGCACCTAAAAAAGGCCCAGGTAAAAAGAAGAATGAGAAAAGAAAATTACCTCTGGGGCAAAATTTCCAGCACATACTGTATATAGTAGCTTCCTCTAAACAACAGGACTGCATTAACTTTCAGGTGAAACATTGTGAGTCAGTGTTACTACCTACTATTTATCAGCAGGATAAACGTACTAAAAAAATAATAGGAGCCATCAAACCTAAAACATTGCTTTACCAGCTGTGGCCATTACAACAGTGGATTTTTGTGTTATCTTTGGATGCCCACGATATCTGTCAGCCAGTAACTTTGACCCAGATGATACCTCTTAGTTGACTTCCTGGAGTTGTGCCACATCTTATGATTTGAAATGAAAATACATGTGTGCTATAATATGCGTTTCTTTCAGAACTACACATTTGGAACCTATGCAGCACATGGAAATGCACAATGTGTACGGTTAATGGAATTAGTTTGTAAGCTACAACATAACTGCCAACCAACTACCAAGTCCACCCAGGCAGAAAAATGTTACTCAACAACATTAAAATAAATGCCACAGTTTATTATTGCAAAACAGCTGCATTGTGTCATAGCTTATGACAGTGAGTTGATATCTATTACACCAGGTACAGACTGATACAGGTGTTCCACTGGTGTTTCCATTTACAGTAGCTGTTGGCATCTTTCAATTATATTATATCTCCTGGAACACACAATATCCCACTTAATTTAATTTATGTATTTAATTTATTTTATTTTTTACCGAGATATAAGTTACCATCATTGTGTATTTTTTGTATACACAATTTTTGCAGCTGGTCTTTCTTTTGTTTTTGTGTTTTGCAACACAAAGCAAAAAGGAAACGTTTGCCAGTTTAAACTGGTGGAAGCTATCACAGTACTGACAGATGAAGGCTGCTTAAAAATCCTTGATCAGCGTTTTAAAAGAAGCACAGGATGCAACACCGATCACAACTGGGCCACAGTGCTAACAGTTCCCATTCTCCTGGCCCTTCAGATGCAGGGGCAGATGGTATACTGTAGTTGGGATAGTGTCCTGGGCAGCAGTGTGGAGTAGTGGTTAGGGCTCTGGACTCTTGACCGGAGGGTTGTGGGTTCAATCCCAGGTGGGGGACACTGTTGCTGTACCCTTGAGCAAGGTACTTTACCTAGATTGCTCCAGTAAAAACCCAACTGTATAAATGGGTAATTGTATGTAAAAATAATGTGATATCTTGTAACAATTGTAAGTTGCCCTGGATAAGGGCGTCTGCTAAGAAATAAATAAATAATAATAAACAGTGGTCACTAGCTAGAATAGAAACTGAGAAAGAAACACTGGAGCAAGCCCAAGCAGTGACCAAAGCCCAGGACTTTATCTGTAAGTCAAGTAGGACTTTGGCTCTCCAAGGCGTTTGTGTAGACATACTTCACTGACCACATCAGACATGGCGTGAACTCTCAACCTGGTCTGACACCTCAGTATTCATCTGCACATGCTCCCTGATGCTTTCTATACTAGGAGCCACATTCTAGTGTCCTGAGCACTAAATCCTAGCCAGGTTAATACTGGAATGATTTATTTTCTCCTGTTAACCCCTGGATGCTCCTTTCACCCTCCTTCATAATACCACATAGAAATCTATTACAAGTTTCACAAGCAACCAATCAACTCCCAGGCACAGCTTAGGAGGGCTCAAGGAAGCAAGCATGTGGAGGTGGCTTTCATGCTACAGAAAAACAAGGCTTTTTGTCGAAACAGTAAAAAGCAGAAGTTACAAAGCAAAATTGATTTACTGAGAAAAAAATATATACAACCCCTGTCTTTAAACATGGTATTTATTTAAACCAACTTTGCACTGTTTTTTTTGTTTGTTTGTTTGTTTGTTTTTTTGTATATTGCCTCATCATTAGTGTTCCGCATTTTCAGTTTTTATCTTTAAAAAAAAATCTGGGAATTTTACATATATTAAAATAGGAAAAAAAATAATTATTAAAATAATAAAAATGTTTTTAATTGAAACATCTGTAAAAATCAGGTGGAAAAAATCTCAGTATACACACTTTACATGCAGAATATGATGTGTAGCAGTTTTCTGATTAATAATGTCCTGGCATGTATGCTGAAGCAGAATCTGTGCAAGTCGAAGCCACATTTTCCCAAGTTAGCTGGTTCTTTGCGAACGTTTGGGCAATCACTGTGCTGATGGAAACAGTATCTACAGAAGATATGAACATGACATCAGCACAGAACAAGCCAGGTTTATTCATCTTGAAACCACAAAAAGAAAAGAAAACTGACAGAACTGGGCAGTGCAAGCCATTGGGAGATGCGTCAAAAATCATCACTATTTTCTGTCAAATATTTACAATTACAATTGTTGGCATTAGGCAGTGTTTTAGCTGATGGACAGCTCTTTTATTGTCAGCGCGAACATGTACCTCAATGCAGCAGTATTTGCAGCGCTATGCATCCTCTGCCTCATCTGACCCACTTCTGCTATTTTTGCTTTTTGTATACAAGGAAACATTTGTTTTCTTTTGAATATTCATAAACTGATTTACGTTTTCTCCCCATTCCTCATCCACTAAAATTATTATATTTTCGTGTAACTATTTCAATTAAGTTTTTAATCAAGCTAGTAGTTACTACGCCCAGCAATCGCCACAATAATCAGACTTTGATTGGCCAACATAATCAGGTGATAATGTGTTTGCGAAGTGGCAGAGAATCACGTTTGAATGTTATTTGATCCTCTGACGTCTAAACGTCTACTGTATCCTAGGATACAGTATAGGTCTGCTTATTACAATGTCAGAGTCAAAATCAAACAGCATTTTAAATCAAAATATTGCGTATTTCCTAGAAAACAGTACAGGAAAAATACTGAATAATAGACAAAAATCAGGTATAAATCAGTAAAAACCGACGTCCAGTTAAAAAGAATTTCGGTAAAATTCGGAATAAAGTGGAAACGCGGAACAGCACTCATCATGTAAGTCACTGTGCTATGCTCTTTATTTAAATCATTATTAACCCTATTTTTTATTTGAAAAAATTAAAACCATAAATAAATGGTGCCGCCACTTGATTTAGGGGGCTGTGCTATAAGTCAAATATTATTTCTTTTCACTAAAATAAACTGAAAATGCGTATTTCTGTAAAGTTACTTAGGTTATTCATTTCTGAATTGTAATTGGTATTTTTATGTGCAAATATCAATTTGGAGTAAATAGCTTTGTGCATTTGGCCCACTGATTGTGTGGCACAACTTATGTAACATGCTGTGTTAAATAGTAAAGCAGCTGTCAAGCATGCTTAAACTTTGTATTTCGTTAAGCAATCAGTGCTTCCACAGAAATACAGTCATCTCATTTCATTTTCAAAGGCCCAGTATAATTCAAAGGTCAAAAATATTTTAAAACGTCCATAAAACATTAAACAAACGTTAAAAGTCATCTACCTACAAATGCAATATTTGATTGTGCCTTAGGTGGACTTACACACAAACAGCAGTATAGACTAAAAGACTGATTATACCTTTTAAATGTTAATCATAGTTTTGCTGTAATTGGAAAATTGACATGCCAATATTATATGCCATAAAGTATTTTTAATGCTACACTACGTCTTACCATCCACGCACAAGTCATCACTGCACTAGTTTAATTATGTGCTTGGAAGAAACTAATGGCTGCGCATAAACATCATTTTTCTGTTCTTATACAAAACTAGATTACATCAGCAAAGACAAACTACTAATTATCAGTCTGTTTAAGTACATCAGCTACTGTAATAATGGCCTTATGTGACCAAAGTAAAACCTCCACTAGCAAATGTGGTCTTCAGAATAGCCTACCATTTAAAGTTATTCATGAAAATCACTTTGGCTGCTTACGAAGAAGGCTGAACAGGATACACCAAAGAGGTAATCTAATCAAAATGTATTTGGAATATGGAATATTAAAATCAGGGAGCTATTTTGGGGTCTTTGAAAATACAGTACAAAATAGTTTAGCTCTAAAACATTCATAAGTCTGTGTAGGAATTCCATTTAGATGGTGATCAGATAGTAACTTAACAGCACATAGCACATCTATCTATCTATCTATCTATCTATCTATCTATCTATCTATCTCATCAACAGACTCACACTGGCACCACATTGCATAGGGTTACATCTGCTTGGCACTTACTTTTAATATCATGTTTGCCTATTAGTGTTTGCTTCAGTGCAAGGTTTAAACACATTAAAGTTAAAGGGTGATGGACCTTTTAAAACACTGCATTAAAGTCCACTTCAGCTACATATACTGTACTTCTTGTTTAGCTAACCTAAAATGTGCTCCGACACAGTTTTGATAAATGAGATCTCTGAGGTCATCAAAGCAGAGACATGCCATTCCAACATTCTGTAATGATGTGAATCTGAGAGCATGTATACTCAAAGATAGCACACTCCAGGCCAACAGCACCTGTTGGTAAGAGGCAAACAAGTGTCATGTCCACTGCTAAACTCAGCTGAAAACAAAAGTTTTAGCACCATAGCAGTTTTGGGATTGTTATACTATGTTTTAAACCTCACAAATTATGGCCCTCTAGTTGCCAACCAAACTTAGAATATTTTTTTATGAAGTTTATCTTGGTAAAAACCAGGGGTTAATTTAGGGGTTCGTTATAGCGAAAGGACAAAATGCCAGCTCTCCCGTATTTGCCCATCTCCCAGACGGCTCCCTGGACAAACTGTCTCCCATATTTTATACTTTCTCCCGTATTTTAAACTTAATATTTTGCCAAAGTAATTTAGTTTGCTAATTTTTCAAGTTCTAAATCAAAGTGCCCTTAGCACAATACCGGAAGATATCTGTCATAGTTTAGGACCCAGGGGAAGCCAGTGTCAGGGTTGGTAACATAGGTGAAGCAGCTTCAGGAGATATGAGGCCGCCTGTGTCAGTGCTGTCACTCGACTCACTGCTTACAATGGCTTCCTGAGATGTAAGTCCTACTTGTCAAGTAAAAAAAATGAAATATTCTTGTAAATTCAAATCCTGCTGGAATATAATGCTTAATCTTTAGTGTAACTACTGTTTTTAATTGTCACAGTCATATCTGATTAGAAGTTATCTTTCACAAAGTAAAATAATACCAGGGTTTTTTTGTCCATCTTCTAAAGATTTCAAGTTGTTTAAGTAGTTCATTTTGTGACACTGAATTATTTCAGCTTCTGTGTTTAATTTTAAGATTTCTGTATTTGTATTTGCAGTGGTGAGGTTAGCAGAGAAATTTACACAGCTGAAATTTGATGTAGACAGATTGAGAGATTAAATGATTGAGTTCCAGATAACAGAGAGCACAGATATCCCCAAAGAAAGGAAGGTAGACAGATTCTGGGGACTTGTGGGAAAGCAAGCAAGATTTAGGCACTTGTCATCATTAATGAAGGCACTTCTTTGCATCCCTCACAGCAATGCAAGCAGTGAGAGAAATTTCAGCATGGTTAGGAAGATTGTGACTGAGAACAGGATGAACTTGGATAACTCTACTGCATGCGCTCTACTGTCATGCAAAATTAACTACCTTGAACCTGCTCACAAATATTGTCCTTCTAGCAAAGTACTGGCTGCTGCCAAATCTGCATCCTAAGCTTACAACCAGAGCATCAAGGGCAGACAGAATGTTTGAATTTGATGGCTATGAATTTTGGTTGCCTCTGATGTCACCCAGACCTGGGACAAACATATTTACTCTTTGTAATAAAAGTTTAAATTACTATTTATTTTTTTCAGTTATCATTTTTTTTTTTTTTTTTTTCATAAAGTAAACATTATTTGAAAATAAACTTAAAACTGCTCTGTTCATGGCAGCAGGTGTAACTGGATATTGATGAAAGGCTAACAGGGACGGAATAATCTACAGCGCAATATCTCCCTTAGTTTGATAACTTTATGTTGACATGTATGCATGTCTCCTACCTGTCCGACACCAGTGGCTGCCCCGAAGCCTTCCAACCCTCCAAGCACCCCAGCTGCACCCAGAGCTTTTCACCTGAGAAACCCAATGGGCAACCCAACCTTCCAAAGATGGAGACATACGGTTGGCCCCCAGCTGGGTAAGGACCATTTCCCCTAACCCGATGCCTATACAGCATCAGGACATGACAGGTCCGACAGCACCTCCTCCCCCGCAATGTTTCCGGTGCCATGAGGTGGCCACATCGCCAGGTTCTGTCCAGCAGTCATGCAGTGTGATGTGGCCTCGATCTGCCCGACATCATAGATACTAAGACCCGGAAATTGGTCGGGAGGGGCCTTGTATCATTGATGTGAAAGTAGGAAAAGTGAGCACCCATGCATTAGTGGACTCAGGATGCGGTCAAACTTTCATTTGGAAAGCTCTCTTGTGGGGGTGTGGCTTGGCGGCCACAAGGATGTGGCCATCTCCTGTATCCATGGGGAAACGAAGTCATATCCTACACTTAAAACTGATTTAACAGTGGGAAAACAAGTGGACCGCATAATCATGGGCCGTGGCAGAAAGGTTGCCATATCCAGTAATTCTGCACCGGGACTAGACAAAATACAAAAAAAAATAGTTGCAGAAAAATTTACGCTAGTCCCCCTTACACACATAATTGTGGCAGAGCAGAAAACGGGAGATTCTATTGGCCGAATCTTCTCGTTACAGGCCAACACATTCCCTTCTCATTTTCGCCCAAGGAAAACAAAAAAGAGAGAAGGGCTGATAAATGGGAAATGGTTCTCAATGAGGCATGGTTGGGGGTTAGTTGCAGATTCTGCTTTACCAGTTAAACGACAGGGCAAAGGGGTTGGTGTGCAGTGTGACCTGCACAGCGAGGTTACTCCAGCCCCACTCGATATAACAGAAATCTGGAACCGGAATGTTGACCTAGAGTGGGAGCAGAACAATAATCCTACTCTGGTGAACATTCAGGTGAAGGCAGTTGACAGCACTTGTCCGCTTGCATCTACTGGTTACGCCATAACTGTGCAGTTACTGTATAGAGTATCCCAAGCTTCGGATACAGGACGGACTGTAACTCAATTATTGGTTCCTAAAGTCTTCCAATCTGAGGTGATGAGACTGGCACATGATATTCCCTTTCCCGGGCACCTCGGGTATGGTAAGACTATGGAACGTATATTGGCTTGGTTTTATTGGCTGGGTTTTATTGGCTGGGTATTTATGGCGATCTGAAGAGATAGACAGTGGAACGTCCCGAGTGTCAGTAGCGCCAGGCTGGGTTCGCCCCACTCCGTTGGTCCCACTGCCTCTTGTTGGTATCCCCCTTGAATGCATTGCTGTGCACATTGTGGGGGTGCTGAGTCCATCTGACTCCAGGTATAGCCACGTTTTAGTAGTGGTGGATTACGCGACGTGATACACAGAAGCAGTTCCACTGTGGTCCACAAGTGCAACAGCAATTGCCAAGGACTTCGTGCAGATTATGTCGAGAGCAGGGATTCAGAAGGAGATTTTGACTGATCAGGGAACTAACTTGGCATGTCACAGTGCCTGAAACAACTGACGGATGGGCTGGTGTAACCGTTTAATCAGACTTTAAAGCAGATGTTGAGACGACTTGTGGATGAGGAAAAGAATATTGGCCAGCATTGCTTCCCTACCTTGTCTTTTCAGTTCGGGAGGTGCCACAGAGCTCAACAGGGTTTTTACCCTTCAAGCTGCTGTACAGCAGACAACCCAGAGGCATTCTTGATCTGGTAAGAGAAAGGTGGGAAGAAAACTAAAGTAATGCTAAAAATGTAGTCAAACATGAACTACTACTGAAGGATCGTCTAGAATTGATCAAGCGACTGGCACATGAAAATCTGAAATTTTCTCAACATCAGCGCTGTGTAAGTGGAACAGTAGGCTCTTCACAGGATGTGCTGAACTTTAACCCCGGAGCGAACCGGAAGTTGGCCATCTTGGTGAGGAGCCAAGTTGTAATACAGCTGAATCCAATCTGTGCAATCATCACTATTGTATTTGCAGATTGGCTAGAACGTGGTGATGTGCTGATTGTGTGGGTGGGATTTAGTAGTATATTAGGGGTACAGCGAAAAAGGCCCACCCATTGCTGTTGGAACCTGTTTATGCCAAGCAATGCTGTGTTTGTTAATTTTGTCTCACAGGATACTAGTGCAACTTGGGAGAGAGAGGACTGGAGCTGAGACCTTTACTCAGCACACACACCAGCACCTTCCCTAGCATACCACGAACCTACAGAGCACAGCACAGTAGAACACGGAGCACTGCTATTGGAATTGCACTGTCGTCACCATTGTTGTTGAACTGTATTATACACAGTATCACTCTAATTAAAACCATTGCTGGTTAAACCTGGAATACCTGTGTGTGTGACGTCATTTCCACATTACCACTCACCATCCGTGACACATACCTAATACTTGAAACCTGTAAGCTAAGTAAGAAAAACTAAATAAAATCACGAAAGGTTTTTGAAAAAATTCAACTCACAGCAATGGAGTTTTAAGCACAGAGGGGGAAAGTGCACAAAGCCATTTACTTAAAAAAAAAGGTTAGGAAAAAAGAATAAAATGATGTTCCTAATAACCACTGCTATCCATTTCAAATGAATTTCTTCACAAAACATCTGTTTATCCCCAGCCCAATAAAGGCTGCTGCTGTTCTGTGTATTGCACTTCAAAACAACGGGTTGCAGTCCTGAAATAATAAGACACAGTTCGTAATTAATGAAACACAGTAGAACACACACAAAGACACATGTTCACAAGTCCAGTGATTGTTATTGTGCTCATGGTGAATATACACTTTTTGTGTACAATGGTGGAGTGTTGGGGCTCCCGAGTGGCACATCCAGTAAAGGCGCTCCGTGTGGAGTGCAGGATGTGTCCTATAGTCTGGACGTCACGAGTTCGAGTCCAGGCTACTCCTTTGCCGAGCGAGGTAATGGTGAGCTGAGCCTAAAAATAATTGGCCATTCCAAATTGGGAGAAAATAATAAAAATAATTGGCAACGACTAAATTTAAAATTGGTGCAGTGTTGTCCGGGTTTAGTGCTGGCTTGTAACAACAGCTCCGGATCGTGTTAGCTGTCTAATAAATAAAAGACAGTACAGTTAGAACCAACAAACAAACAAACAAACACTAGACACTCACTGTAATGTTTTGCTCGTCCTTTAGCGTTCTCTTAACCATAAACAAAGGGACAGATCACCTAGCCACGTCCCATTTATACCTTCAGTCACGCCCCCTTGGTTAGCGAGTGCAACCATTTATCCTCCAATCCATGGCTGCCACATCGCTTTCCCTCTGGAGTGATAACTTAAAGGGTACATAAGGACCTTTTTATTTTATTGTGTTGCATGTTCCCATGTGTTGATACAACCGTTTACGTAAGGTATGTGTATTGTTTTAATTTTTTTTTTACATTTTGACCACTTTTTAACATTTTTAAATTGCATTCCAAGATGGCTTCACATGTACCTGCATGGACCCCTCAGAACTACATTTCCCATCACCCTCCCGCTCACTGGTATCCATCACATACAGGCCGAGCAATGTGTTCCTCTGTTATGGTCATGGACTGACCGAGAGGAGTATAAAGAAACTGTGTGAGTGTTTAGTGTTGTACTCTCTGTCTATTAACTGTTCTTGTTTTGTTATTTGTAGACGGCTAAATATCTGTGAGTTGTCGCTGTTAAGCCAGCATCAAACCCGGAATGCACTGCACCACTGTATTCACTATTCAAGTATTTACAACACCACTTGCACCAAGAAGCAATCACTATTCGACTTGTGATCGTATGTGTGTTTAAAAGTGTGTGTCTTTATTGTTATTATTATTTCAGGACTGAACCCTGTGGTTTTACTGACTTTACACATAGTTAGTATTATTATTTAAAAGCAATTAATAAAGCTTAGTTTTCACCACTTGAACTGTTGTTGGACTGTTGTTTCTAATCACTGCATCACCGCTACACCTGTGCACTACAAACCACTTTGCCACAGTAACATACAATGTGCATCATATCTGAGATCACACATTGAACAGGACGGGGCACTGGGGAGTGTTGCAAACCAGGAAGCCAATAGACTGCTTTTTTCATTCTCCAAACATGCATTTATTCTTGGACTGGGACCAAACCCTCTGCCTCTGCAGTGACTGTCTCTGGTGATGCAATGTCTTTCACAGGGGAAGCTCGACTTTGGTCAGTTTCAGAGGTTCTGCGTGTTCTCATATCAGAGGGAAGAAATGTATATCATCAATACCCAGTCCTTCAGTTTCAGGACGACACAGCTTATATTAACTGAAAAAGTATTGTCCTGAAATAATAAAATATATTACATTACATTTAAAATTGAAACAGAAATTGATACAATCTGAATCTAAAAAACAAGAAGAATGCATGAGTTAACTCTGATATTTCATACCCATTCCAGGGTTAAGCTGTGAATATTGTATTATTACATTCTTCTTTGCCCGGTCAAATAAAAAGAATGATGTAGCAGTGAGGCTCTCCATGTTTATTTGTAAACCTGTATACTAACTCCAGTCAAACTAAACTGAACTGTTTACGCTTAAACACATATGGATTGTGTCAAAGACACAATGCAGGGACCAACTCACATAATGACAAAGTACACAATTAAACTTTACCTTGCTATAAGTGCCTCCCTTTCAGTAGGCAATAAAACATGTTCTAAAAATAAATGGTTTGAGTAACAACAACGCCAATAAAAAAAACACTGTGGTCCGGTGGTTAAAGCAAAGGGCTTGTAATCAGGAGGTCCCTGGTTCAAATCCCAGCTCAATCACTGACTCACTGTGTGATCTTGTGCTCTGTCTTGCGGGTGAGGCGTTGTTGTTAGTGACTCTGCAGCTGATGCATAGTTCACACACCCTAGTCTCTGTAAGCCACCTTGGATAAAGGTGTCTGCTAAATAAACAAATAATAATTTAGTGGCCGAGTTTTCTTTACATTTATTAAACGTTTAGTACTGTAGTAGTAAACCAAACAGAAGCGTGCACTTGTTAAAACCTGACACCCCTAGCAGCAATGCACAGCCACACTTTTGACTCAAGAATGACATAAAAAAGTACTGCAGGAGTCTGAATTGTTTTTGTATATTCTGCAAAATCAAGGCATACTTGCCAAGAATAGCAGAGGTAAATGTAAACCAATAACAGTAGCTGAAGGGCTACTGTGCAGATTGCCATGCTGTGTGTGTGTGTGGGTGTTTGGATTGCTTTCTGACACACTGTCACAATACTTACATTAAATTAGCCAGCATCTCGCTTTCCAGTCAACATCAGCTGGAATTTACACATACAAAGATTTTATGTTTAAAAAAAGGGGGGGACTAATTCACAGCTCTGCTGTACTAATTGCAGGACCTCTTCACCCAAACATTCCTGCAATCCACTTTCATGTATCGCTTTACCGTCTCCGAGACCAAAGTGAAACAGGAAATCCTCCCGTGCTGGCTTCCTATTTTGAATGAGTCAGCTCTTAATCCAGTTGAAAATGACGGACAGAACTGGTGACACAAAAGAACTGATGAAGCTTCATGAACTATGCTCCACTTTATTGGTTTTCAATTGAAGGCAATCACATTTAACGGATGTAATGTTTTTGTTTTTTTAACCACACTGAAAAATGTGGTACCTCCCTTGCGCACTTATTTGAAACAAAACAACTGAACAAGGCTTACATATTAAACTACTAGGTAGCAGTATAGTGATTCATGGTATATGTACTAGGTAAAGCTTTATATTGTGTGGCATAAATTAATATTAAAAAGATATGCAATTGCATATTAAATGAATGTTAAATAAATATTTAATAAATTTGCAATAGCTGGTATCTTGCTAAATGTTAACCAAATGTCTATTGAAAATGTAATTGCATATCACATCCATTTATATTATGTTTTGTTACACTTTACATGTTTTTAATTGAAAATATCTATTTAATATTAATTTATGCCACGCAATATAAAGCATTACCATGTACTACAGTATATGGGCTGTATGTATAAAAGTTTGATTTTAAATTGTCTTTTTGTATATGCTCAGTCAACATAAATTATACTTTTGTGAACGTAATATTCATGGTTCGTAAATATAATCTGAAAACTAGTTTAAATTACTTACATTGGACTTATACACTTTCACATATCTTATTTGTATGTAGCCTTATAATTTATGCTTGCTCCATGGTAGTGTAACTCCTGAGATGTTTCGTGGTTTATTACTTTTAACTATGTTACTTTTAACTATGTTACTTCAAGGTCAGAGGTTTTGTTGATTATTATTATTTGCCTTTTTCACATTGTGGTTCTTTGCACATAATTAAATAGCTGACATGTATGCTTCCTTTATTTGCACATGTGTCTGTAAAGGGCTATACAGTACATGCATCATGCTTATATTACTGTATGTGGTGTAACAAGGAGGTTTGGGCAGCAGAAATTCCTATACTTAATGTCTCTGTGTCCAAGATTCCAGGCAGACAAAGATGGCCGAGAGTTTTTAAACCCTGAAATGAGCTTTGAGATTTGGATGACTCTTAAAATGCATTTCAGGTGTTTTGTACAGCATAGGTGTACTGCAATATTCCCCTGAAAATGTGTGCAAAATATTTGCGAATTGCTGTGTTTTGCACAATACAGCAATTGAACAGTGGATTATATCTATGGCTGAGGATGACTTTCAAGCCCCCCTTGATGAAACAGCACCACCCCCATCCCCCACAGACACACCATGATAAGTAACTGGCCATTGTACATTGTTATTTTTCTATCGCTATTCCATTCATTATAATAAGCTTCTCAGTCCATGTGTCAATATTAAATAGATGTTGGGATTTTCATTTATGATCAAACATGGGAACTAGAATGCGTTACGCTCCCACTTAAATGCATTGAAGGTCCCAACACCAAAAATCGTACACCATGGCATTTGAAAACTCACAACAATACAATATGAATATGAAAGCTAAGTTGTACTTGAATATGGAAATGGTCACGTGCGGATCATGTACCTCAGTTTGACATCACGTAATATATGCCAATAAAGAAAGCTGGTTAAACCTCCATATTACTTAGAATTCCTTCGTAACCTCTTATGGAGCCCGCTACAGGTAAGTTAAATACGAAATAACAGCATTATGATTTAATCCCCAAACCTTTATACATACCGCCCTATATTGTTCAAACACAGACCAATAAAATGCAAGTTAACAAGTTTTTATATCGTATGAGAATCATAGCCTGTTATGAAGATAATGCTTATTGAACCTCTGTACTGGATGTGTCCTGTGGACCAATTATTAAACTATTTGATAATATGTAACACAATACACCCAGGGCTAGACAAACACAGGCTCAGGCTTAAAAATGTTCCCTAAGTGAAGTAAAATCCACACCACTTTCTCCCAGGTCCCATTTCATCTGTATCACGATTACAAAAGCTTTAGTTGTGCAACGAAGTCCATGAAAGACCAACTAACTGAACCTAGTTAAATTGTATTGGATTGAGACAAATTAATTCTTGCAAATACCTCTGATTGTGAAAGTAAAAGCAGTTTACACAGTAGCATTTGTCCTATATGATACAGTGCCTTGCGAAAGTCCCCCCTTGAACTTTGCGACCTTTTGCCACATTTCAGGCTTCAAACATAAAGATATGAAACTGTAATTTTTTGTGAAGAATCAACAACAAGTGGGACACAATCATGAAGTGGAACGAAATTTATTGGATATTTCAAACTTTTTTAACAAATAAAAAACTGAAAAATTGGGCGTGCAAAATTATTCAGCCCCTTTACTTTCAGTGCAGCAAACTCTCTCCAGAAGTCCAGTGAGGATCTCTGAATGATCCAATGTTGACCTAAATGACTAATGATGATAAATAGAATCCACCTGTATGTAATCAAGTCTCCGTATAAATGCACCTGCACTGTGATAGTCTCAGAGGTCCGTTTAAAGCGCAGAGAGCATCATGAAGAACAAGGAACACACCAGGCAGGTCCGAGATACTGTTGTGGAGAAGTTTAAAGCCGGATTTGGATACAAAAAGATTTCCCAAGCTTTAAACATCCCAAGGAGCACTGTGCAAGCGATAATATTGAAATGGAAGGAGTATCAGACCACTGCAAATCTACCAAGACCTGGCCGTCCCTCTAAACTTTCAGCTCATACAAGGAGAAGACTGATCAGAGATGCAGCCAAGAGGCCCATGATCACTCTGGATGAACTGCAGAGATCTACAGCTGAGGTGGGAGACTCTGTCCATAGGACAACAATCAGTCGTATACTGCACAAATCTGGCCTTTATGGAAGAGTGGCAAGAAGAAAGCCATTTCTTAAAGATATCCATAAAAAGTGTTGTTTACAGTTTGCCACAAGCCACCTGGGAGACCAAACATGTGGAAGAAGGTGCTCTGGTCAGATGAAACCAAAATCGAACTTTTTGGCAACAATGCAAAACTTTATGTTTGGCGTAAAAGCAACACAGATCATCACCCTGAACACACCATCCCCACTGTCAAACATGGTGGTGGCAGCATCATGGTTTGGGCCTGCTTTTCTTCAGCAGGGACAGGGAAGATGGTTAAAATTGATGGGAAGATGGATGGAGCCAAATACAGGACCATTCTGGAAGAAAACCTGATGGAGTCTGCAAAAGACCTGAGACTGGGACGGAGATTTGTCTTCCAACAAGACAATGATCCAAAACATAAAGCAAAATCTACAATGGAATGGTTCACAAATAAACATATCCAGGTGTTAGAATGGCCAAGTCAAAGTCCAGACCTGAATCCAATCGAGAATCTGTGGAAAGAACTGAAAACTGCTGTTCACAAATGCTCTCCATCCAACCTCACTGAGCTCGAGCTGTTTTGCAAGGAGGAATGGGCAAAAATTTCAGTCTCTCGATGTGCAAAACTGATAGAGACATACCCCAAGCGACTTACAGCTGTAATCGCAGCAAAAGGTGGCGCTACAAAGTATTAACTTAAGGGGGCTGAATAATTTTGCACGCCCAATTTTTCAGTTTTTTATTTGTTAAAAAAGTTTGAAATATCCAATAAATTTCGTTCCACTTCATGATTGTGTCCCACTTGTTGTTGATTCTTCACAAAAAATTACAGTTTCATATCTTTATGTTTGAAGCCTGAAATGTGGCAAAAGGTCGCAAAGTTCAAGGGGGCCGAATACTTTCGCAAGGCACTGTATATCTCATAAGACAGGTCCTAATGAAATATGTATACACACAAAATTAGATTTGTCTCATAAGACTAGAGACTTCTGCTTCATAAAACTATTAAACACTATATTTATTTATTTCTATGTTAAACTAAAACCATTTGAAAATGTAGGGGTTTTATATGTCACAAGTATTTGTAATTACTGTAAAAATATTGAGCTACTTGTCTAATGAAGGTGTTTTCAGTGTTCGAACCAAATACCTTTTTTTTGTAGAAAGTATCCAGAAAATTTTAGATATTTTCTATTTATTCCACTTATTTTGCTGCAATCCATCTCTTATGTAGGCTCACAAAGTGGGCTTTATACAGCGAAACTGGAGTATCAAACTTTTGGCTTGGGTTGTGGTTGCTCCTAGCAACGGCCACTTTAGGGAAAACTTAATATTCATTTGGTTACTTGGAATGTGAGCTTTGGATCAACAGTATGGCAGTGGCAAAAACAGGTCTTAATCTTGTTATACATTCTTTAAACAAGACCTGCTTTAATTTGTGTGAACAGCACCACAATACAGGATCTGCTGTGCAGTATATTACTCTCCAGAAAACACACACGACCACAAGAGTAGCAATATTAATAACAGTGCATAAGAAACACCTTGCTCACTTAAGTATTCAGTCAAACTACTGCTCTAACAATGACCTGCGCAGTTACAAAATTGCTCATCTTTGGTTTTACTCTTGTATTTCAACATCTTTTATTCGTTTGTATGTTGTTGTTTATTTTTCGCATCACTTCTCCTTAACAAAGCAAGAATGTCAAATTCGAAACAAGAATGTATTCTTCAAGTTAAGTGAAAATACTGTGAGTAAGAGACGTAATCTCTTGGTTTACAAATTACTTTTTTTAAATACAGTAATTATTTCTTTTCTTTTCCTGTAAACATCAAACAGTATTCTTTAGGATACACTTGAAAAAATAATTTTAAAAAAGTGTGTTACACATTCCAAATAGCTTTAATTTAAATCATACTGTTTAGACAGCAACTTGAAAGAATTCCTTAAACCAACACTGTGGCTTTAGTAGCTTCAGTTTGCAGACATTTTCTAAAATGTGGGTCTGACAGAATTAAGCAGATATTTCAAAATTAGCACACTTGACAGATACCAGAAATACACCACTAGCCAGGTTTCACTAGCCAAAAATCAGGTTTTGAATTACATTATACACTGTGATGGCTCAGTCATTAACCGGACAGTTGTATTTTCAAGGCCGCTGACAGAACTGCAGACAACATTTTGCAGTGGTACGGCTCGCAAGGTATGCCGTTCATTTAAATGATGGTTGCTGACAGGATTGAGAAGAAACCAAGTAGGCCGGTACAATCTGTGGGAACGCAATATAAATAATTTCAAAAGAAAAAAGCTGTATTCCTGACCCTTAATGATCTAAATCTATGTTTTGCTTCACACTAATTGAAAACTAGTGATTCAGTGGCTCAACTTTGTTGTTCAAGTGGAAATGGCTATGCAGAGCAGTATTTCAAGCAGTTGTATAATTGGCAACAAACCTATTCCAAATATGACTTATTTTTTAAAAGGAAAATCTTGAATAATAGCCATTGCGATCTAATAAAGGATTCTCATCTTTATGATGAATGTTATAGGTATGAAAATGCAACTATTGACTATTAAATAGTGTAGCATTGCAATGTTTATTTTTCTTTGCCAATATAATAATTTCAGAGCTATAATAATCAGCAAATAGGCAAACATACCAAGTAGGCTATTATGTGAAGTGCTTGAAAAGATTCCAATTTTAGACAAGATAGAAAGAACTCAACAATGGTCAATGATATCTGCTGAACAAGTCTACTCCCGTGTGACCTTTGTCTAGTACAATGCTTCAGTTAAGTTTTATAAGTCAAATATATTGGCTTTGCCCATTTATTTCAGATAGTATAATACTTAGCAGTTTGATGCAATAAATCATTTGGCCTGATTAGCCAATAAAGAATTGCAGTCACTATGCTTTACTTAAAATGTACGATCCTGCAATTTTTAATTAGCACAGCATATCCAAATAGAAACATCCCGGGTACGCTCCCGTGTCAAGTTCATTTAGAAGAGCAACACAAAAAGGGATAGTGACAGACAGCCACCCATTCCCTGCCATTGATTTGTTGTCTTGTATTAACGTAGCTATTTGGAGTCATCACTATCCAAGCGAGACTGCTCACACAGGACTTTCACAACCCTTACTGTTCCAATTTATCATCCAAGGGCTTTACACTTCAATTTAGTTCTCAATCTCGTCACAAACCGGTTCTTGATGGGAACTGTTCAGTTAACTGTACATTTTAACTTATCTAACAATATTAAGAAAGTGTGGTTTGCAGTGTTTATATAAATCTGAACTCGACTCTGTAATTGTATAATACATTATGTGTGAGTCACTTTTGCTCCACATGTTTATGAAAAAAAAAAAAACATTTAGTGACATTTAAACTTTTACCAACCACAGGTTTAATTATTTTATTTAGCAAAGCAAACAGTTGCTTTTAGCCAAGCCACTAAATATGATATTAAAATACAAAAACAAAAACAGGAAGAGCATCAAGTATAAATTTCACCATGAAGCAGCTTTTCCTAAATCTGTTTGGATATTCTGAGGTTGACCAGCAATTGTTCCGATTGCTTTAATGCGGTTTTAAGCTACAGCAACAGTTTAGCAAACAAGCAATGTCACAATCGGCTAAAATGTTTTTGTCATTTAAAACTGGCCTCATACATGCAGACTATTTTCCGGTACTGGAGTTCAGATTTACCTCTGGCTCTTCGTTGTGGTGGCAAGCATCTGCTGCAGTGTATGTCCCCTGTTTGTAAATACTGCTACTGTAATACTGCATTTAAAAAAAATAATAATTATATTCAGAGTTCACATGGTTGCTTATTACAGTCATTATGTTAAAGGAGACATGTAACCATAAATAAACAATGCCTGCAATTACATAAACAGATGCCACAACTTTGCCCAAGGCTAGTTAACCATGGCTCGAGATTGGGGCAGTCCTAAATCATTTTGTTATTTATGTGAAACAATTTTGTTGCATCCAGCTGTAAACAAAAAAAAGGCATTAAAGTATGACAAAAGTCCTGTATCACAAGGTGCTTAAGGTTTACTTTATACTGTCATGAATCACTCTCAATAACTCATGCCCACTAGCGCTTACTTAACTGCTCACAATATTTTAAAATAGACTACTTTGTTAATTAAACCGGGATCTTGGATTCCAACACAAAGCAATAAAGAAAGGCAAATACTTTCAGCTGCTGAAATGTATTGCAATGTTTTAAAGATCCCAATCTTTAATAGAAAACGCTTTATAGTTCTGTGTTATTGAAATTACATATTATTTATTTTAATTCATAAACTGCATATGGCACTGACACTGTAAATTTGTTTTTAATAATCAGCATGAAATGCATACATATTTGATTGGGGGTTCAGGTCAGAATTTATATTTTTAAAAAAAGCACCATACGGTATGATGTGTTTTCATAGAACTGTGTGAATCAGGTCACTGTAAACCTTTTTTTCTGGTTTATCCTGCAGATTTGGATTACGAGGGGTCATGCAAAACCTGTAACAGTACAGTAGAGGCTCAAAGTGGTTTCATTACAGTGAAATGAGTCTGTAACTCTGCCAGCTGAATTCACAGATGTCGATTTGCACTAATCTTGAACTACCTTACCCACAATCAACCAAGGACGGTCAAGTTCGGT
Organism: Acipenser ruthenus; assembly: GCF_902713425.1. Lineage (NCBI taxonomy): Eukaryota > Metazoa > Chordata > Actinopteri > Acipenseriformes > Acipenseridae > Acipenser > Acipenser ruthenus. Next base: position 26,300,579 of record NC_081193.1, read on the forward strand.
GTCTGTGAAACTTGTAATGTTTTCAATTATCTAATTAATATTTACTCTATTATAAGATCGTGTCTTTAACCTCAGCAATAATAATAAGAAAGCAAAAACTAAGCCAGGAGAGCTGTGTTGTCCGGTCAGGATCATGGAGATTTCTCATAATGCTCAACCTGTAGTGTGACTGAATAATCCAGCACTAAAGTCTCAAACTCTGAACCTTCACAAACTTTTTTTTGTTTTGTTTTGTTTTTAAACATTTACAGGTTTTTGTATCCTTTTAGAAAGAAATGGTGCGATAAAGTTTTGTAAATCTGGTCTAAGATTTAGTTACAAGGTTTATTTTCATGAAGAGGGTGCTTATTCCTTAACCAAGTGGTCAGACATGAAATATCCTCCAATAGGTCGTGGGAGTTTCAACTACAAACATGGTGGCAATAAAAATCACTGCAGGATACGCACGGAGCTGGACATCTGCTGACACAGAGGCTCCCAAGAGATAATTAATACATGTGTCAGGAACAACCAAAGACCCACGTCTTTTCTCCCGGCCAGAGGAATCCGATTTTCTACATTTCATTGCAGTAAATAATACTCTTGAATACTTAAACAGTCTGGTGATAGCAGTTTTACAATGGGAATTGTAAAACTGTTCATTTCAGCAAGAACGGTGTGGAGATACTGTCTCTTAGTCATTGAGAAATACAACAACAACCACACCACCCCTCCCTTCCCCATCCAACTTTTAATTTAATGTGTGTTTTTATTGTATGAATCCCAATGAAAAAAAGCATTTTAAATAGCAAAAAAAGATTACATGAAACATTAAAAACAACATCATACAAGAATGCAGTATTTCCAAAACACATTGAAAATGTCACGTTTGTTTACATGATTAATGTGTTTCCTTAGTTTTATCATTGACTGTTAAAGATGACAAACTACAAGTTTACTTAAACATATTCTATACATACACCCTTGTATTTTTTCACAAAACAAAAGAAAACACAGAAACAAGCTATTTTTTTAATTACATAAAACATTTTTTGAACCACTTTAAACTGTTTAAATATTCCTCCGCTACAACAAACAGAAGCTTGCAAGTATGTACTAACATAAATCCACGGTCACTGCTGTAAATACAAAAATACAGCCATCGTCATGGTGAAAACAGAGACCATCATGGCCACCAAGTGTGTACAAATGGTACTAATAGGCATAAAAGGTTTAAACAATTATATTTAATTACAAGAGAGAGATGCACATCATTTTTTTGCACAGATATCAAATGTGCACATAACATTTTAAGTTCTCCAATTCTGATTCTGGTATATCCCATGACCCACAGTACTATAGATCCTTTCATCTATTTTTTATTTTGTTTTATTTAGTTTTTTTTACCAGGAGCACACATTTGGTTCTGAGTAACAAACTGATGAGCTTCAGCCTTTTACACATTAAGAACTTACATAAACATTTTCAAGTAAGCTCCACCTATATAGTAACTCTCCCCTGCAGGATAAGCTGCTGTAGGGTTTGGGAGTGTACTGTATGCAAAGAAATGCAAAAACCTGGTGTACCCACAATGTTTGTATCCAAATATGATTTTATAATTCAGACGAATATTTTAATATGCGCTGGAAGTTGTAATTATACACATTCCTATACTGTTCATGAGAAAGAATTCAGCTCTGCGATATATTTAGCATTTTGCAAATAGTGGAAGTCACCATGGTGGATATGCTTCTGGTGTTGTTTTAACTTTTTTACTATGAGTGAATATTCTGGTATGTTGAAATAAAATAAAAACTATTTCTTGATTTTTCATATATATATATATATATATATATATATATATATATACACACACACACACACACACATACATATATACAGTGCCTATAGAAAGTCTACACTGCCTTTCAAAATTATCACCTTTTGTTGCCTTATAGCCTGGAATTAAAATGCATTAAAATAGTTTGTTTTTTCATTTATCTACACAGTCTACCCTACAACTTCCAAGTGAAAAAAATATTCTAGAAATTTGTAGAAAATTAATTAAAAATAAAAACTGAAATAGCTTGGTTGGATAAGTGTCCACCCCCCTTGTAATAGCAATCCGAACTTAGCTCAGGTGTAACCAATCGCCTTCAAAATCACACACCAAGTTAAGTGGCCTCCACCTGTGTTAAATTGTAGTGATTCACATGATTTCAGAATAAATTCTGCAGTTCCTGTAGGTTCCCTCTGCTGGGTAGTGCATTTCAAAGCAAAGACTCAACCATGAGCACCAAGGCGCTTTCAAAAGAACTCCGGGACAAAGTTGTTGAAAGGCACAGATCAGGGGATGGGTATAAAAAAATATCAAACTTGAATATCCCTTGGAGCACGGTCAAGACGATTATTAAGAAGTGGAAGGTGTATGGCACCACCAAGACCCTGCCTAGATCAGGCCGTCCCTCCAAACTGGATGACCGAGCAAGAAGGAGACAGATCAGAGAGGCCAATGGCAACTTTGCAAGAACTACAGGCTTTTATGGCCAAGACTGGTCAAAGTGTGCATGTGACAACAATATCCCAAGCACTCCACAAATCTGGCCTGTATGGTAGGGTGGCAAGAAGGAAGCCATTACTCAAGAAAGCCCACCTTGAATCCTGTTTGAAGTATGCAAAAAAAACATGTGGCAATGTGGCAAAAAGTTTTGTGGTCTGACGAAACTAAAATGGAACTTTTTGGCCTAAATGCAAAGCGTTATGTTTGGTGTAAACCCAACACAGCGCATCACCCAAAGAACACCATCCCTACTGTGAAGCATGGTGGTGGCAGCATCATGTTATGGGGATGTTTCTCATCGTCAGGGACTGGGGCACTTGTCAGGATAGAAGGGAAAATGAATGGAGCAAAGTACAGAGAAGTCCTTGAGGAAAACCTGCTGCCCTCTGCAAGAAAGCTGAAACTGGGACGGAGGTTCACCTTTCAGCAGGACAACGACCCAAAGCACACAGCCAAAGCTACACTGGAGTGGCTAATGAACAAAAAGGTAAATGTCCTTGAGTGGCCCAGTCAAAGCCCCGACCTAAATCCAATCGAAAATTTGTGGCATGACTTGAAGATTGCTGTCCATCATCGCTCCCCAAGGAACTTGACAGAGCTTGAACAGTTTTGTAAAGAAGATATCTAGGTGTGCAAAGTTGGTAGAGACCTATCCCAACAGACTCACAGCTGTAATTGCTGCCAAAGGTGCTTCCACCAAGTATTAACTCAGGGGGGTGGAGACTTATCCAATTATGATCTTTCAGTTTTGTATTTTTAATATATAATTTTTTTCTCAATAAAAACTTTTTTTCTGCTTAACAGTGTGGAGTATGGTGTGTAGATAAGTGGAAAACAATCATCATTTAAATGCATGAAACTCTGAGGCACTGACACAACAAAATGTGAAAAAAGCCATTTCAGGAGTTGTCTGTGTTGTCATTTCAGGAGTTACATGTGGAGAGGAAAACAAATGTTTGGATTGATTGTCCAAAAAGCTAATTTGTTACCGCAGAACCTAGTAAAACCCAAATTACAAATGAGAACAGTATCTAAACTCATGCTACCTACCTAACACTGTAATAGGAATTTTACCTGCCTGTATTTTTAGCTGAACATTTCTCATAATCTCAATGTATTGTTCGAGCATACATTTACATGGACCATGCCCTTTAAACAGCATGCTCTTTCACTTAACATGTGGCAAGTCTAACAGGAAAAAGAAAGACTGCTGCACTTCCTATTAAAAGCCACAAAATACGTGAGAGCTTTTGAGTTAGCAGTGTTGTGAAATGCACAGTGCAATGAAGGGATCAATGTTGAAAAACACTTTAATGCAACGCTACTGTCTTAGACAAGTCAGTTAGCCTGTACATTGCTTATTTTATGAATATGAATGTCTGTGCCTTTGCTGTTTTCACCAAAGCTGTTGGCCCCTATTTGCAGAGCTTTTGCTCTTGAGTTATTTTTTATTCACTATTAAGTGTGTTTTTATGAATAAAATACAGTTTGAGATTCATTAAATCCTAGGTTTTTGCTTGTTTGTCAGGCCATAACAGTTTGATGATGTCAGGCCATAACGTTTTTTATTCATAAAAACAGACATTATTTTAGTAACTCAAGCCTGAAGAATGCCTCTTTCCTCTTGTACAGTTAACATTTATATGACAACAGTTGATGAATTTGACCCATAACAATCATAATGTTTCCTTAACCATTGTAGACCTGAAGGGGATTTTTCTGTACAAAATAACAGAAGCTACAACAGAGCCAAACCCAAGAAAAAACTGAAGAAATACCATACATTCTACATAAAACCAAGTTAATAACCCAATAGAAAAATATTATGGGAAATGTTATATATTAAAATAGATTTTCCAAGAGCTTAGGCCAAATGTATTGGTCTAATAAAAGTGTTTAGACAACAGAAACTGTATTCATAGGCCTATCCTTTTTAATATGTATTAAGGAAAAGCAGCTATAAAATGAAATTATGTCTGCAAGCACAGGAAAGTCTTTTTTAGATATTTGCTGACGGTAAAGAAGAAAAACAAGGGGCTCCCGAGTGGCGAATCCAATAAAAGCACTCGCTAGAGTGCAGGATGCGCTCTATAGCCTGGACGTCGCGAGTTCGAGTCCAGGCTATTCCACAGCCGACCGTGGACGGGTGCTTCCAGGGGGCAGCGCTCAATTGGCCGAGGGGGGAGGGAGGGTTAGGTCGGCCAGGGTGTCCTCAGCTCACCGCGCACCAGCGACCCCTGTAGTCTGGCCAGGCGTCTGCGGGCTTGCCTGTAAGCTGCCCAGAGCTGCATTGTCCTCCGACGCTGTTGCTCTGAGGCGGCTGCACGGTGAGTCTGCAGAGTGTAAAGAAGCGGGCGGCTGACGGCACACGCTTCGGAGGACAGCGTGTGTTCATCTTCGCCCCTCCCAAGTCAGCGCAGGGGTGGTAGCGGTGAGCTGAGCCTAAAAAATAATTGGGCATTTCAAATTGGGGAGAAAATAATAAAAACTAATTGGCAACGACTAAATTATTAAAAAAAAAAAAAAAAAAAAAAAAAAAACCAAGAAAAACAAAACCAGAATACGAAATGTACACCACAGTCTTTCATCTCAAGCCCCACTGTGTAAAACCTGTTTAGAAAAACACAGCACTGATCAGCCTCTTTAGCTATACATAGCAAATACACAACCACCTTTCAGATGAAAGACTGCACAGACATGAACCAGCCGCAGTCCTTGCTTTGCAGATTTTAATAACGAATCTCACCACTGTCTGGCTACTTGAGTTCATATTCATAAGCCATTTGCAGGTTACCTCTGAAGAAGGTACAGGAACAAGAAACTAAATCTGTGTTTCTAAGGCCGCCAGTGTTTAGATAATTAACATTGGGCCTTCTGTGAACCAAGTTTAAGAAAATCAAACATCTACAAGTGTGAGAATCTTGTGTGTGTTTTTCAGGGCCTTATTTAATTAAAACAACAACAGTATTTAGATCTGCAGCTGGTTAGATTAGAATAGATTCCATTATGTTTAGTTAAAATAAAAAATAAAAAAACAGTCTGAGAACACTGACAGCTTAAATATATAAATAAAATGAAGAACACCTTCATAGCCATGGCCTAACAGTATCTTCATACATTGCTCACTGGAACTGACGACCAGCCTTATAATGTGTCGAGTTGGGTGACCAAGTTGTATAAGCAAAATATTAAGTAGGTCAATATTAAAGAGTAAGTAGCGGGGTTCCTGATTTCAAACCCCAGTGCACTAGAGCAGACATTTTGAAAAAAGCTTTGAAACAGACTTTACAATTATAAGTGTAAAAAGTTGTCAGGATGTTAACAATGAAAAGAAAAATTACAGGTACGTTATTTTTTGTAACCCTGCTACTTACTCTTTAACAGTATCCAAAATGTGCTTGTGCAAATTGTTAAACATCTGCTGTCTGCATCTATTTAATCTTTTATTAAAGAGGGCATCATCCTGTACAAAGGTTAAATGGAATTTTCAATCATGTGTTACCATTTAAAGACAGAGCCTTGTAATTGATTTCTCTGATTAAATAGTATAGTAATTTATTAACCATTTTAACTTGTGTTTGCGTGTGCGGTAACCTAAGAATATTGAATCCCCAAATCTCTGACATGAGAAAAACGATTTTCAAACTGATTTCTAAGTGGCAGAACTTGCCAAGAATGAACGGTAGAAAGCACAAAATGATTGTGATTACTCTGCCAGGGCTAGAGATACCCAAGCAGACTATGGCTTTGAAAGCACGTATCCTTTTTATTTTATTTTTTTTTTGTCTGACATACTTGTAAGGATAAGAGAATTGTTAGTAATCCCGACAGGTAAGCTGAATAGACATGCTGTTTTTGGCATGAGCGGACACCCAAGATCTGCTCATAAAGAATGTCTCATTCCGATACAGAGCAGTGCTGGAAGAAAAAAAAAAAAAAAAAAAAGACAGCTAACTCTCTTCAGCTTCAATAAATCTACAATACATGGATACAGTATGAAGTCAGTCAAGGCAGTGTTTAGTCAGGTTGTTTAATTTACAGTATTTTATCTTAGAAATTACCCAAGTGGAGAAATATAACCTTAGTGAAATATTGAGTTCTGTATTATGCACTACACCTCTATTGAAGTACAAGTGGAATGTCACATTCAAAGCTCCTAATGGGTTTGAATAAGATCACAAGTGTAATCTGTAATGTTTGGAAGAAGCAAGTACAGCTATGGGCAAAAGTTGTGCATCACCCTATAGAATGAACACATTTTGCTTTTGAAAAACTGAAAACTGTGACATTTCAAAATCAAACATGAAATACTACACTAACATTATGGTTTCCAGTAGACTTTTGCACCATCATTTTGTAGCATCTGATTACATGATGTTAATAAAAGATCTAAATTATGTTCATATAGTTTTTTTTTTATGTCTCAATCCTAAAATTGAGACTGTACAGCAAAACTTTTGGGCATTGCTGGACAGTCAAATTGTCAATGTGTTTAAACGATACACATGTTTAATGAGCACAGACATACTGAAGATGTGTCTTTGTGCAGTCTGGTTAAAATAATGGAAAATAAATATTATACATGCAATATATGGATCCCACGCATTGGTATCTACAGCTTTTTACATGATCCCATATTTTGGGGGCCTCTAGAGACCCTTGTCATTACAACACACACACACATAGCAAGTCACTAACCACAGGTTCGTTTCTCTATAACGGTGCAGTAGATTGAGTAAGAAGCAGCTGCTTCCGACCTATCTTGGGTGTTTCGCAAAACCTTTTGAGATTCTCACGAGCATCGTTTATGTGTTGGTTTTCAGGTATCTCATAAGGGAGCAATTGGCAAAAACTATTGCCTTCAAGTGGGTGTAGATTGTAGCTTAATTAAAGGGTGCAATGGGTAAGAACATAAGAAAGTTTGCAAACAAGAAGAGGCCATTTGGCCCATTTAAATTCAACACTTTTCACTATTTATCAAGCATTTTGTTGGCTTTTTTTATAGCTTCCCCACATTGTCTAGATGAAGACATTTGAGTCAAAATAAACTCCTAGGTCTTTTTCATAGATTCCTTCTTCAATTTCAGTATCTCCCATATGGTATTTATAACGCACATTTTTATTGCCTGCATGCAGTACCTTACACTTTTCTCTATTAAATGTAATTTGCCATGTGTCTGCCCAGTTCTGAATGCTGTCTAGATCATTTTGAATGACCTTTGCTGCTGCAACGGTGTTTGCCACTCCTCCTATTTGTGTCGTCTGCAAATTTAACAAGTTTGCTTACTACACCAGAATCTAAGTCATTAATGTAGATTAGGAATACCAGAGGACCCAATACTGATCCCTGTGGTACTCCACTGGTTACCTCGCTCCATTTTGAGGTTTCACCTCTAACCAGTACTTTCTGTTTTCTACCTGTTAACCACTCCCTAATCCATGTGCATGCATTTCCTTGAATCCCTACTGCGTTCAGTTTGAGAATTAATCTTTTATGCGGGACTTTGTCAAAAGTTCTTACTTGTGCATTTAGGTTTATTGAGACCAGCAACCACTGCAGAAAAGTATACATTACTATGATATACTAATACCCTGGTGCCAAGAATAGATGGGAAGTCTGAAGAAAAAAGGTATACAGTTTATGTTAGTAAATTGTGTCCAGGTAGTAGAAGCCAATAATAAACTCATGCTCTTATGGCATTGTGACATTCAGGTCTATACAAGTAGGTCAATAGCCACGTGGCAGGTTGGCTTCGTGGTGTGATGTCACAGACCTGGAAGTAGACAGACATGGACACAGACAGCACTGGTACAAATATGCTGGCACGCAGATATTAATAATAAATAAACACAACGTTTTAACCCTTTGCAGTCCGATGTCGGACCAGGTCCGACATTACAATGTTTCCTTTCCGGTCAAGCACAGGTCCCTAGTCGTTTATTCTCTGGAAAAAGCAGAGAAAAGCTTTCAATGGCCGAGTGAGGCCAATAGAAGCCGAAACAAAAACTGAAGCGGATCTGAGCAATACGCATAGTCCCTTCACCACAGACATAACACGGACATAAACAAACAAGACCGCTGCTTCCTCATCCAGTGCTCAAAGAAAATCGTGGACATTTGCCAAGCTTTTTGAGATGTTATAGTAATAAAAGAATAACTTGGATAGCATTATTGAGGAGTTTGGTGATAAAACGAGTGATCTGGAGATGATTTATCAGTATGCACTACTATGAAGAGATATGTGATAAATGCAGCTAAAAAGGTGTGGGGCAGGGCTGGAGATGCAGTACTGAGTGTCCTGTTGATATGCAGTGCCTTTTAAATCTCTTTTACTGTGAATAAAATTACTTTTAAACAGCTTGTGTAAAATAAACAGCTTGTGTGAAAATAAATTGGACCTGACGCGCCTTACAGGTGCTGAATAAATGGACCGCAAAGGGTTAACAAAACAAAACACTCAAAATAAATGGCATGATGGCCAAAACAGACAAAGACAAAATCAAGCACAGACCTGCAACAAGTATTGTGCTGAACTGTATGAGCACGAGTAGCAATTGTTTTCTTTAGTTTTGATTCTCAGCTTCGTCTCTCTCCCGTTCTTTCTCCCTGAACGCACTCCACCTCGCTCAGTCACAGCTGCAGGTTTTTATACATGTGACCATCTCCAAATTAGCAATAAATTAATCAATCTGGAGACGGTCACATTCTACATGAGTTTCTAGCAGGGAAAGTTTTTAACTCCTTCCCTGCCAAAAAGAAACCCCCCCATCAATAAATAATAACTTGTTTTTAACACAAATACATTTAAATCATAATACAAAATACACACATGGGTGGGGTGTACCCCATCACAAGCCATCATTCCAAAAATTGGAAAATAGCCAATTCTTTTGTCTAAATTATTGTCCCTAAAATCCTAAACTCTCTGCACCCAAAAACTACTGAAACAGGTGTTTTGGAGCACCGACAGGACACTTTGGGTACTCTGCATATGGCTAGCACATGCTACTCCTATCAGTACCTTGCACTAAATGGTTCAGGAAAGCATCTGTACTCTGAAAAATGAAAGTTTGCACCTTTACAATGAAGTAGCACAGTGCAGTAATTTATAATACAACAGAAGCCTTGTATACATTTTACTTGGCACATCAACAGCTTAATCACTTAAGCCTAAATCAGAATGCTTTATAATGCTGTACAATAACTGAACTCTTAAGGCAAGCATGGGCTGCCATAGGGAGGACTGAGAGAGTTGTGATCAGAGCAGAGAATAGAGAGCACAACCTAATTTAATCAAGCACACAATCCAACCCAAAGAGGGAGAACAACAAAGATCTGAGATTAACTTCCTTTCGAGCCACCCTGCACACAGCAAAATGCAGCAGAGATAAGTTTCTACTGTAGAGCATCACATGCAAGCGGCTAGCTGGCATTGCACTGCTTGCATCTTTTCTGCTCTCTCATGCTCTGCAATCACAGGCACAAAATAAACACTGAGAAAGTGAAAATGTCCTATAAGGTACTATTTTACTTGGCAGAATATCTTCTGCAATTCTGTGATCATTAAAATGCTTGGTGGTGCATTAACACCCACCAGTATCTCCTGTTCAGTATACTCCAGCAGATTTTATCTGTAGACCTTAGCATCCTTGAGTATTTTATACAGTCCAGTGGATTTTAATTACGATATTTTCTTAATTACTTTATGTTTGTATTCAGCAATACTTCTCAGTCACATATCAATCTGACTTTTATATTGTTTTGTTTTCTACTAGCACTCTACGGCCGGAAATTCAATTTTAATTATGGCACTGCTATCATAAGAACATAAGAAAGTTTACAAACAAGAGGAGGCCATTCGGCCCATCTTGCTCATTTGGTTTTAGTAGCTTATTGATCCCAAAATCTCATCAAGCAGCTTCTTGAAGGATCCCAGGGTGTCAGCTTCAACAACATTACTAGGGAGTTGGTTCCAGACTCCCACAGTTTTCTGTGTAAAAAAAAGTGCCTCCTATTTTCTGTTCCGAATGCCCTTTATCTAATCTCCATTTGTGACCCCTGGTCCTTGTTTCTTTTTTCAGGTCGAAAAAGTCCATTGGGTCGACATTGTCAATACCTTTTAGAATTTTGAATGCTTGAATCAGATCGCTGCGTACTCTTCTTTGTTCAAGACTAAACAGATTCAATTATTTTAGCCTGTCTGCATATGACATGCCTTTTAAACGAGGAATAATTCTGGTTGCTCTCTTCTTTGCACTCTTTCTAGAGCAGCAATATCCTTTTTATAGTGAGGAATCCAGAACTGAACACAATATTCTAAATGAGGTCTTACTAATGCATTGTAAAATTTTAACATTACTTCCCCTGTTTGAATTCAACACTTTTCACTATATCCGAGCATTTTGTTGGCCTTTTTTATCCTTGTAGTGGATAGAATTACACAATCTAAAACAAGAAACCTCACTGGTTACTTCTCAGGCCGTTAATTTTCTAGAAATGTCGGTACAGAACAAAAGTTTCAATAAAATAAACAGAACACAGGTAATACCATTCTAAATGGCTTTGTCTTCGAGTATTTGGCCACTGTTTTCTCGGCATGATTTTCTGGGTGGCTATGTTGCATTTCATGTACAGTATTTGGTTAGTAGAAGGTACAGTACATAGCATGTATATCTAACTACAAAAGAATAGGATTGTTGAACACTGTAATATGGCTCTGTTTTATTTCATACAGAGCAATAAAACAAATAAATAAACCAATACCAATGCTACTACTACTACTACTAATAATAATAATAATAATAATAAATATATTTTCTGCTAAACTGTACTTTACCATTAATGTCACCAGAGGGCTTTTCAACTTAGGGCACTATAACAAACCCTAGTAAGGACAGTAGAGTCCTTTCATTCTTCAGCTGACGACTATGGCAATGATACACTGAAACCCATGCAGTCTACTGCAATATAGCAGTGCTACTTTTGGAACATGCTACTATGTTGCGAATTACTTCATTTTATAGCAAGGCAAAACTACAAGTCTATAACATGCTTAAAGGTACGAAATAGACAAAATACATCCGACTGAACTCTAAAATGTATGTCACTGGATCATCAACTTTTTTTTGAAGCCAGAAACTTCACTTCAGTGTGTGTGTGTGTGTGTGTGTGTGTGTGTGTGTGTGTGTCTGTGTGTGTGTGTGTGAGTGGTGTTGTTGTAATACATTTTTTAAATATATATATATATATATATATATATATATATATATATATATATATATATATATATATATATATATATATATATATATAAATTCTTACTTAAACAGAAACATTCTTCTTATTCCACAACTAGGTTTACCTGGAGGATAACTACACACTCAAAAATTTTAATGAAATGGAACTTTCACTATAGCCTTTTTGCTAATATTAGTAATGTAATCTATACAATAGGGCAGGGTTATCGAGACTACTGCAACAAGTTAAGAGGTATGCGGGTTACTTGCACTCCTGCTTAGTGTGGCTTTCTGTGTGTTTAGTTATGGTTTTAATTATCCAGTACTTACACAAATGCGTGATAGATGAAAGCCCATCCCCGGGGTCTCTCCAGCACGTTATACAGACAGTTTTGGAGTTTCCGGTAGCGGACGTTCCTCCTGCCGCTCTGGCTATTGCTGTACGAGATCGGTTTTCCAAGCAGGCTCAAGCGGGCTCCTTGCTTCCCTCTCTGACTTTCTGGACCTCCTCCACCTCCTACACCTGTGATCGATGGCGGCGAGCTGGTACCCGCCAGCAGCAAGCCGTCCACCGCTTGCGCCGAGTTCTTCATCCTTCGGCCAGACTCCACATCCTTCATGCAATACACTTCAGCGCGGTGCCCAGGTGAGTTTTTCATCCAGAGCCCAGAGCTGCCCTCATCTCCGCTGTGGTTGCGGGGCATCGCATCATCAGCTGTGGCTGGGGTGGTACTTCGTGCTTGAGGGCATGCAAATAAATCGACTAACCACAATCAAATTATGACGATTCAACTTTAGATTTTATTAAAAACCGATCAATGGTTTTTTTTTTTTCTCAAAGGCTCAGCGTCAGCCCGTTTTATTCCGAGATTTGGTAAACTCGCTGGTAATCCACATTGTTCAATATTTCCTGTTCATCCATTTGTCAGAAAAAAATAGTTGTCCCATTCATTTTTTTTTAAATCAAGGCTCGTTTTTCCTGTTAAAAAAAAACAAACAAAAAAAAAAAACACATTAAGCAGGCTGAAGTGCTGAAAGTCTCACGACCAACACGAGTATTTGTAATGTAATGTCACAAAATATACAGTGTAGGTTATACAGTTTATATATATATATATAAACAAAATACGCAAACGTACAAAACAACATATTTGGCGCTTCAAATTATGGTTCATAAACCCAGATTTTTTTTTTATATATATATATATATATATATATATATATATATATATATATATATATATATATATATATATAATATTCTAAAGGGCAGGCATTCATTATATGATTTATTACCAAACTAAACTGAGAGCACATGAGCAGCAAGTGCAAGCTGTTGCTTTCAATCCAGACGTCCCGCAGGGTCCAGCATTTACATAGTCACTGTTTTGTATTTATTTTGTCAATCATTAACATCAGATATATCCCAAGCAACCGATGCGGTCCAGTCTGCTTGACCAGTTTCCTAATACAGTACCTTTTTATGATTCCAGGTTAAAAGTATAAAATCAAACTAGTATAATGTAGCCTACTGTCTAGTAATACTGAGGCAACCGAATGCTCAGATAGCACTTCCTTCTAGCGGCATACCCAATAAATAGTTCATCTGTAAACTCATCAAAAGAAGGGAAAAAAAACGAGGTTTTATTTGCTTCTTTCACAAGATGCCTTTCCAAAGGCAGCATAACATCACAGTAAAATACACATTTCATTCATTAAAGCTGTTAGCCTTTTTCATTATTATAATTTTTAAATGGCTTTTAAACTGATCCAAATTATTCAACATACACAATTCCAGTCACCAGCTCCGGAAACCAGCTGAATTCCGCCCTGCACACTTATTTTTATACTGTATAAACGGCAAAAAACTTTCCCTTCGGCGTACTGGGAATACTTAGTTAGATAGCAATAAAGAAGAACGAATCTCTTCTGGCAACATTCAGTGCAAATCGTGGCAATCATTCTCTACTTACATATAGACTCTTAACCTGCGGCGTTCGTTCTCTGACTGCGCTCTTTGTGTGTGTGTGTGTGTGTATATATATGGAAAGAAAACAGTTTTGCAGCAGCAACCTCAATGAAACACGTCCTTGTTCGAAGTAACATCTGAATGTTTATCCACTGCACTCCTTTTTTGCCTCATAAATCCCTGTTTCCCATACCGCTCACTCTCTCTGCCGCTCTATTCTAAGGCAATGTGCTGCTGTCAGAAACGACCCACGTGATCCACTGAAATGAAATACACACGCCGGGTGCCTGAGAGGTCACCATAGCCACATTAAGGAAGTAGTACAAAAGTAATCTACACAAATATGACCAATACAAACTTTTAATTTTATTTTATTTTATTATTTGTTTAGTATTGCAGTTGTATCAACTAAGACTATTTACGACGCCAACAGAACTGCGCATACTTATTCATACCACTTTTTCTTTTTTTTCTGAACCATGTGCTAACTGCCTTACAGCTGGTTTTGCATACGGTGATGCCTAAACAAAATACTCACTCATTAGTTACGTATATAGTGGAGCACTGAAATAATGAAACCAACTAACACTTTCACAGTGAAACAGAGGCACATTTATGAACGTCTTTACACCAAGATACGGTTTGAACCCAGGTTTCCTATAGTAAAAGCATAGCAAAGTGTAATAATGCATATTGAAAGCAGGGCATAGGTACGTATTGTAAAGTTCAGAGAGGTTTGGTAAAGCCCATTAAAGCTATGGAAATGCATAGACAATTTGCAAAATAACATTTATAAAGGAACTGGTAAAATAATACCACTCCACGATTGCATGTGTTACTGGTGTACCTTACCATGCACACCATTATTGTAGTAGGCGTAGACTTTTAGCCTGAAATCATAAAACAATGTACTATAGACTTAAAATACTCAAAGGTGAGACTATAATGACCTGGCTAACTGCTTGAGGATGTTGACAGATGCCTTCTTTATTAAACATGAATTGGTCCCACACATTATGTCTAGAACCTGCCTGTTATTATCTCACCATCATATTTACCTTAGATCAGATACTACTGTGTGTCAAACTGAATCCCGTTGCAGTTACAACTATAATTTGGTAGATATTCTTTTGCATTCTCAGCAGCTGACAGCTGGAATTCTCTGCAGAAAGCATTGACATTATCCATTCTCTTGTCTCTGCTGCTGAATCAGGCTGAATCGCAGATTGGATTCAATTGTGTTTGACTTGTACAGCTGTTTTTAATATGACTTTAAATAGTCCACCATAAATTCAGAGGTAAAATTATAAGCAAAGTCAGGCAGAGATGTTTAGGCTCATGTCTTCATTGTGTTCTAAGGGGTTTGCACCATTTAGAGTGGTGACGGACATTTTAAAAAAGCACCTTGGCCACGGACAAACAAAATGGAAGTTATATACAATTAAGTGCGTGTGTGTGTGTTAGACGTATTCAATGCCACGGAAACAATAAGTCTTACCACGGACATGTGTGTCCGTGTACGGACAAGTTGCTGACCCCTGGTTCAAGAGGTTGGACAATTGATTCCTGAGGCCTGCACTCAGCACTAAGGGCTAGTTTCTCGAACCTATTTACTCCCAATAGTCATTATCACAGAAAGGAAAATGCAGCCAATAAAATGACTGACTTAGACATTTAATATTGGGGCTAGTTAGTAGTCTTAAATTGTTTTTAGTTTTTTTTTTTTTTTAAATTAATTTTCAAATAATTGGTGTTTTTTTATCTTTTAGAAGAAAGTGCCTTTTTGACGATTTGGAATAAATAGCTTTGATTATATATCCCCATATACTTTATCCTTTCAACTTTTTTTCTTTTACTATTGTCGACTTGTTTTAATCTCTGGTTTCTTGTGTTGCTGGATCAAGGGTGATCCTTGTGACTGATGCCTGGGGTTTCACTCCTTGTGTATTTTTTGACTCCCATCTCTCTTCTAATGATGCTGTAGATAGCCCTTATGACTAATCACTGGAGCCAGCTTCATACTTCATGCTGTGACCCTAAGTTTGTCCAGTCCATACATATTTAACTGGCTTGTGGTGATGTAATGAAATCATGGTTGTGTTCACTACTGTAGACAAGCCAATAGGAACAACCTAAAAGTTCAAAATGTATTCAATGACAGATTGTGTTCAGCAGGTAATTTTAAACCACAGTCATGAGTGAATGCATTTTAAACTTTTAGATAAGCAGAAACCATTATCAATAATGCATCAGTGCAGTACTAGTATTATACTTACAGCCGATCCAGACTACTTAAGTAATGCACAATAACCACGTTAAATGTGACTAATGACAAATATTTTCAGTGAGACAAGGTGTGGCAGTGTGCCCCACCCCATTGTTTACTTTGTGTTATCTGTTGTATGTAGTGTGTTATTGTTTGGGTATGTATAAATGCACAGGATATAATGTTGGGCTATGTAGCATGAGTGTTGTAATATGTATTTAGGCACAGGGATTGCACAATCACTTCACGTGCAGATAAAATGTGTATTAGTATGTGAGCACAGGGAGTACACAAATTAGTTCATCCCGGCACAACCGTATATATAGATGCATGTTTCACTCACTTGGGGTTGGGTGCACAGTGAGTAGAGAACGGGAGAGAGAAGGAGTGTAAATTGAATTAAATTAAATAATAACAATTGCTATTTCGTGCCGGAAGAATTGCTAGGACAGCACGGTACTTGTTTGTCTGTCTCACCGTGTTTGTTAGTGTCTGTCTGTTCGTTTGGCCATTGTGCCCTTTACTTTCAGTGTTTTGTTTTCTGTTTAAACCTTTTATTTGCAATAAACCGGCGCAAGCAAACGCCTTCACCATTTCACCTCGCAGTGCTGTGTTTCTTCTGGGTCTGACATCACCACTACAAGCCATCCTGTGACATATGGTGTCAGAATGAAGGATAACAACGCCTCCAGGGACGCAGGCCAAGGAAGAGTACTGCGGGAGAACATGTTTTTTAGAAGAAAAAAATGGGCAGAAGAAGGCAGCAGCAGCAACAACAACAACAGCAGCAAGCAGAGCCTCCAGCACCCAAGAGGGAGGAGGCAGAGTATTATCCATCCTCTGAGGAGATGATGGAATGGGTGACGGACCCAGCGTGGAACTGGGAGGACATCCCGTTGGTGGTTGACCTGCTGTGGGGCCGAGATGGGGACCGTTGGGAACACTGGGATCAACATCACTACCCAGCGAACCGTGGTGATAAATTACATGGCTGCTGTTATGTGATTGCCCCAGCAGGTTGAGTTCCAAGGAGGACTACCTGCCACTCCCACTGCTAGAGGGAGACTGCATGCTGCTCCTGCCTCCATCAACAGGGGGAGAAGTGGCGCTCCTGCTGCCACCTTATTGGCCGGGGGCTCCCCTTCTACCATCACCTCCCGAGGGTCTGCATCTGCCGTCGCCTTACGAGAGTCTGCTGCTGCCATTTCCTACGGAGGGACTGCTCCTGCCCTGTCCCGCAGTGCCAGGGGTTGCCTGTGCTGCATCGCCTAGGGCTGCCTCGCCTGCACCACCTAGGGCTGCTTCTCCTGCACTGCCTAGGGCTGCCTCGCTTACGCTGCCTAGGGCTGCCTCACTTACGCTGCCTAGGGCTGCAACGCCTGCATGGCCCGGGGGTGCCAGTTCGCCATCACCCGGGAATGCTCCCAAGACACCTTCCGGGTAGGCCTGTTCGCCATCGCCTGGGGATGCCTGTGCACTATTGCTGAGAGATCCATGCCTTGGAAATCATATACTGCTGACCTCTGGGGATTTGCTGAGGTTGGAGGAGCCAGCCTTGGCGTTGTCAGCACATCTGCTGACAGCAGTATCATTGCCAGCATTTCCGCTGCCAATGGTACCACTGGCAGTCTTTCCGCTGCCAGGGGTGTGACACCCTGCTGTCAGCATTGCTGATGACAGCCTTACAACCTGTGGACCCCTTCAAGCCTCTGTTCCTGGCCCAGGACTATTACAGGGACTTTTGGGCTTTTAAGGGGAGAGGTGGTCATTGAGGCCATGTGTGCTATGCACAAGGGGGGGAGGTATGTGGCAGTGTTCCCCACCCCTGTGTGTATTTTGTGTTATCTGTTGTAAGTAGTGTGTTATTGTTTGGGTATGTATAAATGCACGGGATATAATGTTGGGCTATGTAGCATGAGTGTTGTAATATGTATTTAGGCACAGGGATTGCACAATCACTTCACGTGCAGATAAAATGTGTATTAGTATGTGAGCACGGGGAGTACACAAATTAGTTCACGTTCTGGGATTCAAGTGAATAATTAATTCGTAATTGAATCCCGGTACAACCATATATATAGATGCATGTTTCACTTACTCGGGGTTGGGTGTGCGGTGAGTAGAGAATGGGAGAGAGAAGGAGTGTAAATTAAATTAAATTAAATAATAACAATTACTATTTCGTGCCGGAAGCACCAGCACGGTACTCGTTTGTCTGTCTCACCGTGTTTGTTAGTGTCTGTCTGTTCGTTTGGCCATTGTGCCCTTTACTTTCAGTGTTTTGTTTTCTGTTTAAACCTTGCAATAAACTGGCACAAGCAAGTGCATTCACCATTTCACCTCGCAGTGCTGTGTTTCTTCTGGGTCTGACGTCACCACTACAAGCCATCCTGTGACACAAGGGTATTAGAAATGATACCTTAATTGCCAGTAAGTTGAATTAGTTGAAGGAAACACGTTCATGCAGAAGCAGTCTTTCTACGACGGATATTTATTTATTTTTTTTACCAGTAGTGGATTCTGTGCTAAAAGTGCTTAGCCTATGAGGGCACTTGCACTGTCATCAAGGTACAGTCCATGAGCCCTCCCACACTTTCTTCAGTTTCACTGCAGTGACGTAGGAGCAACACAATCATTGGATTTAGTTCCATAGATATTTGTATAAAATGAGTTACCCCTGTGTAAAGCAAAATACAGTTCCTTGTCAGATAGTGTCTTATACATACCAAATACCGTCCCCTGGTAAATTGACTCTCCTTGCAAATGTATGTTGTCCTTCCTCTAAACTTAAGGACAATACAATATAAATATTTATTTTTCTTGGTATAAGTCAGTAAAACCCAACCCAACACACATGTATTGTCAAAATTAGACGTATTATCTCTGAGACCAAATCATGGAGTAAAAGGTTTCATCTTGTTTTAATACTAATGAATGAAAATCCCTTTTAAAGTGATGAAAGGTTTCGGTAATAATTCCAAAATGTCCTGGAAGAAATTTTCTTTGAAGACAAGAAGATGGAAAACAGACACACTTTCTTCTCACTAAAGATTCCATTAAGAAATATGGTACAGAGCTGCATAGTGAGAGCAATATAGGGATTATATGGGTTCAAAGCCCTACAGTAACCCTATTCAGAACACCAATGGGCATTGAAATCTTCCTAAAACTGCATGTATTGTAATGTGTTTATTGCCCAGTGGGTGGCTACATGTCACCACTACAAACTGTATGTTTTGAGTCACTGTGTACTTGTTAGTACAAGGTTGGTCTCAATTTGTATGAACAATAATATGGCTTCAGATGGCAATGTTGTCACTTTAACATTAGCTGTACCGTTTAATTACACTATGTAACACAATTTTTGTTCCTGGGTAGTAAGTGTTATTTCCTAATTGCTTATGCCTCAAAAGTATAGAAAATTGCTATTATTCCCCACAAACTTTGCTTTTGTGACCAGGACAGTGATATTTTGAAATTTACCTATTTCCAATGAGAAAACGGGCAAATTTGTGTCTTTTCGTTCACATAAAGTCAGAAATAAAACAACATGAATCCAAATTATTATACTAAAGTAATACAAAAATGACTACAAAAGATTTAGAAGTGAATAGTTTTTCGAGATTTACGATTATACTGTAAATCACTTTCACGAATCAGCCCCCATATGTAGTCTCCCATCATGTTCTCGTTATACTGTCCTTGGTAGCGGCGTTCAAAGTCCAGTATATCCTGGTAGAAGCACTCGCCTTGCTCCTCCGAGTACGCTCCCATGTTCTCCTTGAATTTATCAAGATGAGCATCAAGGATATGGACTTTGAGGGACATCCTACAGCCCATTGTGCCGTAGTTCTTCACCAGAGTCTCAACCAGCTCCACATAGTTTTCGGCCTTGTGATTGCCCAGGAAGCCCCGAACCACTGCGACAAAGCTGTTCCAAGCCGCTTTCTCCTTACTAGTGAGCTTCTTGGGGAATTCATTGCACTCCAGGATCTTCTTTATCTGTGGTCCGACGAAGACACCGGCTTTGACCTTTGCCTCAGACAACTTAGGGAAGAAGTCTTGAAGGTACTTGAAGGCTGCCGACTCCTTATCTAGAGCTCTGACAAATTGTTTCATAAGGCCCAGTTTGATGTGCAGTGGTGGCATCAGCACCTTCCGGGGGTCCACCAGTGGCTCCCACTTGACGTTGTTCCTCCCCACAGAGAACTCGGTCCGCTGTGGCCAGTCCCGCCTGTGGTACTGCGCCTTGGTGTCCCTGCTGTCCCAAAGGTAAAGATAGCAGGGATACTTGGTAAAACCGCCTTGGAGACCCATCAGGAATGTCACCATTTTGAAGTCTCCTATGACCTTGATGCCATCTCAGAAAAATGCAGATATGTATCCACTTAGGCAGCTGGAACTAAACTGAACTGGTGGGCTTAAGGCCCCTGTATTTATACTACTATTTATATTACTGGAAAGTTCTAGAAGTTACTCCAAGTTTACTCAGCACTGAATCTATCTGGAATGTTCTGGAAAATAGGTACATTTCAAAATATCACTGTCCTGGTCACAAAAGCAAAGTTTGTGGGGAATAATAGCCATTTTCTATACTTTTGAGGCATAAGCAATTAGGAAATAACACTTACTACCCAGGAACCAAAAAAAAAAAAAAAATTGTTACACGGTGTTATTCTCATTTCACTATATAATATTAAATAATATATAGTATAGGGTGTAAGATGCAAGCTGATTTTCACCCACTCAAGGTCAAAGCAAATGGCACGCCCACTCATGGAAAAGCCAGTCGTGGCCTCTGTCTGACCTCTCCTGTAGTTAATATGCTTGTATTGTACAGCACCCTATAGTACACTGAAACACTAGATAGTATGTTTTTTGTAAAGTGACCTAATGCTAAAGCAGCACAGTCAATACTAGTAAAAGCTGTATGATGCTTAGAGATCTTAAATGTGTGTGTTCATTTGTACACTGAAACACAAGATAGTATGTTTTTTGTAAAGTGACCTAATGCTAGCACAATCGATACTAGTAAAATCTGCCGTAAATATTTTAGTAAAGTGACCCTTATAGTATACTACATATAAGGTAATAGTGTATATATCTATATATCTATATATAAAGCACCTGAAGCAACAGGAGTTACACCTTTTCATATGTATGTGCAAACTCTGCTAGATCAAATATACAAAAAATATAAACAAGAAAATAGAATTGTTACACAAAACATTTTACAGGAAACCCATGTGCAGTTATTTTTAACATGGATTTAAAGGTAACAATGTCTTAAATGTGTACAAAAGTATTTTTTAAACCTAGTTTGACATTGCCCCCCATTTCTAAAATGACACTACATAGATCTTTCCTGACTTTGCATTGTTTAGTCTGAGCAGTTTGGTATAAATCTTTGAATTCCGTCTCAAAGTAGTCTGCAATTAGAAACAGCTGACTCTTCTAAAAAGGGTTTAATCTTTAAAAGACCTAATTACAATTTCAGGATTGATGACACTGGGAAAAGAGATGCGGTTTTATCAGACTACTTTTTGTACCGTCCTACAGGTTGTTGATGTGCTAATAAAGCAACTCCCTCTAGTGGTATTACTGTGACACTAGTTTGCAGAATATTTTCAAGACAAGTATAGGTAATATACAATACATGTGTGGTGTTATTTTGTGGTACGTGTTAAAAAGTGGTACACTTGTATACTGCCCTTGCCTGGGCATGTGTAAATGATTTTAGCTCAGAAAACAAGGAAACGCCCATCTGAAAGGGGTACGATGTACTGAGTTTGGCCCTTAAAGTTTTTTTTAATATAATTCTTTCCACGTTTACGCAATTTTATGTGACTAATTGATGAGCAACAAATTAGGTTATCTAAAAGTTGAAACATATATGATTTTGTGAGTGAACTACAGTTTGCCTTGCTCATAGTGATTTGTGTAGAAGTCACAGCATTGACAGCGTACCATTTTCTAACATTACATGGGTCAAGTTTTGGTACGCTTACCATTTTCTGGCCCTATACCATTCTTCAGATCTCCGATTCTCAGTTTGTATGGGATTTGTTGAAATGCACAGAAATAAAATGTTTGCTTCTGTATCTTGCCATAGGCAGATTGTCATGGAAAACCAGAATATACCTTATATTGCTAAAGATATAAAAACCATCATAAAATTACTAGCCTACATGCAATGTTAATTATTTAGTAAATCTCTATTTGGGTACTATGTATTATTTTTCCATTGCAGAACATGCCCAAAATTATACCAAACCCAGTTATTGATTTTGACCTTGTTTAATCTGGTTTGTGTCATGATGTTGAAAGAAAGCAAATTAGTTTACAGCATGGTTAAACATGAATAAAACTCTCAGACAGTAATAGATACTGTTTTCTTTTCTTTCAATAGATCAAAACACATAACTCCAGACGCTGTATATCATTCTGTTTTTTTATCAATCAAAAAAAATATATGTTCACAAGAAGCATAATATGAACTGTTACTTTCACAGCACTCTGTGAAAGATAACTACAATATTATGAATTAATTTAATTCCTGTGCGTAGTGCATATTCCAGAATTGTATGGCTTTCTTTATTGCTTCACCTTTCTGAGTTCATGAGTGGTTTATGCAGCTGTTAACACAAGCAATTCAAAGTCTTCCTAGATTAATTAACTTTTTTGATAATAAATAAATAAAAATATTATTATTATTTGTTTATTTAGCAGAGACTAGGGTATGTGAACTATGCATCAGCTGCAGAGTCACTTACAACTACGTCTCACCCGAAAGACGGAGCACAAGGAGGTGAAGTGACTTGCTCAAGGTCACACAGTGAGTCAGTGGCTGAGGTGGGATTTGAACCGGGGAAAGCCTGGTTACAAGCCCTTTGTATACAATACATTAGAATGTCAAAGTTATGAATCCCACAAATACGAACTGACCGCTCAACCAAACACACCTATTGAAACCAGAAATGTTAAATTGCAGAATCTTTATTAATACAATACAACTGTTTTAAATCATTTAAACTAATACAGCATTAGAGGCATTTCATTCTTCAACCCACTGTGTTCTTCTTTCTGGTTCTACCGTACAACCACCTTATTGAATCTATTTTTACTGAGTAATATTTTTCTGCTATTAATGATTAAAGAGCTTTTAAAATCCAGTCCAAAATGCGCAAAGAACAAATGTATTATTATTATTATTATTATTTATTTCTTAGCAGACGCCCTTATCCAGGGCGACTTACAATTGTTACAAGATAACACATTATTTTTTACATACAATTACCCATTTATACAGTTGGTTTTTTTACTGGAGCAATCTAGGTAAAGTACCTTGCTCAAGGGTACAACAGCAGTGTTCCTGACCGGGAATTGAACCCATGACCCTCCGGTCAAGAGTCCAGAGCCCTAACCACTACTCCACACTGCTGCCCGTATATAAATGTATATAAGGTAGTGCAAGAAAGAAAGTTAGGGGTTGGTTAGATCAACCTATACCTTGCCTGGATAAGACACAGCTTTTCTGAGAGCATTTTACAGCACTGGCGAATCACCCTGGATTGTGTAATAGATCAGAGGCTGGGTGCGCACCTGCAACCCTGCGCACCACAAGCAAGCATCTTACCCACAATGCAAAAGAGCAGGGCTCATCTGCATTCGTGTACTGAGACCTTTTAACCTCAGATTATCTCACCAACCGGGGACGGGACAGAATCCGCAATGGCAGTGCATCACACAACACTGCCCGTTACACTCTTTCCCCCTTCATCCAAATTATGAGATCCCAGTCACTGCAGCAATAGAACAGGGCAGAGGCTGGGCATGAACTGGCGACCCGCAGTACCACAAGCGAGCATCTTAACCACAGTGCAAAAGAGCAGGGCTTGTCTGCATGCGTGATTTTAAAGCTTTTAACCTCATCTCACTGACAGGGGACAGGACAGAATCTGCAACGGGAGTGTATTACACAACACTACCTGTTACAATTGCACCAACCCCTAAAAATAAGTGGTTGGTACAATCCAGAAAACTTCATGGTGCTGTAAAATGTATATTCTTGCGTTGTTAGGAATCTCTCCCACGGATGACCAACTTTAACCAATTTCCTTAATTGATTCCGCTGTATAGAAACTGCCTAGACATGAACTCTGCAGGATTTGTCTCTGTGGTATACAGGGGATATTTGTTTTATTGCACAACAGTCTCTGTAACCCTAACCCCTAACACTGCTGTACCGAAAGTTAAATTGTTAGCACTACACAAATACTAAAAACAGAATGTGTATAACCAGCCAACTAAATGAAAACCGATTTTGCATCTCCAAAGATCTGTATACCATCAACTCCAAACAAAATTCTTCAAACTGCAAACATGGCACAGCCTCTGGGAGCTGCGTGAGCTCGAACAGATCCTCCAGCAAACTCAGTCATGAAAAATACCGACGGAATTATATGGCCATCGGGATCAAGGAGAAGTGGAATGAATAATGAGTCCTAAAATGTTAGAAATGGGTTCATTTGAGAGGACGGTCTGGTCTTGGTCAGCTTTTTAGCATATTTGCACGAATGGGCATAAATCAATTTTCATATGAGAAACTTTTCACAGCTGCTGTGCAGCATCTCCCTTGATATTAACCAGGAGCTCCATACACCTTGACAAGCGTTCTCGATAAACAGGGAACACAGAGACGCGAGGCTGTTCACAACTTGCTCTGGTGTAGTAAGGTTGAGTAAATATATTCGCTGAGATGGTAAGATGTTTCATCTAAAATAATCCTGTATAAATAGGGCCTAAATCAATTAGGAAAAAAGTAGAAGGGTACATCCAACATATTGTAATGTGCCATCACAACCATTGGGGTAAAAGGGGAAACAGCATTAAGGACCCACCTGTTCCTTAGGTGGTTCTACACTGACATACACTGACATGTCTGTCTGGGGTACTGATTGTGTTGGGTAATGCTTATAGCACATTAAAGGGGTCTTGATTGACCAGTAGGGGTCCCATGGATGTTTTTTGTAGGTTTAATTTTGTGCTTGGGGTTAGCCTGGGTAGATCTGAGCTACTTTAAAAAAGTGTCTCTGGCGGGTTTGCTGATGGGGAAAGCCACAATATTATAGTTCATCTAATAATGAAGTACAGTATTATTTAAAAAGTTAATGAACAAGACTACAAATATTTCTTACCTTTTTTTGCCACTTTCCCGATTATTTTCATAAGATTTATGTGGCCAGTCGCCACTACGCTTGTTTATTTTTTAATTTTGTTTTTATGATGCCCCCCTGATTTTCTTCCCTTTCCCATCCTCCTATCAAGTATGCTGATTCGCCTCACCTGGATCCTTTTAAAGGCTGGGCAACGGAATGTAGAGAGAATGAGAGGTTGTCGGGGCAGTGGCACCTGTGTTGTGTGTATGTGTCGTGTATGTGACTAAACAAATCCGAACCGAACCGAGCCCAAGCCCTTTGAAATATTTGCATTCCCAACCCAACCTGACCATCTCCACAAATATATTCCTAGCACACGCTATTGAAACTAAGTACCTTCCATGTAGAGCCTATTCCCAATTTCCAGTTAAAACGTAAATAAATAAAGAAAAAAATCACTCTCAATTAATCATATCTCATTTACTTCCTATCCCAATAATCCAACACTGCAAGATTTAAAAGTAGACAGGCTTCTGCAAAAACAGGCTTCTGCAAAACTAGCTGACAGTCACGCATCCTTATTAAACCCGTGCCAAATGTGACCGAGGGATAATCAGATAATTATAGCTGGTTAATCCCTCGGTCACGGATATAAAAGCCGGCAGCTTTGCTTGTTCGAGGAAGGGTGTTCGAGAGTGGAGAACGAGTGAGGAGTTAGAAGGTAAAATTATTTAACAGAGATAACAATTGCTAGACGTGCTGGCTTCGCACCAGCACGATACTACTTGTTACTGTTACTGTTTATGTGTTTTGGCCAACATACCCTTTTGTTTTGAGTGGTTTTGTGTTTTGTTTGTTTTGTTTATATTATTTAATAGAATGCTGAGCGCCGTAGCGTCTCAGTTTCCCCCTCCATTGTGGTTTCTGTTCCCTGGTCTGACGTCACCCCTACAGCTATCCAGTTCACAGCCACATATTAAGATGCTCTTGCAAATTCGCATAATAATTTTGGACAAAAGAAAGTTATGTACGACTGACTTGGCCCAGCTACACGATGAATATATCCCTTTTCAGCGTGCTGCTGCAGAGAAGAGAAGTATTTCAGTACTATTTTGCAAGATTTGCATTGTACAAAGCCACATTTTTATTATCGCTGAATACAACAATGTCGTAATTTTTCCAAACAGTGGATTTAGACGTACCCTTTCCAGCAACAGAACGTTCCACTGCTACACATTCTGTTGATTTTTTTTTTTTTACTCCATCAGCCTCATTGTTTTTAAGAATCTCTCCTTCGTACAAATTTTTGGTTAACTGACGTGCACACTAGAAGTCCTTGCCACTCACGGCAGCGCTTCACTCACACAAGATATTTTTAGACAGGCAAAAAAGGAAGTAGGAAATGAATTATAGGAAGCACTTGCACACAGAGGAAGAAAAAAAAATCCTCACTTAAAATTAAAAATGCTATAATCCACTCACTGATAACACGCTGACCCGACCAAGCCCGAACTATAATATACAAACTACACCCGACCCGACCCGAACCTGACACTTATCGTTGGGTCCCATCGGGCTCAGGTCAGGTAGCAAGGCTCTAATCCTTAGCTCGGGCCAAGTGCTACTCCCACTAAAAGGGAGGTCCCGCTTCAGGAACCTTCTCCCTACATAAACTAAATAAATTTGGGAGGGATTAAAATCCCCTAAATGAACCCCTACCCTAAAGTTGCAGGTACCCCAGTCTACACAAGGTGATACCCGTAGCTCACCCTGGTTAAGCATGCAGTCGTGAGGGTTCTCCTCCTTCACCTCCAGGCTTGAAGAATGCAGAACAAACAAAGAAGAACAAAGGGCTTGGCTTTCCAGGCCCTTTTTAAAGGCAGCTGACCAGTGTTAATTGATCATCAATTATGCAATTGACACATGGCCACCTGCTGCACATTCCTTTTCAATTAGGCAGGAGGATTAAACCACCAAACCATATTTATAATATAAACTACCACCAACTATACATTATTTACAGGGGCAGGCCTCAGCCCTGCCACACTTACCCAGTAAACTACTTCTCTTGCCTTTTTGGTAAACTATTTATATAACATCAATATAACATCACCCCTTTGTGTGTGCCGTAATTAAATAGTTACATATAGTTAAATATTGGCAAGGTTTGCACTTTACACATTTGTGGTTTTGTTGGTGTATCCTTGGTTGAAATTGTGTTTGGTTTATTTGATATTGTTTTTGTGAACTGTACAGCAGTGGTTCTCAAACCCGGTCCTCGGGGACCCCTGTGTCTTCATTCCAACTGAGCTCTCAGTTACTTAACTAAACCTTTAATTGAACTAATCATTTGCTTAATTAGATCTTTTTAATTGTTCTCAGCTCCTAACACATTACAGATTTTAAGTTACTTTAATAAACATTGATGACTTTTTATTCTTGTCTGTGTGACTTGTCTTATTACATCCCAGTTATGTACCACTGCCCTAGAAAACAAACCTGTGAGAAACTTTTAATTATAAATAGGTTGACTAGACATCCCGGTTTCCCATCAAAGGTCCTGGTCATTCTGCTCAAAACCTTTAAAAAGTCTTGGTTTTCAGCCACTTCTTGCAGTGCGATGCACTGTAAATACATTTTGTCAAAATAATGTAAACAACCGCTTTTAGTTTATGGCACCTGCTGTGAAAACAAAATAAAATAAAATAAAAACAAGGTACAGTACTCGGGTAATCAAGAACATTATTTTTATAAAGTGATTAACACAGGCGTACATGCTTATTCCTCAGTGTCCTATGTGTTTTCATTTAGTTTATATTCAATATGAATCTACAATTGTGTATATTACGATAATTTTGTATCTGTAGCAGTTCTGATGCAGTGAGTAAAAAAAAAAACAGTAAATGTACTTTTAATGATTTGATGTATTATTACTATTATTATTATTATTATTATTATTATTATTATTATTATTAGTAGTAGTAGTAGTAGTAGTAGTAGTAGTCATAGTATTGATAAACTCAATATAAAAGTACACAATACGTATAACACAATATGGCTACTTAAACTAATTAGCCACAAATTATACACCCAGGAGTGTACTGAAATTAGCTAGCTGCTTAAAATAATAATAATAATAATAATAATAATAATAATAATAATAATAATAATAATAATAATAATAATAATGACAATACTAACAGTGAGAAGATGACTATTTAAATAACCATAAAACAGCCTATATTTAAATGGTTTAATTAGTCTTATTAAGTATTTGACAATGTGTGCCAGTTTTGAGCTTTGAAAATCTGGTCATCCTAATTATAATGGATTTAATTGGATGTGTTAACTAAAATTACTCAAATTCTGAGGGTGCAATTCCCTCAGTGGTGTAGTCGGGGTACTGATTTTGATCATGTGCCATTTACTGAAGGCACTTTCTTCTGTCTCAGCCCCCGAGGAGGTGTTACATTTATTTTAGTTTTCCAGATGTTAGCATCCTGTATAATCACTGTCTGCACAGACAGTGATTATACAGGATGCTAACATCTGAAAAACTCAGAATTTAAGTAATGTGGGAATGTTCTGGTATGTTGACTTGCATAAAAAAGGAAAAACATTGAGTGAAATAGCTCGCATCACTCGATTTTCAAGGTGGGGTATCTGAAGCATAATCAACAAGTATAGAGAAACATCATCTGTAATTGTCAAACCCAGGACTGGAAGACCTGAAAAGCTGTCTAACAAGGATGAGCAATACTTGAAGATAATATCCTTAAGAAACAGAAAGAAGACAAGCGTTGAACTGACAACAGAACTGGCAGAAGGCAAAGATGTCGTTGTCCATCAAATCAACAGTACGAAGATCACTCTTGAAATCAGGACATAAAGGATGTGTTGCAGCAAGAATACCTCTGTTAAGAAAGGGGAACAAGACTAAAAGGCTAAAATATGCACAAGAACACAGAAATTGGACTATGGAACAACGGTCAAAGGTGCTGTGGACTGTTGATGGATGGACCTTTATGCAAGTCAAGGTTGTTATAATAGTAGAAAACACTAGTGGAGGCTTTTAGTAAATTGTTGATGCTCATAATGCATCAGAGTAGAAAAATGCAACATGTCTAAGACTTTTGCACAGCAGTGTATATATTCATGCCAGTGACAAAACCGGACTACTTTTGCACGTACAGTTATTTCTGAACCTACCTAACTTCTTTTTCCCTTCTGTTTTTGAGAGACTTTCAAATGAGCATAAAAGGAAATTTACTGGTCAAATAAGCAAAGTGACACAAAAGTTTATTCTTACACAATGAAGTATTAAAGTACTGTGCTGGACTTCAGTGTAATTGGATTTTGTGTATCTATTAATAGATATAAGACAATGTTGTTGCTCAAAAGCTTACCCATTCCCCTTTGAAACCTATTGATCCATATATACGTAAGCAAGGAACAGACACCAAAAATATCCATATTCTCTGTGTGATAATTATCAAACTATAGTTAAAGACTGAAGGTTAAAGGAAAGGTCTTGTTTCGATACATAAGTTGTATTTCATGTGGTTTGTGATACCTTATTTGGAAGTTTCTAGTTTTTTAAAATGTTGACTGTAATTAAGAGTAGAAAGGTCAAATTCTCAACCCATGTACTGTACATGCCAGTGAATGCCACCAGTTCTATAGTCTCATTTTCCATCCTGAAATTGAACCCAGACTTCAGTTTTCAAAGCTTAATGAGCAAAGATATAGAACAATTGCAGCTGTATCTAAGATCTTTTGGTTTTAAGACTCAGTTCCCTTGTAATGAGGATTTTAAAAGTTGTAATGCTAATGAAATAATACCAGTATATTTTGCTAGTGACTACTGGTCTCCCATTTTCCCATATGTAAGAAGCACACATCATGGTGAATGTGTATTTGATCTCTAAAAGTTATTTTTTCAGAGTGTAAAGGAAAATGAATCATTTTAAGTGACCTCCGTGCTAGGGAATATTTTACTACCAGTTTAAATTTCGCTCCACAGTGCTTCTATTGGGTATAATTAAATAATCAAGACCACACTGAAAACTGTATGGATAGATTGAGTCATTGAAAATCAGTGATTGGTAATTTGGGATGTGCCAAGACATCCTGTGTACATGAAAGTGACTCTTAGCTGTAGTTTATGATACTGAGGATTAGCAGGGAAAGTCAAACCCTGATGGAGTTTGCTCACAGAGATGATTTGCAGATGAATTTCTACTCTAACCCAGTACAATAGAGAAAACAACAGGTCTGGTTTAGATCACAAGCAACAGAAAAGATGCTTAAAACAGTAAGCAAGGCAAACTCGTAAGACACTGTCAGAAAACACACAAAGGTAAAAGACAAAGAGCTACATTTGAATAATTTAAACAGTGGGGAATCTTAAGTCTGACACCCTAAAACCTATAAGCTTAATTTCACAGAGAAACAGCACATCGACCAAACTAAAAATATTTACTCACTGGCCTAATAAACAATATAACAATATTGAGTTTCAGACATGTATTGTACATTCCCATAGATTGTATCTGGTCTTCTAATAACACATTCCAAAATCAAGGTTAATCACACACTGACATGTATTTTTCCATTCTCGATACTGACAAATAACTAAAAGATAACAGTGCATTTTTATTTTAGGGAGTCTTCTGTTTATGATTTCTTTTCCCTAATTATATTTATCTACATGAGGACTGATTTGTGTTTCCTGTGGGATGCAGATAATCTTCTGATAAAGTGTTCAGCTCCCCGTTATTTAAATACACCATGCTGTCTCTTGTACACTAACTAAATAGTCAAACGTTTGTAAGCAGTAGTTCCACTAAGAGGTCATGAGAGAGGAACGTTTGATGGTTTCCTTTAAAGAGAAATTGAACGCAGCCTTTGCCATGAACTTTTCATCACAAACCAGGGTCAGTTTTAGTTAGTCCCTTACCGGCAAGATAACAATCCAAAGAATGAATCCACATCGAAGGGGGTTATGCAGGTGGGATTATTGTAGTTTCCAGAACTTATTTTGAATAAATTTGACAGAAACAAGGCCACCAGCTAATTCTAAAAGGTTATATTTAAGAGACATGGAATGAACCAGCATAATCCAGCAAATTCAGTACACTGATGTCTGTACTTCTTGTCAAATCTGGTGTAGAATGACCAGAACTACAGCGTCCCATTCCTGATCCCAGGTATATAGATGGATCATAGCTGACTCAAGCTTGTGCAATTGGAGGCAATGTGCAACAATATCTCTTTGTCTCACTTTGTGCAACATGCATGGTACAGTGTTATGAGTGACTATCACTACCTATCACTAAGATCAATTAGAATGCAAACTAAATTCTTTCCACTTGTTAATAAAGTAACAAAAGCAACATGTTTTATTTATATTTATGCAAACAAAAAAAGAATGAGTGTACATATTGTGCCTTTAAAAATCTTAGAATGGTCTTCTATAACAAAATTGTAATGTATTGCTGCCGCAGTTCATCAGTTCACATTACAAAAAGCATATACTGTACAACACTTCAAGTTATAGCCTAATTATAGCCTTCTGCAGAAGTGGGGGTGGAAGGAGACTTTAAGAACCAATGTAATGAATTCCATTGTAACTAGATAAATTTTTTTTAAAAAAAAAACAGGACCCAATCATTACAAACAGAAGAGTGCAGGTACAATACTTGCTTGTGAGACTGTATACTATAGACTTCAACAATACGCCAGATCACCATTAGCAGAACTGGTAGTTAAGTTAGAGTGAGGTCCTGTGATATTGCATTTTAGTACTGCTGGAAGACAGTAACATAATAGTACAGTAGGTGCAGAAGATCATACAATGTGCCAGCAGGTGGCAATATAATACATTCCATTGTTGGCTATCGGGCTTGGGTTGGTTATAATCTTCTAGCAAAGTCTGTACAACAAATCAAATCTCTAATTCCGATGCAGATAAGGGTGAAAAGTACTTCTGATCATTGCATTGGAATCCTTAGATATATATATAAAATGTAAACAAGGTGCAGTGCTTTAACTGTAGCTGTTGTTTATAAAACTTCACCATAAACTGCAATTTAAGTAAATTACAAGTGAACTGAACTCGGTTATGTTTCCCAGTTTATTGCCTTCACTGTGGGAATGTTCTGGTATGTTGGCAAAATATTGCATATTGCATTCTTAGTCAGAAAACAGCTGTTAAGCAAAACAATAAATCACACAGATTAACATTGTTATTTGTGGGCACTTTTATCCCAGAAAACATGCACAGTGCACTGATATGCTAAAAAAATAAATAAATAATAATATAACAATAATAATAATAATAATAATAATAATAATAATAATAATAATAATAATAATAATAATAATAATATAGAGACCTGTCACTTAGATTTTGACTGGAAATTACAAAATTGCAGTGCAAAAAGTAATATGGGTATCTTTCAATCATTATATAGTACAAGCCAGAACTTTTGGTGAATTATTGTTATCACAGTCTAACCAATGTATGGAAAAAAATAAACCACTGACTGGACTGTATATACTTTACATATACCAACAGACAACAATTGCATGTCCAGCTCAGTGAAATAGATACAGGAGTTGATCCAAATATTCACAGAAAGTGAGCTATTCGAAATTGGTGAAAAAAATATGTCACACTATCCATATTTTAAGGGCTTCACAAATGTTGTAACCAAGCATTCTGCGTTTAGGTTTTAACTGATAACCACTGACAAGAAGAGAACAATTCACTTTTTACAAGGTGTTAAAAAATAAAAACCCCTGACACACACTGATTTTTGGCCATCAACAGAAAGCACAAACATTTAGAGATAATTAGGGAATTGCTTAAAATGTAGGGGAGATAACATTAGAGACTGTTACTGCTTGGTTTGATTTTAATATGCCTCTGGATACATCTAAAGATAGGTCGAGTGGCAAAAACATGGGATTGCACCATATTAGGGAAACATCTGTTATCATTTCTGGACAGATATTCTTCAGTAGATAGACACTTGAAACACATTAAATCCAACCACGCACACACATTTACTGAATATAAAGTATTTTACTGTTCAGTTTTATTATGTACAGTTTTTTGCTGCTGTTTTTGTTTCAGTTTGTGCATGTTTCACTGATGTTGGCTAGAACAAAAATAACCCCCCATCTGTCAATTTCACGAGATTCAAATTCTATCAAACATGCTCCTGAGAACATCGATTACAGAACCCAGCCAGATGGAGGGCTGTCTTCACAAGCCAGGATTGTTCCAGAAAATGCATTAAGACTGCACTGTATTTACTGGAGCACGTTAAATAACTGCTCCGAGCCTCAGCAGACACACTGAGGCGAGAGTTTAAAGAGCAACGTGTACTAATAATAATAAAAAGAAATCTTAAAGTATAGGTAACACTTAACATTAAGTGCCTCAAACTACGCCGTGACTACAAATAACACAGTAATTACACATCGAAAAGTAAATAAGTAAGTAAAAGTTAATTACAAAATGAAAGCTGCTAGCAGTAGCCAATTCTTGTGGTTTTGAAAGCTAAATACCTTTTTTTTATATATCAGTTTATATACGTGTGCCATTCAATCAGTTGCTAGTGTTTTGTAATTACAATGTATTTGCACATGTCCTGTAGTTGTGTATTCACAATGTATTTACACATGTACTGTAGTTGTGTATTCACAATGTATTTACAGTGTAACCACATCTTTATTTATTTTTAATATAGTGCTTTTCATAGTGGGCCAACATCACAAAGCACTTTACAGAGGTAGGCTGTGAACTGTGCATTATATGCAGTCACTTACAATAGGACATTGATTTAAAATCTCAAAGAGGTTAAGTGACTTGCTCAGTGTCACACGGTGTCAGTCAGTGGCAGTGGTGGGATTTGAACTGGTGACCTTCTGGTTACAAGCCCTGGACTTTAACCACTGAACCACATCTGCTATTATAGTGTAATAACAGTGCAGTTAGAGACACTTAAAGTCAAGTACTACCAAATTCTATGATACATATTGATTTGTATTTGCAGGGAGACATACAGGGAGACATGTACATGGTTACACTCAAAGGTTTATTGGTTATTGCGAGAAAAAAAAAATAAATAAATAAGTCAACCGTACATTACAGTCTCAATCTTCAATATATTTTGACAGCTGTATGTGATTTGGGGAACGCTATGCACATTTGATTTTAAGCATTCAAAATGACCACATAAAAACATTTTTGTATTGTCTATAACCTGTGCTAAGCCAGCCATAGGTAATTGTCTGCGCTGCTCCTGCCAGATAGCTGTAGGCACCTTTCATTTCACTGGTGTTCTTCACCCTTACACTTCATAAAAAGGGCCATAAATTTCCTTTGTGTTCTAAACATGGCTGACACATGATGGTACCCATTAGTACTGCTTTGGCATTTCATAACAGGGGCTCAAAATATAGCTATATCCATTGTAAGATTAAAGGAATCATGTGGCTCAAAAGAATAATGGATTGTATTCAACAGTGCTGGCTATCAGTTAAACAGCTGGCACTGCAGTAGAACACCTGCTGAAAACAGCCAGAAGACTGAAAACAAAAATCACTAGTACTGTTGCAGGTAACTTAAGGCATATATTCAAGTATACTGTACCCACTTCTATATAGAAATAGTTTTAAATACATTTTACAGGCTATGCCTTCATCTGGAACAAGTTAACGTAATTGTAAATAATACCATACATTCTAAAACCCAGATCCTAATTCTAAATATATATATATATATTTACTACAATATAATACCATTGTTGGGTAACAAATCGTATATGACACACACTTAAAAACAGGTGGTATGGATTGTAGTTCTTATTATGAAGTAAGAACATTTGATGCAAGAACATTTATTTCCAATAGGATTTTCCATTTTGCCAAGACAGTACTTTATATTATTATTATTATTATTTATTTCTTAGCAGACGCCCTTATCCAGGGCGACTTACAATTGTTACAAGATATCACATTATACATTATTTCACATTATACAGATATCACATTATTTTTACATACAATTACCCATTTATACAGTTGGGTTTTTACTGGAGCAGTCTAGGTAAAGTACCTTGCTCAAGGGTACAACAGCAGTGTCCTCCACTGGGGATTGAACCCACAACCCTCCGATCAAGAGTCCAGAGCCCTAACCACTACTCCACACTGCTGCCCTATATGTCACTGACAGTGGCTGGGTTTCCACACAGTTTAGAAACTCCAAATTTTGTCTCCAATGTCATGATGTGAATTGCATATAGGAACTGCTGTACCCTTGAGCAAGGTACTTTACCTAGATTGCTCCAGTAAAAACCCAACTGTTTATTTTTGTCGATCGCTTACAGCCCTGTGTTAGCTAGTTAATAAATGCCTTGCATGCCATTTTTCTTGACTGTTCTACCCATCGCCCCTGCATGTCTTGAATGGTATTGTGGTGTAGCTCTGTTCCTGCAGGCAAGGTCTTCTCACAAGTGGAGGTCGGACGCAAACCCAGGACCTCCCGCTTTGAAGCATAGCACCGATACCACTGTACAAAAGAGCCGGGCTCCCTTGCAGGATCTGGCGAAAAAAAATAGGAGCCTGCTGGCACCTAAAATAAAAAGCTTACTTTATTTTATTTATTTATTTCTTAGCAGACACCCTTATCCAGGGCGACTTACAATTGTTACAAGATATCACATTATTTTTACATACAATTACATTATTTTTTACACATTATTTTTACATACAATTACCCATTTATACAGTTGTGTTTTTTTTTTACTGGAGCAATCTAGGTAAAGTACCTTGCTCAAGGGTACAGCAGCAGTGTCCCCCACCTGGAATTGCACCCACGACCCTCGGTCAAGAGTCCAGAGCCCTAACCACTACTCCACACTGCTGCCCTTTGAGCATTGTATAGTAAAGGGATACTGCGAGGGAGGCAGCAACTGTGTTAAAACTCGAAGAAAGTGGGCAACAAAGGAGCTGTGGAAGATGCACACACCCACCACCCCAGTGATATCATGGGGCACGTACAGCATGGAAGAGGAGGACTTGGTCTCAGTTCAGCTCCTCCTACATGGCACAAAGCAGCACCAGCTCAACGGAGGAAGCTGGTAGTCAACAATGTGCAAAAGCAGGAGGAGAGGATGAGGTGCATAAAGGCAGTTTCCCAGGCCGAACAGGGAAAATGGATGAGATGGGAGAGTGTGGAGCAACACCGGATCAGCTGGCGAGATCTATGGACAATGGAACAGAGCAGGATCAGTTTCCTCATCACGTCAACATATGATGTTCTCCCATCACCACAGAACCTTAATCTATGGGTAGGAGAAGATCCGTGGTGTCCTTTATGTTCATCGCCACAAAGGACACCTTTTGACAGGAAAGAAAGAAAGAAAGAAAGAAAGAAAGAAAGAAAGAAAGAAAAAGAAAATAAACAAAAAGACCAGAAAGATAGAAAACTACAAAATAATCTGGCAGCTATAGAAAACAAGAACAGGTAAACCACTCAAATTAAAAAAATTACAAGAAAAATATACAAGATAAATACTATAAATACTGTAAAAATTCAAATCCTGTCTGAGAGGGAAAAGTGGCAGTTGGTCTCTGTGAGAAATGGATAGAGCAGCCCCTCCCCCTCCCCCACAGCTCTACAATCATATAACCTCTAGAGGTCAAAAATAGGAGGCAGGTGAAACCGCAGAACAGCACTGTTATGATGCAGGGCAGTGAGGCCAGTCTGGTGGATTTTGAAGAGAAATTCCTAGCCCTAAAAAATATGGCAAAAACTGAAAAATTAAAACCAGAAAAAAAGAAAAGAGTCAGGATGAACAGCAAGCTGCTCAGATGAGCACCCCTGCCCCTGACAACACTGAGAGGACAGCCCCAGCAGACACCGAGCCCCTGTGCCCAGCACAGCCACCGGAGCTCCACAGCACAGTTTCACAGCTGAGGGAGAGTCTGTCCCTGCTGGAGGTGGAGCTGGTGAAGCTCAGGGAGCTGGTGCTGACCAAGCTCACACGCAGGGATCCTGCACAGCAGCTCAAAGACCAGGTCAGCCAGATTAAAAATGAGTACAAAGCCTCGCTCAGAGAACTGAGAGCTGAGGTGAAGGAGCTGCAGCAGGACAGGGAGATTGTGAGGAGGGAGCTGACAGGAATGTGAGAAGAGATGCAGTGCACAGAGAGGAGACACACAGCCCCCCGCAGAAGCACCACAGAGAACACAGCAGCCCAGACAGCAGAGCACTGCAGAGACACACTGACACACACACCCACCACCCCAGCCAGTCATACTGACACACATACCCAAGCCAGTCACACTGACACACACCGCCAACCACACACATAATGAAGACACAAACAGTAGGGCTCCTGATTTTCCATTCTTGGGAATGGCACATTCCGTTTTTCAAAATGACCAAATACGTTTTTTTTCTGTTTTTACCAATTTATTAAGAATTAACAATGTAATTTGAACATAAACAACATTTTTACATTAAAAATCTATTGAATTCATTTTCTTTTTTTTATTATTATTTATGTCCCTGAGATACTATAGTTTTCAGGAAAAATCTTTCTTAAAGCAGTCCACTAGTAACAATGTACTGTAGGTCAGTCAACAAATAAAGGTGTTATGAAAAAACAGCTTATTGCTGGCATTACAATATACAGACTAGCCGAAAACGAGGGGCATTACTACAAAATTACACAATTTTCATAAAATTACAAATGAAATACAATGTTCAGGACACTTTTATCTCTCCCATCTGTAGTTTCATCTGCAACAACGCAGACTGGTTTTTGCTGTACTTGCTGTAAAACTGCTTGCATGTGTTTCTCGTATACCCTGGACAGATAGAGTTGCCTTAGTTAAAGCAGGGCTCTTCAACTAGTTTTTTATATTTAAGGGGGCCAGATTGAAAAAAAAGTTAGAAGGTGGGCCAAAATATTTTACTCTGTACATTTTTAAGCAATAATAAATATTACATAACTTAATGTTCATATATTTAACAAGACTTACACATTTTACCATATGAACAGTACTTTAATAATAGAACAGTGTGAGAATGTATTCATTACAAACATTTTAAAATGTATGTGACATATTAACAGAATAACTGTTAGGAAGTGATCAGCACTTCCACTTTTGAGCTTCTAATGACTGTGCCCTCTGGATATGTATTTCCAAAAGCTCCTTGTTTGGTTTCAAAATGCTTTTTCATATTGTATTCCTTAACTACTGACACACATTCATTGCACAATAAACACATTGGCTTTGCATTCGGTACAGTTGGTAAAATAAAGAAGTATTTATTGGTCCACTCTTTGTTGAATCTACAATTTTCACCATTTTCTGTTCTTACTACAGTAGCTAGAGTAGAGAGAGCCATGTTATAGCAACACGAGTAAAAAAAAACTAAAAATCACTCTGAGTACATAGTATTATTAAGGAGTTAATGATAAATTAGAAATAATAAGTTATAAAACCAAATGTTTCACCTCAACCACCGTGTCGTTTCCTTGTGTTGAGCGGGTGACGGAGTAACACATTTGCGATAATAACTAAATAAATTAATACATAAATTAAATTATGTTTTTTTAATTGGGGGGTTTGACGATAATTTTTTCAGGTACTTATACAACTCCAAAATGATTCCACAGAATAGAACTCACAAAACAGCTAGTTACTTTTTTAAACAATTTGACTCACACAGCACACAGGCAGTGCCTCAACAGAGACAGACAGTCCATCAGTGTAACACCCACAAAACCACCTGTTTTATCGTTATCCAATTATCCAAGCGTCATCGCTGGGCTTCTGGGTAGTGTAGTTTTCAAAGCAACCTATTTTTTATAGGAGAATAATGTCACAGGTAGGGTGACCTGAGATAACCTAGCTAGTGTACCTATGTAGCTGATGACTACGCCACCTTGTTTTTGGTAAGGCAAGGACCTTAGTAACCGAATAGTTATTTCGTTCCTCCGTGTAGGTTCTTTGTTCCCCGGGTTCCCACACACACAATGGAACGGCGTCTGGTAAAACACATTTTATTGTTCTCAACAGGGTAAAAATTGTTAAAACCAAACCACACAGTAATAATAAAAATAAGCTAAAACTTCAATAAGGGAGTGCCAAAAAAAGAACAAAAAAAAAACACTGCATACTAGGCAGTCCCCTCCTGTTGGTCACGGTCTCAAAAAAAAGAAAAAAAGCTCATGCACACGGACAATTAATGTTTGACAAAACAAACAAGGAAAAATA
Source organism: Acipenser ruthenus (assembly GCF_902713425.1). NCBI lineage: Eukaryota > Metazoa > Chordata > Actinopteri > Acipenseriformes > Acipenseridae > Acipenser > Acipenser ruthenus. The sequence continues at coordinate 26,340,052 of NC_081193.1, forward strand.
AATAGTCTAGGGGGGGTAGACCCCACACTCCCGGGGCTTCCCCCCGACTCGCTAGGTCCGCTTCTGTTTCCTCCTACCGATGTAGGAACCACCACCCCCTGCTGGATCTCTTCACTGCCAATCGGCTGCTGCCTCCGAAGGACCTGAGACAGGACAGCGGGGCAAAGAACTGGGGCTGTCAGGAACTAACACACAGGTAAGTAAACTACACCTTCCACCCAAAGTTCTGGTCACTTCCCTTCGACCGGTCTCTAGCCCTGCGTTTCTCTCCTCTCTCTCTCTCTCTCTCGTCACGCTCCCTGGACCTCGTCCCGATTCCATCTGCCACCACCGGACCCGACCTGGAAGCTGGACTCAAGGTAGGTGAACCACTGGAGGCCTCAAGCACACTCTGACGGGGGTGCAGGGGGCCAGCCAGCACAGGTAGGCAATATAGAACGATTAGCTTGGAACTTGACGATTAATTGTCCTTTCCCCTCTTCCAGAAATCGAGGAAAACGATTTGCCCCCTATCAAGGATCCGTGGGGGGCCCCAAACGTCCTGGACTACACACTGGGACCGTCCCTTGCTCCACCAAGGAAAACAAAAAAAGAAACAAGTGTCCAAAAATAAATTGCTATTTGTTGTAAATCCAAAAAAACATGTTAGTGAAATCATTAAATAATAAAATGATTGTTAACCACCAATGATAGTATACAATAGCCAGAAAGAAAAAAAAAACACAACAAAACAAGTAAAAATAAAATACAGCCAACCTCCCTATATTGTCCCAACACAACAAAAAGAAACAAGAAAAAAAAAAACATCCAAACCCGTTCCTGAATATGGTCCCAGTGCTAGTCCATCCCTTGCACACACTCCTGCTGGTTCTTCCTGTCTTCCATGTTCCTCCTCTGCTCTCCAGCCCCTTATATAGTCCTGCCTGGACCGCCATTGGCTGTGACGCTAACCAGGTGGGACTTCCAGTTGCTGGGGAGAAAATGTTCTGCCCCACAGTCAGCCACAACCACATAAAACCAACTGGGGGTTGAGATAAGCAAATTCCAGTAAAAACCAAAAAAAAACAGTACACAAAAAACCATTTAAAATTTGTCACTTGTGACACTAACAGGTTTTTTAAAAAAATGTTAAAAGGTGCACTTGCAAAGCAGAATTCTACTCCCAAAATGCCAATTCCATTGCCAATGCCTAATTCCGCGATTCCGTCCATGATTCCGCGATCGTGGAAAATCAGTAGCCCTGAAACAGCACACAAACCAACAACACACACGACACCCCCAACACAGAGTCTGACCCAGACCCAGAACTGCCCCCCTCAGGCAGACAGACTGCAAGATAGACTCCAATGGGAAGTTTATCAATGAGCAGCGCCTCTTCCTCTTACAGTTCATAAGATTTGGTGCCTGACGACAGAGAAGTCCTCGGCTCCCCCAGCCACATCATCATCCACACCGGCACCAATGACCTGCGGGCCAAGAGGGCCACCCAGGAGTTCCCTCACTCCAAAATCATAATTTCTACTCTGCTGCACAGAAGGGATTTCCACCCGCACACCATCGAAAAGAGAAATGCAGAGATCTCCCGAGGGTGCACCTGTATGACCACGTAAACCTCCATAAGCAGGGAGTACCAACTTTCACTAAGACCTTAAAGGGCACATAAGGACCTTTTTATTTCATTGTGTTCCACTTTTTTAAACTTTTAAATTGCATTCCCTGCCTCAAGATGGCTTTCCATGTGCCCGCATGGACATCTCAGAACTACATTTCCCATCATCCTCCTGCTCACTGATAAATCCATCTCAGTTACATATGTGAGCAGGAGGATGATGGGAAATGTAGTTCTGAGAGGTCCATGTAGGAGAGCACCCAACTGCAGAGTGCAGCGCAGACCAGAGCCAGCCAGGAGGACCCCCAGGTACCTGAGACCACAGCAAGGACAACACCAACGGGACCCGCCCAGCCCAGCCCAGCAGACCCAGGCCTGGCCCGGCACACCACCCCACCCAGCCAGCCCAGCAGCAGGTCCAGCACAGCTAAGCCACGGTTCTCAGTCGGCCAGCAGGGACTGCCAGCACTGTGGGAGATACGCCACCTCCTCAACCTCATCTGCACTCGGCTCATGAGCTAAGTAACTGTTCAGTAACACCAGAATGTTAATTAATTAATTAATTAATTAATTAATTAATTAATTAATTAATTAATTAATTAAAAATACATGTACGATAATTACAATAATACACTTCCTGTGTGCAGTATATATTCCTCCCTTAGAATCCCCATACTATGACGAGGAAATCTTTTCCAGTCTCCAGACAGAGATCTGCCATTTCCAGGCCCAGGGGAATGTGCTGATTTGTGGAGCTCTGAATGCCAGGACAGGCATGCTGCCTGACTTTACCAGCACACAAGGAGACAACCACATATTTGGTCAAAACTCCCTATACGTCACACCCATCATCTCCCACAGAAACAGTTATGACAGGGAGATAAATAAAAATGGGAGATAATTACTGCAGTTCTGTCAAGGCCTGGGCCTGTACATTGTTAACAGTAGGATCTGAGGAGACTTTTTGGGAAGATACACCTACAGCTCAGCTCTTGGCAACAGTGTAGTACATTACACCATTACTGACCTAGACCCCTCCTATATTTGTGCATTCACTGTCAGACCTCAATCCCCTCTGTCAGATCACAGTCAAACCACTGTGTTTCTCAAAAGAACAGAGGAAATAAGCAATATGCAGACACAGCCCAGCAAGCTGTACAACCTCAATCACTCCTACAGATGGGCTCCAAACAGTGCAGAAGAATACCAGAAAATAATCGGAAACCCAAAAATACAATCATTAATAGACACCTTTCTGGTCACCCCATACCCACACAGAAAAGAAGGAATAAATCTGGCCGTGCACAATCTGAATAATATATTTAAACAGACAGCTTTAAAATCTAATTTAAAAATAACTAGGGTGTGATGGGGTGCCAGCTCGCCCCTATAAATTTGTGTTTTGTTATTGTTGTTGTTTTTACTGTTTTCATTATGGTTTTTGTGATTCTTGTTTTGGATTGGCAGGGAGGGGGTTAAATTCCTCCCTATAAAATACATGTGAGAATGTGGCTGGAGCCTTAAGTGTTTAATTGTTAATTATTAGTTAATTGGGCTCCAGCCACAGACTATAAAAGGGCAGGTGAAACCCTTTGTGGGAGAGGAGTTTTTGGGTGAGTTTTGTTTGTTGGTGTGCTGTGCTGTTTAGTTTTTTTGGTAAAGAAACTGTGGTGAAGGCTAATGCCCAGCCTACATTTCTGTATTTTGTTTAAACCTTTTGTTTGGGCCCTTGTGCCTATTTATTTGATTATTTTTGTTTAATAAAGATCATTATTTTGCCCCTTCCACTGTCTCTGAGCCTCAAACCTCTGTCATCCTGCCACATAGGGACACTAAAAAAAAAAAATTGAAAGAAGACAATTGGTTTGACGAAGATTGTAAGAATATAAGAAAACAACTTCGACAATTATCAAATCAAAAACACAGACAACAAGACAACCAAGATTTCCGCCTCAGTTACTACGAGGCATTAAATAATTACAAACACACACTCAAAAAGAAAAAATAAAACAACCACATCAATAAACAACTGACAGATTCTGGGAAAATTGGAACAAACTGAATAAATCAAAACCTGAAGAATTGGCTATTCAAAATGGAAACATATGGAAAGAGCATTTTGAAAAACTGTATAAAACAATACCACAAAGTGAACAAATATTAGACCAAAACAATATATGTGAAAAACTAAAACAAATGGAACTGTCAATTAAAGACAATCAGAACCAGACTTCCCAATTACTGAGCTGGAGCTAAAGGAGAAACTACAGGTCTTCCAGACTAGGAAAGCCAGCGGGCCAGACAGCATCTCCAATGAGATGCTGAAACACAGCAGCCCGAAGCTGCAGGAGGCCCTGCTCAAACTCCTTAATATAATACTAAAGGTGGGTTATTTCCCTGACATCTGGAATCAAGGACTAATTACCCCCATTTATAAAAATGGAGACAAATTTGACCCTAATAACTACCAAGGCATCTGTGTGAGCAGTAATCTGGGGAAGGTATTCTGCAGTATCATTAATGCCCGGATACTGGCCTTCCTTACCAAACACAGTGTCTTGAGTAAGAGTCAGATTGGCATCCTTCCAAAGTACCGTACTTTTGACCATATTTACACCATACACACCCTAATAAATAAACACGCCCATCAAACTAATAAAGGAAATACATTTGCCTGCTTTATAGATTTTAAAAAGGCATTTGATTCAAGTTGGCAAAAGGACTATTTCTTAAACTTCTTCAAAATGGTGTAGGGGGTAAAGTATATGACGTCATAAAAACTAAGTATACAGAAAATAAGTGCAGTGTTAAGATTAGCAATAAAAGAACAGAATTATTCTCACAAGTCATCCAACCCATTGCCCTGTATGGCAGTGAAGTGTGGGTTCCACTCACAGAGTAGAATTTTACAAAATGGGACAAACACCCAATAGAAGCCCTGCATACAGAGTTCTGCAAAAGTATCCTGCAAATACAAAGGAAAACTCCAAACAATGCATGCAGGGCTGAATTAGGCCAATTCCCACTACTGATTAATATACAAAAAAGACCAATTAAATTTTGGCTTCATCTAAAAGACAGCAACCCAAACTCTTACCACCATAAAGCCATGCAATACCAAGAGCAGAGCCCAGAGAAGAGTCCCCTCAGCCAGCTGGTCCTGAAGCTCACTGCACTAACACACACTAACACCAACCAGCTTCAGGACAGCACCACTCAAACACACACAATCAGTGTCAATCAAATTATAGCACAACACAAACAAGAATACCTCACCCACTGGGACAAAAACATAAGGTAAATTGGAATGCTATCGGGCCCTAAAAAGACACTACACCCTGGCTGAATACTTGACCAGGGTGAAAGACAGTAAACAGAGACAGACCTTAACAAAATACAGGCTCAGTGAGCACAGCCTGGCCATCGAGAAGGGCCGACACAGGAAGACATGGCTGCCCAAAGAGGACAGGCTGTGTGATCACTGTCAGCTCAATCAGGTCAAGACAGAGATGCACTTTTTACTGCAGTGCACAAAATATAATAAAATAAGAGAAGCCTTCTTCCCGAAAATAAAACATCTCTGCACAGAATTCCCAGACCTGCCAGACCCAGAAAAACTCCCCATCCTCCACAGACAGCAGACAAGCTGTGTAGAAGTGGCAGTAGTGAAGAACTTATCTGAAGCAGCAGAGAGAAGCAGCAACTGGTTCTGGTTGAGACGAAAAGATTCTGGTTGGGGATCTCAAGCACAGTAGAAAGAAAGCAACGTCGATGTAAAAGAATGTAAGTAAGCTGGGCTTAGCTGAGTGGGGGACGGAGGGGGTGATGTTGGGACGCCAGAATCACTGTCAAGCCCTCTTAACGTGTCGTGGGCTAGTCGACAAAACACTAAAGATGGAAGGTGCCCACTTGAAGACCCCAGAGAAGTACCCTACTCAGCTCAGTCCAGGTGGTTGTCATGCTGAAGTGCTAGGGAGGCCGCACAGTGGTTGATCCCTGAAGTCAGCATTGCAGCCGTTGTGTGTGCTGATGCGCCAGGGAGGCAAAATAGGCTGATCCCTGGAGCCAGCATTACACTTCAGCCATCAACACCAGGCAGAAGGATATCTACATCATCAGATGGAAGGAAACGCAGATGGGTCACATTAGTTTACAGTAAAATAAGCTATGTCTTAGTTGGTGCTTATCTTGGCGAGAGCTGAGTCCAATATCAGCATGAAGTTTTAACACCTACTCTCATGTAATGGAAATCATATGTTTTGAGTTCAAACCTCGTTACTGCAGACTGGATGAGCGCGGAAACTCTTACTGAGTTACAGTCTTTGCAAATGATGACGTCCCGGATTTTTGTATGATTTATGCTGTTTTTGTATCAAAATCAGCTTTGGGCCGGTATAAATACATATGGGTGAGGTAGAGGGGTTCCCCCTCTGTGAGAATCAGCTTTGAAGTAAGTGACCCAAAACGATTTAACCCCTGAAATACCCGTTACTTATTCAATTTATCTTACATTTGCGGGATGCAAATATAAAGCTGGAAAGCAAATAAGAAGCCAACTTCAGCATCATATGTTGGACCCTGTTTATCAACAAGTTTAGTGTTTTTGCAAAGAGGAGACCATAACCTATCTAGGGATACTTCGATATTTAGTGAGCAAGGTGTCTAAGGTGGGTAAGTAGGGCATCCAAAGACGTGTCCCCAAGCGTTCTATATTGGTTATATTTAGGGGGGGGGGGGGGCATCGATATGAAAATTGTATATCAATATCATGCATGTATTTCGATATCGATATCGATAATATCGAAGTCTTCCAAAACACATAAAAATATAACACAAAAGCAAGTGAGAGGAGAGGAAACAGGTAAAGAAAGGGGAGTAGACCATACCAGAGAGGCTATACAGGTTGTGAATTTGTTGTTTATACTGTGTTTGTATTTTTAGCAGTATTAGCAATAAAACGTAAGTCTCTGCGAATGTATGTGATTTTTTTTTTTATCCCGCGATATGGACATTATTATCAATATTGATATCATATAGGTGGTCTTTCACACACACACACACACACACACACACACACACTCCCCCTATCTAGATGGTGTGGTCTAAACCCTAACAATACATAAAACACCAAAGCACAGGACTCACAAACAGGACAAACAACCAGGACAACACAAAAGTCCAACAAGGTCCCCTTCAGTGGGCCGGGTCGCTACAATATGTATACTGTAAGCGTTTTAAAAAATACTTTAAAAGTTACGATGTGCAATTTCATTATTTGAATTTCAGCATACGGCATCAGACATAACTGTTTTTTTGTTTGTTTGTTTTTTGTGTAAGCATTAGAAAGTAGACATTTGCGTCTTTGTGAAGAAAAGCAAGCTTCTCCCATGTACCCCATAGTACATGTGTAATTTAAATTGTTTTCTGTTACATTTTGATGTGTAAAACACGTTGTTTTTTTTAAGAATTCATAATATAAAAAGAAAATATGAAGACATGATTTTGTATTATAGAAAAAATACAAGCTTAAGTTTCGCATGGGCATCTTAACTGACTTCAACACAGCACACAAACTGGCAGTTTAATAAAAACATATAAGTACTAGCTTTAAAAAATGTGGTCTTCAAGAGCTGTCTTGTGTGGTTCTGGGATCAATTAAAGTTGCTAGAATCCAGAAGAGTATTGATGGGCCAAATGGACCCCTATCATTCGTAACTTTTATGTTCTGATGTTCTTATACTCAACATAAATAAAACAACATTAAAGTCAGTGTAGTGTTCCATTCCTGGAACTTGTGCCATATGACAATGAGATTCTGCAGTTTATAATGACACACTCTATAGGCGGAAAATTGATTTTGTCATTTACCTTTAGTTTGGGTAAACTATTACGAATCTGGAGCAGAAAAAGGTAATTTGGGAAACTATATAGAAGCAAGTAAATTGATATTAAGTACAGAGCATGAGGAGGATAAAAGAGAAAACAAAAGAGGAAACCCAGGAGGCACAGCTATTTACATCTATAGTATTTTACATTATTTGAATGTTTGTGCTGCCAGCCCTGCAGGCATGTGTGTTATAGCTTTGATAACATATATAGAGCTCTTTTATAATACGGTGGATTAATTCACATCCTTTGAGAAGTTATCAACCACTTTAACTTAAAGATGTACCTGTATTGATACAAATAGGGTGTTCAGGGTCCAACTTCCTATTTTTTGTTTCCCAGCATAATTAAAGCCATCCATGGTCATTGACACTTCATTCAGGGAAATAGTTGATTCATGTCATCCACTAGACATGTACTGTAGAGATCTCTCACCAAGTATCTCACTAAATATTGTACAGGCATTCTGAATGCTCGTTTTCTTTTCCCACAATACCCCATTCATTTCAAACATTGTACAGGCATTCTACAGGCATCATATTGTGTATTACATATGCTATATTAAAGTGTTACATAACACCCTGAAAACATTACATAACCTTGGCCGTATACCATGTTATCGGCATTTGCAGTGATATAGTTTTCAAAATAATCTTGATTGTTCAAGGTATATGCCCTGGGGAATACATTTCTCAACTTTTACCTGAGAATGTTTCTCTTAAAAACATCATGGTGTATCCAGATCATGCTCCCTCCTGCTACGATGCTCGTTTTCTTTTCCCACAATACCCCATCCATTTCAATCAGACCACCAGCATTGCTGAAGGAGGGAGCATGATCTCTAGATACACTGAAGTTGGCTTCTGATCTCTAGATACAATGAAGTTATACTGGTAATTTTGGTCCACACATTATTTGTAAATAAAAAAAAAAAAAAAAAAAAAAAAAAACTTACTCTGAACAATAAATTGGAAATAACTTTCTTTTTGGGGGATTAAAAGGGTACAGGACTACATTTATCCTCATCCTCCCCCTACTCTGCAATATACTCATTTAATTTTGAAAAACGAACGAATATCCAAACGAATATTTAAATTATGAGCGAATATCCGAAAATGAAAATCCCGTGGGACCAACACAGGATTTTCATGTTCACAGATTCGCTCATAATTTAAATATTCGTGTGGATATTCGTTCGTTGTTCAAAAAGTAATAAAAGCCATTAAATTGCTCTCAACGCAGGCCGAGACAGCATAGCAGCAGGGGCAGGGGGCGTGCCTTTATTTTACAGCAAGACCTTACCATTTGTAACACGTTAAAATAGATAAATATCCCAGGAGTAAAGAATAAGTTGTTCAGGACTTACTTTATCCCAGTGAATTAACTATAAAATAAAAGATGCCCTTTAGCAGTTCAAGTTAAAGGTTGTTTTGTTTAGTCCCGAAACAAATAGTACATAAAGCTGACAATGCATTTTATTTATTTATTTATTTTCATTCCTTGCCATTGACGTTTCTTCACAGTAAATGATGGCCAGACACGTTTTCATTAAGTACAGTAATAACATGGGGTTTACTTGTGCTGAGGTTTTGTAGCTGAACAAGCAAACGAAAACTGTAATTTAACTTTAAACACTTCAAATAAAACAAATGTGGAAATGGCATTGTAAAGTGAAGGGGAAACAACTCACCGTTTTGGTTCTCGTTTATTACATTCCACATAACAGAAACTCGCAACTAAATATCTTCATGTATAATATATACAGTCTATATGAAAATCACTACACAACATTTTCAGCGAGTTGGTACTATTTTAAGCGAGGCGTTTCAGAATGACGAGCTTGGCTTTTTTCTGTTCCATGACATTCTGGCTCGCTCTAAAGCAGCACAACGCATTTTTGTCCCATATGGCTTTCCATAGGGATCACAATGCATGCGCGCGCATAACTATGTGGATTCTGTTATATATATATATATATATATATATATATATATATATATATATATATATATATATATATATATATATATATATATAACACATTTCACATGGATCTCTTTTTCATTTTCCATTTTTTTAAACTGTCGCACAAATTGTGGTGAGACCGTAAATAAGTGCATAGTATTTTTGTCATTTGTAGCGAATACGAACATCTGATTTTTGTATCCAAATACCTGTCTAAAAATATTTGTTATATTTGTATGTATATATATATATATATATATATATATATATATATATATATATATATATATATATATATCTGCACAGACACAAGTCAATTGAAGAGCCACATCTTCCATACAAACAAGAAAAGTTGCATTTTACCTTATTTTCCCGTGAAACACATAATTGTAAACAATCAGCATTTTATTAATAATACTGACAAAATAAACAAGTCAGCCTTACTGGACATAAAAAGTAAACTTTATTAAACATGTTTATATGACATGAGTTGGAAGTTCATTTAAAAGCACAGGGGAGTGTTCTGACAAGTGATTTAAATAGAAAGATACCACCTAATTACCAATAGTTAAGTTGGCCACTGTTACACTAAAACAATACATTCTAATGTTAGTGCACCCATGCTGTAGCTCTTCCAGCAGGTGGAGCAGTGACCAACCTTATTTGCCGTGCAGAATTATGGGCAGAGTAGTCTTGACCTATTTGTTAATAACACAATCAATTGGTGCAGGGAGTGTTTGTGTGTATGTATATATAGATATTAAAATCTTGTTTGTACACAGTTTCTACATCTGTTACAGCCCCACAGTAAGAATCTACACCAACATATTTATTAGAAGGGTTTGGTTTGTACTACATCACTTTTCCATGGGGTAAAAAATAAAGTCTGTCTATAGACATTTAACACCAGACTGAGAGACACAGCTTGGATCAAAGTCGGCAAAATGTCCATATGCAAAAATGAATGGCTTCAATTTCTTGGATATCTCTTTTTATAATAAGTACGAGCAAACTGTACAAGTACATGCAACATACAAGCTGGCCTATGTGGTACTAACACACATATTTGTTTAAATAACCTCTTTTTTTGTTTTGTTTTACAAAATGTGCATGCAGCTTTGAACAGTTCCAGAGTCATGCTGCTCTACTTCTGTAATTATAAAATAAAATGGCCTGTTTAAGGATGAAAAGAAACATTATCATTATGCAGTCATTTTGTCACATTTACAGAAATTCACAAAGGGATTTTTTGTTGTTGTTGTCAAGGCAAAGAGGATATGATTCACAAAGGGATTTTATTTTTGTCAAGGCAAAGAGGAGATAAAATGGACAAAGAGCAAATTGAAATTTGGCTCTTTTTTTTTTTCAAAAGTTAAACTTTTTGCAGTAAAAAATCAAGCTTTTGTGCTTGGATTAATCTCAACATAATGTAAACTAAAGTCTGATAAAACACTAAACCTGTGCAGGACGTTTCACCAAAACTCCAAACATATTGTACAGTGCTCTATCCAGGGCAAACAGAGGTGTCCAAAGCGACACGTTTTCAGAGAATCCTGGGTACAGCTCAAAAGTGTCATATGCTAAACCCCCTTTTATTGGTCAACATCTCCGGAAGTCAAATATACATTTATACACTGAAAACTTTATAATTCTAGGAAGAAAACTGCATTACAACTTAACATTGTACTGTGAAAATTAAGACTTAAGCTGCTTTTAACAGTCCCCAGCATTGCTTGCAGAGAAATTGCTTTAGAACATTTTCTTTTTCCCATGCAAAACACCAGAAAACATAAAAACCTTTATTCATAATGCAAGCGTGTGTGCCTGTATACAAATGAAAGAAACAAAGAAAGAAAGGAACCAGACTGGGAACCAGTGGCATCCAGAGACTGGGGAGGTGTTTGCTCTTAATTGTTGAACGCTTCGCAATGCTTAAAGAGACAGACTTCAGTCCTTTGAAAGGGACTCTGCTAGCATCGTGGAAGAAGTGCAGAAAAATCATGTTAACACTGCTTACGGTTTCACTCAAAGTGTGGACAAACATTTTTTTCATTAAACTGAGTCAGGGACTTTCCAGTTTGCTTTGATTTTCTTTTAAGCTACAGTATATTACTTAATATCTTGATTGTACAATATCACAAGTAACAGGGGCTGTCACTGACTTACTAGGTTCTGCGTAGTGCTTTGTTCTGCCAACTGAAAGCAGCTTTGTGATATTATTCTTTTTTTTTTTTAATTATTATTCTTTTTTAACAGCCCTATTTCTTAAAAAAAAAAGTACTACCGGCAAAAAACAACAGGAGTGATTGTCTGGCTCCAACAAAGCTTTGATCACGTTTATGTCTGGTTCTGATTGTTGTCCCAGTTGCTAAGTTCTATGTTAGTACGGATCTCCAGCCAGGTCACTATGATCTTATGCAAGGAGGTCCAGTTGAACTTTCAAGAGATGACTGGGAAGCCCGGCGGGTGAGGGGTGTTAATGTGGGATCCACCAGGGAAGAGGGCGGGAACAGTTTGTACCAGCCAATCACCATACTTGTCAAGTCCAACTCTTCTAATAGGATCTGTGCAACTCCCATGAAACATTTGTGGTCCATACGCCCATAGTCTCCCCAGACTATTACCTGTTTAGAGGAAACAGAAAATACAACACATTTAAACTTACTGTGTTGAAGAAGACAAATTTAGTGACAAATTATTTTATCCCATCCAACCTGTCATTATTTTCCTAGTTTCAGGCAATTTACATAAATTTCCATATTCATGCATTTGGAGTTCAGGGAAAATCTTTTATATAGTTAGAGATTAATACAGGGCCTTTTCTATCATACTGACAGCATGCAGAGCAAGCACAGTAACAATCTGTAACAAGCAAGTTACATATGAAACAAGTCCATGCTGATTTTTAAGACAAATTCAAACGAATCGTGCAAGAGTGGCACATGGAAATGGAAAGGAAGTACAGTATAATTATATAATTTATTTCTTAGCAGACGCCCTTATCCAGGGCGACTTACAAGATATCACATTATTTTTACATACAATTACCCATTTATACAGTTGGGTTTTTACTGGAGCAATCTAGGTAAAGTACCTTGCTCAAGGGTACAGCAGCAGTGTCCCCACCGGGGATTGAACCCACGACCCTCCGGTCAAGAGTCCAGAGCCCTAACCACTACTCCACACTGCTGCCTACAGTAGAGTACAGTAGTTCACTGACCTGTAAAACTTTACCCTGTGGACTCTCCTCAAAAAGCAGTGATTGCTGATACAAGGGGTCAAGTGTTTTTCGCGCAATCTTTGTTTTCTTTTTGGCTATGCATGCTCCATTCTCCAGCATGTAGACCTTAACATACGGAGCTGAAAAACAACAAGTCAAATTAGCATTTGCACTAAACACATTTTACAAACTCAGAATCACTACCTAACAGATAGTGGTACTTCTTGTAAATTTACAGAAGTGGGACAATGTGACAGAGAGAGAAGGAATCTGAGCTGCAAATCACCCTCCCGACCAGAAAGGGGGGTAGCGCTGTGTTTTTGTATTGTTTTGCTGTGTCCACGGAGTACGAGTGAAAAGGAGCTGCAGCCACGGAGCCAGCACACAACCCCAGAACACTACCCTCACGTCACAACAGCACAGCGGCAGAACACACCACCATTCCTGTTTCGAAGAGCACCGTTTCATGCACAGTGGGGATTGTAACCGTATTGAGTGTTTTCTTTTTGGGACTGAAAACCTGCAATAAAACCCGGACGTTTTGAAAAGAACAATATTGTGTGGACATTCATTGTGTCACTCACACAACTCACCTCCTGACAGACATTCACCTACACTACTTTACACTTTTGCAAGTGCATAATGAATATGCTTATTTGTACTGTAGAATTGCATTATGGTGACATACAAGACAGAGTTTTATGCTCTGTGTCACTCACCGGGAAGATTTTTGGAACCTGGTTTAGCTGTGAGGCCACGTGCTCTGATAACTTCAACTTCTAACTGCCCTTTCTTGTCCATCATCCCGATCTGAATATCACCTGTTAGAATGAAAGTCCCCAGACAACTCAATTTATATGGCTTGATTTAAAGGGCATTTATAAATACAGTAATGATAACACACACATGGGTTGATGAAAAGTAACTTTCAACTGCTTATCCAGGTTATTTCCATTTTGCCATGGTCATTAACCAGGCATTATATCTGTTCCTTGTTAAATATTTAATAGATCAGGTGATGATCTGCTGGGGCTGATAGCCTTCAATTCATTCTGCTGCACAGCTTACTTGCAACAGTGTTTAAGGAAAGAAACTGAGAAGGAACTGTTCTGTTTTCCTGTACACTCTGGACCAGACTTAATATGCTTTTTGCTGAGTTGAAAAACAAGTAAATAGTATATTCCACTTAAGAAAAAAGTGGTGTAAGCTTTGCACTGGAGCTAAGGAGATCTGTCCCAGTGCTTTCATGGAAAGTGCACCAGGGGGCGATCAAGGATAATTGATTCAGGTTTAATTATTATTATTTATTTATTAGCAGACATCCTTATCCACAGCAACTTACAGTTGTTACAAAATATCACAATACAAAGTATCATATTGCAACATATCACATTACAAAATATCACATTACAGATAAGAGCGGTTATAAAGTACAGTAGAATCAGTAGAAAATAATTGCAGCTCTAGCAATGGAATACAGTAAACACAGCAGAACAGGTTCAAGACAATGCTGGTTTACAATTGCAATTTTATAGTAGTATTTACCTTCTCACATTACAATAAGCAGTACTTTTCTATACAGGCTTACTATTACATTACAATAAGCAGTGCCTGCTCATAAAGACTTAGGGCCCAATTTTGATCACAGGGCAAGGCACCAAGGGAAAGGTCTTAGAGACTGATTATGGGGCACTAGGTGGGTGCAAATGGATGCAATCAGACTGCCCTGTAAAGTGATTTTGGTACCATGTTTTGCCCCAGGTTTTTTTTGCCCATGCTACCGCCAGGTGTCGAGCCAAAAATGTAATGAGAAATATCAGATAAGTTGCACACAGCTATTGGATATTACATGTTATTACATATTTATGACTGATTCTTAAACTAACGTGTTACTAATAATAATGAATTGAAATAGTATTTGTTCATAAGCGCATAAGCAAGCAATGCCATTAGAGTTGTGATCCAATCTGGCATGCAATCAGTTGCTTGTGGATGAAGGCTGCTTACTGTTACTACAGACCAGGCAAATTCATTTTTTCATGTGGTAAATACACTTTGAAATAAAAAAAAGGCTTCTGTTGATGGCATGGCCAACCTAATGGACTGTTAAACTTATAAAAATGGAGTAACTCCCAAATACAGGCCATCATTCGGGTGAACACATTTTAATATTGTGAAGGATTAGTTCAACAATCCTCCATTAGGTTGGTCCAGGACAGTTGTTAGAATGTTAACAGTCTATGCTGTTTAGTTTTCTTTGTGTTGGGGGTGTACTAATCAATAGGATGTACAGTAATATAGTTTATTCCACATCTGTACCTTACCAGAGGTGTAAGGAACAAACTTATGAAACACGTTACAATAAAATACAGTACAATAAACAAACACAAATGCTGTAGAACTTTGCCTGAAAACAAAATTGGGCAATATTAGGAAACTGCCTACAGATAGGGCAGCAGTGTGGAGTAGTGGTTAGGGCTCTGGACTCTTGACCGGAGGGTCATGGGTTCAATCCCCGGTGGGGACACTGCTGCTGTACCCTTGAGCAAGGTACTTTACCTAGATTGCTCCAGTAAAAACCCAACTGTATAAATGGGTAATTGTATGTAAAAATAATGTGATATCTTGTAAGTCGCCCTGGATAAGGGCGTCTGCTAAGAAATAAATTATTAAATTATTATATGTGTCCCTTGAAGTGTGTGTCGTTTTAGAATGGAAGACAGTGATTAGCATAGCAGTACTTTACAACTGTGATGGTGTGACAGCTAAATCAACCACCAGCCGGTCATTTGAAAGGTTTTTAATTGCATAAGTAAGATATGATAGGTAACTGCAGGTTATTAAGCATGATTATAAATTCTGTCAGGCTTCTTTTTATTGTAATTAACTATCGCAGATTAAGTCATACAGCCTAAAGGGTAACGTGGTCATAACTGGAACACGCCTAATGTACTGTCCTGTATCTTGTTTGGTAGGATTGTTACTGAGAAGATGATCACTTACCCATGGCAGGAGTGGCGAGTGTCTGTCGACCAACCAGCTGTGCAGGTCCCAGCCCATCAAGGAAGTCACTGAACTGGCTGTCAGCTCCTAACCTCACCCCAGAGAATATCAAACTGGAAAGGGAAACGTGAAATTAAAACCCCAGGCCATGGTGGTATCAATAACACCTTCTTTGCACTTCGAAAGATACGGTCCATTTAAATATTAAGCACATAGCCTACATGTATATACAGGTATGCATTTAGTTTTATGGCAAGTAAGAAGCTGTGAATTACAGCTGGAATGAGACAGTTCACATGAGTCAACAAGGAATTGATAATTTGATGCTTCCCTGGTGCCTACTGGAATTCAATGGGAAGTAATGTTTTACTTTATACTGTAAAAGTCTGGGAAATACTTGTAAATAAATGTATGCATTAAATGTGGCTAACACATTACACATAATTTACAGAAGTGGTAGTCAACTCTGGCCCTCGAGATCAATTCCAGTCCTGGTCTTTATTCCAACCAGGTCCTAAATTAGTTAATTGCCTCTTAACAGCTTCAATTAACTGCCTTAGAAACTGCTTGGAGTAAAAATCTGGACTGGATTAGATCTCGAGGACAAGAGCTGAGTACCACTGGGTTACAGCTGTTAATTCAATCTAAATTGTACTCTAATTGAATCACTTGGCTTCTTAGTTAATACATTTAAAAGGGTTAATTTATGTCACTTGAACATTATTATTATTATTTATTTCTTAGCAGACGCCCTTATCCAGGGTGACTTACAGTCGTAAACAAAAATACATTTCAAGTATTAATACAATTAAGAGCAAGATAAAATACAATGACTTTGGTTCAACATGGATGTCAAGTCTCAAGGTTTACCCGTGAAACTCACGGTTTTTCAAAATTTTGAGAGTCTCACGGCCGTGCAATGGATTCTCACGTTTGTGCATAAGTTTGTTATTGTTTGCGAGGCTGCAAACTCCCCCCTTACTCCAAAGATAGAATTGCCTTGTTGTCTCAAACTGACGGTTTGTCTACGCAAGCCTTCTATGTTTCTGTACACAACACGTCATTACTCGAGAGAGTCGAAGGAGAGGCTGTCAGACTCACTGTCTCGTACAGAAATAAAAGAGAAATGGACATCAATGAGAATTTAATTATTACAGTCAAAAAATATAATGTTTTTTATAATGCAAGTGTCAGTGGTTATAAAGACAATACAAAGAAAGATGCTATATGGTAAGAAACAGAAGAAGAATTGGACATTGATGGTATGTCTATCTCTCTTTATTTCACCTTAATTTTAGTCTGTGACAGGAAGCACCACACACTGGTTTTGTATTTCTGTAAAATGAAGCTTCTTTGTTTTAATAATGTTGACCAATAATAATAATCTCATTCACAAACTAACTGAATATTTTATTAAAACTGAAAATCAATAAAAGCATATTACATTAAACTAGTTCTCAGTATTTACAAACAAATATGTGCAGATGTATTATTTTTGAATAATTTACATGTTAAACCTGATCACATATAAACAATCACTGTTAAATGTCATTTTTTAGTGTGTGGTGTACCCAGACTATTTCTTTATTTTATTTCATCTCCCAGTGTGCACAGCCCTTAAATTTAGGTCAGTGGCATAGCTGTCAAAAATCAGTGACCAGCCCCCCCACCGTGGTCTAGGTTAAGGTTTTTCATCAATCCCAAGGTTTTTCAGCAGGGGTCTCACTGGTGTGATCACTTAGGGTTTGACATGTCTGTTTGAAAGCAGAGCAAATATTTAGCCATCAACTTGGTTAACTTTTTGTCTGCCTGTCAACTACATTTAGTTGTATCCTGTCAGCAACATTAATATGTACTTATACTGTGTGCTTTCTAAAATAAATCAGCACTTGAAATAACAAATAACAAATACAGCAGGCACTATAGTAATAATCTAATTTGTACAAAACAATATAAATACTAAGCTAAGGAAAATAAAAACGATTAGTGTTTCCAAACTAGAATTCTAGATTCATTATTTTTATTTTAAAATCCACGCTCAACCAAACATATTGCACTGGAGTGAAACTTCCTACTGGTCCTATTATATTTTCGCTACAGTATATTATAGACCAATCCTACACCACCTATGTGTGCATCTCCAACGACTGTCCAATCACAAAAAATAAACTAAAACGTAGGTCATTAGTTCAGCACGGGCCCCTCAGACAGGACTATTTTCCTGTCGGAACGCAAGGCCAGTTCACCTTATATAAAAGTGAACGCAGTGATTCTTGTATAGTGTGTCTTTTATTATTAGAAGCAATGTCCTCGTGTGTAATTTGGGCACATTCTGTCTGCTCAAACTGTGCCAAATCATTTCTGCTGGTGTTGGTGTGCTGCTTGCAACTGATCAACATGGGTTGTTTGAAATGCTGCAATTTATTAGGAACTTTAGAATTAAGTTATACCCAGACATTAGATGTTCGTAGATTCCAACTTGACGAACTTCACTTTTAGCAGATTGTCAGAAACATTCTGGTTCTCAACCCTGGTCCTCGGGACCCGTGTCTGCTGGTTTTCATTCCAACTGAACTCTCAATTACTTAACTAAACCCTTAATTGAACTAATCATTTGCTGAATAACCTATATGACAAGAGAATTTCAGCATATGGATAGTATTTACGTTGCACTCCTTTTCTACAGCATTAGTCCTTAAAAAAGAAGGTAATTATATGGGTGGTAAAAAAAATCCATGGCTACATCTAATTATTTTTACAAACAGGATTTTTATCTTTCTGTCTTATGGCGCACATACTTCCCATTAACTAACCCCTTTAGGAATGCTGTTGTCAGATGAAGATGCCAACCATTCAAAGTATTCAATATCACAGATTCAAGGAGCATTTTGCTATTTATCTGCCCGTAATTGGTTGAAATATGTTCGCTTTCCAAATTCCACTGTGCCATCGTTCATTAAAATAAAAAAATAAAATGCATGATTGAGGGCATTTTTCAATTTAGTACATTTATCCTTAAACAGCCATTCAGTTTCCAGTATTATTTTAATTTAGATTGAGATAGTGTAGAGATGATTGGTTGGTATTGCCTAAAGCAATGTCATACTGTCATAGCACATTCTTTAGTTTGATTATCTGTTGTTAGAACTTTGTTTGTGCATTTGCCTTGATTTATGAAAACAGAACTTCTTTCTGAGAAACATAACTTCTTTCCAACATCGTGACAGCGCCTCATTAGAATTGAGATTACATGCTCAAAAAACGGACATGTAGGACACATTACTAAATTATGTTTTTATATTAGTCTTACTTTTTGTTAAAATGCTAAGGGCTTAGAGTGTCTTCTTACTCAAACTGGCTTAAACAGGTTGGTATTAATAAACCATATACTGGTGCGCTAAAAACATATATCTTAAAGTTACATAACCATACTTCACAGGATTACTCTACAGTGCATAACAATCTGCCAGCAATAAACACATTTAACTTTTGACCTTTAATTAGAAATGAATCTGTCATTACTTTTTTGTGCATTAGGATATTATCTCCTTTACATGATATTGATCCAGATTAGGAATGCTGGATTTTTTTTTGTTAATGCTCTGCAGATTATATGAAAACTAACCAAGTGCCCTGGTAGCCAAATCAGTGACCAGTAACACCAGATGACAGACAGTTGATTTCCAGAAACAAAACATTACATTAAAATCTTACCTATGAAGTACCATCATCTTGTTGACATCACATATTCCAACATGAAAGATGCAAACATTATGGTAAATGTGTAAGTGATTTTGAATGGCATTTTTTTTTTTTGTAACGGTCGATGTTGAAAACATGTTGCTTGAGTTCTTGTAAAAGGAAAAATCTTTTTGAGCGTTCTTTTTAAATATTTGTCAAGAAAATCTTTTTCATCTTTTCTATTACTGATGTGTTTTCAGTGTCGACTGCGTTCCTTAAAATGACCTTTAAAGTAGAATGCGGTGAACCGGAAGTGTAAAATGTGCATCTTCACTAATAGTTTCAGAAAACAAAGTCACCATAATGTGTGAATCTTGCCAATAGGAAAATGTAACACCTACAAAATTATTGCAATATATATTAGGCAACATTTACTGGAATTATTTTCTGAGCTTAATGTATTACTTGTGTATTACTTGTTAAGAAACAAAAACAACCAGCCACCTTGTGCAAGCAAAACAGAACAAGACAGCATCCAACCTTTAAAAAAAATACTGTAATGGCAGCCTAACTACTGTTGACAACAACACAAGGCAAGTCAAAAAGATGACCCCATTCCCCTGAGCCCCAGCCCTGACTCACTTCCCCTCCGAACTGTAGCTGTTCAGGCTCCCATCGTTGGACTCGCGGCTCGGCTGCCGGGCCATGCGCTTTCTCATTTCCACTGCCATCCCTGTCTCTGTGCTTCTTTGTATGGTACTTTTCAACTTCTTGTGGCCAGCTTCTGCAAACAAATGCATTTGATAAAGCAACAGGTGCATATCAGTGACATTGTTACTGAAAACGTCTCAAGATTTTAAACATGTTTATTCACATCAAGTTTGCAGAAAGACCCCCCCCCCCCCCCCCCCCACTACCAAGAATGATAACTTTGGAAGCAAGAATTCTAAGCAAAAAGAGCCCTGATTGTGGTCCCAAGTCATTGGACCACAATCCTATTTACTGCAACTCAAAACTTATGAATAATAATAATATATTTATTTTTATATAGCGCCTTTCATAGTGGACCACCATCACAAAACGCTTTAAAGAGGTAGGCTGTGAACTGTGCATTATATGCAGAGTCACTTACAATAGGACATTGATTTAACAGTTCATCCGCAGGAGCGCAAGGAGGTTAAGTGACTTGCTCAGGGTCACACACAGTGAGTCAGTGGCTGAGCTGGGATTTGAACCAGTAACTTTCTAGTTACAAGCCTTGAACTTTAACCAGTGAACCACACAGACTTCACTGTACATACTGAACTGAATGTACACACATATCCTAGCTTCAGAATTAAAAATAAACCAGAAATACAATTCTCTGTCTTACAGCAAAACTGCCGTATTCAAAACGTGCTATGCCCTGCTCTACCGATTTGGTCAGACTGGGCCCTTGTTCAACTGCTTCTGTGTTTTTAAGCGCTCTTCACTTTGTTTAATTTTGTAACAACTGCACCGCTTTCCATCAGAGTTCATTGCGCTGATGTGCCTTCGAAGGGTACGGTGCTCCCCATGGTGGTGTTTAGAAAATATACGCTGAACCAGCTCTCATAAGACGCTGTCCTGGGCTCATTTCCCATTAAGCCATCTGCTGCTTCTGGACATATTGCTTTACGTATTGTAACGCTCACTGCTGCAGACCAATAAAGTAGGAGATCTCCTTTTAAACTAAATCTGTTACATTCTTCAACTTTATGGCTTGTCTATGCTTCGTGCTTAGCTGAATGGGTAGAGGGAAGAATCAGACAATGTAGGTAGCGAATTGCTACAATGATAATAGTCTCTACTAAATGGCACCAAGCTGTTAAACACAATGGATAATTAATTACCAATTGGCAATTATATACCAACACCTGCTGGCTAAACCAACCATTCCCATGTGCGAGAGGAGATATTGTTCATGCCGCAACAAACAACCCATTTGCTTGCTGTAATAGAACAGAAGTTTTTGAACTAATGTAGTAACAGCTCTAATTCAAAGGGGGATATCTTCATCAATGAGCCAAACCCATCCGGGCATGTTAGGGGGTTACATACAGTGTGGAGTGCCTGTATAGATGCACTTGCTGTTTTTATTATATTGTGTTAGATACCGTTAATGTTGGAAAAGCACATTTTAGAAGACTGCATTGCTTATATGCACTAGATTTATGATAAAGGAACAGGATGGACCCTCACCTCCCCTCCATTTTACTCCTGCTTCTAACACACACATGCACGCACTATTTTAAATACATCTGCTCCTGTAAAATAATCTACAGACAGCTTGTATGGAGCCTAATAAAATAGAACGTATGCCATTGTCATCATCGTGGAGGCATTTACATGTATTTTTAAATTGCTAATTTACCTCAGATTTTACTGCACATCAAACCATGCATCAAAAACTGTAGTGTATTGTGACATATCGACTGAAATAGGTCAATCTGATTGGTTGTATAGGGTGTGATGGAGCATAATCAATGCGAAACATATTTAAGAAGTACTTAAGGTAAATTAAAATTATTGGGTGACATAAGCTAGGAGAAAGAATCAGTTCTGCTGACACATAGAGTAATTTCAACAGTGAAAGGCAGTTCTTTGCTTTATATTTACAAAAAAAAGAACAGTTGGCCCTACTATTCCATCTCCCATTTCCCTAAGGTGGTAATTTGTGGATAATACCTTACTCCTGTTAGCTGCTTGAAAGCTGCAGGGCAGTATGGTACCTCCCCCCCCAAGTAAGTTAACACCCACTGCTTTCCTAGTACAGGGGGAAAAGTTTGAAAGAACTAATCATTTTATAAGGCTCAAGGCTGTCTTAAAAAAAAAAAACAGAACTATTAGTTACAGCAGTCTTTAACCCTTTTCATGCACTGTTGGGAACGAAGAAAACCGCGATTTTGTATCTGTCCTCAAATGAGGACATTGTGAATAAAAGGGTTAAAGACTTGTGTTCATTAATCTTGAGTATATTTATATATATATATATATATATATATATATATATATATATATATATATATATATATATCAATTTAGTATAATCTTCTCTAATAATAATAATAATACAAAATCTTGCCCCCAATTTTTTTTATTTTTTTTTTGTAAAGTAACAGAACAATTTTAACATTATAAACTAGCAAGAAACACTTCTGAGCTTCAATATAGGGAATACTGAACAAAGCTTAGCTTAACACAGACACTGCTCAGGACAAATGTCACATCAGAAAGATTTTTGCTAATGAGATTTTTCACAAGATCACTTTAAAATACAATGATCCATGGCATATACATGGCAGGCAAATGCTTGGAAAGCCATTGTGCTCTAGCCACAGTGTTGTAGATGTTGTTCTTCACAGTATATGCTGAAGAGAGGTCAGGCAGTGCCTTTGGAATATCGAGTTAGATACTATAGCAATATCAGAATGGCTTATTGTAATACCCACGTCTTCTGGGCTCTAAATAATCCCAAACTACTGTGTATATGTTAATTTTAAATATAATTATTCATGCATCAACACATTACGACATGTTGTAAATGACTGCACTACGACCCAATCGCCTGGACCTTATTTATTATGGAGAACATCACTTGAGCAGAACTACCCAAAATCACCAAGAGACTTCATTTGCACTCCAAAGGCAAAATTCCAAACCACTATCAAGCTGATCCCAAACTTTAGTGCAACAGGCCACCATGACACAACACTACAACCAAAAAAAACACTGCGAATAACTCTGAATGTTAAAGTGGTTGTACCTTACCTTATAGTTTGACAACTCTTTCATGAATCTTGCTATACATATGGTATGCAGTTTTGAAATAGACGCACGTTATAGAAAAACATGTATTTTCATTTCAAAACATGATATCTGGTGTGAAACTAAAGCAAGCTGTCAGTTTGCTTTTCTTGTTTCCAGGGAGTCTGTTACTGGCTGAAGAGCATGTCAGTCATTAGGAAAAGCAGCTACTATACAGCAGTGCCCGATCAGGGACAGGAAAGATGGTGTTAAAGGGGTTGGGATAATTTCATTGTTCAGGTAAAATGACCAAGGAGGTGCCTGAACCCTAACCCTAATACCTTTAAGGACTGTAAACAAAGGACATTCTTTAAACCCAGTGTAGTAAAATACATGTTTTAATAACTTCACATTTAAAACCTATATATTATTTTAGTCTATGTATTTAATAAATGCTCACACATGCTTTATATTGTTAGCAGTTCTATTTAGATTTTTAAAACAATTTTGCATTATAGTACATTATAGTAGTTAAAAGTGCAGTAAATCTAGTCTGGTATGTCAGTTTTCACTTGCTATGTCAGGTTGTGCAACTACAATCTGGACTCCCTGTACGGTATTAGCTGCACAAATGCTTCCTACTAAGCCAATAATGTATCCAATCTTCCTGAAAGCAGGTGCTTTATGTGCAATGATGCAGTTCATTCTTTCAGCTGGGAATGGTGATGCTTTATGACAGGTCTGTCAATACTGCACATTATCAAGGTACAGACGGAGCTGAACAAAGAGCTTAAGGGCAGGATTTTCACAAACCAGTGTTATTGTATTGAACTCGTGGTACAGTAACGAGAGCTTTAGTAGCAAGTGATTTTCAAACGAAATGTGTTGATTAAATCAATCCCTTAATGCTTTGAAATTGAGTCGATGAGTTAATGAACGCATTTCTCGTTAAAAAGCTTCATTGTCGCAGGTCACGTGCATCACTTGCAGTCTCAACGACTAAATAAGGGGAACTCGTTAATCAAAATGCATGTTAATGAGATCAAGGAAAATGAAAGCGTACAGCGAGACGGCTCTCTCACCTGTGAGCAGCAGCCAAATGGAAATGAAATAAAAAAGAATGGGAATATCTATTTTGTGTATAATTTTTAAACTTTGTTTAAAATTGTGCATTTTGTCATGCAGAATGTACATTTATTTAGAACACGTCACAAATACAATGCTGACTCGCGATTATCTGGCGTGTGGGTAAAAATCGGATGGCACAGATTTAAAAAAAATAACTTTTTATTTCTTTTTTGGATGGGGTGGGGTGTAAGCCATCTATCTATATTGGTTGGAATTTATTTTCTTATGTTTCTACTTTTGTATGTATTTTAGTATGTACGATTGTAGGCTATAAATAAATACGCTTGAAGTGTCATTTGTGTTTGTAGTTAGTTATTATACATGTATACCATGTATGTAACACTTCATTATACATTTATTAAGCTTTTAAAATTACGATATAACTCCCTAACATAATACACAATTTGTTTATAGTTCATTGTTCAGTGAATTCCTCTAATCATGCATTTTCTCTTGTACTGTTTGCTGGCCTCCGCGATACATACTCTCAACATGAATAGAAGTAGCCACCGAACACTTACAGTATTATAAGAAGATGTTATAATATGTGCATACCGGCATGTACACTGTACATACAGTGTGGAGGGAGTCTGACAACATTACAAATATGTCAGGCAAAATCCATGTCAATAATCTCGATCACATTAGGTAATCCATTCATGTCCGTGGCGATATCTTTTGAAAGCAAGCCCCATATTGCACTTTTTAACTATTAAACGAAATGTTTACAGAGTACTTTACAACTGCTATTAAGACCATGCTGCATGATTTATTTTTTATTAATAGCTTTATAATTAAACTTTACCAAATCATGATTTTTTTTATTAACAACAAAGGGAAAACATGCTTTTGCTGACTTTATAAGCATTTGGTCAACAAAGTACAATCTTCATTGTAAATAAAAACCATGATTTGACAATTTAATGATAAAGCTATTAAATGAATCATGATTATAGAAGCAGTTTTAAGTAGTCTGTAAATATTTTGTATATAATACATGTCTTGTTTTATTAAAAAATAATCACTGTCTGATTCTCTTCTCATCATAGTTAGGAATAGGATGATTGCTGTCATTAACAATAAGCAATATGGGAAAACATAAAGACCTATCTGAAGACCTTAGGAAGAAAATTATTTATTGTCATAAAGCTGGAGAAGGATACAATTTAAACGATTGTTTCTATTATCAAGAAGTACAAGACTCATGGTATTGTTACAACACTTCCTCGGTCTGGAAGAAAGACGGTTATTTCACCAAGAACAAGTAAAAGAACTGTGAGGAACGTTAATAACAATCCAAGATTGACTGCCAAAGATATTCAAAGTGAATTGGCTGCAAGTGGGACTGGGGTTTCCATTTCAACCATAGGTCGACTACTGCATGATGAAGGTATCAATGGTCGCAGGCCAAGGAAAAAGACACTCTTAGGAAAACGTCACAAGGACAATCGCTTGAAGTTTGCAAAACGACATTTGAATGATGGATATGAGTTCTGGTCAAAGGTTTTGTGGTGTGATGAAACAAAAATCAAGGCATTTGTTCATGCTGATAGTCGTTATGTTTGGAGAAAGTCTGGTGAGGCGTACAAAGAAAAGAACACTATACCTACTGTCAAGCATGGAGGTGGTAATATCCTTCAGGAAATTTGGTTTAAAAGCACAAATGTACATTCCAACATGACAACGATCCAAAGCACACATCAAAATCTACTTCAGAATGGTTAAAGAAGAATACAATCAAGGTTCTGGAATGGCCTAGTCAAAGTCCCGATCTAAATTCGATTGAGAATCTTTGGTAAGAGTTGAAAAAAGCTGTGCACAAGAGAAGTCCTCGGAATTTGAATGAACTGGAACAATTTTGCATATATATATATAGTGTAACCGGCCGGCACTCACGGTCGTTCGTTTGCCCCTTTAAAAGCAGACCCAGGACACAGGAAATGGAGTTTTAAGCGCTTACGCGCTATTTTTAATAAACAATCAAACACAAAACAAAACCTAACTCTGTTTTGGAGTACTTACTAAACAGGTTATTCCCCTGACTGACTTGCAGGACGGCTAAGCCGTTTACCTGTCACCACAAACACAACACTAACACAGCACTTACTTCATATATGACTGCTCGGAAGCAGAGCACTTCTCTTCTGCTTCCTTCTACTCAGCAGCCTCGTACAGACAAGCTGCACGTCTTAAATACCCTGCACCTGACATTAATTTACAATATAATCAGGTGTGGGTGATAATTAAAAAATAAACAATTAGCAAAACTAATAAAACAATTAACCAAAATGTGCATACATGTTTTCTGCAGGGAGGATATTAACCCCCTCCCTGCTGTGTTACAACAGATATATATATATATATATATATATATATATATATATATATATATACACACACACACACACACACACACATACAGTCAGACAAAAGTATTTGGGCAGTTTAAAGAAAATGAGAAAAACCACAAAGAAAGTGATTTCTATAATTTCTAATTGTTCTATTGAAAGATATCAATTAAAGTAGAGAGTCAGTTTTATCCTAAAACAACAAATTATTACATAACATGCATAACATGAAAAATAACATGCAAAAAACTAATTTCATACTTTGACAAAGGTATTTGGGCACCGTTACATTAGTATTTTGTGTGCCCACCCTTCGCTTCCTTTACAGCTTGCAGTCTTTTTTTGTATATTGAAATACAAAAACTGGTCAAAAAACAGAGAAGGAAACAACAGAAATATAACACATTTTGATAACCTTAAGGCACCAGAATAAGCATTACAGAAACCTATTGACCCAGAAGCAGTGGAATACCAAGAGTACTTCATTGGTAGAAGTTATTTAACCTGACCGCCAGCAGTTTAATAAACAAGCAAACAGTAACATCTATTCATGTCGCCATCTTAAAATGAGTGTGAGGCCTACCTTTTTGGATGAGCTGGGATGTGCTTCGACTCCTCCGTGATGGCAGGCCGACGATCGCCACCACTCTGGCACTCAGGCTGGAGCGGCGCTTCTTCACTCCTGTCCCCAACGTCCCGATGGCCGTGTCCGACTGGCTGCCGTCGTTCCTCTCCAGGTTGTACATCTCCTCGGTCACGCTCGTGCTCTTCGTCATGTTCCTCCCCGAAGTCCGCATCTGTCTGCTGTACATTTTAGAAGTAAATGTACTGTTTGCATCAAAATAAACAGGGAATAAAAAAAAAACAAAAAAAAAAACAAGACGTAATTGTATAATTGGAATAAAAGCCTGGTTCATTCCCAGCCATGGAGGCCACGGTTCTTGCCACTGTGGTTCAATGAGGTGAGGCCTTAGAGGGAGACAACACGCGCTAAATTATATAGGCATGTTCAGTCACACACACACACTCCTCTGTGATTTGTCCCAAATGCAAGGCACAACTGGTAGTGTCCAGTTTTACTGTATATTCCTTTTGAATTGTTTTGGTGAAAATACAAGCCTATCAAACATAAAAGTTACAGACACTTTGCAAACCATATGATTATAAACATGCAATCAAAGAACTGTCCTGGATGAACCTAATACGTATGTTGCATTATCAAAAAAAGAGAAAAAAAAAAATGTCCTCATCCATTACATCTCCTTTACTTTTCTTCCATAGCAGCCTTTCTAGATCCATATAAGAAACAACTATGATGAAATAATAAGAAAAAATAGAAAACATGCAGATAATCTTGGTGCATTATGTCAGTATATTTATTGCTATTGGGCAAATATTACTACGCCTTAGAACTGGTCCCACGAATGTGCTTGATTAAACTGTATAAACTCAAACCAGTTCTCAAGTACTATAAAATGACGCCTCATAAAACAAATTATAATACCAATAAGTATTCTTCAGAGGCTTTTCATTGGGGTAGGTATAGTACAGCTATTTTTGTTTTTATAATTTTTGCCAAGTCCTTTTTAAGTGATAATTCAGGACATGGTATTACTGTATAACTAAGACTATGTCAAGAAAGCTTTTTATATCTCAAATTACTCTGTGATGGCAGAGGTAAACAGGAGAGAGCTTTCTTCAAGTTTTTTCCCCTTTCTTTCAAACTGAAGCTTTATATGAACTGTACAGTGAGATAAAGAACTTCATGCTTTGTTGTACAGTCAGTGGCAGACAATGCATGCTAATATAAATAGATTTTGAGTTTGCAATTACATTACTAATTAGTAAGCTTATCCTACAGGACAAAAATTGTAATTACTATGTCCTTTTATGCTATGTTTTTTTAATAATGCTTTTGTATCTACATACACAAAAGGTTAGCAATGTCAATGTCTCAATAACCAGCTACATATTTTTGCTGCACTGTGTAGTATATCCATGAAAACAACATCGAAAGTGGGATTTTTTTAAAAGTGAACTAGTTAACAAAGCAGCCATCTTTTCTTCAAAAACAGTTTAGAACAGATGTGAAAGTGATAAACACATTTCAGGATAATTATACACAGCACAGTCTCCTTGTAAAAAAAAAAAAAAAGGCTTCTCTTATTGTGGGTCATTAAGGACACTGAACAAACCAAACATATTTAGTTGGGATATATTATGGGATGTAAGATAACTGTGGTAAATAAATGGTTATCACAATATTTTTATTTCTGTAATATTTCACTGTGCTGACAGTATTAAAACGCATTACAGCCTGATAACAGCCTTTAATATAACAACGCGATCCAAAAGACCTTCCTATTGATGAGAAAGTCTCAGTGGGGCTGTTAAGGGGGTGCTAGGTTATTTTTTCCATCCGTGACAACAGGAATATAGATTAAGTTAGTTACTAAAAATGAAAATATTAGGATCTAAATGAAAATAAATCTATTTTTCATTTGGTATGGATACGTCCTGTACATAGGGCCAGATACATTAAGGTCTAAACATACATTAAAACATAAACCAGTCGTTAAGGTATAGAAAGACACCACTTAGATAAAGGAGGGAGTTGTGAAAATTATATTATGTCGTTTCCAGGTAATTGTATTATTGTATTGTACAAATGTACCTTTTGTCTTTGGTCCAATGTTACAGAAACTGCATACAGACTGTGATATATCTGGCCCATAGTCCTCTAATGTAATTGTAAGCATTGTCCACTTGAGTGGAGCTGTCATCAGCACCACTACACCCATTTATAATATACTGTACTCATTAAACTCTAAATCAGTACTGTAAACTGTAATCTGTAATTGCCTCTACAGTTAAGCAGCCCTCCAATTATTGTGTCCTTTTATATCAGTAGTTTTCAACTTTTTTTTTTTAAAACTATACCCCTTCTGTCTGGAGTTTTAATTAAAAGAAAAAAAATCCTCTCTGGGCATCGTTGTCATGGATATACTACACAGTGCAGCAAAGAATATGTAGCTGGTTATTGAGTCATTGACATTGCTAGCCTTTTGTGTACCCCTTTACAATTTTCACTCGACTGAATGGTACTACAGTTGCAATAAAAGGCAAAATAATCTCAACAAATTTCTCTTTTTTCACGTTTATTTTATATATTATTTATGTCACAAAAGTTTGTGACTGTCAAACTGCTGGTTTAGGACAGAATAGTAGGCTTAATTCTAAAAAATGTAATGACGTGTCTTTGGATGCACAGAATTTAAAGTATTTGGATATCTCTTTGGAAACACTCGTATTCACTTTCTATTCAGCAACGTTATTGTAAATAATACAAAATAGGCTGTATTGTAAATGTTTATCACGTTACCACTTACTTCCCATATCAGCATAATTATGTGTGCCATTTAAAATGTTTACATCAGAAACATAAACCACGAGATACAATTACTAACTAACATTGGTAAACTGTTTATTAAAGCCTACATAAAAATGAATTCACTATAACTTTCTGTACTCTTGTGTTTTGTTCCTTGGTTTTTCTTTTGCAAGTAAGAAATGTTTCCATTTCAACCAGGCACTATTATTGTAAATGCAGCCGCGCCTATTAAACACAAAAACCGTAAAAGTATGAGTATTGTGATTATTATTTTTGTTTACCGGAGCATTTACACTTTTTTTAAAAAAAATAAAGTGTGCTTCACTGTTTAGTATCCAATTATACGACAAGTTGAAAAAATGAAAAAGTTAAAGCAGCACAGACCGCTCTCCATACCACTGCTTCACCCACCGAATATCAGAGTGGAAATCCACGCAATCGAAATCACGCATGCGTACAGGTGGAAAGTACAGACGTGATAAATCATGTGTTTTTTTCTTTTTCTTCTGCGGGTCAATTTGAGCTGCTAAACCAGGGGCGGCGCCACGCTTGGACCTGAGGTGCCTGGGCCCACCCAGTTATGGAGCGATTGACAATTAAAAACATTTCATGCCAAACCGTAACAGACTGTAATCCGCTGCGGCGAGTCCAGCTCATCCTTGTGGTTCAAAAATATATCCATCCCACCCACCTCAACAGCGTTGTCATGGTTATATAAAAGAAAAAAAAAAGATTGGTGATTGGACGGCTGAGATATGAGACCTTACGTCTTCGATACTTATAGTATTACAGCGCGTCGGCAGCATACATACAGGAACTTTTCTTTCATTGCAAGGCATGCAAGCAACCAGCTTGTGCAGCTGCCGTTTAGTTATTTTTTACATTTGCAATTAGCTATCTAAGTACCTACACAGGGCAACAGTGTGGAGTAGTGGTTAGGGCTCTGGACTCCTGACTGGAGGGTCGTGAACTTTGAGACATTTCCAATTACAGCACATTCTAAGCATGAGACAATTAGGAGACAATTAGTAAACAATGTGACTTTTGACACAAATCAGCTACTTTGACCACTTTCCCAATAAAGAAAGCCCCACAACTTTACTTGTAAAGTTACCATCTAGTTATTATTATTATTATTATTATTATTATTATTATTATTATTATTCTTTGGCACGCTACTCCTCTTACACCGTTTAAGCTACAAACGCCGTTCAAACTTTAAAACGTGTAGACGGGTCTGGAATAGTGTGCTTGTATACAACTTTTTGATATCTTTTATACTTTTTAAACTATTAAGCTTTGTGTCCACTTTAATGGGACTTTTGTCAACATTCTAAGCTCCCCATTTTTTAAAAACTCCCAGACTTCCAACATTCTATTTACTGTAAATGATGTAACTTTTGACACAAATCAGCTGCTTTGACCACTTTCCCAACAAGTAAGACAAAAAGTTAAAGCACATGGAATCTTCCTCTACTTCTCAGCTACTCAAATATGTTGAAACACAATCATTAACTGAAACAGAAATAGCTGTGTAGGAGGAATAAAACTGGGTGAGGAACAGCCAAACTCAGCTAACAAGGTGAGGTTGCTGAAGACAGTTTACTGTCAAAAGTCATACACCATGGCAAGACTGAGCACAGCAACAAGACACAAGGTAGTTATACTGCATCAGCAAGGTCTCTCCCAGGCAGAAATGTCAAGGCAGACAGGGGTTTCCAGATGTGCTGTCCAAGCCCTTTTGAAGAAGCACAAAGAAACGGGCAACGCTGAGGACCGTAGATGCAGTGGTCGGCCAAGGAAACTTACTGCAGCAGATGAAAGACACATCATGCTTACTTCCCTTCGCAATCGGAAGATGTCCAGCAGTGCCATCAGCTCAGAATTGGCAGAAAACAGTGGAACCCTGGTACACCCATCTACTGTCCGGAGAAGTCTGGTCAGAAGTGGCCTTCATGGAAGACTTGCGGCCAAAAAGCCATACCTCCGACGTGGAAACAAGGCCAAGCGACTCAACTATGCACGAAAACACAGGAACTGGGGTGCAGAAAAATGGCAGCAGGTGCTCTGGACTGATGAGTCAAAATTTGAAATATTTGGCTGTAGCAGAAGGCAGTTTGTTCGCCGAAGGGCTGGAGAGCGGTACATGAATGAGTGTCTGCAGGCAACAGTGAAGCATGGTGGAGGTTCCTTGCAAGTTTTGTGCTGCATTTCTGCAAATGGAGTTGGGGATTTGGTCAGAATTAATGGTCTCCTCAATGCTGAGAAGTACAGGCAGATACTTATCCATCATGCAATACCATCAGGGAGGCATCTGATTGGCCCCAAATTTATTCTGCAGCATGACAACGACCCCAAACATACAGCGAAAATCATTAAGAACTATCTTCAGCGTAAAGAAGAACAAGGAGTCCTGGAAGTGATGGTATGGCCCCCACAGAGCCCTGATCTCAACATCATCGAGTCTGTCTGGGATTACATGAAGAGAGAGAAGCAACTGAGGCTGCCTAAATCCACAGAAGAACTGTGGTTAGTTCTCCAAGATGTTTGGGCCAACCTACCTGCTGAGTTCCTTCAAAAACTGTGTGCAAGTGTACCTAGAAGAATTGATGCTGTTTTGAAGGCAAAGGGTGGTCACACCAAATATTTTGTTAATTGATAAATATGAACTATTAACATGTCTATTTTTGAAAGCATTCTTACTTTACAGCATTTTTTCACACCTGCCTAAAACTTTTGCACAGTACTGTATGCACATTAGTTTAGAGATAATATATAATACCGTAAAAAAAAAAACATAAATTCAAGGCCCTTTTTTACTTTTATTTTCATTTGAATTTCATTTGAATCGTCCTGTTTACCCCCTATGACCCTCAGAAGTACCCCCAGGGGTACGCCTACCCCTGGTTGAAAACCACTGATCTATACAATTGTTCATTACATCATTGATCCACCATGAAAATATGTTGAAATATATTGATCTGAAATAAAAATATATGCATTATACCACCTCTACAGGTGTGTAACGATGTATTTAAAATTTAAGTTGACATTATAGACATTTTTTATTATTCCTTAGCAGACGCCCTTATCCAGGGCGACTTACAATTGTTACAAGATATCACATTATACATTATTTTTACATACAATTACCCATTTATACAGTTGGGTTTTTACTGGAGCAATCTAGGTAAAGTACCTTGCTCAAGGGTACAACAGCAGTGTCCCCCACTGGGGATTGAACCCACAACCCTCCGGTCAAGAGTCCAGAGCCCTAACCACTACTCCACACTGCTGCCCTGACATTATAGTATTATATTATGACCAGGTTGTTACATACACATTACAATAAAATAAATGAACCAATAATACATATGTTAAGAAAGAGTAAATAAAAAACGACAACATTCATATTAACAGGTGAACATTAAACATTTAATGGAGAAGTGACGTGCACTTAATATTGATAAATACGGACAAGACACTGAAAGACACAGAAACACTGAAGTGGAGTTGACAAGACTGTGAATAAACAACGTCACACTAAAATGACATAATTACCAGGATATCTTGATTTGTTAAGGCACATTAAACAATGCAAAAATAAACTATTGAAAGCCGGAGTGCTATCCAGTGAAAGTAATTCAAAACAAAACACAGACTCACCTATTTGGTTTCTGTACCTAAATCATCCACTGCGATGCAAACCTATCTTTAAGAGCAAGCCAACATTAAGACTGGATTGATGTGTAATTTGAGATTTTTCAAGTAAGATTC
This sequence comes from Acipenser ruthenus, assembly GCF_902713425.1. Lineage (NCBI taxonomy): Eukaryota > Metazoa > Chordata > Actinopteri > Acipenseriformes > Acipenseridae > Acipenser > Acipenser ruthenus. Next base: position 26,373,825 of record NC_081193.1, read on the forward strand.
AGAGAAGTGCATTCCTTGACATATTCCTGTCTCACCTCCTGTATCCTCCTGCTGCCTTCAACAATGTCAACAGAGCAGCTTCAGTTCCCAAAGGCTATCACAGCTCCACTGGCCTTTAGATTTAGCTCCAACTGGTAATGTTGCCTTCCCCTACTGCCGCATGCAGGACTACGTTGTGGTTCTCAGCCCCTGTGGCACTCTCTAATAAGGTGTCTCACCAATACTAATTCTGGAGCTCCCTACATATTTTACAGTTGTGGCAGAAATACAGAGGTCTAATCAATTGATCTGAACAGCAGCAGATCTAATTACTGCCGCCATTTATTAAAATATGAGGTTTTATTTCATATTTTATGCACAGAATTAAAGAGAGTAACATGAACGGTTTGATATTTGATTTTCAGAACCTCGAGGCCTTTATTAATTAATTAAACGTTGACAGTATTTATACAATGTAATAAACTCCACAGTTTGTAGCAGGATTCCAACTGATAACATATACAGGTGTAGTACATTAAGTTATAGTATGCAACAAAAATATTATATAATTTTTGCAAAAATATTCTTAAATTAATAGAAATCTTGTATAATTAAACTCTTGCAGCACATGCTAATGTATGTATGTATGTATGTACAGGCATGTATGTATGCATGTACTGTAATAAATAATTAGTTTGACATTTAAATAATTAATTTGTCTGTATCTGTCTTTTCCTTTCTCTTAAAGTAATTATGCTTTCAGATCAAAACATACATGCAACTTACAAATGATACACAATCTCTTATGATGGTTCTTTGGTTTACAGATCAGTATTCTGCTGTGTAATCCCAACTAATTAATCACACTTTGTCACACAAGGCTTTAAACAAGAGTTCCTGAATACACTGGTAATTTGAATCATGAACCATGAACCATGAATTGTGAAATGCAGTGCTTCATTTAGAGGTAGAAACAACAATAGTTACCCTGTGCATAAAGGTTTTCATTATTTATTATTTAATGGAAAACAAAAAGCCACTACACTGCAGCAAAGCTTTATTTAAATGTAGCATTTTCCAGGTAAACTGTGCTGCCTGAAATAACAATTCTGAAATAGCCCTTGGATAGCCCTGTTACTTAAGAGAACTATTATTATCACCCAAACGGCAGCTCCAGTAATGATGGTACTGTGCAATCCATTACATTATATTACACAAAACCTAAATAGATTATGAAAAACAAGTAAAACAGAATAGAGTATAAGATACCACATTCTACTGATCTTGGTTTCTTTATTACCAATATTCAACTACTGTATATCTTATTAGATCTATATTAACCTATCACTTGATCACAGTATTCTTTAAATGCTTTGATCACTGCTGTTTTTTAGTAATTGATGTTATTTACAATGGTCTGGAATGGAATGGTAATAATGCTCAACATAACTCTAAAATGCCGGTCAATTAATTGCAGTTTAATGCCCCAAAACACAATAATGTTTTTATTTTTCTTTTAAATTTAGACCTACAGCATATCTCTAGCTTTATTGCACACATGGTATAGTAGTTGACTTGCGTGTGTACATCAGATTTCTCATTTCTCCAAGTTAAGCATAAGAGATTCCTAATAACTAACCTACAGTATGTGGTTCCACTTTCCAATTTGGAACAGCTACTGTATTTTACCCATCACAGAGCAGAATTAAATAATACAATTTGTTCACATACTTACTGTGAGCCTTATAACCAGTTATATGACCCAACATATGCTTAAAGTTGATTAATGCTTGTAATAATAATAATAATAATAATAATAATAATAATAATAATCTGTTACCAGGGGGTACTACTACCAGTAAAATATGTGTAAAATATTTATTGCAAAATAATTTGTTTAACAAATTGTCCCTCAGAGTCCTTCCCAACTTCAGTTTGTGTGTGGTGTCGTGGGGACAAACGAACAAATAGCTATGGGAACCAAACCCAACTCTCAAACCCATAAGAACATAAGAACATAAGAACATAAGAAAGTTTACAAACGAGAGGAGGCCATTCGGCCCATCTTGCTCGTTTGGTTGTTAGTAGCTTATTGATCCCAGAATCTCATCAAGAAGCTTCTTGAAGGATCCCAGGGTGTCAGCTTCAACATCATTACTGGGGAATTGGTTCCAGACTCCCACAATTCTCTGTGTAAAAAAAGTTTTTGTTTATGCTTTTGGAAGAAAGTACTGTACTTAATTGATCAAGAGCTCGTCAAGCACAGCTGTGCTCTTTTCTGCAAAACCAGCGGAGATGCCTTTTTTATTTTCCTGCACTGCTAAATACAGAGGTGATGATCTGCAGAACCATGACGGTTGATCAAAACATTTGGGTGATCTTCTGACCAGAAGGCTGGTGGGAACGACTTGAGTGGTTTCCAAGTGACTGGATTGAAAATGTACGCAAGTCGTTCGGTATCGGTGGAAAAACGAGTTGCGGTCGCACTGTGGCGTTTGGGGATACGAATTGTACTATATTGTTTTATTTAAGTTGCAAAACCAAAAATACTTTTTTTTTTCTTACAACAAAATATCATACAACTGTACTTTGATTAAATAAAAAAAGTATATTACATGTATGCACTATTTACCATTGTTATGAATTTACTATTCATCAATATTACCAAATCAATATTATCATCTCAATTTAAGACAGATTTCCAATTATGCCACTATTAATTTCATTGCATTTCTCTGCCCTTCTAGTGTGCTCATGCTTTGTTCTTTGTGAAATGTCCCTGTGGCTTACCCCAGTTTTGGACTGCTATTTCTATGTGTCTTTAAAACATATCAATAAAGTTTAAACGATATCCTATATTCAACAGGATGTTTTTGTTTCTTATTGTTTCACAACACGTCCTTGTCTTGATGGAATCTCACATAACCCACTCATGTCTTATTCTAAACAGATATGATTTGACTATTGGGATAGCCTTAAGGAAATGTAATATAATTCAAAATGTACTGTTTAGAGATATACCAAGCAAAGTAAATCAGCGTATTTTGAACACATCGCTAAAATACATTGAACCAAGTTCAGAAAAACATAATCTAAGATCTGCTACGATAATTTTCAGATCACAAACCTGCCAGAACATATTAAAAATAATGACGTGTGATCTGTGAATGTGTCCCACGAGACACTGCTGTACCGATGCTGGCTACTGCTGAAGCTGTCAGATGAACAAGGCCTCCATTCTACCTACATGTTACTATACTCAACAGACCTTCAGTGTTTAAGCAGTCATGGCTAGCCACACTGCCTGCAGGGAAACACAGACGCTTAATCATCATGCTGTAAAATCAAGTTAATTTCATTACACTGCCTGACCACATTAATGACTCAGATAATTCAGTACTATTAAAGGCTGGTAAAATTAAAACGCATTATGACATAACCAAAACATTGAGCAGTCAGGCACCAAACAAAGTCATCATCCTTCCATATTTCTGGGCTACATAATAATATACTTAAGGTTTCACAACCCCCAATTAGTACTTATCATAAATAATTATTAAATGTAAAATTGCAATGGGACTTTGCAGGTGGGAGCAGCGCAGGTTGGTGGTTCAGTCAGGCAGCGGGACAGGGAGGAAGACACTGGGGTGAGGCAACAGGGCGCGACAGCTGACCTTTACCTCAAGTCACCAGCGACTGAATGCCGCCTCTTCCTCAGGTCTTCTGTACAGCGCTTCTTTACCGAGTGTTCATGCTTTTCTTCTACCTTCTCATTTAACTCCCATGATATCCGCCTCTCTCTTTTCTCCTCACCTTTGTAGCTTTCTAAGGACTTTGACCTTTTCACAGCACAGCATGCAGGCATGCAATTTTAAATTTAAAAAACAACAAAGAAATACACAAAACATAAAATAAAATGTATAATTTAAACTAATAGACGAAAGGCATTTAATTACTACTCCTGAGGATTACTAAGGTACATGATTCATAAGGTGTAATAAATAATACAGGTAAAAATGAATAAGGGATTTTTTTTTTTTGTTACGTCATAACTACAAAGTTCTAGTTTAAAGTGATATCAGGTTTGCCTAATTCTCAGGGGATCCAACCCAGTATTGCACTACTACAGAGTCAAACAGCCAGAAATTGTCAATCTCAGATGTACGGAACCCCTAAATGGACATTATGAAAACAAGAATACTATCTCGTGCTCACCAGATACTATCTCATGAGCGGGAGTGAATATCTTGCTGACTGCAGCAGACACCCGTTGTTCTCGGTGGATAGGTTAGGAGACAATCACCGTATTTTCCTCATGGCATAACAACTATGAAAAAATGATGTGCTTTTAGACTCATGCTGTTTTAATGTCAATACATTGTTTATTGCATCCAATTGTATTCTCTTACTGTCTGGAATATTTCACCCGGTTACGAAAGCAAATGCGAAAGGAGTAATCTGAATCATGTTTCATGATTTACAATTGAATTATCTCGATTTATCATGAAGACAAATACGCACATATATGCCATTTACATTATCCAGTAGGCTACGTCATACAACAGTTTATAGCTTCTGAAGACTAACTCGCAAGAGAAAGTAAATTGAGTCACGTGTGTCTCAGTGATTTGAGAATTATTATTGGGACTGACACATTGATGATCAAGCCCGATCCTGCTTTTGTTCTCAGAAAGTGGGTGCAACTGCAACGCAAAATGATGGTTCATCTACGAAAATGACAGTATTGCAAAGACAGAGAAAGAAATTACAAAAGAAGAGAAAATCAAACAAGGCTACCACAATCTCTTACAGTATTATGCACTAACCCCGGTGTAGTTAGTTTGATATTGGGTATCCACATGGACATTCAATATTCGCGCATTCACTGCATTCTACATCAAATAATATCTCATAGCTCCTATGTACAAACTCGCAAAGCAATGCCATTTCACCTCATGAAAGTCTTGGTGGTAATGGGTCATTTAAGTCATGTCTCAATGATTTGCGAGTAATCTCTAGTTATGCACACGTAATACTCATAGATATTCACTGTCCATTGTACAGTACAGCTGGCTACATCATATAATGGTTCATAGCTCCTACATACAAACTCGCAAAAGAATGCTACTTCACCACATGAAAGATGTCATGTTATGGAGTAAATTAAGTCATGTCCCATTGACTTGCGAGCTATTCATCTCTAGTCAGCAAGAGATAGTGTATATATATCTATATATCTATCTATATCTGTATATATCTATCTATATCTATATCTATATATATATATATATTTTTTTTTTTTTTTCACAATGTCCCTTTAGGGGTTCCATACAGTTGGGTATGTGTACATTAATTTATTATACATTAGTGTATATGACAAAATAATGCTTGATTCATCTCAACTGAAACAGAAAAATGCATTGTGTTCTCACGGAAAAATTTGGGAAGCGAAATATTATCCTGTCAGTCTTTGCAGAACCTTGATGCTTACCCAAAACGTCAACTAATTTCAAAAATAATAATAATAACTATAATAATAATAATTATGATTTAAAACCCTAAAAGTTACAACTTTTTCTGTTAACAATATATACAATACATTATTATATTATTAACAGAAATTGCTTTCTAATTATTTGCCAGAATTCATATGCAAATTAAAAGATGAAATTCAGACATGCAATTGCTAAACAAAACTGCTTTAATTGACTTGCTTCTTGCATGGATTTTAAGGCAGCTCTCAGGTAGGACTTACCTGACTCTGCCTCGGGGACGCTCGGATTGCACTGACATGTAGCTTGTGCTACTGAGGCGAGAGGCACTGCTGGTACGAGAAATGGCTGACACATCGCTGATATCACTGTCCGTGGATTTAGTGGACATATTGTCACAGCTTCTGCGCTGTTCTTTATATAACTGACGGAGAAAAAAGAAAAGAAAAACACACATAAATATTGGTTTGTATAGTAGGGAGAGTTAACCATTCTATTACAAGGAAGGAACTGTGTGAACCATTAGCCTACATCAGTATATAAATTAATGTTATGCAAGACATTTAGGCTACCATTGATAAATACTGTATTTATTTATCAGTTACAGTACTTTGAAAACAAAAAGCTATGTCTTTCTTAATTGTATCATCAGAAACGTTTTATTTATGCTAGCCTACATTGAAATATCGGTAATACCCAATATGTAACATGTAAAATAATAATAATCTTTATTTTATAAAGCTCTACATACAAAGCATCTCAAAGCGCTGTATAGTTTAAAACAACAGCACCAAAATCAACAAACAAAACAGGCAGCAATTACACAAGCATATATATATATATATATATATATATATATATATATATAGATAGATATATTTTCACACAACACACTTAAAATAGAAATTGTGTAGATCACATGAAACCTAACAATGATAAAATGCCTGTACATAGATGTGTTTTTAGTTTTTTTTAAAAGCATCAATGGTTGCTGTTATTAATAAAATAAATACTTACAGCTAGGAATCCTATATGTTTCCACATTGCCAGAAAGATCATGTAAATGTATTTTTGTAAGTTCCATTTATGTTACATATTAAGTTGCATATCCTTAAAAACACTATAATATTAATTCACATATACCGGTAGCTAACTTCTGTTTTAAACTTGAAATTTCAAAATTGTGTCATCCTGGTTTTATAGGAGTGGTTCACTTAGTACTGAGCCCTCACGTTAGACTTTAACGAAAAAAATAAGCAAACCGAAATGTAAAGATTGGATGATTTTTTTTTTTTTAAATACCCACAACCAAACAACAACACATGCAGACTGCTGAAACATTTACACGTGTCTCCTGAACATTATTAGAAATGACACGACAACATTGTAATGTTTTGAACAAAGTTGTTATTGAAGCAAGTAGTAACATTACATTGTAACATTCTGTTTTGAACTGAAGGATTACATGTTGAAAATATACCAAACTGTTGAAAACAATGTATAGCGCTGTATAGACAACTTTTTCTTTGGTGTCTGCATGTTTATTTCCCATTACCGACAGAGTGCATGCTATTACACTATGTAACACAATTTTTGTTCCTGGGTAGTAAGTGTTATTTCCTAATTGCTTATGCCTCAAAGATTTACCTATTTCCAATGAGAAAACGGGCGAATTTGTGTCTTTTCGTTCACATAAAGTCAGAAAAAAACAACATATGAATCCAAATTAACATGTATTTATACCAAAGTAATACAAAAATGACTACAAAAGATTTAGAAGTGAGTAGTTTTTCGAGATTTACGATTATACTGTAACGAATCAGCCCCCAAATGTAGTCTCCCATCATGTTCTCGTTATACTGTCCTTGGTAGCGGCGTTCAAAGTCCAGTATATCCTGGTGGAAGCGCTCGCCTTGCTCCTCCGAGTACGCTCCCATGTTCTCCTTGAATTTATCAAGATGAGCATCAAGGATATGGACTTTGAGGGACATCCTACAGCCCATTGTGCCATAGTTCTTCACCAGAGTCTCAACCAGCTCCACATAGTTTTCGGCCTTGTGATTGCCCAGGAAGCCCCGAACCACTGCGACAAAGCTGTTCCAAGCCGCTTTCTCCTTACTAGTGAGCTTCTTGGGGAATTCATTGCATTCCAGGATCTTCTTTATCTGTGGTCCGACGAAGACACCGGCTTTGACCTTTGCCTCAGACAGCTTGGGGAAGAAGTCTTGAAGGTACTTGAAGGCTGCCGACTCCTTATCTAGAGCTCTGACAAATTGTTTCATAAGGCCCAATTTGATGTGCAGTGGTGGCATCAGCACCTTCCGGGGGTCCACCAGTGGCTCCCACTTGACGTTGTTCCTCCCCACAGAGAACTCGGTCCGCTGTGGCCAGTCCTGCCTGTGGTAGTGCGCCTTGGTGTCCCTGCTGTTCCAAAGGCAAAGATAGCAGGGAAACTTGGTAAAATTCGCCTTGGAGACCCATCAGGAATGCCACCATTTTAAAGTCTCAAAATGCTTGCAGCCTCTTGATGCCATCTCACAAAAATGCAGATATGTATCCACTTAGGCAGCTGGAACTAAACTGAACTGGTGGGCTTAAGGCCCCTGTATTTATACTACTATTTATATTACTGGAAAGTTCTACAAAGTTCTAGAAGTTACTCCAAGTTTACTCAGCACTGAATCTATCTGGAATGTTCTGGAAAATAGGTAAATTTCAAAATATCACTGTCCTGGTCACAAAAGCAAAGTTTGTGGGGAATAATAGCCATTTTCTATACTTTTGAGGCATAAGCAATTAGGAAATAACACTTACTACCCAGGAACCAAAAAGAAAATTGTTACACAGTGTTATTATTATTATTATTATTATTATTATTATTATTATTATGTATTAATGTATTTATTTAGTGGCAGACGGCATCACAAAATTTCACATTAAAAAAAAAAAATCACAATACAGTTAAACTTTTACATTAGCTGATGAGTATTTTTTCAGTCAGCAGACACATTTTGCATACGTCCGCGATACACTATTTATATATTTTATTTAGACTTTAACAACAAAAAATAAAAGACTACCTACATTTTTAATCAGTATAGTATAATCAGTTCTTCTTTGTGAATCTCGTATGCACGGTAACCACTTCTACCAATAAACATCTACCATAAATGTCAGTTACACCCAGTTGAAGCAGGTGTAACTTTCAACATCTAAACTACTGTTTTACGACGTCTACATACTCTGAAAATCACACGTAAAAATGTTAATGAGGTCAAAAAACAATAGACGCCATCAGACGAAAATCGCTCTTACACTAGACTTCAGTCCAAACGCCTAAAAATCTGAGTTACACCATCTAAAGTCCTTGAAAATCTACCCCATTATGTGCACATTTGGATTTGGATTCAATCAACACATGAGGAACAAATTAGCAGTTGGCAAACTTTTTCCCTCCAGCTAAATTTCCCTCCAGCTAAAAATACGATGGAAATTGGACCTAAGTTAGTTTTGTTGTCCACATATGATTTCGAGCAAATCAGAAACATGGGGGACTTCAGGGTACAATGGCACAGTGACCAATCCAGTTTGTAGATGTATCATTAGTACCTCTCGCTTCGTCTTCACCTCTTGCTCTAGTTCTTGACTCGAGCTGGACATCGTGGCTAATGCGTAGGAATGTACTTTCATTTGCATCTGTCGTGCTCGCTCTTCTACTGCTAGGGCTGAAACAGTGGAGAAGACTAGCATCAAATAAACAGCTTACTACAATTTACCATGAAGAAATCAGTTACAGCATGCACGCCGAAAGCATGGCAAAGCAAGCAAAATATATGACAAAGAATAGTGGATGAATACCATAATGTACATCCAATAAAGGCTTGGAAACTAACGAGACATGAATAGAAATAGAAATGCAGAAATATCATATTTTAATTTAAGATCCTGCTTTAACACAGCAAGGCTGTGATAAAAATGTGTTTTTGAAGAGGTATACATTGAGTAAAGCTTTTTAAGAGTGTTTTGAAACATTCTATAAGAGTGCATTGGAACACAATAAACTTAAAATCCTCTTTAGTTCAGAAAAGGTTATTTAAACAGACTTTAAATGAAGTTAATGTTTTGTGTATTGCATTCAATACAAAAAAGAAAATGAAGGAGTAGCAGTGAAAGCAGTGTATGCCTGTGGTTCATGTGAAACATTGGAAAAAACAAAATCAATATTTTATCTTTTATGGGAAATTAATTGACACAGTTCAGTTTCAAACACATTAAGCAGTGAGTCATCTTCACCTAATATAAACACCTACCATTAGAACCACTGCTGCTAATCCAATAGCCAGAAGAAACATGAGTCATATGCTGTGTTTTTTCAAGACATTCAGTGATAAACATTAACCCCATGCAAGCACAGATGCTTCAGTTTGTCATACTTAATGTACTCTTGCTTCCGCTCACTGAATTGATTGAACACAATTAAATGTGTCATCATTTCTGCCATCTCTTGATTTGCAATGGAAACTTTACTGCAGAAAACTTGCATGCATAGTGTTTTTAAAGTCTTTAATCATTTAAACAAGAGAATCGTTTTTAGGGCAGCTAACGACATTGTCGTGTATACTAAAGCCATTTGCACTAAGATAACGGGAACTTCTAGTTGCTTATGACCAGATTAGCATTTACTTAGCTTCCCCTTTATCTGTAAAGCACAATGAGAAATATCATGATAAAATTGAACTTAACACGAGCAAACTGAATGAGAGTAGCAGGAGAATCTCCAAGTCTTCTGTAACCCTTGCCATCCACCTCCTTACCTGAGATGTCAGTGCATACCTTGCTCTACACTGCTGCTCTTCGCAGGGACCTGTGGGAGCTGCCTTCCTCTGCGTCCTGATGAGGGAGTTCCCGTAGGGGGCAACTGAGACAAGCTGCCTTGTTGATGTGCTCTATTTGGGTGTAACAAAACAAAACAAGGACGTTAAGCGTGTTCTATCAACTTATTTAATCGTCAAAACGAATAATACCTTACAATACATTGTTCCATTGCTTCACTTACCCTAAATAGTGGAAAAAACACACTTCTAACTGACAATATCCAATGCTATATATATATATACAGACGTGCTCAAATTTGTTGGTACCCCTCCACAAAAAACAAAGAATGCACAATTTTCTCTGAAATAACTTGAAACTGACAAAAGTAATTGGCATCCACCATTGTTTATTCCATATTTAATCGAAATCAGACTTTGCTTTTGATTTTTTTATTCAACATAATATTGTAAATAATAAAACAAATGAAAATGGCATGGACAAAAATGATGGGACCGCTAACCTAATATTTTGTTGCACAACCTTTAGAGGCAATCACTGCAATCAAACGGTTTCTGTAGCTCTCAATGAGACTTCTGCACCTGTTAACAGGTAGTTTGGCCCACTCTTCCTGAGCAAACTACTCCAGCTGTCTCAGGTTTGATGGGTGCCTTCTCCAGACTGCAAGTTTCAGTTCTTTCCATAGATGTTCGATAGGATTCAGATCAGGACTCATAGAAGGCCACTTCAGAATAGTCCAATGTTTTATTCTCATCCATTCTTGGGTGCTTTTAGCTGTGTGTTTTGGGTCATTATCCTGTTGGAGGACCCATGACCTGCGACTGAGACAGAGCTTTCTGACACTGGGCAGTACGTTTCGCTCCAGAATGCCTTGATAGTCTTGAGATTTGGTTATGGTGTTCTTTTCTTTGAAAGCTTCATTTTTTCGTCTGTGAACATAGAGCTGATGTGACTTGCCAAAAAGCTCCAGTTTTGACTCATCTGTCCAAAGGACATTCTCCCAGAAGGATTGTGGCTTGTCAATATGCATTTTAGCAAATTCCAGTCTGGCTTTTTTATGTTTTTCTTTCAAAAGTGGAGTCCTCCTGGGTCTTCTTCCATGGAGCCCACTTTCGCTCAAAAAGCGACGGATGGTGCGATCAGAAACTGACGTACCTTCACCTTAGAGTTCTGCTTGTATCTCTTTGGCAGTTATCCTTGGTTCTTTTTCTACCATTCGCACTATCCTTCTGTTCAATCTGGGGTCGATTTTCCTCTTGCGGCCGCGCCCAGGGAGGTTGGCTACAGTTCCATGGACCTTAAACTTCTTAATAATATTTGCAACTGTTGTCACAGGAACATCAAGCTGCTTGGAGATGGTCTTGTAGCCTTTACCTTTACCATGCTTGTCTATTATTTTCTTTCTGATCTCTTCAGACAACTCTCTCCTTTGCTTTCTCTGGTCCATGTTCAGTGTGGTGCACACAATGATACCAAACAGCACAGTGACTACTTTTCTCCATTTAAATAGGCTGAATGACTGATTACAAGATTGGAGACATGTGTGATACTAATTAAATAAACTAATTAGTTTGAAATATCACTATAATCCAATTATTTATTATCTTTTCTAAGGGGTACCAACAAATGTGTCCAGGCCATTTTAGAATATCTTTGTAGAATAAGCAATAATTAATCTCTTTTCACAGCTTCTTTGCTTTATTCTATGACATACCAAAGGCATGCAAGTATACATGATAAAATAGCTTTTAATTTCATCACTTTTCAGGAGGAATGAAGCATTATTTCAATGAGCTGTAAGGGTACCAACAAATTTGAGCACGTCTGTATATATATATATATATATATATATATATATGTGTGTGTGTATGTGTGTGTTTTTTTTTGTTAATATGATTAAAGTAATTAATAACGTCTTTACATGTACAGTATCAGTAAAATGATGAAGCAATCTATGAAAAAGTAATCACCATGAAAACAATAACCTTAAATTCACCACCAGCAAAACACATTGACAAATCAAAGCTTTAAAACCAAGGGCCACCATACGCACTACCGTAGTTTCCTTAAATCCTTTTAATGATACAATTCTTTCAATGATGTATCATTAGCAGGAAAGGTGCGGAGATGGGAAAACTGAACACTGCGGTAAAGGGACTATACAAAACAGTACTACTGTACTAGATCAATAGAAAAGTGGCTATGGTACACTCCACACTCATTGAGGCACAACACCAAACAAGGGAGCTACATGAAATACCACCTGTCCAGCAGGGGGGAGACTGGAGCAGACCCTCCAGGGGCCGTCTGATAGACAGAGCGCAAGTGCCTGACACTAGGGCGCTCGCTCGACCGGGAGCGAGTGTGGTTTCTCTGTGTAACACTAAGCTCATCAGCGGTCCTCAGGCTTGGAGGAAGCACTCTTCTAATTGGAGTCGGCAGCACTCTAGGTACAGGTTCAAAAAAGATCTGCAGTCACATCTTTTCATAAAAGAAATCTACAGCCTTTAAAGTCTTTATACTGAACTTCAAATCGCAGGTAATTGAAGATAGGTAATTTTAGGTCAAACAAGAGGAAACAATTTTAAAATGGTTCCATTCAATTATATTTCAATTGAAAATTATATATATATAAACAGTACTGTGCAAAAGTTTTAGGCAGGTGTGAAAAAATGCTGTAAAGTAAGAATGCTTTCAAAAATAGACATGTTTATAGTTTATATTTATCAATTAACAAAATGCAAAGTGAGTGAACAGAAGAAAAATCTACATCAAATCAATATTTGGTGTGACCACCGTTTGCCTTCAAAACAGCAACAATTCTTCTAGGTACACTTGCACACAGTTTTTGAAGGAACTTGGCAGGTAGGTTGGCCCAAACATCTTGGAGAACTAACCACAGTTCTTCTGTGGATTTAGGTAGCCTCAGTTGCTTCTCTCTCTTCATGTAATCCCAGACAGACTCGATGATGTTGAGATCAGGGCTCTGTGGGGGTCATACCATCACTTCCAGGACTCCTTGTTCTTCTTTACGCTGAAGATAGTTCTTAATGACTTTCGCTGTATGTTTGGGGTCGTTGTCATGCTGCAGAATAAATTTGGGGCCAATCAGGTGCCTCCCTGATGGTATTGCATGATGGATAAGTATCTGCCTGTACTTCTCAGCATTGAGGAGACCATTAATTCTGACCAAATCCCCAACTCCATTTGCAGAAATGCAGCCCCAAACTTGCAAGGAACCTCCACCATGCTTCACTGTTGCCTGCAGACACTCATTCGTGTACCGCTCTCCAGCCCTTCGGCGAACAAACTGCCTTCTGCTACAGCCAAATATTTCAAATTTTGACTCATCAGGCCAGAGCACCTGCTGCCATTTTTCTGCACCCCAGTTCCTGTGTTTTCGTGCATAGTTGAGTCGCTTGGCCTTGTTTCCACGTCGGAGGTATGGCTTTTTGGCCACAAGTCTTCCATGAAGGCCACTTCTGACCAGACTTCTCCGGACAGTAGATGGGTGTACCAGGGTCCCACTGTTTTCTGCCAATTCTGAGCTGATGGCACTGCTGGGCATCTTCCGATTGCGAAGGGAAGTAAGCATGATGTGTCTTTCATCTGCTGCAGTAAGTTTCCTTGGCCGACCACTGCGTCTACGGTCCTCAACGTTGCCCGTTTCTTTGTGCTTCTTCAAAAGAGCTTGGACAGCACATCTGGAAACCCCTGTCTGCCTTGAAATTTCTGCCTGGGAGAGACCTTGCTGATGCAGTATAACTACCTTGTGTCTTGTTGCTGTGCTCAGTCTTGCCATGGTGTATGACTTTTGACACTAAACTGTCTTCAGCAACCTCACCTTGTTAGCTGAGTTTGGCTGTTCCTCACCCAGTTTTATTCCTCCTACACAGCTGTTTCTGTTTCAGTTAATGATTGTGTTTCAACCTACATATTGAATTGATGATCATTAGCACCTGTTTGGTATAATTGTTTAATCATACACCTGACTATATGCCTACAAAATCCCTGACTTTGTGCAAGTGTACCTAGAAGAATTGATGCTGTTTTGAAGGCAAAGGGTGGTCACACCAAATATGGATTTGATTTAGATTTTTCTTCTGTTCACTCACTTTGCATTTAGTTAGTTGATAAATATAATCTATTAACATGTCTATTTTTGAAAGCATTCTTACTTTACACCATTTTTTCACACCTGCCTAAAACTTTTGCACAGTACTGTGTATATATATATATATATATATATATATATATATATATATATATATATATATATATATACACACACACATTGGGATGCATGTCAATACCTAATAACACACCTGAACTTAAATTTGTTCCAACCTCTGCATCTGCAAAACCTTTAAACAAGGAAGTTTGCAAAATGAATTACGTTTCACCATCAGGATAGATGCCTGGGGGCTTATATTAACATTTTTTTACATATATTTCTAAAAAAAGATTCATACATTTTCACCACATGCGTATGTTTTAAAGCCATACAATACTGACATTGCATTTTGTATTCTACTGACTAAGAAACTCTGCTCTTTGACTGTAACTTATCTGCAGAAGCAGTTCAGCTTAAATAAAACAAAAAAAGGACCAAACTTGAATAGACAGTTACTGTGGTAAATCAAAGCATAACTGCTTACATTTGAATTTAAATGAAAAATATATTCAGTAGGCTTTACACTTAGGGGCAGATTAAATCTAGTTTGCATATTTATCATGTACCAGATCAAATGATTGACATTAGCAATGTTTTTAAATGAATATATGTTTGTGTTAATGTTTGATGGTTTTTATGAAAACTATATATACACAACATGAATATTGTTATACTGCTGGACCATTTATACAATATTCTATGCACAACAGCCTATTCAAACTTGCTTTACAAAACATAAGAAGCCTGAGGACGCCAGTTTCAAGCACAATGCCTTACAGCTCTACTCCTTTTGCCAACACAGACACCCCCACAAAGCCTTCCTTATTCAGAGGTTCTGTTTCAATAAACAGGAGGCTGTGTGGTCCAGTGGTTAAAGAAATGGGCTTGTAACCAGGAGGTCCCCCGTTCAAATCCCACCTCAGCCACTGACTCATTGTGTGACCCGGAGCAAGTCACTTAACCTCCTTGTGCTCCGTCGTTCGGGTGAGACGTAATTGTAAGTGACTCTGCAGCTCATGCATAGTTCACACACCCTAGTCTCTGTAAGTCGCCTTGGGTAAAGGCGTCTGCTAAATAAACAAATAATAACAAGCAAGCAATATGATCTTTGCTACCTCTTAAGAGTTGATCTACACCCCAGGTGGAGGTGGAATCACCAACTATCTACTGAAACAAAAGTGCCTAAGTGATTATGCTCATTTTTGCAAGCATGTCATTCCAGACCACAGTGGGAGAGACGCTGTGGGTGCTTGCACTCTTATAATGAAACAGCCAATAAACTCGAAATTGGAGAAAAAAAATAATCTGGATGACTGACGGAAAAACAATAAATTAATTTGTTTTGCACTCGTTAGCTGATGTGAGGGATTTAGATTTGGTAGGACGTGGTAGGTTATGCATATACTGCCATGGAAAGTTCAAGTTAAACCGTGTGATCTTTTTAGCACTGCTGTAATGGATGCTAAATACTTCAAAACAATTATTTAAATGAAGTTATGGTTAGCATGATGCAGTTTATCAAAGAGCAAAATCTTAATATAAATAAATCTGTTAAAGGCAACTGGCACCAAAATACTGCAAGCGGGCATAATAAAGCACAATGATAATAGATTTATTGATAAGGAAGATTTTATAGTTCTCTATTATACTCCACCTTAGCCCCAAATCTTGGACTTCCTAATGTGACTTTGGCAACAGTAGTCCACGAGTAGCACTAACTGAAACCAATCGCAAGTAACTTTTTCAAGAAAACATAAAAAAATAGCACTGAAATCTCTAAAGTACACCAAACAGAACAAATGTATTCTGTTTTTAGCTAAATTTTCCAATATTGTTATATACAGGTTATTGAAAAAGTGTGCTTATCATGCTCATTGGCGCAGTACTCCATACATGCTTTTAAAATAGCTTTTATATTTCAGAGGTTTGTTAGCTTAGGAACCCATAGTTAAAGTGTCCCATGGTTTGAAGATAAAATATAGGTAACGTAATAGACATTTTCCTACAAAGTGCTATCAGTATCACACAAACATCCTTTATAATGCTTTCTGCATATATATATACAGCACACTACTGCTACAAGTAGCAGCATTGGCACACTTATTGGATTCACAGAGAGACACAGTGGCTTTCAGGTTATTCTAAGTAAGTGTTTCTACACAGGTTACAAAGTCGAAGTCTGTAACAGAAAATAATTCATGCGCATCACCAGGCCAGTTTCTTGGTCATAAGTTCAAATCATTCAGTTATGGTGAGCAGAGCAATGGCATGCTTACATATATGTAAGGTAAAATGTAAATTATCCTTACTGTAGATAAAAAGCATAACAAGCATATATCCAGCCTACTGTCATTAACATCAGGAACGCACATGTCAATCTCCTCAACAGCAGAAGAAAATGACAGCTGTGCCTTTTTAAAACACATACAGTACTAAGGGATTCATGCCAGCACATATAAGTGTTGATATTATCAGGCACCTGGTGCAGCATGGCCATGCACTGCTTTACCTGCATGTCTGATGCCCAGATTTTCTATCTCGCCCTCCGGGGCGATTTTGCTCTGGTAGGCTGAGGCAAATGCAGCAAACAAGAACTGAATTCAGTACACAGTTAATAAGAAGCACCTGCAATTCAACACATTTAATACACTGTGGTCCAGCAAGGGCAAGAGCTCTAATCTGAGCTTTGTATGAAAGGCGTGTTTATATCCAGGAATGTTGTACAATGACTATGTATAGGAAAAATAAACTTTCAAGGAATAGAAGTCGTTATATATGAAATATAGGCATAGCTCATGGGTGCCGACTTTTGTTCCTGCCAGTGGGTTACAGCCTCTGAGTAAATAACTATGAATTACTACAATAGTTAATATACTCGCATAGACACATGATCTTCACTAATGTTCGACTACAATACTATACCTCTAATTGTGAAGCAGCCACACTACAATTTGATGGAACTGTACCAGTATGGACTGAGAATGTATTTGCACTATGCAGGGCCTTTTAATTGTAGCCATTTTTTAAAAGTCTGATTTCAGGGCAGCGTTTTTAACATAACAGATCATTAATCACCTTTATCGCATAAAACAAAAACTGTCGCCCTGAGCATCCACTTATTTTTTCCCCATGGGAGCTTGAGCCCCGGAGCACCCACGGAGTCGGCGCTATGGCATAGCTAATCGAAACCTTTAGTAAGGTGTTGATTTGATATGGGATGAGCCACATCTGGATTTAACAGTACCAGAAATCCACCTGGAACACATCAACCACTTCTTTCTATGAGCGATCCCAGGATTACGAAGTATAGGTGGCTGATACAATAAAGGGTGATTCCCTACTTTTTAATTTTTTATTATCACTACTTCAGATCTTATGATTGAGTGTTTAAAGTGCTATGGGTGAAGTCTGGAGGGCAATGAAAGATAAAAACAGATATAATACCTCAATGAGATAGCAAGAGATTGACTTTCCTCTTGTACTGTAAATACCCTTTTATATGGTTGTTATACAAACCACAACCTCATACAAATAATGTATAAACAATTCAAAAGATGAAAAGAATGTATGAGCAATTCAGAAAAACTGCACTGCAGAATGTAAAAAAAGAAAAAAACAAATGCAGTGTATGGCATCGGTCCTACCTTTCATTTTCAGAGGCAGTGTCTTTTATACCATGTTTGTTGCTACTAGATCTTTCCAGTGTTCTTGACTGCCTGTAACGTTTGAAATGAAAAAGAAAAGAAAAAAAAACAGAAAAGAAAGTATGAAGAATGACAAAATGATAAAATGGCAAAATGGTTATGCAAAATGAATGAATAAATTAAATGTCAGGCTTAATTCAATTCACTTTTTAGCTGGACAAAGTACATTTTGTTGAAACAGCCATCCTTGAATACCATTGTATACTCAACATACGAGCATCCCAAAATAACAGCAGCAGCAGTAACAATCAATGCATCATTATTGACAAAGCATTAATTAAATATCAGTGAATATTGCCAATGTTTTAATGTAAAATATATGAAATACTACAGACATTTACAGCAAAGTAAACTCAGACATATTTGTCTCTATAAGTGGTTCTCAAACTGGGGGGAGGGGTGGCAGAATGAAGGTTCAGGATTTTTTTTGTTTTTAACTGACCACGCACACATCTAACCGTTTTAGAAAAAAGATTTTCAGCTGGTTTCTTTAAAGATTTTGCTGCTTTTTTGTTGATTATAATCGTTTGGTGTCTACTGTATTACACATTTAACCAGACATATGAACTCTTGCCCCATAGCATCTGCTGGGAGATCATGCTGTGATGATTCTCTGAAGTGAGTTGTGTTCTGTGGTTACTACTGTGAAAAACTGAAGACCTACATTACAATATAATAAGGCACTAGGGAGACAATTATAGCAAGTTAAAAAATGCACTCAAGACGATCTATACGAAAAGTCACTGTATTAGAGATTAACAACTTTGTTAAGAGATGCTTTGGCCTGTTGAGGCTTTGTTCCTTGCTCAGTAGATCATTTGTGTGTGTGTGTTTTGTTTTTTCCTGTTTGTTTGAATTCTAGGAGAATCACACAATCGTTGCATGCACAGATTACTGGGTGCTCCCTTCCAATCGCCGTGTCTCCTTTGAGTCCAAATGATTTAAGTACAGCAAAGGCAAACTTATAACAGTTAGACTACAGGTGCAACATCCAGCCATCGGGTGGCACTGTGTGCTATGCAAAAATCTCATTTAAGAAATGCAATTTTAAAGAGAAAGTGATTTTAGACACAGTTCAGATGTTTTGCACATTCTTAGTACCAAGCCTGAAGGCACTTTACTTATTGCTTTAAGGTAAGGATGATAAAGCTGGTTTAGAAACAGATGTAAAATAGTTGTAACATTAAAGGCTATCTTGTTAAAAAAATGTAATTTAGGGATCAACAAACATGAACATGATATAATAAATATCAAACACCCCCAAACTGCTGTATTAAAGGATTTATATAGTAAAAGCATAACCTTTCATCACAAATTATATGTAACCTTCGACCAGCATACAGCTGTTAATGTTGGATCCTTTTTAAGAGACACTATACAGCTACTGTGCATATGCATTTCTAACAAACTATCTAGATACCATATCAATGATCATTAACAAAACAATATTGAAAACTCCTATATTTCCAATTCAGTTCATATCATTTCTTTCCACACTCTAAGAGTGTTTTAAATACTGAACACAAATCCATATGATCATTTAAAACATTCACATCTCTAGAAAGGGTGAACATTTGTGTCACCATTTTTCCAAAAGAAATAAAACAATATTTCCAACTTTTGGACGCCTCAGTCATGCAGTCGTGCTTAAAATAAAATGTATACTCTGCTGCTAACAAGAAACAACTCAAAATAAAAATGAACCGCTCTTACCTGCATCCAAGTCGTTTTTTGTTAGAATACCGATGTTTTCTAAGACCTGCGTGCTTTTTATCTTACTTTTTGTATTCACAAAGCTTTAAATCATGAGCTATTTGAATAATGAAAAAATATATGTCTGAGTTTTTTTTAAATTAATTAAAACAAGTTTTTGGTATTTGTTAAGCTTTCTTTTTGGCTTCTTTTTACAACAGCCAAGACAGCTGTTATGAATTCCAAACTTATTTCATTCTTCAAAGCAGTTTTTAAGCATTTTGTTTTTAAATTCTGAGAAAAACTCATTATTTCAGAATTTGCGCTGATATAAAAACCTATTAAATGTGTCAAGTGTTCAGCCATTATATTAGTTAGAGGCAGTTACACTTAGAGCCTGCTCCTTTGTAGATGGTAGTTTTATATAAAAGGTACCTCTGGACTGCTTTTGGTCTAGCACTGAGGTGATTAACAGTCTCCTGTTTTGGAACAACAGGGTCCGTTGTCCAGCTTCTTCGAAAAAAGTGGAAACATGGAAGTGAATGGGGAAAGGGTGGAAAAAACAAACAAAAATACAATGATGGTTACACACAGTGACGATGGAAATGTATATCAATAGTTGCAGGTTTACAGTCCTGTACCCAGATACATTTCAGCTAGAACCTGTAGTGTATATAGGAACTGAGTTGCAATGTTGTATTCAAAACTCTAGATGGTGCTGCCCTGCAACAATTTCTGGATGTTTTCTCCATCCACAACAGCAGCATCTGCTAAAGCGGTCATACAGCTCTGGCCAAAAGGTTTGCATCACCCTATAGAATTAACACATTTTTGCTTCATAAAGTCGAATGAAACCTGCTGAATAATGTTACGTTAACATATTGAATTACATACTGCTTTCTAGTTCTCCATATACTTAACAAAAAATAGACAAAAATTGAAAAAATATGACATTTCGAAATCTAATATGAAATACTTTACTATTATTATGGCTTCTGGCAGACTGTTGCAATATCATTTTGTAGTATCTTTGATTACATGATATTAAATAAAAGATCTAAATTATATTCATATAGTTATTTTATTATTTTTGATTATGTCTCAATCCTAAAATTCTCGGTGATGCAAAACTTTTGGCCATAGCTGTACATTGCTGCAATGTTATTGAATATGGAGATGATGCAGATGTTCTGGATATAGCCTTTCAGTGCTTATCTGTTTACAACTAAAATACTTCACAGTAACATATCCATTCAGCACAACCGATGTTGAGTTTTTAATACTTCTTTTCAGGCTTCAAAATATGAATGCAGACAAACTGCATCAAATCCCATGATGGCAAAACAGTATATTCAATAATGTGTAGCTTTGGTATACATAGTTATAGTAACATAATAAATTTAAAGGGCATAAAGCACAAGAATATAATTTTGCTGGCTTTTGAACATGGTGTCCTTAGATTTTGAACAATTCAGAAAAACTGCACTCTAGAATGTAAAAAAAAAGAAAAAACAAATGCAGTGCATGGCATCTGTCCTACCTTTATATTTCAGAGTCTTTTATACCAGGCATGAGCAATAAGGTAAATGTCAATTTTCCTAAACGATGCACCTTTATGTCCACTTTGTGAACCAATGCCATGTATAATTAGTATTATATTTTTTTTATTTTTTTTGACAAGGAAGGTATTATGCCTCAAAGAGCAAGTGTGGGTGTGTGTGATTTGAACTATTACTCATACACTTAAAAAAAAAAAAATCTGCAGCATTTCATGAGTGTGTAACTGTTGTTTTCATACTGTTTACTTTCTGTAAATTTGCCAGTTACAGTTATGTTACAGTTATTAACAATGACTATAACTAACATTGCCAAAAAAGCACCTTGAAAAGCTAGGGGTCACATTTAAACAACATCAACATGCATTTTTGTGCTTTATGTACTTTTAAAAACAATTAGAGGGAAATCTACCTGAAGAAATGCATGGCTTGCTACTTAATTGCATCAATGTGATGGGTGTCTATATAGTGTATCAGGTTAGGACTTCTGCTGTACTATTAAAATACAGGAATAAACATTTGGCTTCGATTCACTAAGCAATTTCTTAAGACCAAAGTAATGTGTTTTTTTATAAAAGGAAACATTTATAAATCACAAAACTTTTAATATACAGCCTAATATGAAGAGCTCCCATGCAATTAATTAATAGTTTGTATTAGAAATCACTGCACTACAGTAAGTGCTTAGTGAACCTGACCGATTAATTGTGAATTAATCACATAACACACAAGTCTAGTCTAAGTGATAAGAGAAATTAACATAATGCACCCAAATGAAAAAGACAAATAAACAATATGGCAGGACAAATGAAAGGATTCTAAGACTGCACAATCAAGGGAATACTAAGGGTCTACGTCTGGGTTCAAATTGTTGAATTGGGTCAGGCTTTGCCTGGCACCCTGGGATATTGGAGGTCTTGACCAGTACCTGTCGTCCTCCGGGGAGGCATGCTGGATATAAATCCTGGGGCTAGTAGGCCGTCTCCTATCCAGTGAGTGGGAACATCTATCCATGTTTGCCCCATTAACGAGACAGGAAAGACAGAATGAGTTAAGCAGCAGAGTTTGAAAAAAACGATTAAACTGGGACTGGAGGCATGGAAACCTGCAGCAACAATTTCGGCACAGGCTTTACTTCATAAAAGAAAGAATATATTATATATATATATATATATATATATATATATATATATATATATATATATATATATATATATATATAATTTATCTATATTTTTTAAATGGGGACACTGGTTTCTATTGGGTGACAGTAAGGCAGTAATGTGGAGGGTCACACAGTAGGTCAGTGGCTGAGCAGGGTTTGAAAGCCAGGCCATTCCTGGCTCTCAGTCCTCAGCTTTATCCACTTGGCAATACTGCCTGTCTAGCTTAATGCTAAAGCCATTTTTTTATACAGGCCAGGGGATGATAAAACAGAGAAGTATGAGTAATGTAAATGGATAACATTGCTTCATATGAACCCCTAACTACATAAACCAACAACATTGATCTCTTTGTATTGGACCTTTTCAGATTAATTACACACACACACACACAAAATAAATATACAGAACATTCAATGACTGAAGAATGTAAACACCATAACAAGATAAATGATGAATGGAAATACAAATTCATATTATTTGTTTAATGGATAAAGTACTCTAATATCTAAACAAAAGCACATTCACTGTTCACAAGTTTTACTTAATTACTATGAATCCAGAGTCCTACTATGTCATAACCAAATTTTGCCCTTGCTTTTAATTTAATAAAGGACGTATTTATGTGTGACTTCTGCGCAATACAGCATAAACACACTAGCAAACAAACATGTTACATATAATTCATTAAGATCCTTCTGTACAAAAAAATTAACAAGGAACGTAAACCGAATCCTAAAGCTTTTTGACACTTTTGTTAAAAATATTTTGTTAAAATTTGCCCAACTTTCACAAGATCCATAGTGTGTTTAAATTGGAAAACTCTGTGATGCTATTTTGTCTTTTGTTGTTCAGAAGCTGGCCAGATAGAAATGCTTTCACAGAGCTTTAACTCAGGAGCTATTTAAAGAATGTCATTTCAAACTCTGTTATTAGAAATAAAATGAAATTGAACTGCTCTAGACTGTTGTGAAAGAAGCCAACATCAGGCAACAGATCAGTTTCATAAATCTCAAGCTGTATTTTATTATTCTAAACAGACTTTAAAATAATATGATTCAAATAACTCATGAGGTACTACTTTGTGAATATGGCCTAGTATGAAGGACAGTAGGTAATTATGTAGATAGTAGGTGGTAGAAAACCTTACTGGTTAATACCTTTCACAGTCAATTTAACTGCAATCGTGAAAGGTTTATGTACAATATAACAGCAGAAAAGTGGCTACTACTGTATGCTGACTAAAATCTAAAATATTTACAATACTTACAAAAAAAACAAAAAATGACCAGCACAGATCAAATAAATTGAAAAGTCTTTTCTGTATACCTTTCTCGTTCTGGTGAATGGAAACTAGTATCTGGTCTCAAACAGTTGGTACTAGCACTCCTAACCCTGTCAAGAGAGGGCTGTAGATCACTAGTGCCAGTGCATTGCATCCAATGGAGGAAGAGAAAGAAGGAAAAAAAGAAAACAAAAGGGAATACCATGTTAGATAGGAAATCATAAAGGCCATGTAATCTTACAACATGATCAGCAGAAACAATTAGGCCTTGATAGCATGAATGTAGAAAGCATTTAACAGACACTGTTATGAGAAAGACTGACATGTGATCATTTTGAAAATTAGCAGGTGCTTTGTAATAAACTCTTAAAGCATTTTGGCTGTACAAAAAAAAATCTACTTTGGTATAAAGCCCTTGATAAATGTGCTTGTTTCTAGTATTTTGTGTGGATCAGAATATTCTAAATATTCTAGTTTACCACATTCACCCAATTCCCCTCTGCTAATGATTGCCTAATTCATCTACTTGTTTCAGATCACCTTTTGATTTGTTCTATGTGGAACACATACAGTAGCAGTATTAAAGTATGTATTCATATTGTGGGAATCTGGAACCAACTCCCCAGTAATGTTGTTAAAGATGACACCCTGGGATCCTTCAAGAAGCTGCTTGATGAGATTCTGGGATCAATAAGCTACTAACAACCAAATAAGCTAGAAGGGCAGAATGTTCTTATATACTATTATTATTATTTATTTCTTAGCAGACGCCCTTATCCAGGGCGACTTACAATCGTAAGCAAATACATTTCAAGTAATATAGAGCTTATTTGTAATATAGAGCTTATTTCTGACTTTTGAGGATGTTTTGCTTTAAACAATTCCAGTAAATTAGTTGCAGATAATGATGTGCAAACTGGCCATCATTTTAAAGCAAACAAGCAAAACTCACGGTTTCAGGAAAGTGACAGGGCGAACATCCAAGCACTTTCTCTACCTCTTACCTATTCATGATATCATCAGTAAATCTCAGCACTCTGGGGCTAAGGGAATCTCGAGGCTGAGAGGTATCCTGTCTAATCAGCGATTTGGTCTTTAAACATGCAGGTAGAGTGGAGCTTCACAAATAAAATACAAAATTTAAAATAGCCATGCATAAGCAACTAAATATATACAGACAGAGAAAAACTAAATACAAAGAGAAAACACTGATATGCTTTAGAAAAGGAAGAAGAAAGGAATGAATCGAATGGTTTCTCTTGATTGGAAACACCAAACCGAATCACTGCCCTTTAGCTTGCCTCCCTAACTGAAATAGGCTCCTTAAAAATTGCATGTATTAAATCCAGGGAGAAACCATTGGAAGAAAGGGGAGAAAAAAAACATTGCACACAGTACACATCGAGTACACTGTATTTATCTACATACTGACCCCATGCTTCAGTTTTGTAACAGTGAACTTCTGTGTACTGCAGTGTCCTAATACGGGACTGTAGGTACTTGAAACCATTCACCTAAGACATACACTAGTCCACGGATTACCATGTATGGTTCATGATATGTTAAGATGTCTTAAAACAGTATTTACATTGTCAGTGTGTTCTAACTTTACGCTGGGCGCTGGAAGCAAATATGTGTGTAGTATAAAGCAGCAGTATTTACTGTCTGCGTTTACCTTTGCATGGTTCTTCAGTCAGAGAGGCCAATGTCTGAGCCAATGACAAAGCTGTATTCCTCTTATACCAATCAGTGACAGACAGGGGAGGGCTTTTGAGAAAACAGGCCTGCCACCATACACCATGCCTGGCATTGTTGGTGTAACCAAATGCTGATAGAAATTTAAAGCCGCTTTACACAGTACAAACTAAAAAGGTAGCACCTCAGATTGATTTCCTTGTAGACAGACTTCACAGGAGGCCTGCTGTATAGGGGACGTTAATCACTGTACTCTCATTCTTTGATGTACTATTAACACATCTTAAAAAGTTAACAATTTGAATCACATACACCACCACATGTAAATCTGCTATTTAGAGAGAGAGAGCGAGAAAAAGAGAGAGACTCACGCAAAAAAAATGTTAACTGACAAGTTCTTTAGTATGCATTTAAATCTTAATTGGTTTAATTTTTCTTTGCACATTTACAGTATGTAGCAGGCCAAATGGTATAGTATTTCACAAATGACCTAGTAATTAGGCTACTAAATAACATACTCTATGTAGCAGTGAAATACAGTACAGGAGTCAACATACAATACTGTGCCAATTATTATGTATAGTAAAATGTTCAAGTTATAGGTTCTGGTGCAGCAATCAACACCATCTGACAGTATTTGATGTGGTGGCTAAATTTAAACAGCCAATTCCAAGATTGCAATATAACGAACAGCACTATAAACAGTATAAAAATATAGCAGGGGTATTCTAAGGTATTTAAACAGTGTTTGAGGTGTACTGGGTGCAATGAAATAAGTAGCATTAGCAAACAAACTTTAAAAAACATAGCAATCACAAGGAAATACATTAATGGAAAATAATAAGACAACAGTCATACTGTAGGTAGGGGAAAGTAAGGTACACTTTTACTGTTTTTGGTGGTTTTATAAAACATTTACAAAGTTAAACAAGATGCAGTTTACAGGAGATGTAATGGGCCTTCTGGTGGGGGTGTCACTTTTCCTCACAATGTGTTTTAGTTTGCCTTACCTGTATATGTTCCTGTGAATACCGTTCACTAACAAAGGCATCTTGGGAGGTAAAGTTTTACTGTATCTAACTGATCCCCTTATGTTTGCCAGAAAGCACACACACACACACACACACACACGCACAAAAAAAAGAAAACATGCCAAGTAAAACAGTTTCTATGGTAACATAATAAATAAATAAATAAATAATAATAATAAAAGATACATTATGTCAGATGCATAGACAGGAATGTGATACAGAAAATAAACTAGACTATATTTAGTAACAGCTGTAGCCAAAAAAAATCAACTGCAATTTATTTTCCCTTGCATCTCCTACAGGAAGTGCTTCTAAATTGCTGAATATTGTAATTTAGTTTCTGGGGCCCTCAAGCTACAGTGTCATCTAAGGATACGCAATAGTAACTTCAGTCAAACAAGTTTCACAAAACATTTTCAAGAAGCAATGAGGTAGAAGCACCCAGAAGACGACTGAAATCCAGACCCAATTATCGCCTGTCAACTGTCTCGCAACATGTTCCTTGCTTCCCCTTTTATGGATTCCAATCGGAAATGTACTGCATATTGACTTTAATCCTCATCAACAAACTCAACTTAAAAAGTGATTCAGGTTGGCTACTTCCAATTCAGATAGACACAGTTTGTCAAATGAATCATAAATAACCCACATGGACTACCTTAAACCTGCAAAAGCTCAATGCAGTAAAATACACTAAAAAGTAATATAGTAGGTAGCCCTGTAATTACAGGAGGCATGAATCTACATGTGGCCTACTCTAGATGTTCAAATTGAATATTAGGACTTAAATAATTCCTTCAGCTTTGGGGACAGAATGTAAACGCACATGACACCAACCTTCTGAACTTAAAGATTCCAGATATATCACTTTTAAATGGAAATTACATTTCATGTGCCAACTATCCAAGCAAGTTCTGCTGTGATGGTACAGTGCAGGGTCAAAATGACTTCAGATAATAAAAACAAAAAGTGACTTATCATGCATGATTGTTTGTTGCAATTAACCCCGTTCTCCTGGCTGTTACAACACAATGATGCTGACTTTGGACAAAATAAAAACAGCACACTTTCACCAGGACTTGTGCAAGCTTTGACTGACTGCAGCCACAAAAAGTTTATGTGGCTAATAATATAACAAAAAAGAAGAATCCAGGACAAACATTGCAGAAGCAAATACATCCATTGCATATGATGGCTGTCTTTAACAAATGACAACTCAATACTTGTATAAGCAGCTGCGAAAATAACATAGTAACCGAATCAGTAAATAAGATGGGCAATGAAAATTAGTTTACCTACTCAATGAAGATGAAAAAAAAATAGAAAAGGAAATACTGTATTATTATCATTAATGCATGTACAGAAAACATAGTACTTCATATTTAATGGCTTAGTATGGATTTAAAAAAACAAACAACATGTGAGTTATCAGACACTTGTAGTTATTTACCTGTTAGTATTCAGGCACTCTGCACTTCTCCCCCGTTTTGCTCTGGGCAGCATGAGGAACTCACTGCACAGATAATATGCATGGGGTGACATAGATAAAATTAAATATGAAGCAATCAACCAGAAAAATAAAGAAAATGTATATCGGTGAGTTAGTGAAAATGCAAAAAGAAAGGGCAAAATGAAAAATCAAAAATCCTTTTTTTTTTTCTTTAGATACATCTAAATTATCATAAACAGGCTAAGAATTCACATATCGCATAACATTACCAGGCACAAGCCTATTTTTACGACATGTGACAGCCACACGCTCACAGTTGCCGCTTAAGCAGCTTTGTACAAAAAGCAGAAAGGTGCTGACATATAAAAATATGCTGGAGAAGATTAACCCTGTCCCCGTAGCAAACTTTTTTAGCACATTTACTGCTACAGTAGGTAGGAGTACATTATACTGTAATTATGTATTATGCTGGCACAGTCCTTATGATGGCTAAGCACCAAATAAAACTAATGGTAAAAACCTCTGTTTTAAGGATTTTAATTTGAAAGACAGCAACTAATGCCCCTTACAAGATTTTACAGTTGTACCCAAAGACATTTTTTAAACACTGAAAATGGGGACTTGTATTAGGTTTAGATATCATGTTAGGGATTTAGACTCGGGTTTACACTAAGCATAGTCCACACCATCAATCCTACAATACTAATTAAGTTAAATTTTAAATGGAAAAGAAACTGTATGATTCAATCAATTTGCACTTTTTAGATGCTGTCTAGCTTGCTTTTTTTTTTTTGATAAACTGATTACATTGTATGAACGGGAGGTAGCTGATAATTTGTGTTTTGTAGCAGTGGTTTACACCTAATAAAACTCCCTGTTTCCCTTTGTTAAAAAATCTCCACGAAGCATAACAACTGTAAATGTAAAGGAGAGGCTGGAGGTACAACAGCGCCATCTAGTGGGTGTATATTTGGGTGTACGGTTTGGGTGCTCCTGTTTTTAAGCTGTTGTGTAAACCAACGTTATTCTTAACCACAGATGTAAATATGTTGCCTTAAATGCTGTCATCATATTGTTTATTTAGGCCAGAAGTGAACAAAACTCCAGTCCAGGTTTCTGTTACAATGCATATTCTAAATTGTTTAATTGAAAAGGTAAAATGATGGAAGTTGTGGAAAGATGTCAATCCAGAAAATGTTTATTTTATTGGGTTTATAAAGAGGGGGTAATACAGGGTAACAACTTTAAAAGTCAGGGTACATGTTTGTGATAATTCTGGGCCTCTTTCAAGCAGAGACTTTCAAATGTGCTGAATTGTGTTGCATTTTTGAGACGTTGACTTATGGACACTTGGGACTAACTTGAGCTCCAAATTATTCTGACTCAGGATCTGAGCTTGATTCAAACCGAGGCCTTCAGAGATGAAAGGCACGAGAAGCTAATGAAGACAAAAAGCTGATCATAGGGCCACACTTACTCATTTTTAAACATTAGGATTCCAAACGGCAAACATATAAACCATAGCATTTAAGCCAATGTATTACCTTTCCTCTGAAAAATACTGACTGTCCATATCCTTAGACCTGCGTTCTACTGGACTTCTAGAGGCATCATGGTATCTAGTTGGAGAACGTGACCTTCTTGATTGATGAATTTCATCTAAACTCCTACAAAAGAAGTTTAAGATAGTAAGACTTAAATCATTTTTAAAAAGCAGTCTGCATTATATAATCAACACAAAGAGGAATAGGTATTAGGCAAATACTCTTGAAGATACAATTATTGTCCTTGCCATTAATAAGGGAAATTGGGAATAAAATGCTATCAGTGGAAAGTACTAACATTTTGTGATGGCGTCACAGGAAATTGATGGACCGTGAAAAAAGAAGATATCGCCTATACTGCGCATATTACTAAATTCAAAGGGAGGGTTCGTTGTAAATTCAATGAAGATTAGGACCGAAACGCCATTAGTTATCTTCTTTAAAAATTGGACATTTGTCATCTTATCAACCTAGGTCTAAAGTAAAGTAATGTTTAATTGATTTTTATCTTCAGGAGATCAATCACACAGTTCAAAAATGTTATTAAAAAAATAATAATAATAATAATAATAATAATAATAATAATTTACAAACGGCTGTATTTGAATGTTCAATGAAATGTGTTTTTAACAAATATATATTTGCAATGCATTTTTCTATGGTAAACGTTTATAAGAGCTGTAATAACTGTTTTTGTGATTAGGGTTCAGTAAGTAAAAATGCAACACGGATGAGAAGCACTGCTGATGAAACCTGATTTTATTACTTTTGCATGCAGGTTTGTTTTAAATCCACAATAACAATAAGCTAATTTGATTGTCATACAATACGTGCAATACATATTGTAGTATCGCGTGGAACTGAAGGCAGACTCACACTGGTATTTCAGGTTCTCGAATGCAGTTTATTAAACCGCTGTAAAGTCTGAAAATCTACCCCCCCCTCCCAGATTATCCCTGTGTAGATTCTGGGGCTATAATATGGGAGGTTACACCTGGACTCTACACTGACCAGCAAAGTGTGCTGCTTTACCAGTAGTACAGCTACTGCTGAGCAGCGTAGTGCTACTCAGACTGTGACAAATAATAAAAGAAAGGAAGGCTGAGTCCAAACTAAGTGCAGTTTCCTTCTTTGTTCCTTAGTCCCACTTTTCTCTGGCTCTCCTTGGCTGCTCTCTCCAATTCTCTCTCTCAGTTCTGCAGCAGCCTGCCACTGTCTTCACTCGGCTACTTATCCCCTCGTCCAGACCACGCCCCCAGTGCACCAACCACCAGTCCCAAGCATGCACATTTTAACAAATATAATTGCACAATAAATACATGATTAGTCACATACAATAAAATTAATAAATTCATTATTTTGTATAATATTTGTACCATGAAAAATAATAATATACAGTTCCCGGTGTTTAGAAATGTAATTTGACCTTACCACCCTTTATAAACAGACTGGTAAAGTTAACCACTATGATTAAATGATAATAGATAATAACAAAACAAATAGTCTATCATATTACCTGATGGTATGTGATATTAAAAATTGTTATTAAAAAGTGATTTATGTCTGTAGCGTACATGAGCTAAATATTGTTTTTCACATAAAATGTAGCTTTTAATAAAGATTCTGACACAAAGTTTAAAACAGTTTGCTATATTTTACAATTTTATGGTAACAAATTTAAAACAAAGACGACTGATCTGCATGGTGTTCAACGATTAAAGTTCACAGATAGAAAATGCTAACTGGTGTGAACCCTCCCTTTAATTTCAGAAATCTGTATATGCGCAGTAAAGGCGATATCTATCGATTTTTTCACGGTCTACCAATTTCCTGTGACAACGGAACTAAAAAAAACAAACAAATGCAAGGTTATGGATAACGTGATTGGAGACGCACCTCTGTAGTGGCACATTTGGTAGTCGGGACCGGGTCCTGCCCTGGTCGTCACCGCGGTGAGGAGAAACGGATCGTGAGCGATGATGTGTTGTTCTCTGTTGTTCTGGCACAGTAAGTGTAGTGGATGTACTTTCTCTATTATTTGATCTACATTCTGCAGCTAGACGCCAATGAAATAAAAATAAATGCAGTTACAATCATGTGTTAGCTTAAAAGTTATTGTACCTAACAAAATAATTCCTTAAATAGCAACTGTTTTTCACTTCCACTGGCTACATAGATCTTAATAGGTCTTACATTTTAAAGAAACACAGGTTATAGCAAACATAAATTTTCATTTTAAAACATGGTATCTGGGATTACATTACATTAAAGAAAGTTCTTAGTTTCCATGTCTTCCTTAGGAAATCATTTACACATCCAATTCTGGGTCATTTCGCTTTAGCAGTGTCTTTTGGGTCAAAGCCTGTTGAATGAAAGCCTGTCAGGCAATATGGGAAGTAGTTGTTTGACAGGAAAGAAGAAGTTATTAAAGGGGTGGAGACAATTTTGCCCTCCAGGTGAATTGACAAAGGACTAAATCTGGAAGCACGGCTTACAAACAGAGAATCACAGTGTAGTACAAGGTATCATGTAACATGTGTTTCTTTCAAAACTGCACATTTCAGACATCTACATGAAATGAAGTGCACTTCAAAAAATAATGTTTAGCGCTATGCAACATTCACTGCAATGAGAGTATTTAGTCATGCTGAGACTGAGTTCATCTACGATTCTGCAAAGCAGCACATGCTGAATGACAGCTAATAGTCGAGGGGCTGTTCTTTTTCTCCAATATGCATGCAACTTTAAGAAAAAAAAGAACGGTTATATTCCATGTGACGTTTATGTCCTTTTAAACGTCATGCATGAACTATTTTATTTGTTTTATTTGGTTGTCTTCAGGGCTTAAGCAGGAAGGCAGATGCTATAGAATGCATATACTTTTCAGTCTTTGATTACTTCAGTCTTTGTTCATTTAGATTACTGGCCTCCTGGTCAAGTCCTGTAAACTACAGATTAAAATAACTGAATCATGCTCTTCCCCCCCACCCACCTGTTGAAACTACTCCAATACCATCAGCAACATCATAATCTGAGATGTCACTATCATTGATTCGCTGAGATCCTGTATAGTGATGGGACAAACACACAGCTGCAGGACTGGGATATTCATTACATATTACAAAAGAATGACTTTTGCACATATTCTTGGGCCCAAATCAGCATTCCCATTTTACTTTACTATAAAAAGGTTTGCTAAAAAGTGTTTTTTTAAAACAATATCATTGCTACCTAATAGAACATGACTGTCTGGATATGTATCAGATAGCGGACACATATTTCTTGCTAAACATTTAGTAGGGGGTTTTAAAAAAGCTTTTTTTTACTTTACCACCTATTTATTTACACGTTTTTTCTCGCTAACATAGTTGCATTTGTTTAATCTGCGTAAGAACCTGAAAATGACAACTACAAGGTACCAAACATAAAGGACAGCTAACAAAATAAAGTTACTAAAGTAGACTAAAGTATAATATTCATTTGTATCATATATTTTGGTGTTGAAAGGTGACATACTGACTGAACTAATGTACAGTCCAAACAAACTACAGGTAGGTACTAGGTACAGCCCCATGAAACAAAGTGCTGTTTCTTTAGCAGCCAATGAGCTCCCCTCCACACCTAAAGAACCACCTGGGATAGGTGCTTATTCAATCAGACTGTTCTGAATGGGACATTCTGCAGACCCCTGATGTAGTTTTCTGATGTTGACAACAGTTAGGGATGGAGCCGAGCTTCATAGATTTATTGCAGTTGGAACTTTCACAAGACTCACTTTTGGAAATTTCCAGCGGTGAGGTGGGGGTAATATATCAAAAAAAATCTGTGAACGTTAATTAAGCAATATTTACCCCCATATTTATTTCTGTCTTGTCTGAAATACAGTACATATTCCTAAAACAGTCATTGTTGTCCACCTTGTACTTATCATTTTCAACACTGTTTATCGTGGAGAGCTACAGTGTAATCTAACATGTTACAAAGGCAAGTAGAGATCAATGACATCAATCTACCTCCCGAATGTCTTATTTAAGTTAATTTTGGGGCCACCACAGGGATCATGTATTATAAACTTCAGAACACTTACTTTGTAACTTTTTGCAAGGGCTTTCCCCGTGCACATGTCTCCGTGGCATATAAGGTGATGGCTGAGGCAGAGGTAGTGAAGATACGTCATGTGTCTGGAGTTTATACCAATGTGGTTCATCATCCAACAGGGCTGTCTCCAGCTCTATTAGGATCTGCAAAAAACACCACTGTTGTTACGGATGGTGCTGTTTAAATCTAAAAATCTTGCCTGCTCAGTGTGCAAGCTCTATTTAAAACGTAATGGACTGGACAGTGATAACTCCAGGAGTTTCATTTTCTTAAAAAATCAGCAGAGGCAAACATATTCTGTGGGCCCTATTTACAAAGTTTTAACTTTTAACTGGTACTCACAATACTGTCCTCCACTCTTGTTGGCATCTTTAAACTGCCTAGAATTGTTTCATCATGAATATCAAACTGTTTGAAAAAGCATATTTATAAAAACTTATGAGTTTAGATATTTATATGTTACTTGTTATTCTCCTATGGAGTATGGGTCACATTACTGTAGATTAATACATCTGGACAGGTTAACTAGAAAGTACATCTCATTTTTTTTGTAGATTAGCTGTATGGTACCTCTCCAAGAAATTCACTGTGTTCCTCTTGTACTCTAGGTTGGTCCCAGACAGTGATTTCCAACATCCGTTCTCGGAAGTCCCTCCGATGCACATGGGAATAGATAAATGTTTGGTTCCACTTGGGCTCTAAGCTTTTCTTAACTGTTTTGGTCCTCCTTTTACTTTTGTCACTGAAACAAATGCAGCACCAAGTTAATTGCACAGCATTCCATGGCTTCTTTCCAGCACTACATCATTCTGTATTGTCAAATCAGACAACATACTGCCATCTACATTATATATATATATATAATAATTAATAAAGGTTACCTTCTATCTGGAAGGAAATACATTTTTACATATGGGTTTCTTGGCCGGCCATCCATTCTCGATGGGAGGTCAGTTGCTTGAAGCACATTTACTATTAGCTGGTGTCCTACCTTGTCATACCACAGCTTTACCTAGAAAATATATAAACATTGGTGTTCAGGCAAACAAGTAACTACAAACAAACCGAAAAGCCATAGTTAAAGAATGTTGTCAAAATAGGTTTATATGGAGGATAAAATGACAGCTTATTAAGAATTGACTGCTTCATGATGCTTGAATAACAACAGATTTTAAACATGTTTTTGGAATGAGAGAGAGAGAGAGAGAGAGAGAGAGAGAGAGAGAGAGAGAGAGAGAGAGAGAGCAGCAGCAGTGTGGAGTAGTGGTTAGTGGTCTGTGCTACAGTACTTGTCTTTTTTCTTCTACTTTTAACTTTAATTAAAAGGTATTTAAAAACAGAAAATCCCTCACATTAGCATAACACTGTCCTTGATTGTTTTGCTTTTGATCTTTTTTTCCTCAAAAGCTACAGGTCTGATGGAAGCGCGACCCATTTACTTCCTTTTTTACACATTATAGGACTGTATGTAGTTTCCCTATTGCCTATATAAGTAAAATACCAAAGTTAAGAACACATAAGGAATGGAGGGTGTAACTCTGAAACGTGTAATACTTTCAATTATTTCATATATGAGTACTGAATTAATCATTACAAATAATAATAAGAAAACAAAAAGTAATGATCTTCACATCTTTTACGGTAGCCAGGAGCCCTGTGTCCAGTTTCAAGTGGTCAGTTAGGCTGACTGGTCAGTTTGTACATGTGGTGTTTGTAACTCTGAGGTTCTACTGTGACACAAGAAGTGAACATACAGCAACTGTGCGAGGAAAGCTAAAATATCAGCAACAAAACAAAAAGGGACTTCTGAGAATGTTGCCATGCTAATATGAGGTGAGAAAGCAATGGCTGTTACACCGTTAATGCACAGGTAAAGTACGACATTCTTACAGAAAGCTGTCCTGGTAGGACCTGGGGTGCATCTTTGAGGGTTCCGGGACTAGTTGGGGATATAACAGAAATAGACGGTCTCTCCATTTTCTGAGACTCAAAAGAACTTGAACCTGCAATAGAAAAAAACAAGGGCATACTAGAATAAAAACATACTACAGACTTTTCTTTTCTTCAGAAAAATATAGATGTTTCTTAACATACTAGTTACTAGTACGCATAAGAAT
Source organism: Acipenser ruthenus (assembly GCF_902713425.1). Taxonomy (NCBI): domain Eukaryota; kingdom Metazoa; phylum Chordata; class Actinopteri; order Acipenseriformes; family Acipenseridae; genus Acipenser; species Acipenser ruthenus. The sequence continues at coordinate 26,409,638 of NC_081193.1, forward strand.
GTAGGTCATTTTTTAAAAGTATTTTTACTTTGCAATGTTTTTTTTAAAAAACTTACTAGATTCTAGTGGAGGGTGAGACGTTTCTGGGATTCTAGGAATATCTCTGTAATTCAGAAACAAACACAAATTATAATACCAACACAAAGTTTATTTTTAGCCACTGAATGTACCACAAGAATGTTTACACATGAAGGGGGAATATCCTGCAACATAATGCAGTAATAAAGGAAGGGGGCAGACAACACAGTGAACACCATCGGCAGGAAATATTCACTGTCAAATGAATCAAATTTCTTCAAATGCAGATACAATTATTCATTTTAATATAGTTGCATGTCCCAATTCTTTTACGTTTAGTTGGCCATTTTACAGCAAGTTTGGATTCCAGGGCACAGTATCTTAAAGTGTATGCCATTGCATGTAACTTATGTTCCATGCTATTTTATTAGAACACAGAATATTTGTTTATATGAAAACTCCCATTTAAATACATTGCTCGTGTTTGAAGAATGCGTTATTGTACTCAGACCTTTCATTTCCCATTTTCCAGGAGAAAATAGGACACCTTTGAAAGCCACAATTTTCTACAAGTGCTGAGCAGCAAAGACAGACTAGAAAATGTCTTAATGAGAGATTCTGCAGAGGCCCACTGCTTTATAACCCATCAACAACTGTAAATATAGACTGTTGCCTGCTGGTGTCAAAGCAGTCAGTTAGAAAGGGAAAATGGAGATGTTCAGACTACCAAAGCTATACAGTTTACTTACTGGTAGGCTTTATACACTTTTCTCAAGAAGTTTTTGGAAAGAAACTGATGAATACATCTTATGATTTAGAAAAAAATCAGAGAAAGAAAGGAAAAAAAACAATAAAACACAGGAAATAAAATACGTAAAGAATATATTTATAGAAAAACAAACAAAATATGTTTAAACAAAAATGTAAATGATTACAAGAACATAAGTCTGTTTTGGAGACAACTGTAGCTGCTACATAGGGAAAACAAGTGTAGTATTGTTTCAACATTGCATGGAATAACAACATGCTTGTTTGTGATGACATACAGTAAAACACACTGTTCTGCACGTATTGTGCTTGTGATAAAACCTGAAACTCATCTAGAAAACAGCAACACCACAAGCAGTATAGTCAATGTCAAGCTTTATGTCACTCATCCTATAATAATGTGGATTTGTAGTGCTAGCGTTTGTCTTAAACAGATTACAGCTTTTAATTTAGCGTGAAAAGTCCCCCTTTTGCATGATTACTCCATTAAAGCCCTGCAACAAAAGCTGTCATAGCATAATGCATTCACACAGGGAACATTTCAAACAACATGTCTACTCTAATCATTGTTGCTTTAGAACAAGCATCAAAACTGCAACAGTCAAATAATTATGATGTCTCCAAAATCATATTGTTCCTGTCTGATGGAAGGTACCTATAGACAACAAATATGGGGAGGTTCTGTATACAGCAGTGACTTGATAACTGTGTTATTCAAAATACAATTTGAGAGTGCCTAAAACAAAGTACTGAAAGTAGTGTTTGAGACTTAATAAAAGCAGGGTAATTGTACCCATTGCCCAGACCAAATTCCCTCAGAGAAATCCACTGCACTCCTCCGGAAAAAGGCAAAAGGTCTCTAAGGAAATTACCACGTATACTCACAATCCAACCCAGTGCATAAATATTTTCATATGCACATATTGTATGTTAAAAAGCTGCCAGGGTTGAAAACAGATCTTCTAGCATGCACAAACAGTGAACAGATGTTTGCCAGGGAAAGCAGAGAGGAAGAGATCAGAGCTCCCCAGGAAGGTTGTCACTTTGCTGATGATGCTGCTGTTTTCCCATCTGCTAGACACATTTTTTCAAACAGTTTGTTAACGCAGCAGATTAAAAATATGGCAGACTTGTGCGGTTTCAGAAATACGGTTGACACCTGACTCCATAATCTAGGGACACTTTAAGACAGGACTGGTTTTATAAGTCACTTCTAAACCACAAATGAACCGATTTTAATCAACAAGTAAATTAAGTGTGAATTGCTGAGCGGCTTCAATAAATGTATTGAATTATTTAATTGTGGTGGCGATTCTATCGGATGAGCATCGTAACAACATGGATTAAAATAGTATTGCTTGAAATTTTATACGGTAAACAATATCTATGAAAATAGTGCAATTCTGTCATTATAGAGCACCTTGAGGTTAAGTTTTTATTTATTTAATATTTCTTCCTGCTTCATACAATCCCACTCAATCAGCAAGCAAATCAGCAAGCTCATTCATTTAGCGACAGTTCACACAATTCACACTCACTTTACATGTTGAATAAAATCAATTAATGTGCAGTTTAGAGGTCAGTTGAAAAACCAGACCTGTCTTAGTGTCCTGAGATTATGGAGCCAGGTGGCAACCCTCTAGTTTAAGGTATTATTTTTACAAACTGCATATTGCAAGCTTTTACTATTAACATATTTAAAGTGTAACAATGTAAAACAATGTTAATACCTTACCCAATTGGCCTTGAAACTACTATTTCAACTTGAGGCTCTGATTTAGACTCCAGAATGATATTGTAAACTTCTTTTTCTGTCGCTCCAGGTAATGGCTTGCCGTTCCATTGCAGCACCTCGTCACCTTTCAACACACAACTCGAGTTATTTTCTGCACCCTGTTTTGCCCTGTACTACATAATGACATACCAAATTAATTTTAAACTAGAAGTTGCAGACAACTTTAAGGCTTCCAGACCTTTACAGCAGAACAAGCTACGGTTTGAGACTTGTGGAAATGGAAATCATACAAACATTTTATTAATTGGAAAGCATCATTTTATCGTGTGTGTTTTTGTAGGTTAGTATTTTATAAATGCTGATTTAGTATTCATTTTGATAACTACTTGTGATTCGTTGAGAGTGCATTGCGCGCTGTGGAACTTTCAGCTGCATATTTTAAATAACCCAGCTGTCAAATTTGTGTACTTACCGAGATCACAGTAATGTTATGAACAAATGGTAAATAATAATATAAAAAAATGTCAATTTTACACTCTTAAATTTTAAATAATGACAGAAAACTGTTTTTGTAAAACATTCACCCGGAACACGCATATTTTATATTTGAATCAATAACAACTTTTACCTGTTAGATTGTGCAGTTTTACAGCAAGACTGGAAGATGAATAATTTTAGGAGATTCGGACATATTGCTACAGAGAATTCATTGCTCAGCTAACGTCAGTATAATACTGTTATGCAACAGGTCAGGGGGTGATGCATGCAGTAAGAGTTGGTAAAAGAGTGACCTCTGTTGTGTAAATTAGGTTGTGCACGAGAAAGCAACACATCAGGTCTGTAACTTCTTATCCAAACGAGCCTGGCTCTTTTATACATTGGTTAAGATCTAGACTGGCAATACGCAAGGTACTAAGTTCACTCTCAGACTATATCTGTGTATTGGCTTGCCATGTTAATTACCACATGAATTATTTAATTGTGGAGGAGATTAAGGAAAATGTGGTGTGTGACAAAGTCATTGGCATTAGATCAGATTTAGAATCAATTATTGTAGCCTTCATTGCTGTACTAAACTATGCTGATTTGTTTGAATATGCAAATGCAGCAGTAGTGACTTTAAAACTGGCTGCACTACGACTACAATTTCATATCATATGGGAAAGATGTGTAACTAATGTACTGTAGTTTTTTCCAAAATGTACGAAAATGTTATTTGAGTTTTAGGAACACAGATGAGTAAAACACATTCCATTGCAGACGCATACCTGCTCTTAAGTGGCCAACGACGTCTGCTAAGCTTCCTCTCTTTACTTTGGTGATGAAGGCACCAAATCTTCCTGTTTCTGTAATCTTCCCCCCAACAACCTAGATCAACCAAATAAGATCACATAGCAATACTGTCTCCAATAAACCCCAGTGTTCAAAAGATCTCAGATGCTTGCTAACTATAAAAGCCCTAAACAGTTCAGTAAAAATGTAAAATATGTTTATTAAATGCACTACTGGTACCTTGTTTCTTCACCAGGGTGTAACAGAAGAAAGAATAATCAGTGTTAAGCAAAAGAAAAAAATGTCCTCGAAACTAATTTATTTTTAATATTATATGGTATATACCAGGGGTGCCCAATCCTGGTCCTGGAGGGCCGATGTCCCTCCTGGCTTTTGTTGCAACTGTGCCCTAAATTACTTAATTGGACCAATCAAGCCCTTATTAGAAGCTTAATCGGTCCAATTAATCAATTTAGTGTACAGTTTGAACAAAAACCAGGAGGGCATCAGCCCTCCAGGACCAGGATTGGGCACCCCTGGTATATACTTATTTTTCAGGACTTAGTTTGATAGTATAAATCAAATGTTTTTTTTTTCTTATTTTGCTTTGTTACTGTACTGTAATTAACATACTTACTTTTAACCCTAGTAATGCACCTGACTCTTTTGGCATAGTTGTTCTCTTGCTTAGAATAATGCGTCCAATTAAATGATCACCTTCTTTGGATGGTTGCCATGTAACAGGATGCTGTAAATGAGAAGATATTGATTTAATCCTATTACAGAAAACAAATATCCGTCTAAAAACACAAAACATCAAGATACCCAATACCTCTCTCTGTTTAACAGTGCTATCAATTATCAGCATGATTCACATTGTAATTATCTTGGCACATGTTTAATCGCACAGGTCACTCCCTGCACTGAGATGTTGCTTTCTGTACTATTTTAGAAGTGTTGGGCTGTTAAAGTGAGAGTGAGTAGAAAGCGTGTACTTTGCTTGGCCTCACATTGTTTGAAAGAAGAAAAAGCAGTAATCTCACACTTTATTATTAATTGAGCAACTCACCCCCATTAATCTCTGCTGAGACTTAAATAATTCCTCTAATACCACGCATTTATCTTGCAGCAAGTCATAATAACGCAAAGTAAAGCCATGCAGGTAGCAGCACAAAGACTAGTGAAAGTATGGTAAAAGAAAAGCATGGAATGGCTATGAAATCATAGTACATAAATATATATATATATATATATATATATATATATATATATATATATATATGGTATAACTTCAAATGCAATAACTTAAAAAAGTGCAAATGTAATAACATGTTAACTGCAAATGAATTACTGTATGACATATACAGGCAGAGTTATTACATTGTGTAATTTTTTTAAATTACATTTAAAGTTAGCATTACATCCAAGTAGAGCTCCTTCCTACAGCAATGCAGGTACTAGATGTCTGTTCCCACAGAATTTGTCATGTTTTTGGACCATCTGCAAATTATTGGATATCCATATGGTTATTTGCAGTAGTTTTGAATTTCAGAATTTTTTTTTTTCATGGAAAAAGTAATCGCCAATCAGTTTCCTAAAGCACACCCACCTCCACTAGGTGGCGTACCCCTTTGCAGCATGTACAGCATTGCCAGGTGTGTGATTACTGACCTGTACAGAGCGAAGTGGGCCGGGCTTGATGAGAGGACCCGCCAACAGCCCCTGGTGCCAGGGGGGCATAGGCAGAGAAAGAGGTGTATTGAGCAATGTGAATAATGTCAAATGAAAGCAAGGAGATGGGTATACTGTTAAAACAGTGACATTCAATTGCATCAGCAGTGAAATGGTGAAATCTAAAGGAAAATAAATGTGATAAGTAACAACAAGGGCTTGAGAGAACTTACCGTATTTATTGGGGAAGTATCACTAACGTGCCAGATGGCAGTGTCCAATGGGAAACAGTCCCAGTCACCTGCAACAAATATGTGAAAAGTAGAAACCTTGATGAAATACATGCTCGGCAAAGGATTAAGTCAAAATACACAGTACATATTTTCCTAATGCACTGTATAACAAAGTGGGCCATAGGCATACTTTCAACCCATTGTTTATTGTCCAGGGTTGGTGCTGTACTAGATTTATTACATCATACTCCAGCCCAGCACCCTCCTTCTGTATACCGATTTGTAATTAGGGCTTCTGATTGTCAGCTTTAAGCGATAAAAAACGATAAACACCCCCGATATAAAAAACAATTAAATTGGTGTGTATCCAATAAATACCGGGGGGAAAAAAATGGAAATGGTTACTCAATTAGTTGACTTAACCTACAAAAAGTTGGCAATGTCCCGCCTTCCTGACTTGTATCTCGCACTGATTCGTTCTGAATACTTTAAACCCACCCCAACTGCTGAGTGGCAGCAAATTCCTACATTTCTATTGGATTGTAATAGACGTTCAAGATTTAAAACGAGATTACAATTACTAGAGCGGAGGATTGTTCTTGCTTGCGAGATTTAAAGCTATATTACAGCTCCATAGGGAGTATTTACACGCTCATGGAATTTAAAACAGAATTGCAATTTGTGGCGAAAAATACGTAAAACACACAGAAACCCCAGAAGAATGTGTCCGTTACCATAAGGATTTTGTTGTGGAAGACGGCAAAGGAAAGAAGATACATGAAGTGTACAAGTACTGTCGAGTTAATACATATTATGACAGGAAAAAACGCCCCAAAATTTTGGAAAGTAACCGAAAACAATAATTTCACACAGTATATAAAAAATGGAAGCCCCGAAAACAAGCAATTTACATACATGAAATGTATAAAAACAGAAGCCCTCTTTGTAATACACTAGAAACTGAAATTGTTTGTACAGTCCTAGTACGGAAGCATCCTAGTGCCAATTAAAATATATATATTTTTATATATAGGAGATATATATAGCTCCTACATAGGACTTTATATCTCCTACGTAGGACTTTATATCTTTATTTAAAAAGTCCTATGTAGGAGATATAAAGTCCTACGTTGGAGTATTACAATACAATGCTGAATTAACTCCAATTATCACATTAAGCCTCCCTGTCTGACATCTAGTAGATGCATTAACTGATCACTCTCCTTGAGAAGTAACGGCATGGAAAGGCTTGGCAAGTCAGTCAGACAGCCCATGAACCATGAACCATATAATAAGTGTCAGTAAGAGGATTAACCCAAGAACGAATGAGAGTCTTTTTCAACATGTTTAGAAGTAAACCACTCAGGGGGGAAAGTAAGCCAGCAGAATAAGGTTAATGTGGTGTGTGACAAAGTCATTGGCAGTAGATCAGATTTAAAATCAATTCTGGCAATCTTCATTGCTGTACTAAACTATGCTGATTTGTTTGAATATGCAAATGCAGGAGTAGTGACTTTGAAACTGGCTGCACTACGACTACAATTTCATATCATATGGGAAAGATGTGTAACTAATGGATTAATCAATCGTTCACATGCTTTTATTAATTTGTTAAAATAAAATGTCTGGATTGAAACTCTGACATTAAACCTTTAATTGTCTTTTGATTCAGCATTCACTATCCAGCAGGCCTATCTGTTACAACATACAATGCACAAATACATTAACAACATAAGAAGTGGGCACTAATGTTTGATATAAAAGTGTTTCAATTCAGAGGACGTTTTATAAACAAGCATTACCAGTAATCCCTTCAGTAGGTCTTATTACCAGTAAATGAGTGAGCTATGCAGTTTATTTAATGTGTGTGAAAAACACACAAGTTCATTTACATTAAATCCGATTCCACCACACTGGTATTTTTGGAATTAAAATAGAACAGGTGCACTGCATGAATTCAATGCACCATAGTTACTGTACTGTAGAAACGTTTGTCCACACCTGCACTGAATGTTACATCTTTCACACAGTAAAGCTGATATATCAAAAACAAATGATGAATTCTTAATCTTTACTTAATGCCCTGGTTTCACCTTATCTAAGGTAACATTAAATAGTCCAAGATTAGTGCTTATCGGTGTTAGTGAAACCAGCAGTAAAAAGATTTCATTCCAGCTGCTGTACATTATACCGTCATGTTTCTCAAATTAAGAAAAAAAAATGTCTTCATAATTACTACAAGTGAAGTACTTTTGTATTAAAAATACTTTCGATTTATGTTTTCGTTTTATGTTTTATGTGGTATGCTATTGTTGGTGTGTATGTATTAGCGCACAGGGTATAATGTGGGCTATGTAGCACAAGTGATTTAAAATGTATATTTGTATTTAGGCACAGGGATTGCACAATCACTTCACGGGCAGATAAAATGTCTATTAGTATTTGGGCATGGGGAGTGCACAAAGTAGCTCACGTGCAGACTGTGCTGAGATTCAATTGAATGATTGGTGAGCAATCGAGTCTCGGTACAGCTGCATAAAAGAATCAGGACCAAATTTATAAAAGGGCAAAAACTGACCGCAAAAAGCCACGTAATGTGCGTTTTCAGTACGGCCCCACTCAGCGTCAAAATAACAACCTATTTTATAAGACTAATTAGGTGAAGCAGGCGATTCCGCAATCAAACAATTTAAATATCCCTCACCGCAATTAGTGGTGGAGAATTACACACCTCTCACAATAAATAGCGGGTTTGGGTCAACCCTGCGTGTGTAGGCTACACATTCCAAAAGAAAATTAATGGCACACAAAGACCTCAGCCTGGTACTAGCCATGGTGATGAGGATGCTCGGAAGCGAAAACTGAAATGTACCAATATGGAAGTTGAGATTTTGGTACAAGCAGTACTTGTAACACATGAAGATGTCTCAGGCCAGGAGAAGTATTGTGGTTGTTTTGTTTTGAACTGGGTCTTTTTGAAAAAAAAAAAAAATTACATACGAGACCTGGTTCTATAATCAGGTGAGCCACGAGAATGAGGGGGCATCCCAGTTTGAAAAGTGCAGGGAGTTTGGACATCTCCAGGGGGAATGTCCATACGGGGACCCCCTTTTCTGGGAGTTGGTCCGCCGGGAAGAGGACCAAGAAGCGAGCTAAGGAGCCCGAGCGCCCAGCGCCCAGAAGGTGGGTGCTTAAGTGCCCAAAAGTGGGGAGCCCAAGCGTCCAGCATCCAGAAGGGGGGAGCCAGAGTGTCCAGCGCCCAGAAGGGGGGAGCCAGAGCATCCAGTGCCCAGAAGGGGGGAGCCAGAGCGTCCAGCGCCCAGAAGGGAGGAGCCAGAGCGTCCAGCGCCCAGAAGGGAGGAGCCAGAGCGTCCAGCGCCCAGAAGGGAGGAGCCAGAGCGTCCAGCGCCCAGAAGGGGGAAGCCAGAGCATCCAGCGCCCAGAAGGGGGGAGCCAGAGTGTCCAGCGCCCAGAAGGGAGGAGCCAGAGCGTCCAGCGCCCAGAAGGGAGGAGCCAGAGCGTCCAGCGCCCAGAAGGGAGGAGCCAGAGCGTCCAGCGCCCAGAAGGGGGAAGCCAGAGCGTCCACAGCCCAAGAGGGGGGAGGCCGGGGGTCCACAGCACAAGTGGTAAGCCCGCATCTCTAGCTCCCAAGAGGGGGGAGGCCGAGCATTTACAGCCTAATAAAGGGGAAGCCCGCGTGTCCAGAACCCAAGAAAGTGAAGCCCAAGTCTCCAGTGACCGAGGGAGAGTCGCACCAGTCTCCAGTGACCGAGGGAGAGCTGCACCATTCTGCAGTTACAAAGGGAGAGCCGCACCATTCTGCAGTGACAAAGGGAGAGCCGCACCATTCTGCAGTGACAAAGGGAGAGCCGCACCAGTCTCCAGTGACCGAGGGAGAGCTGCACCAGTCTCCAGAGATTACCTGATGCTCCCGCCTCCACCGCCAGAGGGAGACTACCTGCTGCTCCCGCCTCCACTGCCAGAGGGAGACTACCTGTTGCTCTCACCTCCACCACCAGAGGGAGACTACTTGCAGCTCCCACCTCCATCGCAAGAGGGAGACTACCTGTTCAGCCTGCCATCGACTCCCAAGGATCAACTCCTGCCTGAGCCTGCACTACCTAGGGCTGCCGAGTCTGCAACGCCCGGGGAGGCCTGCTCACCATCGCCCGGGGAGGCCTGCTTGCCATCGCCCAGGGAAGCCTGCTCGCCATCGCCCAGGGAAGCCTGCTCGCCATCGCCCGGGGAGGCCTGCTCGCCATCGCCCAGGGAAGCCTGCTCGCCATCGCCCAGGGAAGCCTGCTCGCCATCGCCCGGGGAAGCCTGCTCGCCATCGATGGCCTGCTCGCCATCGCCCGGGGAGGCCTGCTCGCCATCGCCCAGGGAAGCCTGCTCGCCATCGCCCAGGGAAGCCTGCTCGCCATCGCCCGGGGAAGCCTGCTCGCCATCGCCCGGGGAAGCCTGCTCGCCATCGCCCGGGGAGGCCTGCTCGCCATCGCCCAGGGAGGCCTGCTCGCCATCGCCCAGGGAAGCCTGCTCGCCATCGCCCAGGGAAGCTTGCTCGCCATCGCCCAGGGAAGCCTGCTCGCCATCGCCCGGGGAGGTCTGCTCGCCATCGCCCAGGGAAGCCTGCTCGCCATCGCCCAGGGAAGCCTGCTCGCCATCGCCCGGGGAAGCCTGCTCGCCATCGCCCGGGGAGGCCTGCTCGCCATCGCCCAGGGAAGCCTGCTCGCCATCGCCCGGGGAGGCCTGCTCGCCATTGCCCAGGGATGCCAGCTTGTCATCACCTGGGACTTTGTTGTATCCAGCAGCAGCTATTGCGCTGCTGGAAATTCTGGGGCCGAAGCCCAAGAGAAGGGGCGCTGCTGGCTACAGAAAAGGGGGAAGAGGTGAGGAGACCACCTCCACCCGCAATAGTTGCACTGCCGGAGTATGCAGCACAGCTGCCACTGCCGGATTGTCCCGCGCTGAGGGCAGCCTCACTGCTGCCAGCTTCACCGCCATTGCCCGGGGATGCCTGTTCGTCACCACCTGGGGGTCGTTTGCTGCTGACCCCCTGGGATTTGCTGTTGGAGGAGTATGCAATACCACTGTCAGCCTTGGCACTGTCAGCTTGTCTGCTGACAGCACTGCCGTTTCCAACGTGGCCCATAGCAGCATTTCCACTGCCTGAGTGTGCCACCCAGCTGTCAGCAATTCTGCTCACAGCATTGTCAATGGAGGAGGACCTTGTTCCGCTGTAAGCATTTCAGCATGTCAGCATGTCTGCTGTCAGAACCGCCTATGCTGGAGGAGCCAGCATTTCTGCTGTCGGAAGTGCTGTTGTCTGTCTACTTCCTGGCCTGACGTCACCACAAAGGCATCTTGTCACACATACCAACACCAAACTTGTCCAGTTCAATTGTTTATATGTGTAACAATAGGCCCTATTCAGGAAGCTTTAACACATCAGTTACATACTATTCAAAATGTTTTTATAAATAAACTTCAGTTGAAGAAACTTCTAGACTGTTGTTGGTTTCTTTAGCGACAGTCTAGATACATTAATAAGTCTCATGAATATTTTACTTATTTATAAAAACAGACTTTGAAAAGCATTATTTAAATAACTAATGAGTTAAAGCCTGTAGAATTGAGCCCAATGAAAAGTTCTTTGTGAACATTAACAATGTATTTAGGTTACCCCATTCCACTGTAAATGCATTCTGATATAGAATATTGTATCCTCATAGTCTATTACTGGACAGTACAGAAAAAGGACTTTCTTTCTCCCAATAAGCAGGCTCCTTTCCTCCAAAGCCCAGACACAATCTTCCACACTATACATTTGTACAATCATCATTGACCTGCTTCATTACTTTATCAATACTTCCACGGTGTAAAGTCTGTTAGTGGAATACTAATACAGTGCTGTACTAGTAATTCATTTTTTATATATCACATTTAGAAGCAGGCCCACGAGAATTTTAAATATCTTCAAAAAGAAAAAAAAAAAATCAACAAACAAAAATAAAAAATAATTGTAAGATACTATATTTTGTGACATATTTGAAGCTGTGATCTCTTTCAGGTCTACATAGAACATTCCTGATGTCACCAGATTTATCAATACATTTCATTATATTTAGCAGAACAGCTTAATCTGGTATTAAACAAAAGTGGAATTTAGAAGACAAATGAGATGAAAATTACTAAAGGCTTTAGGGCTTACTCTTGGTAAACGGACAGTTCACCATCATAAAAATTCACAATGAACATGCATGTGTTTTCTGTATTCCAACCTGCCCATTTCAAGCAAGCTTCCTGGTTTATATCTCCCACGAGTTACATAACAGCGTAACTGGCCTATTTCTAAAACATTGCTATCTATGCTGTTGTTTTGTCCCATTCCAGAAATATAACAGCATAGCTATATAAAGCAACATAGTGCCTGACTATATGCAAACTACCCTTCGCACCACAAACAATTGTAAAAGTCTGCCTGGGCACATTTGTGCTTGACAGCACATGGTTTGGATGGCACATGAAACCAATTTTTTTTTTTTTTTAATTTATCTATTTTTTTTTTACTCACTACAGCTGCATTTGGAAGAAAAAAAAAACTGTGTGTCCAAAAGCAGGTGCCGTTTATAGCTTCTTGCGTATTAAAGTAACAACAATAGCTATAGAGGAACGTGTTAGTCTAGGAGACAAATGTGTCAAGTGTCTTTTGTGAAAGGATATATTTAACAATAGATGTATACTGTTTTGCCACATTAGTTTTCAAATAATAAAACATCATTATTTTCTTGAGCAGATATTTTTAGGTAGTTTTCAGGAAGGGGGGAGGGGGGGATGCAATCTTTATTTTCACAAATAAAGTTACCAGTGCGTACGCAGAAGGGGAAAGCATGGTTCAATTGCAGAAGTTCATTTTCCATTTTATTATTCTCTTAACAAATAAATCACCAGCTTTACCTTTCAATACTTCTATTTAATACACTTATGAACTAATCCCAAATTATGATCACAGGTTAAGAAGTGTGTTTTACAGATTTACTTTACTGTGAGAAATCTGGTAGAAAATGTGTTTTTCAGATAAAATCATATAATGGGCTTTAATTGTGTTCATTTATTGCATCTAACCACCAAAGTCATTAGTGTAAAATGTATCTCTAACATAATTTATCTAAACTATAATAATAATAATAATAATAATAATAATAATAATAATAATAATAATAATAATAAATAAAAAAAGGAAAATGTTTCACACCAAACTAATATTACAGTACTCTATAAGCTGCTGCATGTTCTTCACTAGTTACAGCAGTGAAAATAATTGTGATATTCTGTAAATAGCACAGATTGTAACAAAAACAAACACAGACAAATATTTAGAGAGAGAGGACTCTGAAGTCTACTAACCGCAGCATTGTTCGGGAGATGGGCAACCCAACTGTCTTCTGCCAAAGACAGCAGCTGAAAATACCAGACATAACAGGATCATTTAGCCATCTTTTTCCAACTAATGTGCACTATGAGCTATACAACATTAAATTACATCTTGAAAACAACATCACATTTTATCATTAGTTTCTATAATTGTTTCTTCAACTTATCCTTTTAAGTTCTAACTATGCCTTTACAGTGTTTTCAAGTTCTAAGTGTTACACTACGACAAATCAAGACATAAAATATTAATGCTAAACAACATTTTAAACATAAACAATTCATAAATGCAATGGCATAATATTAATAGATCAGCCCAGGTTGCACTGGCTTACCTGTCCCAGAGTTCAAAGTGTTTAGCAGAAACTGAAGAACCCCAGCAAACATTGCTGTGAATGTGCAGGAGTTCAATTTCCAAATAGAAATGTGGTCAGCATATATACTATGTGTGGAAACCTCAACGCTATTTACTCATAGCCAAGCCAGATCACATTGCCTGCATTTATTATTTTCAGACTAAAGCAGTGTGACAGCAGACAACGAGGTCAGAAACGCAACCGTCATCAAAACAAATCTCTGCAGAGTAATGCAATCATTGATTAGCATGGTAATCCATAGGTAGAGTGTGAGAAGCTAAATATGTTTTCCTACTAGGAAAGACACTAACAATTCGATCAGACCAACGTCAACTGTCTAGCAAGAAGTACATTCTTACTTCCCTCTGCAGCTTACAGTAAATGAATGCTTTTGCTGTATACTGCTGGTGCAGTAATAAAAAGAACGCACAACCTAGAGCATCACAGTAATCAATACCTTTGCAGCAGCTAGTGTTGCCATTTAATATTGCATTTCCCAATGGAGTAGTAATAGATTACACTTCCCCTTACGGGTGCAGAAATTGTCCTTAGTCTTCTGAATTTGTACATCTTTTTTTTCCCCAAAGAAGCCCTCAATGAGTATAAGAAATTCAGACTTTCTTTATTAAAGATATGTGTAAGAAAGTTTTGTTGGACCCAAAATCAATAACAAACATGTTGCTTAGTGTCTTACATCTAATGAAACACCACAATGCAATCTAATGAAATGCCATAAATGGAAGTGTGTCGTTCTTGGTTTCAATCTGTAATATGCATGTGGATTAAAGTCTTGCAGTAAAATCGATTATTCGTCTCGTGTAAATGAAGACAAAATAGCACATCTAAACCTAGCACATTTATCAAGTTATACCCCAATTGTTTTTTTTGACGATCAAACACACACAAGTACATTATAAAATAAACCACATAAGGTATGACTAACAACAAAAACAGCATTACACTTACAGCACTCAGAAATGGGTGTGTAAATGCTGTAAATGTTAAAAGATAAAGCTCTTACTGTACTGCTTGTCACACAAAAACTGAATATCCACTATCATTCACTACAAATAAGGATAACTTACCAATTTGTACTGTATGACAAACAACAGGAGCCCACTCTTCTTGTATGTTAAACTGAACAAAGCAAGGAATTCCAGTCTGCAGTCTCCTCTGAGCTCAGACGAATATTATACTTTACATGTTGTAAGTTATGCCCTGCATGAAGTAGCAGCACTTACATATTTATATTTCAGCAACGACGTGTTTTAATAAACTGACCTTTTAAAAGCCTCACTGGCTGCTGTTCTGTTTTTTGTATGAAAATAAACAGAGTGTAATGTGACATCCCCTGGAATTGGGCTCCAGTTGATCAAACACATTCAGTACCAGATACATGCTTGCTGTTTTACCCAACTAGTAAATATTTGCAAAAACTACCTTTTACTTTTCAACTTTGTATACAGTGTAAATACATAACTCCTAGATTTGTGAAAATGTCCAATAACGTAAAAAAACCCCAAAAAAAACAACAACAACATATTCTACCATTTAGTATTTTGTTGTTCTAGAGGCGCAGCAGTTGTTTCCCAACCTAACCACAAAGTTTATTTTACAACAGGACCCCATGGCAAGTCTGGCAACCTGGAATTTGATGTCACTAATAAAATTGTTGCTGTACTTGTACTCTAGTGAATAACACCTTTTGTTTAACAGAGTACTGTATACTGTACTTTATATCAATCTGTCTTACTATCTATACACACTCAATCCTTAACATAAATTAAACCAAGGTAGGAAATTGTCTTTTCAAGCATGTATTCTGGTATCTGCCATTATGTTACACAACAAATATCATCATACAATCTTTACTGTGCCTTGTGAAAAATGACAGGCATTACCGGCACTTACACTTGAAAAATAATGGGAATGGTGTACTTGAGCAAAAATGTAACCAAATCAAATCATTGATAATTACTATTATTTATGTTGGCTGTTTTGACCTACAGCTATGGCCAAAAGTTTTGCATCCCCCTATAGAATTAACTAATTTTGCTGCATAAAGTTGAATGGAACCTGCTGAATAATGTTACGTTAACATATTGAATTACATACCGCTTTGTAGTTTTTCATATGCTTAATGAAAAACCGACAAAAACTGAAAAATGTGACATTTAAAAATGTCTACTATTATGGCTTCCGGTAGACTTTTGCGATATCATTCTTTGATTACATGATGTTAAATAAAAGATTTACATTATGTTCGTATATTTTTTTCTTTTCATTATGTCTCAATCCTAAAATTCTAGTAGATGCAAAACTTTTGGCCAGAGCTGTACTTGTGTTACTCTTCAGTTCTAGTTGCCTGCCATAGGCATAAAGTGTCTTTATAGAAATACGATCCAACTCTATTTAGTGAGCTGACACTTTGGATTAAGTTTCCTTTTGCTTTTTTAGCAATATATTGCTGTGCACTAAATGGTGTTGGCACTTACAAATACTGTATAAATCAATTTTGGTTGATTTAACCGTGTTAACAGGATGACTGTTGGTGATGTCAGCCCAGGAAATGAATCCACAACACACAAGGCAACTGCGGGTGAAACTGAGATGCTACGGCACTCAGCTTTTTATTAAACAAAAGATTTTACAAAACACAAAACAAAATGGCACGTTGGCCAAAATAAATAGGGAAACAAGACAGACACAAAAACAACAAGTACGGTGCTGGTGCTTCCAGCACGAGTAGCAATTGTAACCTTTCTTTTAATAATGATGTTACCTCCTCTTACTCCCGTTCTCCACTCACTAAACCCCCAACCCTGAGTGAGTGATTTGTGCATCTATATATACAGTTGTGCCAGGATTCAATTACTAATTAATCATTCACTTGAATCCCAGCACGTGAACTAATTTGTGCAATCCCTGTGCCCACATACTAATATATGGTACATTTTAAATCACTCGTGTTACATAGCCCATTTTATACCCCATGTACCACTATATCCACACCAATAATAACACACCACATACACAACATAAAACACAGAAATAGGCACCGGGGCGGAGCACCCCACCACAAACCTACATTACATAAGTCTATGGCAGGCATCTGAAACTTAAGTGAAGCTCCTGAACTCATACTGTGAGAGCATCTTAACATAGACTTATCAAAATAAAAATAATAATTAAAAAAAAAAACTGTATTTGAGTACATTTTTTTAAAATTAGAATATTTAGTTTCAACCTACTTGCTCTTTAAAAAAAATCACCTAACTCTGTACTTTACAAATGTTTATCTAAGTTCGATTAGAGGAGTGGTCTAGTATTTTGTGACCTTGACCAGCAAGTCAAAAATTTCCCACAATCCTTGCACCTGATCTATTTGACCTGTGTGACAATGGCCTCTATGACCTACAGAGTGTAAGGGTCAGGCTGAAGGACAGACAGAAAGCATATAATAGCTGTGTTATTATTCTTGTAGCTTCAGATAAAATATACAGTACAATATACACATGATATCTTTGTGCTTTAATGTACAACAAATGCTTCCTTAACTGAACACTGCATATTAAAAAAAATAGAAGTGTTTTTTGTTTTGGTGTACATTTCTCCTATACCTTAATACCAGTATGGATCATGGATCATTTGTAAACATTGCCATTAAAGACCAAGTGCTTCATAAATCTCAGTGTCATATTGTCATTCACATAGTTATAAGATTTCAGTTCTGAGTGCGCGTTAAACACAAGTGATGCATTTGTCCCCAAGACCTTGTATGACAAAGCCAGTTAACCAGATGTCTGCAATTCATTTTAAGTGTAAATCAATTTAAAACTGAAACCGAAAAGTAAGGGCTCTATCTCACACAACTTCACAGTTGGAGCACCTGTCTTCACTCTAAAAATGCAGAATTGCAGCCATCAATAGAACATGTTCCCCCATACAGTTGCAATCATATTTGTTATATACAACATTCAAAAAGTGTGCTACCCTATGTATAAGCCAATGTTGAAGCTCTATAAGCATTTTCTGTAAAAATCAGTACACCATTTGAAAAAATACGATTCTGCCTTTATTACAAATGTGGGCTCTTATGCATGAATTCTGTCCATCTGCCACACTAACTCCTTTCAAATATTCTTCAAACTTTGCTCGTAGTGACCTTTTGGATTTGGGTTATTTAAGGAATACATGTAATTAAGTAACAGTGCCTGGCAGTGGTCGAGTGCAGTCATTTTCAAGGTGATGCTGCTCATTTATGTGACGTTTTGGATAGTGAAGTTTTACATTTTAAAGAAGCTTGCTTTACTATATTCTGAAGATTCTTGAAAAACACATTCACAAGCAAGCCCAGGGGGTGTGCAATTAACAAGCTACAAATCTTGCAGGGGTTGACAGGAGCTTTTGTGCAATAGTCAATTTACAGTTTAGAAATACAATACAGCTATTGCATCTCATGAAAAGACAGCATTCCTGTTCTGCTTTCTCTAATAATAACCGACAGCTGCAAAACAGTACCGTGAATTTATGAAGGACATTTTGTTCCAGGAATAGGCAACTACATTTACATGAGAAGAGTGCTTGGGAGTTTCACAGAATTCTCTAAGGCTTCATATCATTTGGACTTGGTCATCTCTGTTTTTATTTTTCACCACATATACTGTATTCATGCATATGTGAAGAACGATTAACCGAATAATGGTGTGTTAAATAATATATTTGTATTGTTATAAGAGTTATTTTGCCCTGTTTAAGTATATACATAAGCATAAAATGTATGGACATACTGTATGGGCAAAGTCACCATTGTGTTTGTATGTACAGTAGCTTGCTTACAGAATAACATATTTATTCAGACCAAGCTTTAGTGTGTTATTTTGTGTTTGGTAGCTTACAAAGCTTTGTTCTAAGGTATTGTTGTGCCCTTGGGAGTGGTATTGTTCTAGAGCACACAAATACTGTACCATGGGATAGTCTCAACATATCTTCTGACACTTATAGTACATCCAGTACAGAATATGATGGCATACAATAATTTCAACCATGTATGCTCTGTCCAGTTCAAATGTACAATTCTAAATGTATTAAAACTATGTGGTATTTTACTTTGAGCTGGATTTAATAATCCCACAGAATCAGTGTAAATCAGGTTGTTTTTTTCCTAAAAAGAAAACAAAATGTTCATGTAATAACCCTTCAAACTAAGTTAAGAGTTCCTTTGGTTGCAACATAGCAGTTTGCTTTTCTTTTTATAACAGCAAGGCTTCAAGCCTGACACTGGGGTAAATGTTTTTGGGTTTTTTTGTTTTGTTTTTTGTGATGTACTGTATGTTTCTTACTAACTGTTTGACCTTCCCTTCTTGCAAAAAAGCACAGAATTTTAAAATATGTCGACCAGGGTGCCACGTGCTCCCAGCATTAACCACATTTATAAAAACAAATGCCATTGCAGCAGTTGGTGCAATTTCTTGAAACAGAACAGATTGTATAGAATACTGTAGTTACTGAGAATTAATGGTTCTCCATTTACAATATGAGCAACATACCGATTCTGTAATAGTTCAAGCTTCATGCACAATTATAAATAAATACATGTTAAAAAGTAATATTCTTTATGATTTTGAAAGTGGGCTGTAAAATTTGCAGGGCTATTTATCAATTGTAAAAAAAATAAATAGAAGCATTTGTCTACAAAATAATAATGTGGTCAGATCAACTGCAGCCCTAACTAACAATTCAAAAAAGTGTCTTAGAGTATGCCTTTAAATCACATATCATGCATCTAGAGCAGTGGTGCGCAAACTTGGGGGCGCACTAAAAAAAAAAGATAGAACGCTTTAAATAAATACATAAATGACAGCTAATTAGGCCAAGTTCTTACCTTTCAAATGAGCCTTTGACGATTACTCTAGGACTTGTAGAACCGGAGAAATTATGTTTGAAGTGGCGAGTGTGTCAGTGAAACTGCAGTGCCGATAAGTGTAAAAAAAAAATCCGGGATTAATGTAAATCGCGTATTTTTTCCGAGATAACACAAAAGTCCAGATTTAGCTAAATACATAAATGTTAACAAACACAGTCTTAAAAAATTGGAGTGTAATCGCAGCTCTGCAACATACAATGCCAAATCAAACACGTCAATGGGCATGGGCTTGCATGTTAAGAGCTATGCACACAGGACGCGAGCTTGCGATTTAAAAATAATTAAAAATATTGATTTAAATGCAGTAATGCACAACACAAGCGAAGCAAGTGTCGTGAATGAAGCGAACAAATATAGAAACACATTTGTTTTATTTGTATTTTGCTACACGCTGTTCGCGTCGCAATGGACCAATCAGAAATAAGGTCAAAGGTAGCGGCTGTCAGACTGTGTCGCTCGCGCAGGGATTACCACAGAAATAAATAAAAAAAAAATCTACATCAATGAGAATTTAATTATTAAAGTCGAAAAATATAATGTTCTTTATGATGCCAGTGTCTGTGGTTGTAAAGACAATAAAAAGGACGCACATGTCAAAAATAGCAGAACAACTGGAAATTGATGGTATGTCTATTTCTCTTTATTTCACCTTAATTTTAGTCAAAGTGACGGTGAGCGCCAGACACTGGTTTCGTATTTGTGTAAAAAAATACTTCTTTGGGCGCGACAAAATGTATACTAGAAAAGGTGGGCGGCATTTAAAAACTTTGCGCAACACTGATCTAAACTAGAGTACCGACACAAATTACAGAAATTACAGGAGCATCCCTGGGGAGGGATTTTATTGCTCATTTTTCTGCTTACCAAGCTGTTTTACTCCATATCCAGAGAAATGAGAACATTTGGGGGAGCTGTTATACCTGTGAGAACATCTTTTGCATTATCTATTCAGAGATACCAAGGTATTAGGTAAGTAAGGGGTCTGAGTGAAGAAAAATGGGCAATCAAATCCCGCCCCTAATCTTGCTGTAAATCATTTGTTGTTTTCTATAATTTGTGTCAGTACTGGATTTTATATACAGTACTATAACAAAAAAAGTGAATTATTCACAGACCTGAATGGAAGGTTTAAGAACATTAGTCAAAGTAATCCCTGGACCATGTGTCAAGTCACCTGACTGTGACAGAGTTTCAAGTGTTGCTTCTCCGAGACACAGATTTTTCAGTGTTTAAAACTACCATCTACTTCCCCAGGGTTGAAAAAAACATTCCCATCTAAGCCAAAATTTTACATTGCACTACAGTGAAGTGTGTTATCCATCATTTGTTTTATGGAAATATTTTAGAAATTAGGGAACCTTTTAAAAACCTGACACCCTTACCATAGCTTCAACACCAAGACTGCTTTATCAAAAGGGCACCTACCCAAGGATTCAGTGTTAAATATGGAACAGCTTTTAAAAAATACCAAATAACAAAAACAACTATAACAAATTATTTAACATAAACATTGCAAACAATGCCATTTACCATTAAAAATCTTTATCATATTATCATAGTTGTTGTTTAGGTTGTTATTTGTTTTAACAGTCCAAGGAAAGCAGCACTGTAGTTAAAATGCAATCTAGTTCAACATACCGTACTAAGATGTCTATAACGAAAAACATTTTAACAATTTACCTTCCATTTTAAACAGTTTTTAGGGGTATTGAAGAGCATACAATTGAATTTACATATTACTTGTTTCATTACCCCATACCTGCTTTCTATCAGTAGGAAGCAAAGTGAAACAGTGGTGGAGGCTGGGTGTGAACGGTGACCTCACTTCATCCCAACCACGGTGGTCAGAATCCGTAACGGCAGTGCTTACACAACACAGCAGTAAAGGTTTATACCAATCAGGCAAACTTTTTTTTTTTTTTTTTAAATGTGGTCTCCTTATTCATTTCCAAAAATACAAATACATTATTATTATTATTATTATTATTATTATTATTATTATTATTATTATTATTATTATTATTATTATTATTATTATTATTATTTGTTTTCAACTACTGTATAGTATGTAGTCTTAACATGCCCAAACTATAGCTGGCATTAGTAAATGAGTGAGAGAAGCCTTACCTTTTTCACTGATACTTTCGCTTTCAAGCTCAGCGTCTTCACAGCTCGTGTACTCTGGCGTTGACCCTCCTTCTTCCTCTGAGCTGCTGACAGAAATCTGCCTTTTCTTGATTTTTGTTTTGTGTGGTTTGGGTGGGGGAGGCCTTAGGGATTCTGACTGATCAGAACTTAGGGAGTCATTCCTCAGCATGGTTTCCATCTTTGCCTTCTTAGTTTTGTGGATAATTACAGCAGAACTGGGGTCTAGACGGCACTGTTTTTTGCACCAGTCTTGGTCCTTCGACTCTTGTGCGGGGACTGGGCTACGCCTTTGCGTGGGTGGGCTGTGATTGGCTATTTGCTTAGAAACCAAAATGTGTACATCCCCAGTTCTTTCTACTGTTCCTGGCTGTTGAGACCGCCTTCCCAGTCTGTTTTCAGGCACCTCCGACACCTCCATCTCTGTGTTGCCCGAAGCTATGTCACTGTGTCTCCGTTCGTGCCGTGCTTTAGAAACCTTCGCGTGAATCCGCATTTGCTGCTCTTCCATCTGGGGTTTCACGGGATACCTTGCTAAGTTCGGGTCGCTCCGGTACCGCGTCTGAAACTCTTCCTCTTTTCTTTGTTTTTCCTCCTCAGCTTTTCTACTCTCTTCGTCCTGGTAATCCTGCGACCTGCCCTTCTCCAAGCGTCTGCTCTCACGGCGCTCCTCGGCCTGTCTCTCGCCCTGTTGAGTTTTTGGAACCCGCTTTCTTTCGGTTTTCTGACCTCCTTTCCCATTTTGCTCTTGAACTGGTGTGGGCTTTTTCCTGGAATCAAAAACAAAGTTATATTGAACATTAGAAAATATATTATTAGTTACCATTAAGGAACATCAGCAGAACTGTTAGCAGACCATAAGCTAGAGTCTCAAAGCTATTTACTCCAGACTGTCATTAGCATATACCATAGTGTTGTCAAAATAAGGCAATTTTTCCAGTTTGTTAATCCAATTGCCTGTTTACATTGTGTTAAACCAATATTGTAAAACAATAATACTTTTAAGTGAAGAAAATTTGAGATCATAAATAAATACTGGACAGCCACAGTGTATTCTTTTTAAAATGTTTGCATGACCTCCTAACTTAATCCCAGCTTATAGATGACTTGTACAGGCTTTTTGTACAAGTCTGTGGCATATCTTTAGCCTTCTCCATAGATCAGTTTCTACTGCTCACTACTTGAAGACTGCCTGGTTTTCACCAACCTCTTCCAGTTGATCTAGCAGTTCATTTGGGCTGGACTGGCTTTGGACCAAGAACTTTGATATTTCCACCCAGACAATGGACAAATACTCTATATGAAGTGACAATTGCTCACTGTAATTGTAAAGCTACAAAGATGCATTTGTGCCAGAATCTCTGGATCATGTTACACAGCATAACAATGCACTTGCTTAATGAGTTCATCAGGGAAATCAAAAAATCTAATACTGACAACAATTCCATTGAAGTGAAAAGTATCTTAACAGAAGAGGGGTTGGCCCTTAGTTATTAGTAAAAAAATATCTCCATGAAAATATTTTAGAAATACAAATGTTTAAATGTTATCACTTAATATAAACGATACAGTTGTATAGAAACAAGGGTTTAAAAGGACTGGCAGAATTCTACAGTGGATTTGTTATTTACTGCTATTGGTCTTTGGCTTCTGGAAACAGGATTGGTACATCTGAGGGAGGAGTGATTTACACAGCAGTGGTTTTCATTGTGAGGTTATTAAATGTTTGGTTGAAATGAGCTGCATTGTCCATTCAGTACTTCACATGTTCACAAAACAAAATAATCATAATGCTTTTTTTTTTTTTCCAGTTGCAGCTTACAAACTCCTAAAGTACAAAGATTGATTAGATTTAGCATAGCATATAAAATATTTGAAAAAAAGGAATGCAACTTTACAATTTCATAATATTGTAACAATTTCAAAGCACCCAAACAGAATCAGATATATTAACACCCATTATTAGAAGAGGAAAAACTGTTGAACTGTAAAACTGAGGCCTCCACTGCTTTGTTAGAGTTAACCGTCAACATTAGTCATAAGAGTACACCATGGATACTGAGCCTGAAAGAGGAACTGTGACGACACAAGACAAAACTGAATGTGCCTGATAGAATAACATATTAAAAATAAGCTACACCTTTAGCTGTCAAGGAGATATCCAGTTTCTTATTTGCCCCTGCACAGATAATCAGTACGGCTTAAAGATGGACATAACGGTTCAAATTTCCTCTTGTGGGCACGCTTTAGAAAAAAGCATGCACACAAAAAGGGCTCTGTTTAAATACTTACAAATAGTAATAACTGAAACAGTTTGATATGTAGTTGTACAGACGCTGCTGAAAGAATACAGTGGTTTTCTGTAGAAGCCTGTGTTTAATTGGAGATTTACTTTTTATAGAATTAGATTTCTTACAGAAAAGTTCTATCCTGAATGTTCGTCCCATACTACGAATGCACGACCCCATTGAATGCAGAATGCGAGTCCCTTACCTGTCCCTTGGGGGTTCACTTCTTGACCTAGACGATGGCATGTCTGCCCCCTTGTCCCTGTCGGTGAGTACAAAGGGTGGTTGAGGCTCCTGGGACCCTGCCGCTGTGCTTAGGGGGGTTTGGGATCTTGACCGTTCCTGAAGCCGGACCTTCTTTTCTCTAGGCGCATCACCACAAGTCGCTGTATCGCTTAAAGCCCCATCCTGACTGGATGGCTGCGGACCTCCTCCAAAAAACCATTCTCCTGATTTTGTTAGAATTTCTTGTTGCTTACGACATAAATTGCATACCCACATTACCTATTTCAAAAACAAGAAAACAGTTTAAATGCCCTCTGTATGGTAATAAATAAATACAAAACAATATTAATAAAATATAAAAAAATAATAATTAAACATAATAGAACTGTAAATAATTTAAAATAATTTAAATGTTACTTTACTATATTTCCTCTTGTAGTTTCTGATAAATTCTATGGGCCCGATTTAGTAATGCTCACTTTTTTTCGTCATTTAGTTTTTTTTATAAATTGTATATTCTACAGGTAGCGGTATATATTTTACCCAGGTGATGTCGCCAATAACTGCAGGACATGCTATAGGATGGTTCTCCGTGATTTGTAGTACAGGGCATAACAATTGCTATACAAAGGTTTCAAAGGACAGCTGGCCCACTTGGACAGGTGTGCAAGGTGGAGTATTGTTTGGCTGCAAAGCCCCTTTCTCTATGACATAATTAAGGTTTTTACTAATGTGATAAATATGTCGGAAATAACTTTGGGTTAACATTGGTGGGTCAACAAGAAAGGGCAATTTTGACACGAATCCACCCAGAGCTGTGGCTCTGAGCCAGCTAGGCTAGCAACATCAGGTACTAAGAAATATTATTTTTCAATGTGATTTTTTTTTTTTCTGATGTTTTTTTTTTTCACTTCAGTAATAGAATCACTAATGGTTCATTAACTCGGAGGCTGCTCGTTTCCAAAAATATCCTGCTCTTCTAACTTCGCTTACAAATTGCTTTTGATTAAATAAGAACATTCGTATTTAACAGAACAAAGGGAAAAAAAGTTATTGCACACTGCATATAGTTCTCTATTAATCATAGCAGTCTAGCTTCGTTATGTTAAGTTACTTTCTGCCTGGTCTGGTTGTATTTAACAGGAAATCTAATCAAAAATGTTTTATTTAGCTTTTTTAAAAGGAAAAGAAATATGTAAAAAATATTTTTTTCTTCATATTATAGTCATAACTCTATAACCTAACTATAAGCATTGTTAACATATATTACTGTGTACCAGAGAAAATTACAGATAATTACCTCATTAATTGCTCGGAATTGACGCCCATATAAAATACGGCATGATCAAAAGTAAAGGATATAAAAAAATGCTTAGCTTTAATAAAGCGGGCCCAGTACTGTTATAGTTTTTGGTGTTTAAGGGACTATGATACATTGTATTTTATACCAGTTATTTCGACTATAGTTCTCTTTTTATATAAATAATTAATTGTTAAAACAATGCAAACCCAGATAGATGCATAAAGAAACAAAACAAAGAAACAAGTTATCTTATATTTAAAAGTGCAGAACTGCTTAAATTGGAATAAAAAGAAACAGAAATACTAAAAACATCCAACAGAATAAATACAGTATATTTAGTTTTTTCTATAACATAAATCATTCAAGCAGCCTTTTATCCTTGGAAAAGAAAAAAAAAAATGTCCTATACATTTTGTCCAAAAAGATAATGTGCATTTATATGTATTAGTTTAAGAAGTGGCAATATGTTTTATATTATTTACAGTCAAATCAATTCCCATAACTTTTCCACATTCCAAAAAAATAGAACAGGAAATTGATCAGTTTTTGCAACAATACTAATTACATATGAGGAAAGGCCTATTAAAAATGATATATGATCAAATCTAAAGTCTCCAATCAGTCAGGCTACAAATCAGTCTTACCACATCTCCACACTGATTTACTAATAAATAAGCCAAAAAAAACTGTAGTATACAACATTTTATAGGAACATATGAAACTACAGGCATTTTTGAGTGAAAAATAAAAAAAAAAACCTGATTCATTCATTGAAAATGGACAGTATCACTATGCCTGTGGTTTAAATGGTTTCCCTATCATATATCTTTTGCAGAAATTAAATATACCAGTGCACCAAAATGACAATATTACCATATAGAATATAACAAGTAATAATTATTTATAATACTTACAATGTAGCCATCTCTAATGAGTAAGTAGCTCCTTGCAGTACACGTTTTGTTTGTTTGTTTTTTCAAATTAAAAAAGCAGTTACATTAGTTAATACAGTTAAGTTTAAAAGTGTAGAAACGCTTCAAGCAATCATGACAAAATGTCACAATGCAACTTGCATTTTACATGACTTCTGCGCGGCATCTCTGTATGACCAGCATTTTGACAGTGCACAAGCATTATTCCCTGATTGAATATACTTGGACTGAGTCCAAACTAATCTAAACTAAAGCGGGGCTGAGTAATGATTTAGCTTAACAATCCACAGATGTCAGGCAACCAACTAAACACTACGATGAGGGATTACTAGGGTCTAATTCGACGACTTCAACATTATTTAATACACCAGGAAAATGCAGGATAATGGATGGCAACATTTTCCAAAACAAAAATCTAGCATTATTAATAACTGAAAATATGCTTCTGGAATCCATCCATTTCATTTATATGTCATCATCAACATCATATAGCAAAAAAGTATTTACCATAAAAGGTGCACCTTTTAACTGACTATTAAACAGAACATAAACTCTGGCTCTAAGAGGTTTTGTTTACAGATCTCGTTCCCTAAAATGTATTTCCTCAAATTGCAGTGATGTGGCCAGACAAATTAAATCTCATACCTACAGCATATCCGATCTGGATGAAACCAGATTCATTTCTCATTTTACTGAGCCAAAATAGTAGCTGACCCACAGAAAAAAATAAATAAATAAATAAAACAATTGTATTAATTTATTTATACAGAGCAGAGATGACATTTGCTCTTTTCTGAAGCAAAACCAGTGAGATTCAGTATGACATTTAAGATTTATACAATACATACACAGTATTGCAAGGCTCTGGAAAACAACCACATTAAAAAAAGAAATAAAGAAGAAGAGTAAGTCAAATGGATAGATTTTAATTCCAGATTTACAAATCTGATGGGGCTGGACTTCCAGGTATTTGTAGAAATAGTGTTTCACAGTTTAGACACAATGGGATTTGAGCCAAACTACAGGGATTATAAGAAGACTAGTGTATTTTCACCTCAGCTGACGGGTACAAAGAACAAAATACATTACAGATAATCAGGTCTGGGGTCATTCCGAGCTTAGTATGAATCAAAATAATTCTCTGCCTATACCAGTGTAGGTGAAATATATATTTTGTTACCATGAATTCCAGATGTAGAAATTTTATATCAGTCTTTACGTTTCTGTCTGTGACACTGAGTGGGCTACCATGTATCTCCCATGATGCTATGACACAATTTAGATTAGGTAACCGTAGTTAAGTCTGCATCCAAATATACCCCGTATTGTGGCTCTGGCTTTGGTCACAGCTTGGAGCCTTTATCTCATCGTGGCAGCAGAAATTACCTGAGCTGGAATTCTAAAAGCAGAGTGTTTAACAGCCTCAGCAACTTGTCATCTCTGTCTTGAGTTTCTCATATTGCATTAAAAAATGAGGGCTGAGCTGTCAGACTGAGCAAACAGTGAAAGTACAGACCAGGATTTTAAATCTGAGGTTTTTCTAAAGAGTGATGTATTTTTATGTGGAATGTATATAAGACCCATCAATCAAAGATGTTATATGAATTAGGCTTTATTAAAGCATGTTCAATGAAAGGCTGAACAATCTCTCCAATAAGTGCTTCTAATAATAGCAGCTGATTTGAATTGAACAGAACCTGCTGGGTTTTTTGTTATTTATTTATTTTTTCAAAGAAGCATCATTTTTAATTAGAAACACATTATCTAATAAAATCACAGTCTTTTTTTATTTTTATTATTTTCTCCCAATTTGGAATGGCCAATTATTTTTAGGCTCAGCTCACCGCCACCACCCCTGCGCTGACTCGGGAGGGCGAAGACGAACAAACGCTCTCATCTGAAGCGTGTGCCATCAGCCGACCGCTTTTTTTCACACTATGGACTCACCATGCAGCCACCCAAGAGCTACAGCGTTGGAGGACAACGCAGCTCTCGAGCAGCTTACACGCAAGCCCGCAGGCGCCCGGCCAGACTACAGGGGTCGCTGGTGCGCGGTGAGCCGAGGACACCCTGGCTGACCTAACCCTCCCTCCCCTTGGGCGGCGCTCGGCCAATAGAGCGCTGCCCCCTGGAAGCTCCCGTCCTCGGTCGGCAAAAGAATAGCCTGGACTCGAACTCGCGACATCCAGACTATAGGGCACATCCTGCACTCCACACAGAGTGCATTTACTGGATGCGCCACTCGGGAGCCCCTAAAATTACAGTCTTAAAAACAATACGACACATAATAGAATACAAATAACTAAAAGACACACAGAAAAACAGTTGTACACTGTATTTTATATACAGTTAAACACGTCTACTGTAATATCACTGTAATATCACTTAACCCTCCGCTTATAATTACTACATTAAAATAAGTGAATGGGGACAAGCTTCCGATAATACGACTTTGACTTTTATTACACTCCGGTTAAAATCAATCACATTTATCAGTTGTACAACTGAGTTCCTCTCTATTTAATTTCACTATTTCAATATCCTTTTTGTAACGAGGTGACCAGAACTGAACACAATATTCCAGATGAGGTTTACTAATGCATTGTAAAGTTTTAACATTACTTCCCTTGATTTAGAGTTGTTTAGGCTATTTATAATACTTTTGTACATTTTCTTAAAAGATTTAGCATTTCAATTGCAAACTACCAGATCAATATTATTAATAATGTATGCTGGATACTGTGATGATACAGAATTTAAACCGCTAGCCATGAAATGGTTTACCGTTAAATGCTAAGACATACAAATCTGACTTTGATGAAGAATTCTTTTGATCGACAGTATGTTATGATAACATGCCTTGATTTGTTTGGGATGTGTTTAACATTGAATTCAATTGTTTATGAAAGATGAATAATGAAGCAAGGAAGTATCTGCTTACAACCCAACAGCCTTCAATTAATTTTTTTCTGAAAAGTCTGTGCTAGCATTCGGTGTTTGTTTAACAGCTAGGATTTCTGAATCATAAACATCTTTGTGTATTAAATTGATCTATCAGTGACAGATGTAAACAGTACCATCATTTAAATCATTAAAAGAAAAGGATACCAACATCTCCAGTAGTGTGTCTGAGTCTCCTAAGTGTATAGAATTAACTCATTTTGCTTCATAAAACCAAATGAAACCTGCTGAATAATGTTACATCAACATATTGAATTACATACCGCTTTGTAGTTTTCCATATACTGACAAAAATTGAAAAATTGAGCATTTAGAAATCTAACATGAAATACTGTACTACTATTATGGTTTCCGGTAGACTTTTGCGATATCATTTTGTATTCTTCTTTGATTACATGATGTTAAATAAAATATCTAAATAATATTTAAATTATTATTATTTTTTTAAATTATGCCTCAGTCCTAAAATTCTAGGATTGTGGTCATCGCTATATTGTTGTCTTTTTAAGTAGTGGTGGTATTTAAATCCACTGAATACTGTTAATTTAGGATTTAACAGGAAAAAGGCATGCAGTATACACTTTTTTTGTTTTTGTTTAGGAAAAGCATAGTGTGTAGTGTGCTAATTTGCTAGTCTTCATCTATTCTGACTGTATATATAAACACTAGATGGCAGCAGCATGCCAGTATGGTATATGCTTGCCTTTAAATCTTGCATTTCATTTCCTAATCACGTTTTCCTTAGTACCATACATTAAATTGAGTGCAGTGAATGAATAGAAACACAACCTACAGTAGGTTATTATCCAAACTGTGTAGCTGGAGAATGGAATCCTTTCTTTTAGGTCACTTTATATTCGAGTTTGAACTTTCCTCCCAAGATGTAGAATTTAAAGACTTCTTTGTTTATTCCTGATCCACTTGGTGGTGTCAGGACTAAGCATTTACAGGGTCGATGGACTTTAGCTGCTAATGACATCTAGCTTCTTTTCAGCAGAAGCAGTGGAACCAAGCACCATTACCTACTGCATAGTATGATTAATACATAGAGTACATGTGTTTCTGTGTGTGTGGTGCGTGTGTGTGCGTGTGTGTGCGTGTGTGTTGGTTTGCTCTTAATTGTGAAGCGATAATAAAAAATATCCTTTATTTTTAATGATTACATTTAAATTAACTTCACACATACAAAATAAATATTAATCATAATTACAAACCAACTTTAATAATATTTGTAATTAAATTAAATGTTTTTTACTAACTAATTTTTCACTCATGTAGTCCCTAATTTTATTTACAGTGGCTTTAAGAATAATGTACCTATATTTTAATTAAAACATTAGCATCATGAATATTATACAACACAAGCCTAACAGTATTAATCGCTGTCAGGTGTAACCTAATAAAAAGCAATACTGAAAAATGTTAACTCAGTAATGGATTATTGGAACCTGCTCTGCTGATATGACAGTACAGTATATGGTATAACACTATAATGCTATATATGAATGGGGTTTTTTTGGTGTATTGGTGTACTACAATAAATTGGTCTCTGCAACATTTCATTCTTGTGAAATAGTATTTTATTAGTGTAGGGTTTTGTTTATTGTTATGTGGCCTTTGCCACGGTTTGTGCCTGTTTTATTACAGTGGTTTTCAATATGTACCAGTCACTGAGGGGTCTTTGACACAGAAGAGCTTCAGAAGTAACGATATATGTTGTTCATCTGGAGCATAGAAATGTAGGTTGCAAACTAAACAAAGCCCAAACAGGTACAGCATCAGCCCATTGTATAAGGTACATGCCAATTTCCCACCCCTTGTTTCAGCTAATTTGGTAAGCTCTAACAGTTTTATCCACACACTACTGTAAGGATATGAACTGACATTTGTTTATTTGTTTGTCTGTTTGTTATTGTGTTCTGTTTTAAGAAAACAGCATTCACATGGCCAACAGATTTGAAAACAGCAGAAAATGCAGTTAACTTAATAGGTAGGTTTGTAGTTTTACTGCCAAATTGATCCTCCATTTGTAAGACAGTTATTGATCCTTTAGTGTTTTCCATTATAAATGTTTACTCTGGTAAAGCAAGGAAGAAGCTTTTTATAGCGTGCTGAAGCATAGCCAAGTGTGGGAGGAACATGGTAAGCATAGGGAGCATTGTAAAAGCATAGTACAAAAAATGGATAAGCTTGGTGTGCAGCATTTACCACAGCAAAGCATGCACAATTGCCACAGTAAACTTTTATATCAGTGAATTTAAAAGGCTTTTTCTCCAGGTACAGGTTCTAATAGTATTAATTCCTTATAGTCGATTCTTCCAAACATAGTCAAATATCTTCATGTTTGTTCTATGCAATATCCTTTCTTTTCAATGTTTACAATTAAATGACATTACTTCACACATACAAAATAAATATTAATCATAATTACAAACCAACTTTAATAATATTTGTAATTAAATGAAAGGTTTTTACAAACTAATGTTATTTACAATGCCTTTAGGAATAATAGTTTAAATACATTTCAATGTCTACTAAAAACCCATCTCTGCAGTGCTGCTGTAATAGGGTTTGCAACTGCATGAGGTGAACTGAGTATCTGTTTTTACTGTGTTATTTCTTGACATTAGTATTGGTCTTAATTATTACACATGTTTATCACTTTTCAATTATATATTGCCTGGGGTATATTATTTTGTTGATACTTTAAATTAAATGTTTTGTATTGCATTTAATCATGAATATATTTCTAATCTTTGAATATATGTTCTCATGTATGTACATTATATGTTATGTAAAGCCATCTGAGATTCCTTTACTGATGTGAAGTGTGCTATATAAATAAAGATTGATTGATTGATTGATTGATTGATTGATTGATAATAGCCATCTAATTAGTGGCTGACCAACAAAGCGAACAGTAAACTGTATGTGTTGGCAGCAGTGTTGAGGTACAGAACTTAAAAGGGGTCCCGTCCTTTATTTTTTAAAATCTTGCTTGAGGAAGCTGGGTAGGAAACTAAACCAGTTCCCTGGTTTATTGTTCAGTCACTAATTTAATGGAAATTCAAGTTTGTAAATGATTCTGCGTTAAATAAACATGAAGATATTAAACTTGAAAATACTTGAAACTGAACAAGCAAGGCAGAACATATTTCAGGCCATTATCTTTTTATTTATTTATTTTTTTTACTAGGAATGCATGCTTTAGTCATCCTTTGGCTAAATAAAACAAATCAAAATGTCCTTGCAATATTTTTAAACATACCAGAATTCAGACCAGATTTTAGGAAAAGTTGAACAAGTTATAAAGCAGTGGAAGACAATGATCTCAACAACTGTAATGTGATTTTAATCCAGGAATCTTTTGAGCAGAATAGGGCCCACACCTCTACAGTTAAACATGTTCTTGTTTCTTTAATACGCTTAACCTGGTTTCTGTTACCCACATATGGATGAAACTTTCTGAAAAAGGCAGGGACTTCATAAGATACATAGTATTGGAGCAGAAAACAGCACATAAACCTTTTAAGTAAACACTTAAGCACAATTTTGTCACAATTATACCCTCCAAAAACAATAATGAAAGTTAGTTTCACCCATCTTGGCTAAAAATGAGACCTATCAATATGATAAAAAAAGTAGCTTGTCATGATCTAGCCTACATTCACAGAAAGCATACAAGTGACATTTATTTCCTCATATTCTGATATTCTGATATGGATTTCTGGGAGCTGTGTTATGCTAATAAGATATAATAGATATTTTGATAGAAAAGAGAAATAGAATTTAAAGCCAGGTATGACAAATTTTACTCAATCATTGAGATACATGAACATGCTTCAGATAGTGAACCATTGTGGTGTTTTCAGCCTCCCCATCACTTCTGTTAGGCTACTTATGAACATCGCGTAAAGAAGACATTCTAGAAAAGTATCATTGCAAAGAGTGATCATGCTTTTTGAAAAGGGAATTAGATGACTGCCACTTAAGAGAGTGAAAAGTGTTGCAGGTGATAATATTAATGTGAACCATGCAAAATTATTTAATTGCATCTTACCATTTCATTCAATATGTGAAACACAACAGAAACAAAAAATAAAAAAAAGAGTATATTAAGAAATATATATTAAAAACCTGATGAACTATATCATAAACCATGGGTACACAGTGGCTCAATATAATACACATGTGTGTGTGTGTGTGTGTGTGTGTGTGTGTGTGTGTATATATATATATATATATATTCAGCATGATTGTTAGCATTATTAAGATTCTACATAAAAAAGATTCTAACCACTTTGTCCTCCTTACGCAGTGCAGCCCAGGAAGCAGAGCAAAAAAGAGAAAACAAAACAAGAAGAGGGGATAAAAAGGAAGGCAAGTGTTAATGCACTCATCACAACATACAACAGGGCTTGTTGACACAAGCTGACACTTTACAGCCAGCATTTCCACTAAGTGATTTTGAATAGATTAAAATAATCAACCACATGCAAGCATCAGTAACCTCTCCATACACTCGCTAGCTTCCATGCAATACTTTAGACACACAAATGCATTTACAATCCAAACACTACAGTTTCACATTGTAGTGTTAACAGGTGTAATAACCAACGTTTTTCATTTTATTACCCCCTTACCATACTAAAAACAACTTGCAAATCATCTTTCAGGCGTTTTCAGACTTGTTTTTTCACTTAGACCCGTGTAAGCTTAATTTACTTGCCAACATAATGTATATTCACGCATTGTCCCTTGTAAAAGTTTACTTTATATTTTTACACTGTATTTCTCCCATGGTTCTACTATGCAATTGCCATGTTTTTAAATTTGCTTTATCGGAGCTCTCTGGGCTTTACAATGTTTACCTATGGTTTACCATACTTTTTACTATGTTTTATTATACTTTGCTAAGCTTTTACTATGGTAAACGTTTATAAGGGGTGCTACGACTCTACCGGACCCTAATATCTGCAGTACGGTGATTAAATCTACAGTACAGCATTGTGACAAGATTACCTAGATTCAAAGTGAAAATAAAGTCCAGAGAACTATCAACAGAAAAATGATAAGGGACTTGATAGACACAGTAGCTAATGAGAGGTAAGAAATAAGCCTAGGTTATTATTAGCCCTTAAGTCTCCATGACGCAGTCCTGAGAGCGTTTTTATGAATACACTGACTTCTACAGCTTGTCCTGGTTCCTGATGCATAACTGTTCATCTCATCAACCCATTCTACTCACTACATTAAGGTAGTTTATTACACTGATCTCTGTCGTGATCATTACCAAAAATTCACTTTGCACAGAGCATCTCCAGAGAGCAGTTGAAAAGCAATTGCAGAAGCAGAGTTCAATACACTTCATCGCTTTCTTTAAGGATCTAAGCTTAAAGTGTCACTGAAGAAGACTCTCTTGTACTTCTGAAGCATGGAATGCAAGACCTTTATCAGGGAACGGTTTAAATCGAATATTCATGAGATTAGCTGCGGTCGGGTGAATTACCATTTTCCTTATGGCATGGAGACTTAAAGGTGAAAACTGCTCAACAGAAGTTGACAGTGGAGAGGAGATCATGGTTAAACAAAGTACTGTAAAATTAATTCCCCATTGCTCCAAAACACAAATTATTATTATTATTATTATTATTATTATTATTATTATTATTATTATTATTATTATTATTATTAGCCACAATAGTTCCTGTAAGTATCCAGCCAGCCAGTATAGTTAACCTTAGCCCTAGACCTAACCCTACCCCAAAACCTTAACTACAGTAGGCAATACGAACAGGATTTACTGAATAATTATTATAGTAATAATTTTGCCAGTAACACCAAGTACTGGAGATTATGGCTACGTGTTAATGTATTCTTTTATATCATAAAGCATGAGACAAACACATTTCAAATAAAATACATTAAACCAAGGTTTTTAAGGGCAGAAATAGGCCTCTTTTCCTAATGCTACCCCCGATAATGCACGAGTTGCTGGCTAGCTGACAAGAAATGGTTGCAATTAGGCACATAAATGGAAATAGTTATGTGCTGGAGTCTTGTAATGGCAAATAGGGTGTGTTTTTTATGCTAAGCTCTGGCTACAGATGTGTGTTTGAGACCATTGATTTTCAATATAGATAAAACTAGTGCTTCTACACTATAATACTATTGCACATACTGCTGCCATTACTAATATGATATAGTAAGATGATTTCCTAAAACATACTGAAAGGGTCTGTTTTCTATGTTAAACAAAATAAAATGCATAAAATAAAATGTGTTTCCATGCAGTGTATACAAATCAATGTGTTATTCCCATTTAGTTTGTTTTGCATAACCCTTGTTTACTAAATGTTTTACTAAATGTGATTAACACCCACAAAACATTGGCAGGAAATTAAATAGGTTGCCCTATAAGCAGGCCGATCCTCTGGAAATTACTATTTTTACATTCTCCCTTTTCTGATATGGGCATCAGTATTTACACTAAGGTCACTGAAGTGTACTGCAGGTATAACACTGTATATAGGAAATATGAGGATGATGATGGTGAATTAATGATGGTATTAAAATGAACAAATGCTGAATGCTTCAATGTTATTGCTTTATATAAAGTGAGTATCAATTAAAGATTGCCGAATTTGGGTGTGGGCAGTTTAGTAGACGCAAGTAATGTGATAAGGTCTACTGTGTCTTACATAATACAGTGACCATTTTAAACATTCAAATCTTATTATTACACTCCAAGGTAACTATCAGAATAAAGGTTTGGTATCGATGTACATACAGTATTTATTTATGTACAAAATCCAGTAAAATATTTCCATTTGTTTGTTTGTTGTTTGTTACTGTATTATAGTTAGATATGTCGGTTGTTAATCATTTGTGTTTTTATGTTATAAAAAGAATTATAAAAAAAAGAAAAAAAAAAAAAAAAGCAACAAAAGTGCACTCTTGCCAACTTAGATCTGTATCAGACTGTATCAATTATAAAAAATAAACTGGACATTGGGCAGGAACAGACTCAAATGATGAGGTGTTTTGTTTCGGGTATGGGGGTTGCCATTTTGCTGTCTTTTTTAGATTTAGTGTTTTGTGTCAAATGCACCTCCCAAGACTTCTCAGAGCCTCACAGCTTGGCAGCGCTCACTGCTGGGAGCAGCGGAACTGGAGCAGCTTGGTGAGTAGCGGGGGCTGGCTTAGCCAACGCAGGAGAGCTCAAGATCCAGTTCTGCTCTCCTAGGGGGAGGTCGCTTTCCTGTCAACAAAAAAGACAACCTCTAAAACACTATGACCGATAACGAGTCTACAGGCACTTCAGTGCAGAGGGCCCAGTGCTGTACTGATTTATGATGGGTATTTCTTATATTTTGATATTTGTTAGAATGGTGCATCTACCTTAAAAAAAAATAAAATAAAATAAAAACTAAGTAAGGCACAAGTGCGTGCTCTAAGTAAGGCACAAGCAAGAGATACCTTTGCAGATCTTGACTGAAGTCTACATTTCTGCTGTATGTCCTTCAATTAAACCTGGGCATGTAATTTAAAAGGATATCATCTGCATTTTCCTCTATGACGTGTGCTCTATCATCATCTAGTGTTGTTAATGCTTAGATCATTATTTGTCATGCTTACCAACCATTGAATTTCTGAAGTTGGTTTGAAAAATGACCACTAGGGAAACACTTTTTGTATAGAGGTTTTTGTTTTCCATTTACTAACTCATATTTGCCACAATTGAGGAGGGGCCAGAAATTACAGGTTCAGCTTTTAGAAGCAGAGCCAGTGGTTGAAAAATGACTATTTGGGCTGGAATAGTAGTAATCCTGGGAAATAATAATGTAAGAAGAAAAAACAACTTACAATTCTTGAGAACACCCATAATGTGCTGTATTCACAAAGCGTTTACTTATGGGTTCTTTTTTGTTTGTTTTGTTTTTTCAAAGTCTGTTTTAATGAAGCCAATAACAATCTAGAACAGTTTCCTGAATAAAATTGTATTTTATTCATAACACATGTTGAAGCTATAGAACACCTTGCAGTGTAATATATCCATGGTATGCACATACCATGCTCAAATGCATATTATGGCACATTCAAACGATGGTATGTATCACTGCACTTTGTTGACATACCATGTTCCATAGTTTTCCTACTTACAGGGTAGATTTTCAATTTTTTAATATAAAGACTGTTCATAACACTATGTGTGTGTGTTTTAATGAGGTGAAGTTCACTCTGACATTCCAGATTCTCTGAAGTGATTTACCCTTTTCAGTAATGGCTACTTCAAGGCTTTGCTGCCTGCCGACTTCCCCTACATAGGCTAGTTACAGATGAATACTAATTAAAGCAACAGGTAGTTCAATAGCAGTCGTCACCAAGGGGGGAATCATTAAATATTGATCTCTATGTGGGGGTTCACGTTTGGTTTTTTTCCGACATACTTAACACTTAAAATGACTACAGTAATTTCTATCATGATCTAACTGATTAAAGTCACCTATCTTCCAATACATTCTTATTCATATTCCTATTCCTATTCCTATTCCTTTTCCTATTCTTATTCCTATTCCTATTCCTATTCCTATTCTTATTCTTATTCTTATTCATATTCTTATTCCTATTCCTATTCCTATTCCTATTCATATTCTTATTCCTATTCCTATTCCTATTCCTATTCCTATTCTTATTCATATTCTTATTCTTATTCTTATTCTTATTCCTATTCCTATTCCTATTCCTATTCCTATTCCTATTCCTATTCATATTCTTATTCCTATTCCTATTCCTATTCCTATTCCTATTCCTATTCATATTCTTATTCTTATTCTTATTCTTATTCTTATTCCTATTCCTATTCCTATTCCTATTCTTATTCCTATTCCTATTCCTATTCCTATTCCTATTCTTATTCCTATTCCTATTCTTATTCATATTCTTATTCCTATTCCTATTCCTATTCCTATTCTTATTCCTATTCCTATTCCTATTCCTATTCCTATTCCTATTCTTATTCCTATTCCTATTCCTATTCCTATTCTTATTCCTATTCCTATTCCTATTCCTATTCCTATTCCTATTCCTATTCCTATTCCTATTCTTATTCTTATTCCTATTCCTATTCCTATTCCTATTCCTATTCTTATTCTTATTCCTATTCCTATTCTTATTCATATTCCTATTCCTATTCCTATTCCTATTCCTATTCCTATTCTTATTCTTATTCCTATTCTTATTCCTATTCTTATTCCTATTCTTATTCTTATTCCTATTCCTATTCCTATTCCTATTCCTATTCCTATTCCTATTCCTATTCCTATTCCTATTCCTATTCCTATTCCTATTCCTATTCCTATTCTTATTCTTATTCTTATTCATATTCTTATTCCTATTCCTATTCCTATTCCTATTCTTATTCCTATTCCTATTCCTATTCCTATTCCTATTCCTATTCTTATTCTTATTCCTATTCCTATTCCTATTCCTATTCCTATTCTTATTCTTATTCATATTCTTATTCCTATTCTTATTCCTATTCCTATTCCTATTCCTATTCCTATTCCTATTCTTATTCTTATTCCTATTCCTATTCCTATTCCTATTCCTATTCTTATTCTTATTCTTATTCCTATTCCTATTCCTATTCCTATTCTTATTCCTATTCTTATTCTTATTCTTATTCCTATTCCTATTCCTATTCCTATTCCTATTCCTATTCCTATTCCTATTCTTATTCTTATTCCTATTCTTATTCTTATTCTTATTCTTATTCCTATTCCTATTCTTATTCTTATTCCTATTCTTATTCTTATTCTTATTCCTATTCCTATTCTTATTCCTATTCCTATTCCTATTCCTATTCCTATTCTTATTCCTATTCCTATTCCTATTCTTATTCCTATTCTTATTCCTATTCTTATTCCTATTCTTATTCCTATTCCTATTCTTATTCTTATTCTTATTCCTATTCTTATTCCTATTCTTATTCTTATTCCTATTCTTATTCTTATTCCTATTCTTATTCTTATTCCTATTCTTATTCTTATTCTTATTCTTATTCTTATTCGTATTCGTATTTGTATGTTGAACAATAATATTCCTATACACATCTGGTTTTTACAGTCTTATTATTCACAGTGGTGGCGCGAGAACCGTGTATAAAAAGATTAGATGGTGGATAATAAGATCCCGTTCTTAGTAATAATGCAATGTAGTTTTCCCACAAACTCCCTACCCCAACTTTTTTTTTATATAGAATTTAAAAAAAGTTTAATAGTTTAGTATTGTTAAACATCAACTTGTTTTACATTTTTTTAAATTCTGTTTTTATGTTTTTCTCAACACTTCCTCAATTGTTAAAAATAAGCACTGCTCTACAACTGCTGTCTGTTATGTCACCATGTAGTATAATAACAAATCATTTATTTGTATTTGTCAGGGAAGCTGATACCATTACAGTTTTTAAATCAAGACTGAAAACGTATTATTATAAATTTGACTTTTTATCTTAATGGTTTTGAATGTAACTTTTAATTGCTGCTTTTCTTGTGCTATTATTGCATCATTGCATTTTATCTTACTATTTTTTATTAGTACTATTATTATTATTAGTATTATTATTATTATTTTTTTTTTATTATTATTAGTATTATTATTATTAGTATTATTATTAGTATTTATTTCTTAGCAGACGCCCTTATCCAGGGCGACAATTGTTACAAGATATCACATTATTTTGATATACAATTACATTATTTTTTACACATTATTTTTAAGTACAATTACTCATTTATACAGTTGGGTTTTTACTGGAGCAATCTAGGTAAAGCACCTTGCTCAAGGGTACAGCAGCAGTGTCCCCCACCTGGGACTGAACCCACGACCCTCCGGTCAAGAGTCCAGAGCCCTAACCACTACTCCACTGTAAAAGTGTATATATGTATGTCTGTATTGGCACCTATACTTATATGTATTTATTTATTTTACACTATTATTGTACACTGTTATTAATCTGTCTGGTGATCTGACAGTGGTAGAGTATATGTATTATGTTATACTAATGTATTGTTTTATCTTAATGTATCATTCTCTTTGCTATGTTTAGTATAGTACTTTAAGATACCCCTGTATAAAAGCACTATAAAAATGTAAATAAATAAATAAATACATTTACACCAGAACCGTACATATAAGGTTGTAATTCTATTATCAATAATAATAATAATAATAATAATAATAATAATAATAATAATAATAATAATAATAATAATAATAATAATAATTATTATTAATATTATTATTATTATTAGTAGTAGTAGTAGTAGTCGTAGTCGTGGTAACAATAGTCGTGGTATTTGCAATGTGATAAGGTTTACTGTGTCTTACACAATACAGTGGCCATTTTAAATATTGCACAGTCAGAATTTTCCATCATTTGGAACAGAGACTGCCAGACCCATTGGTTGCTTACACAGGTTTACATAACATTACAGGTTAACTTTCTCACTTGCTAGTTTAAGGACAGTGCTCTATAGTTGGTGGGGTATGTTCCCTGTCATACTAATTAGTAATCCTGAAAGTAAAGAGAACACATTTAGTTAAATGGATGCGCTCATCACATATGCTGTCACTTTTAATTTGCTTGACTAATAATGTCGCTGTTAGTTATATCATGTACATGACCTAAAAATGATTCAATTAGGGAAGAAATATGCTCAGAAATATATGTGCCTATCAGAGAAATAATAAGGGACCTCATACAATTGTAATGGGTTCCTCCGAGCAGCTGATGTGCAGTACTGACATCAGCATTATACATGTACTTAACCATCTGACTGCAGAGCTATGTTTTAGTTGACTGGTAAGATGACTGTCTCTAAGCTAGTAGGTTCGTTGTATGATTACTCTTAAAAATGAGTTGTCAGTGCAATCCAGAGAGGTTCCCTGGTGTTATAAATGCAGTGAATGAAAATCCACCCCTTGGTGTTGAATGAGCTGCTGTAAATATAATTTCAATTGAGAATGGATATTCATTTTGAAGTATCACGCAATTGTCGAGTCATGCATGTAGTTCAGTAAACTAATGCAATCAAGAAGTACAGTACCTTCCCCTTATAAAAAACCAAGATAGATGTTTAAGAACTTTTTCATATTTTAATTTTACTTTTTTATATTAACATCATCAGTGTATTCTTAGATCACACTTACTGACATACTGTAATGAGGACCCTCACATTTAAAACAGTCAATTACTTATAAACCTTGTTTATATAGGCACACAGCCACTTTGTCCTCAACAACAAAATATTGCACAATAGATGTAATGTATTAGTTTTCACACCCAGGAGAGTTCCCCTGGTGTCTAGCGATCCCTTCTTTTAAAATATCCCGTATTAACCTCCATTGTATTCCTGTAGTCCTCACGAGCTGCCAGTGCCATCCCTTTCCACTGCCATGACCTTTTACTCAATAAGCTTACCGACTTCCCTCATTACTCCTGCTCTAGCACATAGCCTCGGCATTAGGCTCCCCACACCCTTACCCAATCATTCTTTCAATTATATATTTTAAAAGAGTACGGTCAAAGCATTTTCTTTAAGTCTCCAGTGAATAGTTGTCTGTATACCACAGTATTCTCAATAAATAAGTGGACTGACATTTTGCCGATGGGGATGTGACTGATAGGATTTTAATCATTTAAGAGACTGAACTATCCTCTCC
This sequence comes from Acipenser ruthenus, assembly GCF_902713425.1. NCBI lineage: Eukaryota > Metazoa > Chordata > Actinopteri > Acipenseriformes > Acipenseridae > Acipenser > Acipenser ruthenus. The sequence continues at coordinate 26,451,628 of NC_081193.1, forward strand.
CTCCTTTCATTGCAGAGTTCAGGAATATTGGTTTAGCAGTGTGGAGAAGTGCCTCAGACTATTTCCGGATTCTGTCAAGTAAACGCCATAGGGCAAAAAGTTAGAATTGCGCAAAAAGTCAAGGAGAGACATTTTCTAAACTGAAATGAGTTTCTAATTCAGGGAGAATGTGGTAGCAGCATGCGCTCTGAAATGCATTTTGCATAATTAAAAAATGAAAATATGACATTCAGTTTAAAGTTGGGATGGGATGGGGCTTTCGGTCAAACAGGGGCGTCTGACTCAACTCAGCTGAATATTGGGTAGTTTCATTGATCAATTAATTTAAAACTGGATGCTGTACAGTATACTAATGCATTCACTTTAATCATAAGGTATGACTCAACAGCCCCCATCTTTCAAACCGTTCGAGGTTGTTCCACATAATACTTATGAAGCATTAGCGTGCCAGTAAGTGCATTATAACTTTAAGCATGAACAGATGTGATAATGGATCACAAATATAGCCCGATGTTCTGTATTGATCATTATTTTTCCAGATCCACTATGTGAAGATAACCCTCAGGATAGTATAGCCTACTCCTACAATATCCTGACATTAATTGCCTCGTTCATGTCACACACTTTTTTCCAGCAATAACAATGCACTTTAAAGAGCCAAATGTAGTAAACTTCTTACTGTCAAATGACATCAGATTTGTTTTGTTCTATTTAAATTAAGTAATTTTCACATTTTAAAAATAGGCAGAGTTTAAAAGTAAAAAAGTGGTGTGCTTATGATGACTGGATGTGCCCCCATAATATGTAATCCTGTTTCTTACAATATGCCTATTTGCTGTTTGTGAATATCAATATGTTGAAATATAAAACTTGTTTTCAATTATGCTGTGCTTAGAATGTATTTGCGCTAACAGATCTGATCACTAACAGTTCATGAAATACTGTAACTCATAGAATGTAGTCACATGAGCGGTATAGTTCTATATAACAAACTTCATGAATTACCAAGATTATTTTCCAAATGCTTATAATTTGTCTTTAAAATATATATATACACCATATTTTACACAGTGCAAAGCCCTGGATATTAAAGTAAAAGTTATGCCTAGAGTTAAGTGTGAAGGTATTGTTTTGCGACCATAAAGACACATCCTAATTTACTTGACACACCAACCAATAACCAGCCAAAAGGAGTTTCAAGGAAAATATGATTTTCGTCTTTTAGCCTCAGCAAAAAACACTGAAGAATAAAAGACAAAAATAAATAAAGAAAGAAAAGAAAAGAAAGCTATCCAGCGAAAGCAAATCAAAGCAGAGAGCCTCTAACACATTTTTGAATTGAGTAATACTCACGTTGTTGGAACGAAGAGAGACTCGGCCTCCGCACCGGGCACAGAATTTCGTCTGGCAGTAGGAACATATATGGCCGCAGCCGTCAGCAAACTTTGTTTTGCGACAGATCCCGCAGGTCGGGGCGTCGTCCTTGTGCTCTCCCTGGCACCGGCGAGCATCTTCCCCGATCTTCCGAACTTGTTCCTTGTAGCTTTCAAATTGTTGGTGCAATCTTCTAACAACAAGTGTAAAAGGTTTATTTGTTAGTGATCTGTTTTAGTTTAATTGTGTAAAAGGGTTGACTAATGTATTCAATGCAAAGTGTGCTGTTAAATTGTACTTTTACTTTGGTATTTATTTTTAATTGTACAATATTAAAATACAGTGGTATACATTATACCATGTTGAATTATAAAAACAAATGACATGTACATCATTTCAGCACATTTTCAGTGAACATTTTTGTAAAACCAGAAACTTTTTTTTTTACGGTTTACATATTTAAACTTTGACAGCATTCGTTTGTGTGAGCTGATTATATAACTATACAGAGAGTAGGGATATTTAAATGATTTTAAAACACAAAATACATCAATAGCTTGCAAACGTATCTTTTTGTTGTGTTCTTGTGCTATTTTGGTGAGTAGAGCTGTATTTATATCTGGGACTGTGTTCAAAGTGAGCTACTGACATGGTGTACAAAACATGTAAACCCAAATGATGTATAAAGCAATATATTGTAGTGGAGATAGACAACAAAGGCCATACCAAGAGACAAAGCATACATTCCCTAAGCGACTGCTAATACAGTATGTCAACTATAGGCTGCCTCCAAATTAAATTGCTTAGGCTTTCAACAGCCTGATATATCCAGCAGACAAAAAACAAGATAAACTTCATTGTTTCTCTTTGATTGTCCCTTCCGATTGCCCCAAAGCTAGAAAGACATAACAATATAAATGCATCCATCTAGGAATAAGGCACATTCTATCTTAAAGGAATCTCATTTTCATTTAAAAGTACAGTATTATTGAATAATACTAATGGTGTACACAGGGAGATACTACATACAGTATAATCATCTTTATTCCCAGAACATTTAAAATTACAGGGCAAACAAAACATAACAGCTAGTGTACAACTTACAGCTCTTATGGAACAAACATATATTTTTAATATATGGTAGAAAAGTATGCTCCTTTTTCATATATAGAAATTGGCCCCTTTTTTATATATTTAAAATATTTAGGATATATTTAAAATATATTTTAGTCTATAATCCATATATTTATTTTATATAGATTACAGACTAATGAAAATGCCGTTTTAGCATTAATGAATGGCGTTTTAGCATTATAGCTGAATACTTTTTATGGAAGCATTTCTGCAATTGAAACAGAGTGTTCTTAAGAGCGTAATAATATTCTTAAAAAGGTCTGTTGTCACTTTGCCTAATTTGTTTTTTGGCATTCAAAGAAAGAGCTTTATTTTTGGCACATGATCCCTAATTATCCATAAGGTTTAGTGAGTCACTGTTTCTCAGACTATGTATTGCACCTTTTCAGACAGGATGCTATAGGCCTATACATATAGCACCCCCAACAGACCGCTGCTTTACATACAGAGATGTATAAATGTGTCACTCTGGCCCAAGGGGGAGTGATATATACATTTTAGATCAATCTGTGTAAAGCCTTGAGTGCTTTTTATGCATGCTAATGATGCAGCATCATGCGCCTGAACACATCCCACATAAAGCAAATGTGAGACAATCATCAGGAAAACGTGTCAGGTTTGTGTAAAAGCCTCCTTGAGACCGCAGCTGACACTTAAGACCACTGCTTCAGAGCCTTTAAGTTTAAAATAGGGATGTAAGTCGGTTATGATCGGTTCGGTTTTTTATCAACTCTTTCACCTGTTTTTGACATCCAATCGGTTTTCGATAAAACTGAAATGAAAGTTTAAAACCGGACTGCATTTGTGCAGCCAAGGGAATGGGACATACCATTATTACACACATTACATTTTTTTAACCTGTGTCACAATTAAATAAGATGCAAGTTATGTGTCATGGTTCAGTTCAACACAGCACATCAAGTTCCACAGCCGCCCCAGTGTCGCCTCCTTAAACCTGAGCTCATGACATCAGTCCTTTCTAAAACCGCACAGATAAAAGGAACAAAAACCTTTATTATCCAAAGTGTCACCTGGTAGCCTTCGGCTCGTGCTTACGAATGCTGCTACTTGATTATTCTATATATATGTAGGGTATTCTGAGTGCATTACAAACAAATCATCCATGAGAGTGACTGTGCTACATATCACAGGTGTTTTCCATATGCTTTGTCCCAATCCTCTTTGCCTGCCCTTACTCTGCTGGGCTGACATCAGATCACAGCCCATTGACTGGGTTGGTCCTCATCCTCAGAATTGTATTAACTCCTGATATTTGCCTGATTGGCTCCATTAATCAATTTCAATTGGCCTTCTTGTTTGAATCTTCCTACCATGATTTTTATGAGCCTGTTTCAGCCTATTAAGATTTCTTGTTTAGATATTATTGTTAAGTGCCTTGAAATGCTGCAGTTAATGAGATGCACTTAACAAGTGTATGATTAAAATAATCTATGCTATGACATTATTAACTGCTAAAGTTATGACAAGCCTCAAAGTTATGACAAGCACCTTTCAAGGTGCTACAAAAAATGTTGTTTTGTTTTACATGTACATGTACATAAGACTGAGCTTACAGTCATACTGGTATTAGCAGGAATATAGTTGTTTGGTTCACTTTTGAGCGACACAGTGGTCAGAAAGATTCAAGGAGTGAGAGAGCTGTAGCCTGCTGCTTATAAAATGAGTATTATTTATTTCTTAGCAGATGCTCTTATCTAGGGCGACTTACAATTGTTACAAGATATCACATTATTTTTACATACAATTACCCATTTATACAGTTGTTTTTTTTACTGGAGCAATCTAGGTAAAGTACCTTGCTCAAGGGTACAACAGCAGTGTCCCCAATGGGGATTGAACCCACGACCCTCTGGTGAAGAGTCCAGAGCCCTAACCACTACTCCACACTGCTGCCCTATAAAATGGTGAGAAAGCCAGGAATACTCAACTAAGAAATAATGTAGTGAGCATTCAACCAGAAATCATTTTGTGAAAATGTAAACATTTGGGACTCAAAACTACTAAACTTATTACCGTACAATCAGATGAATTATGATTAACTTTCTGTTTTTTTTAAAGAGATTATTGCACACAAGGGCACAATCTAATATATTATTGCACATCTGCACCATTTCCTAATGTATATTCACAGGGGTCAAATTAGAAAGGGCCACATCCTCACCAGTTGTGTCTGATGTCATGTTGACCAGTAGTAGCCAATTGGCAGGTCCGTATTGCCTCATCATGTGCCGACTTTATTTCCTAATAGTTTAAAAACATGTTTCAGTGATCACTACCAAAAATTGTTTTGCCATTTTAGATTAATCTTATGGTTTATGCACAACAATGCACAGCACCAATTGCCCTGGATATATGGGATCCATTTGTAAGGGTGTTTGAAATAATTGTGCAACAAACCACTGAGCTCTCAAGGGGTTAGAGTAAGACAACATGTAATTTCACTTGCAGCAACACATACTGTAGCTAGTATTGTATTTACCATTGTACTGTAACAAAGAGTTACATATACTGTAAGTAGTACACCAGAATTACAATAATATATCACGACCAACTGCTGAGCTTATCTGTACAAACACTGGAACGGCTTGCATTTATAAACACCTGTTATTAGTTAATACATCTGCACCCTTCCCAGTGCATAAAGGCAACCATTTTTCACAATTCACATTATTACTAATTTCAAGTGAGTGGCTAGAAAGCAAAAAAGGTATATTTTTAGATTTTGATGTACTAAAGTACATTAGCAAATGATCTACTGTACTGTAGGTTAGACTAGTGGAACTCTCCGGCAGTCAGAATGTATGGTATCTTAACAACTGACTTGATCACAGATATAAAACTGAACACCAGCCTCTGTGGCAGGAGAGACTGAAAAACCATCTGTTAGAAGACTGACTGACTGTCAGCAGTGGCAGTTACCTTCTGTTTGCTGTTGAGGGAATGAGGGAAGAGTCAGTTAGACAGCACAGAGATGGCCCCTGAGTGCATATGCAAAATTATAAAACGGATTGTTATAATGCTGCATGCTGATTGGCCAATCAATGGTTCTAAGTCATGATGTAATCCCCGGTATAGTAACTGTTGGGTAAATCACTAGCTCCGTGTCACTATTGTATCACTGCGCCTATTGAAATAACGATAATAATAAAAATAAAAATAAAAACACCTGTCAAAATACCTGGCAGTCATGGAATATACCACAGAAGGCATCACTTTTGAGCTGTTTGCACCGATGACAATCAATAAATGAGTAGAAATAGAAGATGCATCGGCTCATATTTGCAAGTTTCCCAAAAGCGAAGAAAAGAAAAAGTTAAACCGTCACGCTGAGGTACTAGAAAAAAATAGAAATGAAATAAATACCACAAAACAAACCAGTTGGGCTGTTAAATGCTTTAATGATTGGCTGTCTGAAAAAAATTACATATTGAATTCATACAACTAACAAAAGAAGAGCTAAATAAGAACATAAGAACATAAGAAAGTTTACAAACAAGAGGAGGCCATTCAGCCCATCTTGCTCATTTAGTTGTTAGTGGTTAGTAGTTAGTAGATCCCAGAATCTCATCAAGCAGCTTCTTGAAGGATCCCAGGGTGTCAGCTTCAACAACATTACTGGGGAGTTGGTTCCAGACCCTCACAATTCTGTGTAAAAAAGTGCCTCCTATTTTCTGTTCTGAATGCCCCTTTATCTAATCTCTATTTGTGACCCCTAGTCCTTGTTTCCTTTTTCAGGTCAAAAAGTCCCCTGGGTCGACATTGTCTATACCTTTTAGGATTTTGAATGCTTGAATCAGATCACCGCGTAGTCTTCTTTGTTCAAGACTGAATAGATTCAATTATTTGCCACTCCTCCTATTTTTGTGTTGTCTGCAAATTTAACAAGTTTGCTTACTACACCAGAATCTAAGTCATTAATGTAGATTAGGAATAGCAGAGGACCCAATACTGATCCCTGTGGTACTCCACTGGTTATCTCGCTCCATTTCGAGGTTTCTCCTCTAATCAGTACTTTCTGTTTTCTACATGTTAAGCATACGACATGGTTTATTTAGATTTCCAGAAAGCTTTTGACAAAGTCCCGCATAAAAGATTAATTCTCAAACTGAACGCAGTAGGGATTGGGAACCGTCATTTGAAAATCGAAAGCGCTGGAGCAACATCTTGACGGAGAAAAACTCCACAGCATCGCCAAACAAAAAAATAAGATCAGATGAAAGCAAACCCCCTTCCTGCATTTTAATGCCCCCTTCTGCAACAATTGACAGTGACTTTAAGAATTGTAAAGTGAACGGAAACATTCAAATTAATGTCTATGAACACAAAATTGCACTCAAATAAAGAAAAATCTTACCTGAGTATCAATAGTTCATAGGAACTATTTTCTGTTGCGGAAGGTTATCCTTCAAATTTCTTAATAAATCTTCTAAATCTATTTCTCTTGTATATTTATATTTAGTAAAACCATTTTATAAAAGCATTAAGGTACTTAAGGGTGTGTGTTACCGTGTATATTGTCATGCTCGGTTGGTTGGCACCAAGCAGTGACAATATCCACGGTAACCCATGCCCTCTCATACCTTAATGACTTAATATACAGTATGCAGTAACCATACAATATTCTTCAGATTAATGACAAACCAGATGTGATTTAGCAAAATGAATGTTTCAAAGACACTACAGATTTGACAGCACTCTCAGTGGCGGAGGAACAGAAAGATGGGCCCTGGTGCAGGACCTTATTGTGGCCCTGCCAAACTTTAATATAACACTTATTTATAAACACAAACCATGCCACATCAAGTGTTCAGTATTTAACAATATTTAATTCTGCGACCGCAGAAATCAATACAGAATTTACACAAGGATGAATAATTGTGCACAGAAATTCTCTAACTTTTTCTCACATAGAAAACCTTTTCTATGTGAGAACGGCATTTTTATTTGCTTTAGTTTATTTAGGTAACCACCACCCTTTAACAGCTTCCACCTAAACTAGAGGATGAATCGTGCTGCACACAGAATATAACGGCAGAACCTTCCATGAAGACAGTGGGAAACTGATTTGCAATGTTGAGTGACCACTAGGCAAAAGCACAAGTGGTTGCAGAGTTGGAAAAAGAGATGCCAACAAAACATAAAACAGTGCCTAGTACCAGCCTCCATGAAATGACAGTTGCAGGGTGTGGCCCTGCTGCTGTAAGTAGTGTGTATGGGAATGTAAGTTTGGCAGGGATGGGGTTACATCTGTCCCTGCCAGAAATCACAGGTGTGGTTCCCCAGTTATGTAATTGGTGCTAATTAGGGAGTGGCCACATGTATAAAGGAGACAGAAATCCTGTGTTTGTTGGAGGGAGTTTGGACCTGTGTTTACAGGGACTGGAGTGAAGGCAGATGCCCAGCCTATAGGCACTAATTGTTTTGTTTAACCTTTTATTTTGGCCCTTGTGCCTGTTTTGGTTGTTCCTGTTTGTTTGTGTGATAAACATGTGCATTTGTGCTTGAACTGCAGCTTTCCCTGACTCTGAGCCTCATTCCTGCCTCTATCCACGTGGTGTATGAGTGGGATAGTGCCCCCAAGAGACCCAGAGTCAGGGAAAGCTGCAGTTCAAGCATGTATGCACAAAATAAAAGCCAATCCAATCCAATCCAATCCAATCCAATCCAATCCATGCCTGTAGGGAATGACCATACCTGTGATTGCTGGCAGGGACAGATTTAGCCCCAGCCCCGTCAATTTTACATTTTACACCATCCCTGTCAATTTTACATTTTACACTACTAGAAAAAAAAGTTGGGAAGCTTGTTTTTATTCAACAGTATATATATATTGCTACCAGGGTGGATAAGACAGAATTACTGGCATCATTAGCAAACAACAATGTGAAGAATGTTATCACTATTAAATATTTTTCCTCCAAATTTTGGTAACACTACAGGGCCATCTGAGCACTCTTGACAGAAGTTTAATTGTACAGATGTATGTTTGTCTATTTTAATAGTAATGATATTTTGTCATTAGGCTACAATGTCAAGGTTTCAATTACTTGTAAACAGTACTCTGAGCAAAATATTCTATCCTTATTGTCTTTCAGGAATCTTGGAAATCCTAAATGTATATCTAACAGTGTATGACAACTGATGCCTATGATCCAGAAAATACTTACCAGAGGGGAATACCTTATTAATACTTTCTCTCAGAAAACCCAGGAAAGTCTTTTCAGTTTAATACTAAGTACGTCATGTGACGCCCACACTTCATCCCACAGGAAAGGTATTGAATACAAAACATGAAGAGATGCCCTCATTATGCCATGCACACCAGTGCACTGGAGAACAGAGACGGCTTTTCTATATATCTCAGGGACACATTATTAACCAGACTTCTTATTCAGCCTCCTCTTGATTTTTATTTAGTATTTACAAACAACAGGCTCTGTTCAACACGCTATCACACGAGTTATTTAAAGGATGTTTGTTTTTCAAAATCAAAATTGAATGTATAAAATAAAGTTTAATATTCATGAAACTGCTCTAGACTGTTCTTAAAGAAGCCAACAGCAGCATGAATACTTAACTAAAATATTTAACAATTGAATCTAAAACATATCTAATAAATAGCTTTATTCATCAAAGACTTTGAAAAGAAAATGTGGTCAGTTTAAATGATCTCAGCAGTGGTTTATTTTAATGCCACCACTCTTTAATTCTGTAATAATCCTGCTGGTATTTTCCACCAGGATTGATTTGTTGATCTATTTATTAACATTACTATGTACAACAAAAAATATATATTGAAATGGTCCACAAAACAAATCTGGTTTATACATTTTAGGGAATGTGTATTAACGTCTGCTACAGTTTAGATCATTAAAATAGACCCTGCATATTAAAATAGACCCAGATGAGTTAAAGCTTTGTGACTTTGGCTCTACTGTATATCTATAGCTATGTCTTACATGCCCTTCCGATCTCTGTATTCTTTCCATGTGTGAGCCCCATTAGAATACAAATGGAATGCAAATGGCCTCATTCAAAACTTGCATACTGCTCCCTCAGCTATAACTCACACATGTTATACATGTCCCATTTCTAACCTTATAATTCCCACATTTCTCAAAAGAGACTATGCCAACACAAAGCAGACAAAGCAAAAAGGAACATGTCAGATTCAAGTCATTGGTCCTAGATTAAAAATGCAGTGTATCTGTGATCTACTGTTCATACCTGTGCTACCTTCTGGCTTTTTACACAAGCTCTACATTTTTACAACTTGGTGTGGTATTTATACAGTGCTGTAGATCTGAGTCATAGTTAAGAAGCTGTGCTATATGTGTTCTGGCTTAAATACAAAGACTATTTTTCTATAAAGGCTTTTCTTACTGTATAATGGGAGAGCACTGTAATTGTAAATCAGTTCCCCATTTTTATAACTACTGTATGGATTTGACAGTATCTATTACTGTCAGCTGCTCCACAGATAGGGCTAACAGCTGGCACAACCTAGAAAAGAATCATTCATCCTAATCTAATCAGAGTAACAAGGGTGCTGGAACTAGGGGTGCTGGGGGTGCAGCAGCACCCCCTGGATTGAAATGCTGTGCACCTGCTTCCATCATATACAGCGCAGTTTTATTCAATGGCTTTCAGCACCCTTACTATAAAAATTGTTCCAGCACCTCTGCAGAGTAATATGATCCAAGTTTCGTCAGAAAACAATGTTTCATATCAGTATACACGTACTGTCCAGTACATTTTTATACACATTGCATTTTCCAAAATATATGAAAATTTCACCCACTGTTTATTTTTAAATATGTGTTGCAATGTTGTTATATTAAAGTATTTCAGTGAAGGTGATCGCCCAGCCCAAATAGTGGGAGGTTTTAGCTTGTTTTATTAATTAAAGTGTGCATTGGCGCTAGAAACTGTAGTATCCTAACTGTGCCTGATTTCATGCTGCTGACCAGCCTCAACTGCAATGCTACCCTGCTACATATGGGAAAGCAGCAGGAAAGCAGACACACAGTTAGGATACTGCAATTTCAAGCACCACTGTGCACTTTAATCAACAAAACAAACAAAGTAAAACAAACAAAAGATTTGAACAAACACAAATCAAAACCTCCCACTTTTTCAGGTGCACAATCATCTTCACAACCCTATCTTCCCCAAAACAAAGCTTGTAGCTCCCTTTATATACCCTGTGGCTGGGACTTGATTGATGATCAATTATTCAATCCAGACCCAGCCACATTCCACACATGGATTTGGCAGGGATAGAATTCACCCCATCCCTGCCAAACCTAAATTCAAAATAATTAACCTTTATTTGTACCACATCAAAAACACACTATTTACCCCTCTCCTTAAAAAATCATAGAATGTGAGGTTTCATTTTTGATATTTTCTGTTTAGTGCTGGGTGTGCCTTAAATTTTTATTTTTTTTTTGTTCCTGGGTAGTAAGTGTTATTTCCTAATTGCTTATGCCTCAAAAGTATAGAAAATGGCTATTATTCCCCACAAACTTTGCTTTTGTGACCAGGACAGTGATATTTTGAAATTTACCTATTTTCCAGAACATTCCAGATAGATTCAGTGCTGAGTAAACTTGGAGTAACTTCTAGAACTTTGTAGAACTTTCCAGTAATATAAATAGTAGTATAAATACAGGGGCCTTAAGCCCACCAGTTCAGTTTAGTTCCAGCTGCCTAAGTGGATACATATCTGCATTTTTCTGAGATGGCATCAAGAGGCTGCGAGCATCCGGCAGACGCATTTTGAGACTTTAAAATGGTGGCATTCCTGATGGGTCTCCAAGGCGAATTTTACCAAGTTTCCCTGCTATCTTTGCCTTTGGAACAGCAGGGACACCAAGGCGCACTACCACAGGCGGAACTGGCCACAGCGGACCGAGTTCTCTGTGGGGAGGAACAACGTCAAGTGGGAGTCAATGGTGGACCCCCGGAAGGTGCTGATGCCACCACTGCACATCAAATTGGGCCTTATGAAACAATTTGTCAGAGCTCTAGATAAGGAGTCGGCAGCCTTCAAGTACCTTCAAGACTTCTTCCCTAAGCTGTCTGAGGCAAAGGTCAAAGCCGGTGTCTTCGTCGGACCACAGATAAAGAAGATCCTGGAGTGCAATGAATTCCCCAAGAAGCTCACTAGTAAGGAGAAAGCGGCTTGGAACAGCTTTGTCGCAGTGGTTCGGGGCTTCATGGGCAATCACAAGGCCGAAAACTATGTGGAGCTGGTTGAGACTCTGGTGAAGAACTACGGCACAATGGGCTGTAGGATGTCCCTCAAAGTCCATATCCTTGATGCTCATCTTGATAAATTCAAGGAGAACATGGGAGCGTACTCGGAGGAGCAAGGCGAGCGCTTCCACCAGGATATACTGGACTTTGAACGCCGCTACCAAGGACAGTATAACGAGAACATGATGGGAGACTGCATTTGGGGGCTGATTTGTGAAAGTGATTTACAGTATAATCGTAAATCTCGAAAAACTACTCACTTCTAAATCTTTTGTAGTCATTTTTGTATTACTTTAGTATAAATACATGTTAATTTGGATTCATATGTTGTTTTTTCTGACTTTATGTGAACGAAAAGACACAAATTTGCCCGTTTTCTCATTGGAAATAGGTAAATTTCAAAATATCACTGTCCTGGTCACAAAAGCAAAGTTTGTGGGGAATAATAGCCATTTTCTATACTTTTGAGACATAAGCAATTAGGAAATAACACTTACTACCCAGGAACAAAAATTGTGTTACATAGTGTTATGTGCCATCGTCCTCATTTGAGGACAGACTACTTTAAATGTTTTGGAGCATTTTTAACTGGCATCTACTTGTTATTTACATTTTCTCTAACTATATTTGTATGATAACTCTAAATTTGCAAACAAAAAATGGTAAGTCTAAATGTAATGTATCAAATTATATAAATACGGCTTGTGGTATGATTTTTTTCAAAGAAAAAAATAATTTGGTACTTAATGGGTTAATACAACAAGAAACCCTTTTTGTAAACAGGGTCTTGGCAGTCAAACAATTTTTGAAAAATATTTCTATACACTGAAAAAATGTGAAAAAATGTCTTTGAAAGATTTAGGGCCACATTCACAAAGCATTTACCACTGTACTAAGTTAACACCATTTATTTGTTTTTTCTAAAAAGAAAGTACAATCTTGGTGTTAATTTAAGAGCTCCTATATGCACTTTAGCTGTTTTGTGCTAGTCCTATAATGTTAGCAGTTTGGCTTTCATTTTACAAAAAACCCATTTGGCCCTTGATCTCTGATACCTGTAAATATATCATGGCAGTTAGCAACTTTACATTACAGTTTAATACCTTCCATTCTCCCTGTTTTGTTTTATGAATATTTTCGTATGAAGAATGCACTTTATAACATAAAATGCTCCGCAACTGTAAAAATCTTACTTCACTGCATAGAAACCTGGCCATAAGGACAGAGATTTGTGAATGCCTTCGAGCATCTGTGGCAGGGATGGGGTTAAATCCTATCCCTGCCAACAATCACAGGTGTGACCATTCCCCAATTAGGTAACTGAGTATTAATTGGGGAGGGCCACCTGTATAAGGGGAGCAGAAATCCTTTGTTGGTGAAGGGGAAGGGGAAGGGGAAGGGTTTTGTAAACCTTTTGTTTTGGAAAGTAACCAAAAACATTTATTTCATACAGTATATGAAAAACGAAAGCCCCAAAAACTCAAAAATAGCTAAAAATAAGCACCGAAAAATACAATTAATAACAACAGAAAAACAGAAGCCCTAATTATAATCAACGTATGTATGTATATTAGATTATTCTATGGGCCTCTGCTACAGAAAACAGCATCAATTGTATTGAAGAAAGTTATACATTTTGTATTGTCTGTTGGCTAAAAAATCTTTTAAGCTAACCAGTCAGCCAAAATGGAACACAGCTCTGAAAACAAAGAATGAAGGAACTGCAGGCTGCATGTAGCACCTGCCAACAGTGAACCATGTACACAAACTGTGGGTGTGTGTCTTAAATGGGACAGATGCAGTTTACCGCAGATTAGTCAAGAACAAGGGTAGTTGCTCTGAGGAATATTGGAGTTGAGCACAATTTCTAGGTCACCAGAAGTCACCTTATGCTCGTTTGTTTCGTACTGGTGGTGTTTTGAAGATTTAAATACATCATTTGATGTAAAAGAGATACATCTACACTGTAAGACCACTGAGACTGAAGAAAACATGCAGCATCCAAATGGTCCAGGAAGCTATAGAAACATGTGATTGATCAACTTCTGATTAGTTTAGTTTAGATTGTGTCATTCTTAGGTTTGACAGTATTTTAAAGAGCTGTTTAGTTTAACGTGTATTAGGTTTAAACTAGTCATAAACGTCTACTGACACTTATTTTCAATTTTTTTATTAAATATTGGGGTCTGTTCATTTACGCTTTCAATTCCTGGGTCATTTCACCTAAGCAGTATCTTCTGGGTTAAAGCATGTTACTGGTTGAAAGAATGTCAACCAGTGGGGGAAGCAGCTGGTTGGTTAATGGGCAGCAAAGAAGCCATTAAAGAAGTGGGGACAATTTCACCCTACAGGTGAAATGACCGTGTATGTTCAACCCATTCTGAAACATGGCTTGCAAACAGGGGTATATTTCACCTGGTGTATTACCAGAAATCCTAACATGTGTTTCTTTCAAAACTGCACTACTGAGACCAGCAGTGGAAGTACATAACAGGTACAATTTATGAAAATATTTTGTTAGCTACAATCACTTTAACTGCTCGCATCTGCCTGGACATCAGTTCTTGGTAGCCGTATCTGACTGACAGTCATCAACACAGGCTGTCCTACCTCATACTGGGCTGAAAATACCACCACAAGAGGGGGTGTGATCCATTAATTATGAGCCATGAGTCGACAGTGCAACATTTTTCTTCATGTTAGCAGCTATCTGTATACACTGTGCAATCTGTGCAATCCTAGTGCAACTTCTGCTTTACAAATTACAATAACAATTCAATAAGAGCTTCAACATGCTAAAGACCTGTTAGCTTTGCGTGAGAGGATGACTATTCAGAACCTAACTGGCTAACACATTTGGTGATTATTATTATTATTATTATTATTATTATTATTATTATTATTATTAGTTTATTTGGCAGACTCTTTATCCAAAGTGACTTAAAGAACAGAGGAAGTAAATGTGGATGTGGGGATTGTGGCAAAAAGAGAGCGGGGCGGTGGGCCCTGGTATGGACTCGCCTACTGCCTCTGGAGGTGGGGTAGGTGCGGTCCCTCCTGATGGGAATCAAACCATATCTGCAGCCAAGTAGTTGATTACCACGGCTGCGATGTCTGAGAGGGGCGCTGGGTGGTGTTGCTGTTTCCAGGATTCCAATCGCTCCCCATCTCTGGATCACAGTAGGTTGACCGCCAGCAGGAGGGCCTCCTCAAAGTTCCCCTTAGGGTTCCTCAGCCAGTCCAAGATCTCCCTCAAGGTCACTGGACGCTCATGCTTCCCCCTCATGAGTGCTGGGCGCTCTGACTTTCCCGTCGTGGGTGCTGGAGCTTGCAACGGCTTCTTCCCCTTCTTCCGGGGGCAACCACTCCTCCCCTTCTTCGTCTTCGGGGCCGGCAGTTGTGTACCCCGTCACAGAGCTGCAGTTTGCTTCAGTTTCCATTAATTACATTAACTCTACAGCTGAGGTTTTCGGAACTGCATTAAAATGCAGGTCTCAAGACTCACTCAACACATATCAGTTAAGGATTCACAGCTCCTGTTCTGAGCCTCAGCACCGGCAGCTGGCTGCACTCCAGAATATCTATCCTCCCAGCCATCTGTGAACTATGTGCCTGTGATGCCATCACAACTTTTAAAGGCATTACAACCCTCTGAGATCAGCTTTCAAACAATGAAACACAGAAATATTCAAGTATGTTCAACTCTTGCTGTATATCCAGGGCCGATTTGACCAATTTACTGGGCGCACAGGGCCCAAGCCAATGCAATGTAATCTATCCTTTTCAATTAGGAATAGATAGTGAAACCAAAGATCTTAGCTGTCTAATAGACCTGGTTACCATGCGATATAATCGAAGGAAGCACTGGACTGGAAACTGCCTGTGAAGCTAACCAAACTGCACCAATTCTCTGCTTAATCAATAATCAAATTACTGAAATGCCAATACTGTAAAGACAAACTCAACAGCATGTCCATGGATTATTCCAGATGATACAGTTAACAGTGTACCATGTACATTAAAATCCCTTGATGTAATTTAGCATGAACCACTAAGCGAGAATATTATGTACAGGTCCTATGAACTCAATATCATCTCTTTTGGGACTATAAAGGTAATGTATTTTTTGCTGTCCTTTTTATTGCCTGCTTTTTGATAATTTTGAAATATATTTATTAAAGAGTAAGTACAGTAGCATCAGACTGCTTGTGCAGTATATTATCTTGTTAGACAGTAAATATGCAGCAATATCTTCTTCGGTTATATGCTTTCTGACACTTGTCAGGTTTTCAACAAAAAATAGTATAATGTACGACTGAGCTGCCAAAACCCTTCCACAGAGCAGGAATTACTCTAGTGGACTATAATATTGTTCAAAAGCTGTACCATCTCGGTCTTTCTTGTAAGCTTTCTGGTGTTAACTTAACCCAAAAGCTGTTTTTTGAGAAAAGAAAAAAAAAATTCAGTTTCCACAGCTGGAATAGTTCCTGCCTTGTTTTGAAGAACAAACCTTGAAAGAAAACCCTAAAGGTTTGAATAAGAAAGCACTGCAAATCTTTCCTATTGTTTAGTCTTGCAGTAAAAATAATTTACAGTAGCTATATAAACCAAGCCCAAAGAAAGCAGGAGGCTCTCAACCTTTGTGTCTCCTTGACTGAAGAAAACTACGAAGCAAACCTCTTCCTTAGATGCAATACGGGGAGAAAGTGGTTATAGCCTGTGAAACAAAGTACTGTACCATGACAAGTAGAAAAGATATCCCTGTTCCACATGAACAAGTCTACAGTATTACAAAATAACTTGAAGACTGAGTTGAACCACAGTTGTGGTTAAAGAACCAAAGAAGAGAATATTCCATCAAGAATGTGTCAATCCCGTTGGGGATCGAAGAACCATCATGAAGAGGACTTAGCCACATACTTCAACGATTTACGTTCCATAACTATGAACGAGTCAGTGTTCTCCGCGACTGTTAAATGGTTTCCACATGCAACTTTGCTATTACTGTTATCCAATAAATTGCAGTTATTAATTTAACCATCCTTGAGTCTGTGTTGGTGTTTATAAGTAAATTATCAATCTCTTTGAACTTAAATAATATCTGAAATGGGAAACTACTCAATTGTTCCTGCATGGTTTACATGACGAGTGAAAGAGTGAGAAAAATTGCACTTCTTTTCAATCCCTGCCCAATAAACATTGCAGTACAATGATCAATTCAAATAAAGCTGTTACTGTTGATTATGAATTTGCACTGAATATCATTAGTAATATTATAATCACGCAATTTCCCATTGACTACACATCGCAATGGTGGAATTCCCTGCCTAAGGACACTGGTGAATCAAGACTCCTGTACTAAACTGAAATCCAAACTCCAGACTTTTTTGGTTTGAAAAGGCTTACAGGTAAAGTGCCTGGAGAGGCTTGGCGTGAAAAGCCTATAAAGAAATGTACGTTTCATTGTTTAAACAAGAGGGGCATCATGAATCCTTATCCCACAATCGCGAGGGGTTGCTTTTCTTAGTAAGGTAAGCAGCAGGGGCATCTCCTGTAGGAGGTAAAGCCTAAGAATGCAGGCAAGATTCTCCACGGCCCCTTTGTCTGCCTGTGGATCAGGAGAAGGCGTTGGCAGGAATTGCTTGAGGGTATTTTAAAGTTCCACTTCTGCAAGCAAGGATCACTGTGGAGTAACGCTAGCATTTCATGGGGGTGGATTATTGACAAGAGTTCAAACAACAGTGGCCCAAATCTGGTTTGAACTTTCAAAAAAGAGATATAAAAATCCAATGCCTCCCCTCATCTCCCTAAAGTACAAAGAGGTTTAGTTGGCATGTCACCTGCCTTTCTTTGTGTAACACTGCAATCCCACACTCTCTATATACCATAGACAGCGTTTCTCATTTATAGTAGATTCTGATTCACATGAAACTCCTTTTTGTTTGTGTGCCAGTGAGAAGCTGTGCATATAAATATGTTTACAGCACATTAAAGAACCATGAATTCGTGACTAAACACGGTGCAATATTTAAAAAAAAGAAAAAAAGAAAATGGATGCTTATCAAAATATTGCATGAGATTAACCTCCCTTCCCCTTCTCCCATTTTACATTAAAATAAATCAGTAGGCTGTAGGATTTCCTTCCTCTGTCACAGTACCTCCATCATTCATGTCACATGCATGGGATGCACCACCATTAGCGGCTGCATATACGATGCTGCTAGTTCTCCCAGAGGGTCTGGCTCCACTCGTAATCACAGCACGAGAACTCTTTAAGGAAGACAGGTGGCGGATCACATGGCTTGGCAAGCGGGAGCAGAAAGTGGTCTGTTAGGATGCTGGCACATAATGATATACAGTGCCTTGCGAAAGTATTCGGCCCCCTTGAACTTTGCGACCTTTTGCCACATTTCAGGCTTCAAACATAAAGATATGAAACTGTAATTTTTTGTGAAGAATCAACAACAAGTGGGACACAATCATGAAGTGGAATGAAATTTATTGGATATTTCAAACTTTTTTAACAAATAAAAAACTGAAAAATTGGGCGTGCAAAATTATTCAGCCCCTTTACTTTCAGTGCAGCAAACTCTCTCCAGAAGTTCAGTGAGGATCTCTGAATGATCCAATGTTGACCTAAATGACTAATGATGATAAATAGAATCCACCTGTGTGTAATCAAGTCTCCGTATAAATGCACCTGCACTGTGATAGTCTCAGAGGTCCGTTTAAAGCGCAGAGAGCATCATGAAGAACAAGGAACACACCAGGCAGGTCCGAGATACTGTTGTGGAGAAGTTTAAAGCCGGATTTGGATACAAAAAGATTTCCCAAGCTTTAAACATCCCAAGGAGCACTGTGCAAGCGATAATATTGAAATGGAAGGAGTATCAGACCACTGCAAATCTACCAAGACCTGGCCGTCCCTCTAAACTTTCAGCTCATACAAGGAGAAGACTGATCAGAGATGCAGCCAAGAGGCCCATGATCACTCTGGATGAACTGCAGAGATCTACAGCTGAGGTGGGAGACTCTGTCCATAGGACAACAATCAGTCGTATACTGCACAAATCTGGCCTTTATGGAAGAGTGGCAAGAAGAAAGCCATTTCTTAAAGATATCCATAAAAAGTGTCGTTTACAGTTTGCCACAAGCCACCTGGGAGACACACCAAACATGTGGAAGAAGGTGCTCTGGTCAGATGAAACCAAAATCGAACTTTTTGGCAACAATGCAAAACGTTATGTTTGGCGTAAAAGCAACACAGCTCATCACCCTGAACACACCATCCCCACTGTCAAACATGGTGGTGGCAGCATCATGGTTTGGGCCTGCTTTTCTTCAGCAGGGACAGGGAAGATGGTTAAAATTGATGGGAAGATGGATGGAGCCAAATACAGGACCATTCTGGAAGAAAACCTGATGGAGTCTGCAAAAGACCTGAGACTGGGACGGAGATTTGTCTTCCAACAAGACAATGATCCAAAACATAAAGCCAAATCTACAATGGAATGGTTCACAAATAAACATATCCAGGTGTTAGAATGGCCAAGTCAAAGTCCAGACCTGAATCCAATCGAGAATCTGTGGAAAGAACTGAAAACTGCTGTTCACAAATGCTCTCCATCCAACCTCACTGAGCTCGAGCTGTTTTGCAAGGAGGAATGGGCAAAAATTTCAGTCTCTCGATGTGCAAAACTGATAGAGACATACCCCAAGTGACTTACAGCTGTAATCGCAGCAAAAGGTGGCGCTACAAAGTATTAACTTAAGGGGGCTGAATAATTTTGCACGCCCAATTTTTCAGTTTTTTATTTGTTAAAAAAGTTTGAAATATCCAATAAATTTCGTTCCACTTCATGATTGTGTCCCACTTGTTGTTGATTCTTCACAAAAAATTACAGTTTCATATCTTTATGTTTGAAGCCTGAAATGTGGCAAAAGGTCGCAAAGTTCAAGGGGGCCGAATACTTTCGCAAGGCACTGTATGTGCAGATGATCACAATGGCGACTAATTTAGCATTTGAGCTTCGAAATCATACCAACAGGAGCTTGGTGAACTACAGTACAAGTAGCTGTATAGTCCATAGTCTCGAATTGCACAAAACATTGCTGTATATTATGTAATATAGTGAATCATTTCACAGACCGCAATAAGAATCCAGTGTCCCAGTGGACAGAGCTCATCTGAAACTGGCCTGTTACAAGACCTTCAAAAACAAAAGCCAGAAGCAACTAAAATTTTAAAAGTAATACAGTAGCTAGTTCGGTTATTAGGGTGTTTACCATTAACTCTTTACTCTCCAACCATTTGTTCAGAAGTGATGATGACAGAACAGCATTACAGTGCCTGATGGTTCAGTGGGCATTACAATGGTTTTACAAGCAGCATTGTGCAGTATTGGAACACACGGTTTCTGATGCAGGTGGAACACACACCGGAGGTTTTGGAAATAGATGCAAATAGTCCATGCTGGTCCATTATCAATGCCTTACAGTACATGGGCTCCTCTAAACAGTTCTACTGCATGATGCTATTGTATGCTTTATACACTGACAGATAATTAGGTCCAGACCGTGACATGTTGTTCCTATCAGGCTTTTTCTTCGTGTTTTTTTTTTTTTTTTAATCTTTAGTTCTCTAGACACCTTTATATTTTGATGCTGAAGATAGTCCCACGTGAAAGGTCAGGGCAGGGTCACATACTTAACGCTATTCATTATCAATATAGAACCACAGTAAATTCTGCAAGGACACCGGAGGATTACATAAATCAAGACGCCCTTTTGTTCACAAAAATGGTTGATAAATGGTTCAATGAAAGCTCACTTGCCAGTTGCCACTAGTGACTCATCTGTACTACTGGACAGTAGTGTAACATCAAGTGTTCTGATTTCTCCTGTGCCTCAAGCATTAACATATTTCCCTAAGGATTTTGGCATGAAGTTTGTTTCAATCACTGACATCTGCTATGACAATGGTGGAACAGTAGTAACACCAAAAACATTGCTACTGACTATGGTTCATTCTGATCACTTCTCCCTCATACAGGGAGCTGTTATATCTGTGTTTCTAGTAGTAGATCTCCATTTTACAATGCAATGTAGTTTATTCAGTTTTACTCCAATGGAAATTAGTTTAGTCCAAACAAAAAAAGCTAAATTTCTGTTACACAAAATACAATTTAAAACATTATACAACATGATTAAACTACCAGGACCTTTTCGAGAAACTGCACCACGCAAGATCAAAACCGCTGCAAGGATGCCTTTGCTACGTTTTTCAATGGGTGGCCAGAGTGGAGATCTGCCGCACAGCGTGGCGTTGCCTGGGCAACGAGATGCAACTCGGGGCATTGCATATGTTGACATGCCACTGCCCTGCAGTCTGATTCATTATGCTTTCCTGTTGTTACACTACAACAATCAATAAGTTTTTTAGACTGCAAGAGCTTGTAACTCAGGTACCATTTTTTTGTGTTGGACATTTTAATGCTGTAGTGTTAATTTATTATTTCGTGTTGTGTTTTCACACCGGACACTGCAATTTCTTACTTGCAGAGATTACGTAAAGCCATTTATTTTAGTGGACCGGAAATGTCACGTGTTTATATATTTTTCAAATGTAGCGATATTTATTTTAGTGTTTTCACCTGCAAATGTGGTTTTTCATGATGTGGTTTTGCACTGTACATTGTATATATATATATATATATATATATATATATATATATATATATATATATATATATATATATTAATCATACATTCCTTTACCACTGCCGCCACCCCCAAGAGAATCATAAGACAGTTTTGTTAATATTTATTGTAAAGATGAAAAACTGTGTTTCTCAGGGAAGATGACCTAGTTATCGTCTCCTTCTCAAAAGAGA
The DNA here is from genome assembly GCF_902713425.1 of Acipenser ruthenus. Classification (NCBI taxonomy): domain Eukaryota; kingdom Metazoa; phylum Chordata; class Actinopteri; order Acipenseriformes; family Acipenseridae; genus Acipenser; species Acipenser ruthenus. Next base: position 26,473,311 of record NC_081193.1, read on the forward strand.
TATTTTTAGGTTGCTCAAGTTAGCTGCTGAAAGGGAAGTAGATTCATGTTTGATTGATTTTGTTTATCGATACGCATCTGCACACACATTTAATGACTGTTGAAATACAATTCAAAGCTGCTGCAGTATGTGCACTGTTTTGTCATTTCAAATCTTTTCACAAAACAAACATTAAACTTTAAAGCTGCAGTGTCCAGTGCAAAACCACACACACACACACACACATATATATATATATATATATATATATATATATACATTATATATATATATATATATATATATATATATATATATATATATATAGTAACGACCCAGGCATTTGCGCTGCAAAATGATTAGTTGACTGTCCAGTTTGTTTGTCATTCTGTTTTTTTATTTATTTCATATTAACTAACAAAAACAAAAACAACGTGATTATCAAGTTGGTTTTAGATTAACATAAAATGACCACCTCTTAATAGTGCCAAGACTGATGAATCTGATTCATGTCCTGGTTAGAATATGTTGGGGATATTTTGAAAAAAGCACTCATAGGAAAAAAACCACAAAAAAAAACTGCTAAATTACATTTCCTACCTTGCGGTAATTTGGTAGATATGGTATTCACTTAGACTAGGGCTATCTTACCAAAGGTTTCAGTAGCACTCTCCAGACTACTAAAAGTTAGAAATTGCCTTTATATGTATTACTGTTGTCTGGTGTCTGTTTTAGTTATAAATGGTCAGAAACATAATATGGCTATATTCATATTGTTCCTACATTCATAAGGAGCTTTGGTAAATAATTTAATATAAATGTATGTGTTCAAAATCATATTGCAGAAGGAGGCAGCGCCAGCAGGTACCCGTTTATTAACAATATATTTGAAAATACCAATTTCATTGTTTTTTAAACAGTAAATCAAATTAATGAACAAGGTGTGGATGATTAAAAAGAAAAAAAAAATAACCTTGATTACATTTTGTAAATAATCTGTTTATGTTGCTATAATTATAGATCTAATTCTGCACATAAACATACAATTTTAACACTTTCTAAGCAATTAAAATCATAATTCGGCTGAAATCCATTGTCAAACACTACTGTACAGTAACTACATATTGGGATGTGACAGCTTGTTCTGTATAGAAAAACAGAGGTAAAGCCTTAGTGTATCGATAGTGGAAACAGTGTCTGTGACCGCAACTGAAGGACTACTGTACTAATTGACTATTGAATAACACTGCACTAGATGCCAAACTTTTGGAATACATGCCCTTGAAACAAGAAATGTCCAAATGTAATGTTAGCGATATGGTGCATTACTTGAGAGCACTTTACTGTATGTGAATTTGGCGGCTCTCTCTCTTCCTTACTCATCTTACAGACCTTTTCAAAGAGGAAGACAAATTAAAAATCATCTTTCTCTTCAGTTTTTGATTTTCTTTGAATCCATATTTAGTCCTGTGGGAAAATGAAGGCCTCTAAAGTGTGAAGCCTGTTTTGAGATCACCTGAATATCTTCCAAGTCAGTGAGTTATAAAGGCAGTCCATCCTAATATGTAAATAGTGGAGAAAATAGCAAGAAAATGTGACTCCGATAAAATAGTTGGGAATAATTAACTACAGATCAAAACATTTGGGGAAATACATTACAGCGCTCTACCCTTCTTTATAATAAAAAAACACAGGATACAATATTTCATAGAACATTAATGCAACTGTCTGCAGAACTTAGATATTTTTTTCTGTCAAGACATAAAACATACTTGCAAGAGACTTATATTGTGACACATACTTAGTCTAAGCTTCCCCTATAGAAAAAAGTTTGATGTAAAAAATAGTCAATTTTAATGTTATTTATAGCACTTGGTTGTGCTGTAGGCAGAACAATATGATTAATTCGAGCTGGATATTTCCCCTTGGGTAAATAATGTTGAATACTGCACATCAATAAATGTTTGAGGATAGTGTACACTGTACACTTAAAGTTGAACACCTACATAAATGACTTTCAAAAAATAAAATATTTATATTTCTGTTGGCAGTGATCCATTTTTTAATCTTTCATTTTATGACTTAAAGGAAAGAAAACTTGATAGTGGATCTGAAGGCCCTTTTAGTCTAAGAAAGACACAGTGAGCAAAGTGGCTCTCCCCATTGGAGCTGTAAGAGGATGGAAGGGACAGTGACCCTTCCTGAAATGTAAAACATATGAAATGTATATACAAGATGTTCTTAAAAAATGACAGTATCAACAAAAGCCAATCGACAGAATATTTCAATATTTCACAAGCTGTCTGCAACAGGGGCTCTTTTTCCATCACTTCTGACTCGATCTGAACTACATGTATTTATATTGTAAGTGATCCAGACAACATTAATATGTATTGAGCCTTTTTTTATTTGTACTTGTATTTTAGTTTTAGTATTTTAACCACAACTTTGACTGAATCAGGATTACTCCTCCATTTGTAAAGCCACCAGTCTTGACGTGCCCACATATACATTTAGTAATAGAAAAACACTTAGCAAGTTATTCATCTTAAATGACCACAGTAAATTAGTTAAACAGTTCAGGCATAATGTTCACTAAATTCATTCTGGATTAATAGAACTGTTATCTGAGAAACACCAAATTGGGCATTGTTAAATATGGGGCAATTGCTGTAAGCCTGCATAACCAACTAGAAACATGCAAATGTGTATTCTAGTTTTAGAGGTGGTTTTTGTGGTTAGAACACCATCCTTTCAACAGTGGATGTGATTAAGACCTGGGACACCATCCCCTTTCAAAACAAAAACAGGTGTTGTGTGGCTTGCTGGTGCAATGAAACTGCTGTGTTTCACCCCAGAGATGGCTGCACCTCAGTGGTTACGCTCTCTACAAATTAGTCGTGCAGTGCTTGTCAAGCACTTTGAGATCCTGCACAGATGGAAGTCATAATCTCCTACCAATTTTTACCTAAATGAATTTTAGACATTACATTATTAAAAAGAATGTACTACGTTTCTTTTAACTATGTTTCTTTTTATTTCGTTTATTTTTACTACGTTTAAATTTAGAACTTCTATATAAAGTTATAAAAGAGCATTGAGCATTTTTACCTCTACCTTGATTATCACAGCTGCGACACCATATTACAAAATAACTGAGTATGCCATAGACATATATTTACCAATGTGAAAATACTTGTTAACATGAAGCCGGATTGCCCTGACCAGATAAAGCCATGAGTTGTAAACTGTCAACTTTAGATGCAGATGAGTGACAGCTGCCATGTGTTTTTGTTATTAAGTACGCTAGTTTCAAATGCTAACAGCCCATAATCTTTGACTGTCACATTAACACAGATACCCACTTTCTGAAAATACCCAGGCACTGACAAGATCATGCCAAAGGATGGCTAAATGTCTCACAGACCACTTCTGTCTAAAACCACATGGTGAGAGAGAAAAAGCTCAGACATTGCTTGGGGTCAAAGAGCAACGGCAATTAAAAATAGGGTTTGATGAATAACTAGTATTGGAAAGTGAATTCAATATCCATGGGTAAAAATGGTCGGCAAACATTGTGAAAAAGCTTGTAAATCTACTGTATAGCAGAGTTATCTGAAATGCCCAAAGAGGACCTTTATACAGTTCTTTTTTCATACACATGGCTTGAATAACCTATACAATAAAAATGTAGCATCTCCTCCCATTACTTCTTCAATTTAAACTGCAACATTGAATCCATCACAAACAAGTTCATATTAGTTTCTGTATTCCTAAAAGTCAATGTAGGTTTTATCAGCGTATTACATTTTTAGCAAATTTCAACTTCAGAGTGATTTTAAAAACTTGATATATTTTTAATAGCTTGATAGAATTGAAGTATAACAAACTGCTAAAATATGTTTCTGAATCTCTTTGTAATGTACTTGCTAAAAATACTCTACGCTACCTTTCTTTCTATGATCAAAACACCTGGCAATTTCAATACAACTGTGCAAGGTCAAATTTATTTTAAAAGATTTATTTTGTTACAACTGCATGTTATTTGTGATTACACACAGCAGTAACCAGTTCTTTTTGGTACCTAATACCCCTTTCTCCACTGGCACATCCGACCTGTGAGGGCTCGGTACAGTACGGGTACGGGTGGTTCTCCACTTGCTATTATTTGTCAAGCCGAGCGAGAACCAAACCGTGAAACTCCGGCCTCACAAGACATATGAATCCAGCTGTGAGCCGGGCCAGGGGCGGGGTTAAGGATTTTTGAAATTAAGTTGCATCAGTCAGTACACTCCAGAAAGAAAAACAACAAACATGGCGGGCAGCGAGTGTGATGAGAGAAAAGTACGCTGAGGACGCTGAGGAAGTGCAGGCTCTAGTTTATCTCTCATCTTTGACCTTTATAATATTAATATAAAGAAAAAAAATGCGGAACTAATTGAACTTTATTAAGTCGATATAATCAGTAAAATGTGTGGATTATAAAGAAATTCCTAAATATATTTACAAAATATTGTGATACAAGATACAACTATGGTCTATTAATTTTTGAACATCATTTATTTGCACATCTTTTGGCAAACTGAGTTAATTAATAACTAATTAATAACAACGGTCTTTCGTTGTGTGTGACGTCAGTAGCACGGTTCGGCTCTGCAGTGGAAACACAACCCAGGCTCTCCTTAACCACACCATGAGGGCTCGGTACGGCCCCAGCGCGGCTCAGTTGTACAGTGGAAAAGAGGCATAAGGAGCCAAGTTAAGCAATGGTATTTTACAAAATACAGTTTTTTTTCTCATTTTCTTTAAAAATGTTATTCACTTTCAGCATTTAATTGTTATGATTAAAAACACTAAGGGGTAGATGTACTAAAGTGTTGAGTCTGTCGCAGTCATTGCAAACCACATGCAAACCAGTTGGAAGTGTAGCGTGAAATGTGTTAAACAAATGCAACGCTGTAAGCTCATTTAAACGAATGCTTTGTAGCCGCAGTTCTTATTTGCGCTTTAGCCTTAAATGAATATGTAATTCTGGGCGCTCCTGCAGAAATTCACAAAAACAGGGTGGAGATGAGAGTGCAAATGAGGGATCAAAAATATTGTAATGAGATGTACTAAAGCTGCAGGCAATTGCGACACTTACAATTGCATCAATTTGTTAAGAACTTTTGAAAGCATGTTTTAAACAGTCACAACTGTTGCTGGCATTTCCCAATCCGCTTTGTCTCGTGTGTTGCCACTTCTGCTCAATGTATTTTTGAGGCAAACACCCAAATACCTAATTTTCACTAAAGTCAGGGTGTACTTACAAGCCTTGAAAACAAATTTCTATGATATTTCTGGTTTTCCCAGCATTTAGACTGCACACATGTGCCACTAACCCCTCCAGCACATTCTGAGCATCTGTATAGGACCATGATCTATTGTGTGTTAATTGTCTAGGCTACTAAGTAGATCAAGTTACAAATAATAATAATTAAAATAAAACATTAAAAAAAACTAAAATCATTTAGTTTCAATTTAAAATAATCTTTTATTCGCATTGTACAATGCAGCAGCATGATTTATTTTGTGTTACCAGTAGGCTAAAGTACAAAAAAAAGAGTGCAAGGTATTCATTTGATTTTACTACTGTACTGTATACTGTATAGGCCTACTGTACAGATTTATATTTTAACATAATATAATGTGTAGCCTACCCAAAACACATTAGTGTTATCTCAGCGCAATGATTTATATTTAAAATACATTGAGAAATGTAAATGTATGTGTGCGCGATTTTATTGTATTGTTTTTAAACCCGACACCTCCTTATGTTGGACAAACATGTCCGGTTTAGCAAGGGGCTACTGTATGATTATGAAAAGCTTTTTGGGGGTGAAGGTTGGAAGGGATGTGCTCTGATGGTTTGGATGCTACTGCAAACACGGATAGTGGCTGCTGATAGATTTTCTTAAGTGTTGCAGATCAATAAGGGAGTTCCTCAGGACTCCATATCGGTCATATCTGCATAGTATATAAACAGCTTCCACCTTTATTATGATAGCATTGTGTGACTCTTCAATGAAGGTAATATACAATGTAACCATTGAAAATATGCAGAATCATGTTTTATGCGCAGACAGTATGCTCATGGAGAACAGACACTGAAACTGCTGCCCAAAACACACTAAAAAGGAAAACAGTACTTAAACTAAGATTAAGAAATGGCACCTAAAAACAACAGCTGCACCCGGGTCGTCATGATGAAGGGTTTTCACGGTAGTCAGCTCATCATAGTTGTTGTTACATTTCTCTGAAAAGATGCATTTCAGTCTGAATAAATCTGTGCAAGCACTTCCCAGCTAGAAAACTGGGCAGTTAAAATGGCCAAGGGACCTGCTGTGCTTAAACAATAACAAAACCAGAATAAAAAATAGTCTAATGGTCCTAAAATTGAATACTTTTTTTTTTTTTTTTTTTTTATAATTTAATCATTGCCAATTATTTTTTATTATTTTCTCCCCAATTTGAAATGGCCAATTATTTTTAGGCTCAGCTCACCGCTACCACCCCTGCGCTGACTCGGGAAGGCGAAGACGAACACACGCTGTCCTCCGAAGCCAACTGCTTTTTTCACACTGCGGACTCACCATGCAGCCACCCAAGAGCTACAGCGTCAGAGGACAACGCAGCTCTCGGGCAGCTTACAGGCAAGCCTGCAGGTGCCCGGCCAGACTACAGGGGTCACTGGTGTGTGGTGAGCCGAGGACATCCTGACCGACCTAACCCTCCCTCCCCCCAGGCGGCGCCGCCCCCTGGAAGCTCCCATCCTCGGTCGGCAAAGGAATAGCCTGGACTCCACGTGGAGCACCTTTACTGGATGCGCCACTCGGGAGCCCCTAAATTGAATACATTTTGATTTATATTTTATCATATGAACATTCTTCTTAAAGACAAGCTCTCAACTTGCATAAATCAGGCATGTACCTATTGTTTGTGTAATTTAATGTAGCTTTGTTCCAGGGGGAACAGGCCTAAAAGATTATCTCCGTAATTACAGCCAGCCATTTCCACAACCTTCTGCCCTTTGTCTGGGATCTGTTGTTCTTTCTGACCATACCTGAACTAATCAATCTAATCGAAAACGCTAAGAGTGCGTTAACACTTCTTGGGACATTACCACAATGCATTCGGGAGGCTGGTTGAGGGTTCAGTGGGTTAATGTACTGGCTCTTCTCTGGTTTGAATGTGAATCGCTGTCAATGTTACAAAAACACCTCACAATCTGACACAGGTCCTCAGCTCAGGACTGAGGTTTACAGAGAAATTGCTCTTGTACATTTACGGTTCCATTGTTATTTCACAATTCTTAAATTCTTAAATGTGGTTAATTCACAGTTAGGCCAAATTAACGGTAAATTATACATGTACTTACTATACTGTAGGGCCCCTCATTAATTCACTGCTTTGAATATTTAACAATTTTTTGATGTGTAAACCAGATAGCGACATAATGAGAACTGCTTGTCCTAATTCTATGTATTTGTAGATGGATATCCACTCCTCCTATAAAACTTCAATAAGATTTGGAAACTGAATCCTTTTAAGTTAATAAATCCATGCCACGTATAGTCCTATCACAAACCAAAATTATTCAACGGTTAAACGGCATATTTTTAATGGCTAAGCTACCATAATAAAGTTTCACCGAAAAAAAAAGTTTACAATGGAACTCTAATGTGACCGACAGATTGTCATTGGTGTCACATGGCTTTCCTCAGCGTAACAGTTAATCATCAGTTTACAAAGCAAAACATTAGAAAGACCCACAACAACACGAACAACAGAATCACTCTGTCTTGAAAAATATATGCAGTGCTTAATGCTGAATGATTTATTAAGTGCTTCACTGTGAGTGATGGATGCTTTGTTTCTCTCTCTCTCTCTCATCAACTATGTTTTTAAATCAATTAACTGTCATATTTTCAAACAAATCCAATTGATTGGCATGCATCTTAAAAGATGCTTTGTCCACCTTTGCAAAAAACTGATAAGGAAAATAACTGGTTTACACTTTTCAGCAACCTCCCATTCTTGTCCACTACAATTCTCATGTATCTTTACAATCCGTGAAATGCCTGCTGATATTGTTATTTAACAATTGCAATTAAGCACGTGTATGTGTTGACCATTGAATGCCACTGGCAGTAGCATTAGCAATGAACTCATTCATTAGCTAGTGTCAACTGTTTCTACACAGTAAATGACCTCATAATGAGGTGTTGGTAACTACTGTATGCAGTGTATTGCCTACTCTTTAAAGCCTACATGCATAAAATCCATATAGTCTCTTTATAGAAAATATTTTGTGATAACAATCAGTGCTTGTGACGGCGTACCCCTCGCCCCTGGGTGTCTTTTGGGTTTTTTGTGTATAGTGTAGGTTATGTAGCACGTGTGATTTAAAATGTATGTTTGTACGTGGGCATGGGGAGTGCACAATAAGTTCACGTGTAGACTGTGGTGGGATTCAAGTGAATGATTGATTAGCAAGTGAGTCCCAGCACAGCTGCATAAGAGTCAGTTTGCATGCACATAGGGTTGGTGTGTTCAGAGGCAGAACGAGAGTCGGGAGGTGAAGTAAGACTGAAACAATTGCTACGCATGCTGGTTCTAAACAAGCGCGATACTTGGTTCACTTAGTGTTTGTTACGTGTCTGTTTTGTTCATCTATTTATTTTGGCCAACGTGCCGTTTTGTTTCTGTTTTGTGAAAACTGTTTGTTTATTAAATCTGAGCACCAGCATATTTCACTCACTAAACTGTCCTATACTTCCTGGTCTGACATCACCACAGAGCCTATCCGTGATAATATAGTCCCTCTGAGTCAGGTCTGTACATTTACCATTGATCAACAATAAATACAATAAAATAAAAACAAATACCAGCAATTACCTGCTTTCACTGTGTTCAGGGCGTTTCTTTCCAATAAGGAGTACAGTTCTTGCTTCTAGTGGATTTTCTTCTCTACAACACATGGTACAGTATTATGGCAGAGAACTGCATTTCATTTTTTTCTTTTAACAATTATTTTTATTCATTTTTTTCCCGATATTTTGAAATGTCCAATTATTATTCAACCTGGCTCACCGCTGCAACCCCCGGACTCACTTGGGAGCGACATGGGCTGTCAGCCATGTGCTTTTTTTCACTCTGCAAGCCCACCGTGCAGCCATCTCAGAACTTACAGCGTCAGAGGACCACGCAGTTCTGAATTACATACAGGCCAGTCTGCAGGCACCTGGCCAGCCACAGGGGTCACTGGTGTGCGGTGAGTCAAGGACTCCCCAGCCGACCTAACCCCTACCCCACCAGGGCAGCGCTTGGCCAATTGTGCGCTGCCTCCTGGGAACTCCCATCCACGGCTGACAGTGGCATAGCTTGGATTCGAACTGACGATCTCCAAGCTATGGGGCGCATTCTCCACTCCGGGCGGATTGCCTTTACCACTCGGGAGCCCCTCATTTCAGTTATTTTTTAATGAAGATTCCTTTCAGTTGGATTACTCCTGAGTATTAACAGAACTTCAGGCACTCCAAATGTAATTATACATTCACATGCTCTTTAAATGACCCCTTGCGTAGTGCTACAAGCAATATAGTCTTTTTTTTCTTATTTTTTTTTTAATATGTCTAGGTTTGGTGGGTAATTTATATATATATGTATATATATATATATATATATATATATATATATATATATATATATATATATATATATATATTACAGGGCTGGCAGTTTCAGAACATGCTTGTGTTTGTGTATCGATGTAATGCCATGCCAGGCTATAGGCCGGGTAAGAAAATTTAGGCATAACACTAAACATAAATATATTTTTGATTGCCTTAGTAGTACAATGAGACTTCAAATAATAGCTGTTAACCTGGGGTTCTCAATGACAGTTGCACACTTGTCATCCCGCAATATATACAATTAATTTAAAACTGACATTCTGAAGGGCTAGTTTTAAGTCACTGGCTTTTGTTTTCTAATCAACAGTCAGTTACTCTGTGTATTTAAACCCTTAAAAAAGACAAATCTCTTCCAAGTGATCTGTTGACATGAAAAGCAAATACATTTATCAAAAAGCTCCATTTGTCTTGAAAGAAAGATCATCAACGCCTCTTTGAACAATGGCATGGTGCTGTGAACATCATTTAGAATCCAATTTAGAATGTGTTTGCTACGTATTACCAGGAGATATGACCAAAAAACAGATGGATGATTACAAATTCAAGTACTGGTAGATTTTAAGAGGTTTGAGAAGAGGCCTTCTTTTTCAATACATTTTCCAAAGAAGCTGTAAAAAGAAAAAGAAAAATGCTTGGCTTGCTTATTCAATATTATATATTTATGGAAATGTCTACAGCCTCGTATCTTATGTTTTGTGATCAAGTTTTCTGACAACCAAATACAATGTTGAGAAAGCACATTCCCTCACATTAGGATTGTGAAAAAAACATATTATAATATTAGTATTTGACAAAACAAAACAAAAAAACCTGCAGAAAAAATCCTGCACAGATGGTCACATGGTTAATAAGAGAATTAATTACATCTCTTAAACTTCTTGATAATATTCTAATGGTAAGCTACACATCTTGGCACCTTCACATTTTTTTCTAATTCGCAAGTGTGTATTTTTTAGGTCACCATTAAACTCCTCTTTTGTCTTCATTTTGAGAACTGATTTGGCACATTGATTTATCTTGTCTAAAATGTTCTGTCTGGCTAAAATAAAACATTTCTAATTGAACTGTTGTATGAATACATTCAGTATTACAGACTATAAATATCAACTATAGGCAGTGGGGTCTCTTCAATTGAGCAGTATATCTATACATATGACTTCTAGTTCATTAAATGTGAGAGTATTTAGTCATAGTGGTCCACAACTCAAAACAACTCTGGGAAAGCTACACATTGTTAAATAATACAGTACTTTTCTGTCTGATAAACTGTTCTCCTGTTCGCCCAAAACTTGATAAAGATAAAAATGACAAGATACTACACATTCTACAGAGGAAACACTCCACACTCTATATTAGTAAATCAAGGACACTGATTAAATAAGTGCATACTGTGGGAAACTATATAATTGGACATACTGTATGTAGTGCAGTGAAACTAAACACTCACACACTGGAAACGTCTTTAGATTTCCCAAAACACATAGCAACGGCTGATTCATTTGTAGTTGCAACTTTGGCCAATTGTTTGGGGAGGTTTGGGTTGTATTCTGGAATCTTCTGATAGGGATTGGGTTATATTTAATGTTTTTTTTTTATTTTATTTGGCATATTTAAACAGAGCAGGAATACAATGAAACCTCTGTTGGATAATTCCCATTTTATTCACAATTGCACAGCCTACGCTTTAGCACTGCCACATTTGAATACACTTCACAACCATCTGCTGAATTATATTAACCACAGGTACCTGTTCATGAATGCATTCAGACGGTTTAAGAATTGGAAACATGCTAATCTACCGTGAATCAAGCTATATAGAGTAGTAGATCTGCCTGTAGAATAAGCAACATACCTCAATAATTTCTTTAATTGTTCACAACCAGAACCTTCAAATCTAATATCTCAAAAAGGCTTTGAAGCACAACGAGGTGACATCATTGACAGTAGCTTTCTCTTTCTAACAGTATCTATTTTGTTTAGGCTAGAGTTGCTTTGTGACTCAAGTGCAATTGTGAGTCATTTTAATTAAATAACTCTATTCAGATGTCCCTTCCTCTTCAGAAACTGAAAGTGCTGATATAAATGTAGACCGTGACTCAACAAGAAAAACATTTTCTATGTGAAAGACTGCTCTGCAACAGCATATTCACCACACGTGACTTGTTTTCTTTTATATGTATGGTTAATGTGACTCACTGTTGCTGTGAATGGCTTTAGCGTAATTAAAAACATCTAAATTTGCTACAGATAACCTAAATAAGCAGTGTCCCTTTCCCATATATTTTTAAACAGTTTTTACATACTCACAATTTCCCAAGGATCACTTTTTTAGTTCTCCCTACTTTTAAGTATTATATTATCTAAATATGTTACCCGTTACCTTGGTAGTTTAAATGTAATAATTTCATGATTTATTTTTTATTATATAGACAACCCTTTATAAAGTATTGGGACACTCAGGGGGGGGGGCTGTTTTCCATAACTGCCAAATGTACCAGCATCATGCCAGTATCCTAAGTACAACTTTGTTTCCTGAACTTTTAAAGTGCGCCCCTCCAGGAGTTTTTAACTGCTACTTAAGTTCACATTAGGACTGGGGTGATTGTAAGATGTTTATGGAGAACACATACACACACCTTTGTACATAAGTGCAATGGAAACTCAGAATGTGCTGCAGAAAGAAAACACACATTTTTTGGAATAAATCATGGAAAGCAATGACATCTTTTAAAATCTGTGTTGCTGGAAAGTATTTAAATCAAGCAAATTGTGAGCAAATAATATACACAAAAATTAAAACCCTAATTCAACTAATTTAGTTTGCATATTTTTTTTATTTTTTTTTTGTAATATTGCAGTGTTTAAAAATAACCTTTACACTTCATATGACACTGTTGGGGGGTTCTTATGACAATTATCAATATGTTGCTTTTTTAGTGCTTCCCTCTTTATCTATGCTTTACCACAGAGTAGTGATGTGAAAAAAGTATCATACTGGAAAGAAAGGTAACATAAATGAGGCAGACATGCTACAAACGACATCATTTGTATTAATTGCGTGATTCGCAATTAAGTGGTTTGCATGAACACGGTTTTGTTTAATCATTACACAAGATAAATATGATGCTGATGTTACTTTATAGAGTGCAATACAAGGGATTCGCTATTTTAAATATACATTTATCAATAGTACACGTTTGACATGTTTTCTTCACCTTTCTTCTTCAACCTGTAGAAGGCAGAAGCTGAAATGTGATAGTTTAATTAACTTTTCTGTTCAACAGCCACCTCTACCCTTCATAAACTTGTGCATCTTTTGTGACTGTTTTGTATCTTATAGGATCCAAATACACGTTTCATAGAGAATGTTGTTGCCTGGTGTGGCAGAATAGGGGGAGGTGGAGAAGAGATGTAGTCGAGAGTGCTGGAGGACTACATTCCCCAGAATGCCACAGGGTTACCAGGAGCCAGAGTGGAATCACCTGGCTCCATTTTAATGTGAAGCACCTGAGGCAGATTAAGCCCTGGATAAAAGCAGGGGAAACCTTGTAGCCTGGACTATCTGTGTGAAGCCAAGGTCTGTGTGCAAGGACCAAAGACCTGTGTGGTCAAAAGAAAAGGTACTGTGTGAACCGTTTGTGTTACTGAATTTGTAAAACTGTGTGTGAAATAGTGTTTTTGCGACCAGAAAACGGCTTAGCCGTCTGGTTTATAGTTTAGGGATTGTGAAGAAAAGTAAAGTTAGCACTCCACATGGGAGTTAGGTTTTGGTTTACTTTTATGTCTGGAAGTAATAAAAGTGCATGTTCTTTGTCTGGGTCTGCTGATTTAAAGGGTGAAAACAAGCCTTAGCTTGGAGGCTGTGTTGCACTGGTTTTCACTAGTTTGGTTTTGAGATCTGCCGGTATACAGTTCAAAGACAGCCTCAGTCTACTTGGATGTGCAGTCGCTTTTTCTTTCTGATGTTCATTAAAATCATACACATTCTGAAAAAAATCCCCAGTTCTATCAAATTGCATTTGCACAAGAAGGATTGCAATTTGCATCTAAAATAGATTTCTGCCCCAAAAGGGGCAAGATATTAGGCTCTAAGGTAGTAAATGCAATTTACAAAAGCTGAAACACCTGTTCCCACCAAGTTTACTTACATGGCCACAGTTTCAGCAATGAATGAATGACTGCTGAAGGGTGTTCAGGGTATTGCATTATATATATATATATATATATATATATATATATATATATATTGTGAGATGGCAGGGAGGGGGTTAAAACCTCTCTGGGGAAAAAACATGTGCGGAATGCACATTTGTCTTGTTTAATTGTTTTGTTTAATTGTTTTATTGATTAATCATTACCTGCACCTGGCTACTATTGAAAATTGGAGCCAGGTGCAGGGTATTTAAGGAGAGCAGTCAGTCTGCTCTGGGCGGCTGCTAAAGAGGGCAGAAGCCCGACTGTGCTGGTGTGGGTACAGCTGTAATTAAAAGAAAAAGGTAGTGTGAAGCCTTTTTTGTGTGTTTTGTTTTGTACAGGTAAACAGCTTAGCTGTCCTGTTTTAGTTTAGGTTCCTGTTCTGTTTAGTTAGTGCTCAAAGAGAGCTAGGTGTTTGTTTTGTTTATTTTTGTTTGTGTTCATTAAAAATAGCGCAACCGCGCTTTCAAAAATCCATTTGCGTGTGTCGGGTCAGTGTTTTTAAAGGGGCAACGAACCGTGGCGAGTGTGATTCTTTCACAATATATATATATATGTGTGTGTGTGTGTGTTGATAAGAAGAAAAAAATATTAAAAAAATAAAAATAATGTTTTAAAAATAATTTATTTCAGGCAAAAGCCCTTCAGCTGTTTTTATATACTGTTTATATATATATATATATATATATATATATATATAAATTTATTTCTTAGCAGACGCCCTTAGCCAGGGTGACTTACAATTGTTACAAGATATCACATTATTTTTACATACAATTACCCATTTATACAGTTGGGGTTTTTACTGGAGCAATCTAGATAAAGTACCTTACTCAAGGGTACAGCAGCAGTGTGATTGAACCCACAACCCTCCGGTCAAGAATCCAGAGCCCTTACCACTACTCCACACTGCTGCCACTACTCCACACTGAACCTAACAGCGCTCTGGAAGAAGCCATCTACTAGTCAGGTCTGTATCCTCCACCCCACTGCTCCTACTGTGCCTTTTGTCTTGCTTGTCCTGCTATGACTGTCTCTCACATCCCTGTTCTGTCCCCCCGTCCTCGTCCTCTGCCCTCCCTCCGCTGCTGCTCCTCCAACCCCTCTAACCTCATTTCTCTGCCTCTCCCCCCCTCCCGCACACTCTCTGGTGCACTCTGGAACTGTCACTCTTCTGCTAACAAAGCTGATTTTATATCTGCCTTTGCCTCCCACCTCTCGCTCGATTTCCTTGCTCTCACTGAAACCTGGCTGTCCCCTGATAACACTGTTACTCCTGCTGCCCTGTCCTTTCTCTACGTCCTGTCCCATACCCCGCGTCTCACTGGACGGGGAGGTGGGACGGGTCTTCTCCTCTCTCCCTCCTTACTTTTTTCTGTCCCCTCCGATCTCACCTCCCTCTCTGTCAGTACCTTTGAATTTCATGCAGTCCAACTAACCTCTCCCTGTCAACTCCTGCTCATTGTTCTGTACCGCCCCCCTGGGCCTCTCACTCACTTTCTGGATGAACTCGACTATCTACTCTCCTCCCTCCCCTCTCTGTCTACCCCGACTGTCCTGTTGGGTGACTTCAACATCCATCTCTCCAACCCCAGCCACTCTGCTGGATTCCTCCCTTCACTCCTTCGACTTCTGTCTCTCTCCATCCCCTCCTACCCACAAAGCTGGCCGTCAACTGGACCTCACCTTCTCCAGGGCCTGCTGCCCCTCCATCCTCTCTGTCACCCCCCTGGACCTCTCTGATCACTATTTCATCTCTTTTTCTCTGTCTCTCCCCCCTCTCCCTGCTCCTCCTACCCCCACTGTCACCTCTCGCCGTAACCTCCGCTCTCTCTCCCCCTCTGTCCTTGCCTCCACTGCTCTCTCTCACCTCCCTCCTATCGACTCCTTTTCACAACTCTCCGTAGACTCTGCTACCTCCTCCCTCGACTCCCTGTGTCCCCTCACCTCCCAACCTGCTCGCCCCTCCCCTCCCCATCCCTGGCTCTCCTCTGCGCTCGGCAAGAATCACACTGCGATCTGCTGAAAAGAAATGGAAGAGAACCAAACTCCCTGCTGCCCTAGACTTTTACCGCACTCTCCTCTCCTCCTTCTCCTCTACTCTCTCCTCTGCTAAATGTGCTTATTTCCAATCTGTAGTCGAAGCCTCCACTAACAACCCACCTAAACTATTCTCTACCTTCTCCTCCCTTAACCCTCCCCCCCCTCCTCCTCCTCCCTCCTCTATCTCCCCTGATGACTTTGCCTCCTTCTTCTCTTCTAAAATCTCAGAATTCCGCAAACTCTTTAACACCTCTCCCTCCCCCGCACCCCCTCCTGCTCCAACCCCTACACCCACTACATCCCCTACTAACGCGCCCTCTTTCTCCACCTTCTTGCCCCTCTCTGACCTCTCCTCCCTGCTCCAGGGTCACAAACCCACCACGTGTGCCTTGGATCCCCTCCCCACTCACCTCTTTCAAGCTGCTGCTCCTGCTCTACTCCCCTTCATCTCCTCACTCCTCAACACCGCTCTACTTTCTGGCATCTTTCCCTCTGCCTTCAAAAAAGCCTCTCTCACTCCCCTCCTCAAAAAACCTACCCTCGACCCCACCTCCCTCCAGAGCTACCGTCCTGTCTCCCTCCTACCCTTCCTCTCCAAAACCCTCGAGCGGACTGTACACCGCCAGCTCTCTGCTTTCCTGTCCAACCACTCTCTACTTGACCCTCTCCAATCTGGCTTCCGCTCTGCTCACTCCACTGAAACCGCCCTCCTGTCTGTCACCAACTCACTTGAGTGTGCCCGAGCTGCCTCTTTCTCCTCTGTCCTAATTCTCCTCGACCTCTCTGCTGCCTTTGACACTGTTGATCACTCTATTCTACTATCATCTCTTGCTGACCTGGGGATCTCTGGCACTGCTCTGGCCTGGTTCTCCTCCTACCTCTCCAACCGCACTTACCAGGTAACCTGCCGTGGAGCAACCTCCACACCTCACCCACTCTTAACTGGAGTCCCCCAAGGGTCAGTCTTGGGTCCTCTCCTGTTCTCTCTCTCTACACCCGCTCCCTGGACCCCCTCATCGCATCCTATGGTTTCTCATACCATTTCTATGCTGATGATGCTCAGATTTTCCTCTCCTTCCCCACCTCTGACTCCACCATCTCCTCCCGTATCTCTACCTGTCTGTCTGCTATTTCCTCCTGAATGCACTCGCATCACCTCAAACTCAACCTCTCTAAATCTGACCTCCTTTTCTTTCCCTCCTCCTCCCCCTCCTCTGATCTCTCTATCTCTGTTCCTCTGGAATCTACCACACTCTCTCCCTCTTCCTCCGCTAAGAACCTTGGAGTCACCCTGGACCCCTGCCTCTCTTATTCCCAGCACATCTCCACTCTGGCACGCACTTGCCGATTCTGCCTGAGCAACATCCGAAGAATCTGACCCTTCCTCACCAACTATGCCACCCAGCTCCTGGTCCAGGCCCTGGTACTCTCCCGCCTAGACTACTGCAACTCCCTCCTGGCTGGCCTCCCTGCGTCCGCCACCCGTCCGCTCCAGCTCATCCAGAACTCTGCTGCCCGCCTGGTGTTCTCTCTGCCTCGCTTCGCCCACGCTACTCCACTACTCTGCTCACTCCACTGGCTCCCGATCACCACTCGCATCCAGTTCAAGACTCTTGTACTAGCCTACAGATGCCTTGACCAGACTGCACCCAGCTACCTCCAGACCCTCATCTCTCCCTACACCCCCACTCGACCTCTCCGCTCCGCCTGCACTAGAAGACTGGCTCTACCTCCGCTACGCTCCCCTGCCTCCCGAGCCCGCTCCTTCTCCACCCTTGCTCCGCAGTGGTGGAACGACCTTCCTACAGATGTCAGGACTGCCCAGTCCCTGACCACATTCCGGCACCTCCTTAAGACTCACCTCTTCAAACAGCACCTGTAGAACTCCTCTGTTTGTATCCTGAGACAATCACCCTTCATTTAAATGTGCTTTATTTTGCTCTTATCTGCCCCCTATTTTACTGCATTTAATCCTGTACTTCAGAATATTGTAATCTGCCAAGTGTTTAACCTGTAGTATTTTGTACTTAATCATATCCTGATGTAACTATCACTATTTAATCATATCCTGATGTAACTATCACTATTATCTGCTGTATTATTGAATTGTAGTTTGTCACACTTGAACAAAAATTATTGTATTTCTTGTTCTTATTGTATGACTTGTATTGTAACACTTGAATGTATTTGTATTTGCTTGCGATTGTAAGTCGCCCTGGATAAGGGCGTCTGCTAAGAAATAAATAATAATAATAATAATAATAATAATAATAATACTCATTATTCTAAGTATTTGGATAGATGTATAAGCGCGCAACAACTCGGGATGGGAATTCTGTAATGATTTTAAATGAGCAAATACTATAAGTGAAATGCTTATACTTTAAATATAATCCATTTACACCAATGCAAAACCACTGCGTGAGACATTTGTTCTTCATTTTACCACAGTAATGTTTTTTTTTTTTTTTATTTAGTTGTTGCCAATTATTTTTTATTATTTTCTCCCCAATTTGGAATGGCCAATTATTTTTAGGCACAGGTCACCGCTACCACCCCTGCGCTGACTCGGGAGGGCGAAGACAAACACAAGCTGTCCTCCAAAGTGTGTGCCGTCAGCCGACCGCTTTTTTTAAAACTGCAGACTCACCATGCAGCCACCCAAGAGCTACAGCGTCGGAGGACAACGCAGCTCTCAGGCAGCTTACAGGCAAGCCTGCAGGCGCCCAGCCAGACTACAGGGGTCGCTGGTGCGCGGTGAGCCGAGGACACCCTGGCCGACCTAACCCTCCCTCCCCCTGGAATCTCCCGTCCTCGGTCGGCAAAGGAATAGCCTGGACTCGAACTCGTGAAGTCCAGACTATAAGGCACATCCTGCACTCCACACGGAGCCTTTTACTGGATGCGCCACTCGGGAGCCCCCAGGAATGGGTTTCTGACATTGGCAGTCAGGGACCAGGTGCTGCAGAAATTTTAGGGTTCACAAAGCAGGACCTTGCTTCCTCATCTCAGCCCAAAGATGGGGAGATGAAGGCTGTGGAGCAGCAGGTTAATGTTTTCCCCATGCGACTCAGAGATTCCACTTCTGTATGCATAGGGCCTTATAAACATCATGTATTGCATGATCATGAAAATCAACACACCAACAGATTTCCAAGGATGGGCTGGTAATATCAGGTGTTGAATTTATTCAGGCTGCGGGGAGCCATAAACTTCTGTATACATACAGTATATAATCAAGCCTGCTTATGACGGCTGCTTAGGAGACCATCTAAAAATAGATGGTCTTTGTATATAATGTACAGTAGATGCCTTGTTAATACCCACCCCATAGGTAGATTAGGTTTCAATCAGCCTTCACATACTATACGTTTTGCTTCTCAATATAATAATATCATATTAAAAAGCCATTTTTACATGGGATGTAAGACAGTTTAGATTCAGAAACAATAGTATATGGGCATGCATCACAGTGGTCACTGAAGACAAGTTATACAGGTTTAAGTACAGTGTATAAGTAAGATGAAATATTAACTGAAAATAAAGTTTGAGTAAGATGTTCCAGATATTTAATTTTAACATACATAGGTTCTATTTTAATGTAGAAATATTTGATTGTTTTATAGATGGTCTGTTTTTAATGATCTACTTTGGCAGATCTTGATATCTCCATCCTTAAGCTCTTAAACTTGTTCCATCATAGAGTAGTAGACTACCTCCCACCATATGCTGCATTGTATTTTGTAGTGTTAATGTTGAGTTAAAGGATGTAGGCATTGAGATCTGCAATTGATAGACTGTCAAAATAGATCCTATGAGGTTCCACATTTCACATGAACTGGCAAAAAAGACCAGTAATGGCTCCATGTATAGCTGCCACCAGACTTGATCTGCAGAAGCTTACTATCAATTACACAACCATAGAGTGGATACGTGATGCCAAGCGCCATGTCATCTAGCGTGACCCATAAGAAAAATGTTTGCAAGAAATTCAGTACTGGGAAATACCTGTACTGGTGTCTTTGTTACAGTGCTCTATGTGTTCTGCCTTCTAATGTTAACACATGTGCAAGTGAAGGGGGATTATGGAGATTATGGAGAAATGGAAGTCAAAGCCTTATAACTAGTGTTACGCTATACAGTAAAGGGTCACTACAATGCAACCTTTTGCATTTTTGTGACTGTGTACAGTTACTTGCAGAACATTAACCCTTTGCGGTCCTATGTCGGACCTGGTCCGACATTGCAATTATTCCTATCCGGTCCAATATCGGACCCTGTCCAACATCATCAAAAAGACGCAAAAAACAGGTTTCTAGTCGTTTTTTCTCCGGAAAAAGCAGAGAAAACCATTCAATGGCCGAGTGGGAGCGACAGGAGCCGAGACAAGCCAAAAAAAAACAAAAAAAAGGGCGTATCTCATGAATAGTCATACTTGCCCCTGGCATCAGATAACGGTGGCCATAAGGAAACAAGCTGGCTGCTACTGCATCAGCGCTCAGAGAATATCACAGACATTTGCAAAGCTTTTTTCAGATGTTATAGTAATAAAATAATGACTTGGATCACATTATTGAGGCGTTTGGTGATAAAACGAGTGATCAGGATTTGATTGATCGGTATGTACGACTATTATTATTATTATTATTTATTTCTTAGCATATGTGAAAGCTATAGCGAACGAAAGGGTGGGGCGGGGCTGGAGATGCCTAGTGAGTGCTTTGTTGATATGCAGGGACTTTTAAAACCGTTTGACTGTGGAAAAAAATACTTTTAATTGGATGGAAATTTATAATGAATTCCAGCTGAATACCACAGGAATAACACCTGGATGTCGTATGCACTTCCTTAATTTGTGTGGATTTAATTACCTGTATTCCATGTTTCTTTGTAAAAATAATGTTAATCACATGTATAAGTCATGCATTCATGCACAAATTAACACTTTTCACAATCCCCTGGTGGGCGCATTAATGCATGCCTTATATATGTGATCAACATAATTTGTTATAAAGAAACATGGAATGAATACGGGTAAATAAATGCACATTAATTAACAAGGCTGAATTCAGAATGAATTACTTCAGAACTCAGAGGAAATGAATAAAATATTCAGGTGTTAATCCTGTGGTAATCAGCCATACTTCATTATGAATTTGCGGCCATTATTTTAAAGTGTTATCTTTGAAATAATATTATAACTACTTTTTGTTAAATGTTGGCAAAAGATGGCCTTAATCTAACTTCAAATGAGACAGCCACTCAACTTACACAGTATCAGGCCCTATCCACAAAGCGTCAGCACACAAGTTATTGTAAAATAATGATGTTACTAAGAATAACGTGCAGTTTGATATTCATGAAACTGTTATAGCCTGTCACTAAAGAAACCAAAGTTTGAATAGCAAACTACTGCTTGAACTGACTAGCAGAGTACAGTAAAGCTGAACACATTGAAAGGAAACATTGGATGCAATGTTCCTGTTCCTACAAACTGTATATTGCTAAACTTACTAAATGGAGTGCTTTATATAGGATTAATACAAGTGCCTGCCAAACTCTCTAAGCTATCAGTGTTTTTCATTTTTTGTTTATTAGATTTGGACAAAAATGTTAGAAAGATTTCTACAAATCTGCATTTACACGGTGAGCCACAGACGAATATTAATAGGTGAAAATGGAATTAAATCAAAAATTGTGAAGACCCATGTATTGCAATCGCATAATAAAACACTTCATATTTTATGTTAACGATGAGGCCACAGAAAAAGCACTGTACTGTAAGTCACATTTTTTTGGAGGTGTGTCTTCTGATCTCGGTTTTTACAAAAAATACAATGTACCATTCCCAATTCCCAATAACCCATTGTCTTCTGTGTTCTTGTTCATTTAAAAAAAAAAAAAGCCTATTCCCATTACTCAATAAATCTGATTTTCACATAAGCTATTCCACAGAAGCCAAGTTTACAATGGTAGTTTTTCTTTAAGTGTGATGAATCCTGTAAACTAGGTAAAATTGCATTTGATCAGAAGCCTGTACTGTATAGGATATGAATTAAAAAAAAACAAGGCTACCACTGCGCGTGCAGCAGAACCAGGAAACAACGCTAGCTGCAAGTCATTATCTGATCTTGCATGAAAAATGTGAACATTGCTATACTACAAATAAAATAACATTTTTCAGTGGCAAGAATGTGTGTTCCTAATTAATATCTCTCTCTCTCTCTCTCTCTCTCTCTCTCTCCATACATACACATTATATATATATGTGTGTGTGTGTGTGTGTGTGTGTGTGTGTGTGTGTGTGTGTGTGTGTGTGTGTGTGTGTGTGTGTGTGTGTGTCTATCTACAGGTCCCAGAAATGTATTGAAAAAGTAGTGGCCAGCACAAAGCACCAGAATTGTTAACCACACCCCACATGTTGAAAAAGGAACAAGGAATCCACTTCGAGAGAATGTTGGCCATAGATTATGCATGAATCGCAGTAGTTGATGAAGTAACGAATTTCCATCTATCGTTCCTTAAAACACTGATGTTGAATGCAATGCATGTGTTGAATAACTGCATTAGCAATTACCCCCATACTGTATTCTATTCACATTCGTGATCTGCTGCTTTGAAAACCAGACTAAATGCAACGGGCTTGACAGTTGCAAACTACACTGCTCAGCGCTAAAAATTGTTCCTGGGGGGCTTAGTTCTAAAAATAGAACAACTTGGTAATCGATTATTATATTATATAGTAATTTTATATACAACGCTGAATTTGAGCTTGTAGTTCTTTGAGTATTATTTTTTTTGTCAGCGTTGATCACACCCCCTGTGTTTGAATACACCTGTGAATAATGTTACCCCAGGTTACTGTTTTATAGTTAAAATATAATGTTACTTAAACATAGAACGCTCCAAGGCTAATCATCATAATGAACCTTTTCTATTTTTAAAGAGAAACGAATATCTCTCTGAGGCAAGGAGTAGCCTATACCTATGTAAAAATGTACATTATTTTTCCCACTCAACAAATATACAAATCAGACAGCAATCTAAATAGATATAACTAAGCATAAATGTTAATCGTAACATATGTAATAATATGTCAATTAAGTTATACAAGAACAACAAAAGAAGCATCTATAGACATGCAGTATCCCAATATTTCGAGAAAAACACAGCATGTATGGTATTGAGAGAGATAGTAACCATAAATATGAGAATATATTTTAATAAAATAAATTATGCCAGACTGGAATCCAGTCCCCTAACCTATACCAGCCATGTATATTTGATTAACCTTACATAAATGGGAGCACTGAATACAATGAAATAAAACAATGTAGTTTTTTTCTGATCTTACTTTAACATGGCTTCTTCTTTGTCCTCCTCTTGCTTCTGTCTAACCATCACAGCCATTATAATTGTTCTTTCTTCCTCCGTCAGATGGCTAAGGTCTGGAAGATCTTCCATCAGAGGCGCGGTGGGTGGGCGCGGGCCGCGGGGCCCCAGTGAAGCAGACATGTTTTACCCCTCCTTATCGTGCTTTTTTATTAGTAAAAAAAAAAACCAAAACAAGTGCAAACCCACTTTTCACAATGTAGTCCACGGACTGAGCAGCAGCGCTTGTAAATCTTGCAAGCCTTTCATGATTCCGTGCACCCACCGTTGTGCTTTGTTTTAATTCTTGTTTCCTCCCCACCCCTTTCAATTACTGGTTGCCCATCTTAACGGGGGAGATAATATACAGTAAATCAGCGACGTCTGAGTTTGGCTGCTGTAAGGTTTGATGCTTGATATTGGCTAGGCGGAGTCTGTGCAGCGCTCTGTTCTTTGCTGCTGCTGTCAGGGAGATGGAACACAGTCAATGGGACCGCAGCCCCCCAAGCGCGCCCCCCCTCCCCCTCCTTTACACGGGCACGCGCGTACATATTTCAGAATGGGGCTCCTCGTTCATGCACCTCATCCATCCTAACCGTTTGGCGGCGCGCCCCAGTATCCCCTTGCCATGCCCATACCATGCCTGTCTCGGCTCGCTCACAAATAAATCTCAGATGAAGAAGTACACTACACAAGCCCCAACGACCGTGCGCGCTCCCTTTTCTATTCTTTGCTCTTACTCTTTCAGGATATGAGCCAAATGTGATGTTGGTTGCTGAACCCACTCACTGAAAAAACAAACATTGCACATGCAATGCCTTTGGTTTTCTATAGTCGATAGCCTTTATAGCTGTGAGCTGTAAAATTCAGGACTCGGCTATAGATAGATGTCAGGTACTACTGGTCTTTAGAACACTTGTTTCCTTCCATGCCCAGTACTTTTTGAGAAGGGAGAATCTGAACCATTTGCGAGCCAGTGGAAGGAAGCAAGAAATTCTGTATTCTGGGCACAATAAATAATGTTTGTTAAATGGTCGTATATAAAAAAAAAAACACTAAAATAACCTACATTTACTAACTAATTAATTATTTCACCGTTGCTATTATTATTATTATTATTATTATTATTATTATTATTATTAATAATAATAATAATAATAATAATAATAATAATAATAATAATAATAATAATAATAATATTTGTAGTATGTATGTGTATCTAACCCTGTTTTTTAACCGCTTTGTGTGAGCTACATTTTAATAGTAATAAGAAAAGATGGTCCAATTTGACCTTTTCTGGAACTCATAATATCCCAGGCTGGAGATACTAATCCGTTCTTGTACGTACACAAATATGTTTTTTTTTTTGATTTGTATAACCTTTATTATTATTATTATTATTATTATTATTATTATTATTATTATTATTATTATTATTATTATTATTGTTGTTGTTGTTGTTGTTGTTGACGCGTTTTCTTCTAATGACTGAGTTTTAGAGGGCCTTGTAATATTGACTTCATCATATAGCTATGCAGCACAGGTCTGGTTCCTCGCAGAAACCTGCAAATGTCTAAGGCTGATTAAAGGACAGCAAAGTCGCAAAAGCTGCCATTTAAGATAATAAAACAGATCAATAATACTCCAATGGCTTCATAAATGTATGTACGGTCTAATCAAATATGAATTTGAAAAGTAACGGATTACCTATGTTTCAAAAAGCAGGTTTATCGGTAATTGCATTTGATCTGCACAAATCTTAGGACGAGGAGGATTAAAAATTGATTAAACATCAGCAAATCTGCTGAAGGTATTGTAAGCATTAACAACAATCAGTGGTACTGCCCACTACAGTTGATTGATGTAAACCGACATCGATTTACGGTGAAATCCGAGAGAACTTTCAGCTTGGTTTAAAGGCTACACTGAATGCAAGTAATTCACGTCGCTAAATTGTATACAGTTTTAACTTATAGACAAAATAAACAATATTAAGGTTTACATTTGATAAATAACTCTGGAAGGGCCAAGTGCCCAGTTCTGATATACAGTACCTGTCACATAAGACGTAATACATAGAACATTACTATTAAAAGAACAAAAAAAAATAAAAAAAATACAGTACATAAAAAATCAAAACACGTGTAAGCTACCACATATAAACCAAAAACAACCTGCACAAACCTCATGTGAATCACACCAGCAAGTTGTACAGCACACCAAATCAATTTATTAACCTCGCCTAAACCACATTTGCATGTGTCCCGGTACCACATACATGGTGAATCTGTTCAATAGGCCTACCTAAAGGTTTAGTCATATTTTGACAACCTTTCTAAAAGAGTTATATTATTAATAAATGAACCTTCAGATATTTTGTTTTTGTTTTTGTTCTTTTAATTCGTTAGATGCTACCACACTCCTTTCCCAGTGGCCATTTCATGCTTGCCTTGAATGTTTTAGCTACTTTTACTGACTTTTGTATCACTTTGAAAACGACAGTTCGTGAATTGTGTTTCCGAATGGTGTCTCCAGAGGTCAATATAAAACACTAGCTTCTCCAATAGAAGTGTTTATGACTGATGGCTTACGGTAATCGTTTACATTACTAAATGTGTTTTGTGGATATTTTACACGGATGATGCTCACGTTGACAGATGAAGAGTAGTCATTATTCAGGGGATAATTCAGCACCATGGACAGCACCGTGAATTGTCGCTACCTATTGTACACTATTGCACCTTGCAGTATGTAAGGAGGTTGTGTGGTCCAGTGGTTAAAGAAACAGGCTCAAATCCCATCTCAGCCACTGACTCATTGTGACCCTGAGCAAGTCACTTAACCTCCTTGTGCTTCACCTTTCAGGTGAGACTTAATTGTAAGTGACTCTGCAGCTGATGCATAGTTCACACACCCTAGTCTCTGTAAGTCACCTTGGATAAAGGCGTCTGCTAAATAAACAAATAATAATATGTGTGGTGCAGTTCTTTGAAACGCTTACTGTGTTTTTGGCTCAAACAGAAGGTAAAATAGAATGGGTGAATTAATTACATTTTTTTGTATCTTTATCACCTACCCATGTGTCTATTTCTAAAACGCAAATAAAAACAATTATAAAATAACAGATTATAAATAAAATATAATGTTATGAATAGAGGTTCAGTAATTCACAGCTTCACATTTGGAAACCGAATATAAAGGTATCTATGTAGAAAACATTATATAGAAACCTCTGTTGTTTAAATCATTTTAAGAATTCTTAGGTGGCATGGATCACTAAACTGAACAGTCCTTGGATTTAGTCCCTGGTTGTTTAATATATGAGAATGGTTCTTTAACCTAAACAATATAATTGTTCAAGAGACAGACCAAAGGAACTATATGGTTCCAAATACTGTATTATGCTCAAGGAACCTTTTAAGGGGATTTTTTTTTTTTTTTTATACAAAGAGACCTGTTATTTATATTTTTACTACCAGTGGATGCTCCTTAGAGGACGCAAGGGAGGCAGAGACTCCTCAACTTTTAAAAAGAAAAAAGAAAGAAAGAAAAATATTTGTATACCATTATAATATAATAATGTTCAATAAAATAGAATTATTGGCTAAAATGTAAGAACTTTTTTTTTTTTAACCTAAACCCTAGATTCAACATTGCTAAATGAACAGCATACAGCACTAGCAGTGGTGGATGGTGTCTTATGGTCCTGGAGGAAAGTTTTATTTATTTTTTTAACAAAAGGAGGCAAGCCTCCCTTCTCCCATTAAACGCAGTGTTAGCAGTGGCAGATCTCGTGATCTGAGCACAGGTTTTAATTGGAGGAGCGATCCACATCCTCCCGCCCACTTCTAAAATGCTGCTGCATGGAATTTCTATGTGCAGTTAATGTACAAGTGAGGACTGAAATTGCTTCATTTTGCATCTTATCAGTGGTAAAAGACACAATATATACTGTTATTGTTTTGTGAAATGGAAATGGAGGATAACACATTTGATCGGCTGATTAAGACTCCATTTGCCACGCTAGATTATACTGAAAAACTCAAGATCTGAGGGGAAGCCATAAATTAACCAAAAATTGAAATTTCTATAAGAACACGTCATTTCATTTGGCAGTAGAGTATTAAGTCTGAGATTACATATTTGAATGGAAAATGTGAAACTTTAATTGCCACGCATTAAAGTACAGGGCAGGGAGTCTTAGCTAAAAAAAAAAAAAAAAATGACGTTGCTGGTTGTTGCTAAACAGCTATTTATTTATTTATGGCAAACTTTCTTTCAAAAGTGTCCCTAGCAGTGAAGCTGGCCTATTACAACATGCATACACTACATAACCAAGTACTGATGTATAGCCCTACATAGTTCACTCATGTTCTAGCTTTAAATGGCTTGTGACACTGTGAATGTAGTAAATCATTCCAGGTCAATGGAGCTGAAAATACAAAATACCTTTTTCCAATTAGTTTTGTCACTGTAGGGATTTTAAGCAACATCCATCTGTTGTATGGATTTTAACACCCAAGTAAGATCACATGGACCTTTAATATATATTAATCAATACCACTGTATTCTTCTATTTGATTGGAGAATTAAACAATTTAAAGTTGCGGTGTCACACAGTCAATTTTACACAAACATGATTTATTGGTGTCAGTTTACTGCATTCTTCCATAATATAGTCTTCTGTGTACCTAAGGACCAGCAAACCTTTTTGACAATCACACAATGACTTGTTTTCCTCAGTCCTCCTTGACTCCAGGACACCTCTTAGTTTCCTTAGCATCACATTAGCGGTGCCTGCACTGGATAAGGGCTGGTCTGTAGCCACCTTGATGTGGTGAATGTTGGCACTAGATGCCCCACAGATGAAGCAGTAAGGATTGCTGCACCATAAGCTATGGTTGGTTTGATGGTGAAAAGACAATGTACAGGCTTGAAGCATAAATACAATGAAATACATACCTTAAAGGTCCTGCAGTTGTCTTCCATCAGTCCATTGCCCCTCTCTTGCTATCGACTGTCTCCTCCCTCTGCGGTCTGTCAAACTCCAACACATTTTCATTGGCCCATACTCCTTAGGCCTGGGCATTGCTGGCATAACTGATTATATGTGTACACAGATTTTTTTTAATCATTCATCCTTTATAAATTAGATGTTTTGTAGTGATATGGGTATGAAAAATTAGGTTTGCTACTGCAGCTGCAGAGTGTTGGAAATAAATCCAGCTGCAGAAATGCTGTTGTGCTAAAATGCAACCCACATACTCAGATTTTGTTGAAACTCAATAGAAACTACAAACTAGTCATTTGCTACACTATATATATATATATATATATATATATATAGTAACACAGCAGGGAGGGGGGTTAAAATCCTCCCTGCAGAAGACATTTAATTGTTTTATTGTTAATTATTCCCTGCACCTGGTAGTTATTGTAAATTAGAACCAGGTGCAGGGTATTTAAGGAGTGCAGTCAGTCTGCACAGGGCTGCTGTGTGAAGAGCCTGCTTGCGAGTGCATGCAGGCAAAAAAAAAAGAAAAAGGTAGTGTGAAACCTTCTGGTGCGTGAGTGTAAACCTGTGTGTGTTTTAGCCGTCCTGCGAGTGAGTCAGGGACCTGCTTGTTTAGTCAGAGCTCCAAAAAGGAGCTAGGTATTTATTTTGTGTTTTATTTTGTTTGTTTATTAAAATAGCGCGTCAGCGCGTTAATAAAATCCATTTCTTGTGCCTGGGTCAGTAATTTAAAGGGGCAACTAATGACCGTGAGTGCCGGCCGGGTTACAAATATATATACAGTGCCTATAGTCTACACCCCCTTGAACTTTTTTTCATTTTTTCATCAGTGCCTCAGGGTTTCATGCATTTAGGGCAGCAGTGTGGAGTAGTGGTTAGGGCTCCGGACTCTTGCCCCAACTGTATAAATGGGTAATTGTATGTAAAATAATGTGTACAAAATATAATGTAATTGTATGTAAAAATAATGGGATATCTTGTAACAATTGTAAGTCACTGTGACCGAGCGCTGTTGTTGAGTGGCGTGTGAGGTGATGTCACGGACCAGGAAGTAACAGAAACAATGAATGGATGGTGGTGAAGCTGAACGCAACGGCGCTCAGCGTTTTATTAAATAATAAAACTAAACAAGATTTAAACAAACAACAAAACAAAAGGGCTTGTTGGCCAAACAAATAAACAAACAAATAAGCGTGCTGGTACCAGCACGATACTTAGCAGTTTTTCAATGTAGTTTCTCTCTCCTCGCTCTCTCTGCTCTCCATACTCTCCTCTGTACACTCTCCCTGACCGCAGAGAGCTGCAGGCTTATATACCGTGGCCGAGGGGTTTAACTAGCTGGCAATTATTCTATTACCCCTCGGCCACAATCTGCACGGGTACAATTATTATGCATGATTGCCAGCTAATTCAATAATAACTAGCTGACAGTCACGCATTCCCACGATGTATTTTAAAACAACAAAACACACGGCGCTTCGCCATCAATAAATATCGCTCTGTTACATATCCCCCCCCCCCCCCTTGTGCGCAGCACACATGGCCCAACGGCCACCTCCCCCCTTAGTCTCAAAGTCCCGGAAGAGGGGGAAGCAAGGTGTTTCTGGGGGTGGCCATGGTGGAATGTCCTCCGCCCCCCACTTCTTTGTGGCTAAGAGCTCCCTCTTCCAGGGCTCCAGCCACCCAGTTTCCAGCAGCGAAACTGCTGCAGGGGGGAGCTGGTCTCCTGACCTCCCCCCCTTTTTCATGGCCGGCAGCTCCCCTTCGTGGGGCTCCGACCACAATTTCTCCTGCCGCGAAAGTGCGGCTGGGGGAGCTGGTTTCCAGACCTCCCCCCCTTCTTCGTGGCCGGCAGCTCCCATTCATGGGGCTCCAGCCACAGTATTTCTGTAGCGACCCCAGGCGAAGCAGGACCCTCGGGAGGCGACGGCAGCAGCTGCGGACCCTCGGGAGGCGACGGCAGCAGCAGCGGACCCTTGGGAGGCGACGGCAGCAGCAGCGGACCCTCGTGAGGCGACGGTAGCAGCAGCAGACCCTCGGGAGGCGAACTCGGGAGGGGAGCCCCTGGCCATGGAGGCGGCAGCGGGAGCTCCACTTCTCCCTCGTACCCTGTAACTGGTGGCTCTCCAAGCAATGCGGAGCAACAGGCAGCCCCAGGCAATGCGGAGCAACAGGCAGCCCCAGGCAATGCAGAGCCACAGGCAGCCCCAGGCGATGCGGAGCCACAGGCAGCCCCAGGCGATGCAGGGCCACAGGCAGCCCCAGGCGATGCGGAGCCACAGGCAGCCCCAGGCGATGCATGGCAGGCATCCTTGGGCGGTGTGAGGCAGGCATCCTTGGGCGGTGCGAGGCAGGCATCCTTGGGCGGTGCGAGGCAGGCATCCTTGGGCAGAGCAAGGCAGGGCAAGAGCAGTCCTTCCCATAACGGTGGAGGTGGAACCAGCAGGTATTCTCTGCTGGTGGAGCTGGGAGCGGCAAGCTGTCCTCCCATGGCGCTTGAGATGGAACCAGCAGGCATTCACCCTCTGCTGGTGGAGGTGGGAGGGGCAAGCAGTCCTCCCACGGCAGCTGAGGCGGAACCAGCAGGCATTCACAATCTGCACGGGTACAATTATTATGCGTGACTGCCAGCTAATTCAATATTAACTAGCTGACAGTCACACATTTCCACGATGTATTTTAAAACAACAAAACACACTGCGCTTCGCCGTCAATAAATTTAACTACAATAATAAATCATGAAACAAAAACACAAAACAATAATCTGCACAGGGGTGGAGGGAGAAACCCCGTTCTAAAAATAAATAAATACGTACAGGGCTGTTCGCCCTGTTACAGTCACCCTGGATAAGGGCATCTACTAATAAATAATAATTTAAATGAGGATTTTTTCCACTTATCTACACACTATACTCCACACAGTTAAGGGGAAAAAAGTTTTTATTGAGAAAAAAATCATATATTAAAAATACAAAACTGAAAGATCATAATTGGATAAGTATCCAACACCCCCCCCAGCCCCCCCCCCCCCCCCCCCCCCCCGGAGTTAATACTTGGTGGAAGCACCTTTGGCAGCAATTACAGCTGTGAATCTGTTGGGATATGTCTCTACCAACTTTTCACACCTAGCTATGGCAATATTTGACCATTCTTCTTTACAGAACTGTACAAGCTCTGTCAAGTTCCTTGGGGAGCGTTGATGGACAGCAATCTTCAAGTTATGCCACAAATTTTCGATTGGATTTAGGTCGGGGCTCTGACTGGGCCACTCAAGGACATTTACCTTTTTGTTCCTTAGCCACTCCAGTGTAGCTCTGGCTGTGTGCTTTGGGTTGTTGTCAAGCTGAAAGGTGAACTTCCGTCCCAGCTTCAGCTTTCTTGCAGAGGGCAGCAGGTTTTCTTCAAGGACTTCTCTGTACTTTGCTCCATTCATTTTCCCTTCTATCCTGACAAGTGCCCCAGTCCCTGCCGATGAGAAACATCCCCATAACATGATGCTGCCACCACCATGCTTCACAGTAGGGATGGTGTTCTTTGGGTGATGCGCTGTGTTGGGTTTGCGCCAAACATAACGCTTTGCATTTAGGCCAAAAAGTTCCATTTTAGTTTCGTCAGACCACAAAACTTTTTGCCACATGGCCACATGTTTTTTTTGCATACTTCAAACAGGATTCAAGGTGGGCTTTCTTGAGTAATGGTTTCCTTCTTGCCACCCTACCATACAGGCCAGATTTGTGGAGTGCTTGGGATATTGTTGTCACATGCACACTTTGACCAGTCTTGGCCATAAAAGCCTGTAGCTCTTGCAAAGTTGCCATTGGCCTCTTGGTAGCCTCTCTGATCAGTCTCCTTCTTGCTCGGTCATCCAGTTTGGAGGTATGGCCTGATCTAGGCAGGGTCTTGGTGGTGCCATACACCTTCCACTTCTTAATAATCGTCTTGAGCGTGCTCCAGGGGATATTCATGGCCATGGTTTTTTTAACACCCATCCCCTGATCTGTGCCTTTCAACAACTTTGTCCCGGAGTTCTTTTGAAAGCGCCTTGGTGCTCATGGTTGAGTCTTTGCTTTGAAATGCACTACCCAGCAGAGTGAACCTACAGGAACTGCTGAATTTATCCTGAAATCATGTGAATCACTACAATTTAACACAGGTGGAGGCCACTTAACTTGGTGTGTGATTTGAAGGCGATTGGTTACACCTGAGCTAATTTAGGATTGCT
Organism: Acipenser ruthenus; assembly: GCF_902713425.1. Taxonomy (NCBI): domain Eukaryota; kingdom Metazoa; phylum Chordata; class Actinopteri; order Acipenseriformes; family Acipenseridae; genus Acipenser; species Acipenser ruthenus. The sequence goes on from NC_081193.1 coordinate 26,505,868, forward strand.
ATTACAAGTGGGGTGGACGCTTATCCAACCAGGCTACAAATTTCTAGAATATTTTTTTCACTTGGAAGTTGTGGGGTAGGATGTGTAGATAAATGAAAAAAAAACTATTTTAATGCATTTTAATTCCAGGCTATAAGGCAACAAAAGGTGAACATTTTGAAAGGGGGCGTAGGCTTTCTATAGGCACTGTATATCTATCTATCTATCTATCTATCTATATATATATATATATATATATATATATATATATATATATATATATATATATATATATATATATATATATCAATTTGTACTAGTTATGCTATTTCCACGAACCTGGTACCTGAATATAACTGCTTATAATCAGCTGTTAATAAAAATTTGAAAATTAAATTTGGCATACACATTGTATAATGTATGCAGATACTGTAATTTGATTAACTGTAACTGCAGTTTTTGCGTATAATCATATGCTATTCATGCAGTCCCTCCACAAACTTTGAATTATTCTATAATATTGTTTCAGCTCCCCTTGGCCCCTTGTTCCATATACCTATGGGGCTCTCCTTAGCAATTTTCTTGCGGATATTGTCCCAAATTTTAAAAGCATTCAATCTTTAATTAACTCATTTTTTTTAAAGGAGATACTTTAAATATACTGTGCATATACACTATATATATATATATAGAGAGAGAGAGCGAGAGAGAGAGAGAGAGAGAGAGAGAGAAAGAGAGAGAGAGAGAGAGAGAGAGAGAGAGAGAGAGAGAGAGATATGAAAGCATGCACTGTGTGTGGTAACACAAGTTTCCAGGTTTACGATGTTTTTTCTCAGTAGATGGTGCACGTCAGAAACATTATCACATGTTAAGTGCCTTAAGTGCTTGCAGTTAACAATACTGAACTAACCCAAACTCTGATAAGCGCTCACCTGATTAGTGGACAGCTGATTTATTCTTCTTTAACAACAGGTTGGGTGAGGAATAGGCTTGCAGAATTTGTGTTGTTAAGCAAAGTGAGTCTGTTGCAACAGGTAGTGATGGGAAATGTGAAGCCTTGTGAATCACTGAGCCCTTTGAACTGTTGGCTCACCAAGAGGTTCACTGATCCCAATCACATGAAGTGCTTTGTGCTCTTTAGTGCCATCTAGTGGTAGATCTGCACAATCCATTGTGTTTTAAAGCAAGGCATTAATAAAATGTAACAGAAATATCAATAATAAAGTAGCGTTACCTACAACTACACTGTTAGTTTCCAGAGAAGGCAATGACCCTTAACATATTTTTGATACACATTACTAAGCAATTGTTAATGTCCTCAGCTATACTGAGAATGTATGATTTAAATAATCACTATATATTTCAGTGTAATAATGTCATCATAATAAATGGAGAAAAGCAGAATTCATAGGATTTATGTATATGATGGGTATGACCCTACTTCACATTCATCCAAGTAGAATTCGATAATAATTGTGTGCATGTTATTGTGTAAATGAACTGTATTTTATGATGGCCCTGAAGTGCAAAAATAAAACAAAAAAAGTATAAATATAAAGTGTCTTCTAAAAGTAGTGTGCATTTTTCTGAAAGTAGTGTGCATTTTTCTGAAAGTAGTGTGCATTTTTCTGAAAGTAGGTGCATTTTTTGCATAAAGCTCTCACCTTTTTAAAAACGTAGTGTGCTTTTTTTTTAAATGCATGCCAATAAAAATGTGTGCCAGAAATAAGACTTTTAAAACGGATGTGACTCAGTGCCCTTGACCAAACTAGTGAAATGGTCAGTAGCAAATTCAGGTTTAATTTTGATGGAGTATTTTATTCTGAAGACATCCATTTTTTTGGCATGCATTTAAAAAGATGTGCGCTTTAAAAAAAAAAAACGCACACTACATTTTTGAAGACACTCTTTTTTTGGCATCCATTTTACAAAGATGTGTGCTTTTAAAAACGCACACTAAGTTTTTGAAAACACTCGTTTTTTGGCACGCATTAAAAAAGGTGTGCGCTTTATACAAAAAATGCACACTACTTTTAGAAAAATCACACTACTTTTAGAAAAATCACACTACTTTTAGAAAAATGCACACTACTTTTGTTTTTGTTTTTGTTTGGACTTCAGGGTCACCGTAACCAAACAGTGGCCATTGAATTTGAAGTTTATAATGCAAGCACAGCTGATGTACCTTGTAATTGGAGCAGTCCTTAGCCCACTACTCCACTATTTTGCACATTTAAGGCGTTGTATATTTTGACTTGAAATTATTTAAAGTCACTTTTTATTGGAATTCACCCTATCCTGGTCCCTATGCACTGCAATCATTGAATAATGAGATTAATTTGTACAAGTATAAAACCCCTGTTGTCTCCAGTTTGGGGGTGGCCACCCGCAGATCAGTGCAGATGAGGGGGACTCCAAGGGTTGGAGTTCGAGGAAAAGGAATCAAACCGAACTGTAGTGATGCAGGATTGGAGGTCAAGAGGCTCAGGTAAAAGGTAGAAGGAAATGAGATGTTGAGCCCTAAAACTGTACTAGTCACTGGTTTGTGTGTGTGTGTGTGTGTGTGTGTAGTGAGCTCATATTTTCTTTTAATAAAACAGATTTTAAGATTTTGTAGACCGTCCATGCTGGACGGTTTTTAATTATCCATTCCCAAGGAAGCGGCTATAAACTGGACCAACACAAAACTGCCCTGATGGCAAAACACTAAATAGACATTTCTTCTGTCTATATCCATTTTATTTAGTTTATTTTTCTCACAAGTTTCATTGTGCTATGAACAATACATTTACGCAGAGCTGTTCTTTCAGCACCACAAACTGAAGCTTGTGGAAACATATGATACACATTTCAACTTACAATTTAATTAGAATGAATACAAATACATATAGACGAGTTGTGTTTTGTTTGTTTAGTTAAATTAAAATTATGACGTTTCAAAGCAAAGACTGCCGTTTTGCATGTGCAAAACTAGAGACAAATAACTGATTATGATAAGTAATATTTAATAAATAACTAATGTTTCTCATTTCCCCCTTTATAGGTTCTTTGGATTTTACCCACCCAGACCACTGGAAAATGAGAGAGGAGGGACCACAACAGGTACAGGTATTTTCTAACACATACCGGTTTTATAACAGTCTGTCAACTGATGCAGAATGGCACACACCTGTGGCAATTAAAGTCTGGATCCTGGGAAAGGTACGTGACCAATTGTGCTCAATTATTAATTAGTGAAACAAACTAAAAAATAAACAATATGCACACATATTCAAAACAATAAATTAATGAAAATAAATTGCACCACAAAATTCAAACAATATCTTAAATAATAATAACAATTTTTACAAAAGAACACATAACTACACACAATAATTGTAAATTATATACCACTCCACACATCCGGAAATGTAAATTTTTTTACTTACTCTAGGTATCTGACAGGGGGGTCTTCCCCTTCATGCTGGGATCTTCTTAGTGGGACGGCTTGCTCTCCCTGTGGGGCAATGGCGGGCACAGGCCTCTGGGCAGGTTTGGCTGGAGCCAGTATCCCACTAACTACCTAGGGTTGTGCCAACCATTCCCACCCCTTCCAAGCCCTTTGCTCTGAGGTTGGCACAACTTTCTCCAATTGGGCCGGTTCTGGGAGATTGAAAGTACAAACTCGCAAGTTATTTCGATGTAAAGTCTTTTCAGGCCCGGGCTGACCTTCCGGCCTAAGTCATTAGACAGGGTGTCGGGGTGCAAAGGACGAATAACTATAAAGGGTGCTGGACCTCATCTTGGCGCTATCTTCCCTTGAGCTCTGCGGTATCTCTGTATCAGTACTCGCTCACCTGGCAACAGTTTGGTAGCACAAGCATTTTGGTCATACCGCTTCTTATAGTAAGCATGGGCTAAGGCCTGGTGATGGGTTTTTACCTACCGATCCAGTCCATTTACACCAGCCTTTGGTACTGCCCCCGGCAGAAGATCTACAGGGAGTCGAGCATGACGGCCAAACATCACAAAAAAAGGGGGTTAACCCTGTTCCACTATGGACCGTTTGCAACATTTCAGGAAGCCGTTCCTCCCAATGTCATTGGCCCTCTTCAGTTTAGGTGCCTAATAGGGACAACAGAGTGTGATTAAATAGCTTGCATGCCCCATTCCCTTGAGGATGATAGGCGGTTGTGCGACTCTTGGTACACCCATACATGGTACACAACTGCTGTATAATTGCAGACTCAAAACTGGCTCCTCGATCAGAACGTATCCGTTCTGGACATCCGAACGGCTGAATGAGAGTGTGCCACAGGACTCATGCAGTAGTCTGAGCAGTCTGGTCCCGAGTAGGCACAGCCCAAGTGAATCTTGAAAATAAGTCCACCACCACTAGAATATACGGGTGACTATCTGCGGGCCGACCTAGAGACAGGTAATCAATGGTCACTACTTCCGTAGGGGCATTACTTGATATGAGTATCATAGGAGCTCTCACCTCTCGTCCTCCCTTGTTCTGGACACATTGCGGACACTCTGTGGTCCAAATCTGAGCATCGGCCCTCATCTTGGGCCAATAGAAGCCCCGCTGTATTACTGAGATGGTCTTCTCTCCTCTGAAGTGCCCAACCGCATCGTGGTACTTCTCCCATATCATCCGGGTCTGGGCTGGGGGAATAGTAATCTGTACGTGGAGCTCACCTGAATGGTCACCGTGGAAACACAGTAATATAACTCCTTTTTTCAATTCTAGTTGATTCCACTCTTGTAGGAGCCGTCGAAGGGGCCTGGAAGCAGTTCGTCGTAACTTGGCATCGGGGGCGACATTATTTTCTAGCCAAGGCCGGATGGCATGAAGGACGGGGTCTAGTTGTTGCTGTATCTCCCAGCAGAATTCTCCTTCTCCTTCGGCCACCATTATTATAATATTAATACAATAATAACTGTGCCGACTATACTTCTCAGGAACTAAATCGGAAAGAAAACAACATAACAACATCCTGTTGGTTTATGTCACTGATAACTCTGTGATCCATTAATAATAACCGTGTGGCTTCCAATACGGAATGCTTTATCTACAGTTATTGCGCAGATATTGTTTTTTGCCAAAAAGATAAAATAAGTAGCCTTTATTTAAAAATAAATTAGCAAATATTCCTTCTTCCTTCCTCCTTTGAATGAAATATTTCCTAGGCAGAGTTTGCAAATTCCATTGTCTTCTGCTTGGTAAAGAAATTCCACTCAATTTGCTTAGATGCCATTGTTATGTATTCACAAGATAGAATTTAGTGATCAGGAACGGCACTTCCAAACAGTCAAACAACCAAACAGACACACGTTTCTTTTACGACTGCCTTCAAAACCCAGCTGGCTCAATTTACGGTAGCTATTGCGACAGTCCATAAGGTAATAGTGGTGCTGTACTACTACAAGTGTTTTAAAACTGAACATAACAGCCATGTTAACAACAACAAAGTAGACACTATACTATAGTTTCTAGATACTAAAATATTCTATAGAATCTGAAAGAATACCATAGTATAGGTTTTTCTATAGTATATAATATATAGTACATACTGCAGTTTTTAGGTACTAAAAAATTCTATAGAATTCTATAGATTCCGCCAAAATACCATAGGTACATACTATAGTAAATACTACAGTAAATGTTATGGTACTTTCTATAGATTTTTTTCATATGGGTGGTAAGCTCGCTGTACAGCCATGTGTGTGTATTGGCTGGAACATTCAGTATGACCCGCATTATATTATTATTTATAACCCTGCTTTTAAAAGAGACCGACATCTATTTATCATATTACCCAGCAGCCCCTGCGCCTTTTACAGACCGGCGAGTATTGGAGACCGGCGATTATTTGAAGTTTTACAGTATACAGAGTGGAGCAGTCTGGCCATCAAGGATGGTGTACTACAGTGGCGGTGGAAGGAGCCATCATGGAACGCTGGGTTCAGGACACTTTGGGGCCGCCAAAACACTCAAGCGGCTCCCACTGCCGTCAGGAAGATTTCTGCAGGCGCTGTGATGAATGTGTCGCAAGGAAGGGACCTCGGGGACGGTTGCACGCAGCAGGTTCCAGCCGGGGAGCCCATGGGACTGGTCATGGTCGATATCCTGGGGCCCTTTCTGCAGTCTGATCGGGGGAACCACTACATTGTGGTAGCTATGATCTACTTCACAAAGTGGCCAGAGGAGTATACAACCCTAGAAGAAGCGGAGATAGTGGCAGAAGTATTGCTGGAAGGCTTTTTCTGCCGTTTTGGAGTACTGCAGGAGCTGCACTTGGACCAGGGGCTCAACTTTGAGTACCAGTTCTTTGCGGAGATGTGCCGTCGCCTCGGGATACATAAGACCTGCACCACTCCGCTGCACCCCCAGAGTGACGGGCTAGTGGAGTGGTTTAACCGTACCCTCTCCCGCTTTGTTGATGCTTGTCCGGGAAATTAGAACCTCGGCTGAGTTACTGTTTGGCTGGCCACCCAATGCTGCAGGGTATACCCCAGGCCTTGACTACGCAAGGCACTTGCAAGATCGGCTGGAAAGCACACATTGCTTTGCCCGCGGCCAGTTGCAGGTTGCAGGCAGCCGCCAAAAGCGGTACTATGACCTTCGGGTGACGGGACGTCACTTTTCGGACGGTGAGTTTGTGTGGGTTTATAGCCCCTGCTGTCTGGAATGACTTGGGGAGGTGACCTGTCGGGTCCAGTTGTCACCCAGGGATCAGAAGGTTGTGATCTGTGGGAGCGGAGGGCCGTCGGCCTGCATGGGAGGAGATCTCCACCCTCTCGACGGGGGTCAAGGCACTCTGTGCACAGTGGGACGCCCTGGTGTTGAAAGGGACGCTATTATTTTCTGTGGAGTACTGCACTGTATATTGTTTCTGGTATGTAGTGTTAGTTCCTGCAATGTCGTTGTGCCTTTATATGCAAATAAAATGGACAGAAATACATTGTGAAATACTAATGATTAAATCTTGTGATACTTCTAACAAGTTTAATATTTAATCTGAAATCATGTGAGCCACTTTTATTTCACACAGATGGACTACATTTAACTTATTGTGTGAATTCTGTCAATTGGTTGCACCTGAGCTTATTTGAGCTTATTGTCATAATAAACTCAAATAAGCCCATTTAATGCATCAAGATTTCAGGTTGTAACAGTTTTCCGTCTTAAATATATTTTGGGTACTGTGAAAAATGAGTGTGTTTGGAATGTGTACTGTCTGTAGCAATGGCTGGATTTGGCGAATCGAGAGCTGATTCCGTAAGCAAAAAATAAAAGTTGCTTTTAGCTTCTTGCAATTTACCGTGAAAAAAAATAGGCATTTTATTTTCCTTACAGTATTTCACACTGAATTCATACTTTTATCAGCGCCGTGCATTTGGTTACTATGGCAACGGGGTCAGACAAATACCAACTTTATGATTGGTGTTCGAGTCTTGTCATACCGAGTCAGTGACATGATGTTAAAATGTATTAATGATTTGAAGGTATCTGTGGTTTTAAAACTACATAATTATTTATCCGTAGTATTATAAATGTAAAGAAATACAAAAACTTGGATTTTGTCTATAAGGTTTGCCGTTAACTTTTCTCCCGTGTTTTGCTGTCTTTATTTTAAAGATAGCAAAATCAAGGTTGTTTTAAAAAAAATCAATTTTGGTCTGCTTGTTACGTTTTTTTTTCAGCCAACGCAATATCTTTGTTTAGCTGTACCTGAGAAAATACAGTGAAAACGAAAGCAGCCATATTTAATCTGTCAAGCAAAAATTTAAAATCATGCTAAGCTCCTGCTGCCTTCAACCAAAACTAAAATCTTAGCTGTGCTGAGAATACCTCGATTCCAGCAAAATTGCAGGATGACTTACAGAGGTAACTAACAAGTTATTACAATATAGCTAAGAGATTACAAACAGCTAAGAAAAAAAGCAATATAGCTTTTTTTGTTTGGGGATTTTTTTAGTTTCTGTTTGCACTTTGTCAAATGAAACGGCTTTTGCAGTTATTGTGCACAGTGTGTTTGTTTCTGTATGCGTATGTGCTTTGTATTTGTAATGTATACTTGCAGCTACTGTTATAAACTGCAAAACATGTTCGTCTTGCTTCACTCGGCACCATACATTTTCAGCCGTGGCTACTTTACTTTGCTCAAACCCCATAGAGATATTTGATGTACTCAGAGTTTTAATTGATTTAAATCATGTTTGTAATGTAAACTATTTCCTGTGACGTCAGACCTTTTGGTACTTTCCGTCCACCCAAAGTTCCAGTCCTAGCTACGCCCCTGCTGCACAGTCAGCTTATTTCTCCCAGGAAAGTAAACAAAAGCAGAAAACAAACTAGTAATAACTCTTACATTATTTTATGTACATTTATAATCAATACAGAGTAAAATCGGAACTCACTGATGCTACAGATGTTATTTTTCTGCGTTTTTTTTTTCTTTTTCATAAATCCACGATTGTAACTTCGATGCGCTGAACAAACCACCTATAGTCCGTATACATAACAATGCATTCTAACATGTTTGTCTACAGTCGTCTAGATATTTTGCATTATTTATTGGTATAGAGCTTATTTTAATGACCTAGGCCGTTCTTGTGTTGTGACGTTCACCGGTTATTGCCAGGTCAAAGGTCGCTTAACCCGGGTCTGTTTCGATCAAAACGCGAAAACACACTCCTGCTTGCTTGAGTTGAGTTCACGTGTATTCCTTGTAAAACAATAAACCTCTGACTGCTGGTTCTGGTATACGGGGTAGGTTTTGTGTAAGTTTTTAGATCACGTTTGTGGGTTCGTGTTCAGTATTATTTGCTGCGGAGTTCTGCATTGTGTATTGTTTCTGTGGTGTGTAGTGTTAGTTCCTGCAATGTCGTTGTACCTTTATATTCTATGAGATTAACAAAGATTGGTGTTTGTAATATAGGAAAGCATAATGAATATGTAACATTTTATGAGAACCAATTACTGGACGGCTCGTCGCACATCTTTGAATGCCTGAAAGGTAACCTTTCCCTCTTAAAAAGAAAAAAAAATAGGCAAATGTTTTAAAGGGAAGACATACAATGTAGGGGTAAAATTGTGAAGTTAATGTAGGCCTACATGTATTGCATGTATTAATGGAATAATTTAAAGTCGAAACTAGCTGTACATATATTGCATGGATTAAAATATGAATAGGTAGGATAGACAACATAATAATAATAAAAATAATAATAATAATAATAATAATAATAATAATAATAATAAACACCTTTTTGAGCTCTTTTTGCTCAATTATGATCAATTAGATTTTTAAAAAATAGATTCTTTAAAGAAACACCTACTGTTACTATATTTCTATCACTTTTAAATGATCTGTGTATAAACAAAACAATAGTTGATTATTGGCATTGACTAGCTCATAACATAATAGTGTAGCCTGTCATTAATTTAGTCAAGGGACTGTTTTGCCAGTGTTTTGACTTGTAATGATTAACAGCCTCATTTCTGTGTATTAACATTTGTGGCCGCATTCTATTTTTGATATTTCTTTTAATAAAACTCTTTTGATACCCACATTGACACTGTGCTGTTCAAAACTACTGACCGACTTTTAAGGTATGCTGTATTCTGTACAGAATTCAATAAAGATGCGCTTACTGCATGCACTCCAAGAATGATGGTAATGCCTTAGTTATGCACACCTAATGAATCATAATTAAGTGATTCCCTAGATAGACACATATGAAAGATTATTGCAAGCAGTCGGAATTTGTGTTTCATTTTATGAACAGGATTTACTCCTTAGTACTCCCCAGCACTCCTTTGCAAATGTTTTTGTATTCCATGCATTGTTTTTTTTAATCTAATTTCAGAAGCTGGATAGCAGTCATGCTACCTGTTATTGTGGTTCACGGGGGTGCTGGGTGGATAGGGAAGGAGCGAGCAGAAGGGTCCTGCCGTGGCGTGCAGGAAGCTGTGCTTGCTGGATATCGCATCCTCCAGCGGGGGGGCAGTGCGTTGGATGCTGTGGAAGAGGCTGTTGTGGCAATGGAGGATAATCCAATGTATAATGCAGGTAATCATTTCCTTCAGATACATTTTAAAGCAGTGAGGTGAAAATCTGATTGGGTTAATAATAACTAGATAGGCACTCTCTTGTGTACTTTTGTGCCACAAAATGTGGTACTCACTTTGCAGTTTTGCACCAGCTAGTATCCTCCAGCAGCAGACCGTCAAATATGAATGCCTTCTTTTTTTTGGCATAGGCTGTGGATCTGTCCTGAATGAATTAGGGGGAGTAGAAATGGATGCTATCATCATGGATGGGAAAACACTGGCGAGTGGAGCGGTATCCGCTGTCAAGGGGATTGCAAACCCAATCAAACTGTCTCGACTTGTCATGGAAAAGGTATTGCAACAGCATGTCATTCTTACGCCGAATGTGAATGAAATGATAATAAAAGACTCCCAATTGTATTAGGGATATGAATAACTATTTTTAAGTACACCTGACCCACCGGTGGAGCAGTTTCTATAGCAGATTGCTGCTAAATACTGAGTATCCAAGAGCTTATACTGCCCTTGGATATTGTCAACCCCCACTCACAAAAAATAAAATACCTGATGTATTTTTATGTGCTGCTGCTAAATTAAATTAATTGATTTTTGTTTTTGTTAGTGTCCCCATTACGTACTACCTAGAATAAAAAAATGAAACCCCACTGCCAAAGAATAATGCTTGCGTTTTTAATGTTTTTATTATTTTTTTTATGGCCTTTTAATCCAGACAGAACATTTGTGTCTGACTGCTGAAGGGGCTTCTAGGTTTGCAAAAGCAATGGGTGTACCAGAAGTGGAAGAGGAGTCTTTAAAAACAGACTACTCCAGAAAGAGATGGGTGGAGAACTTGGCACCTGGATCCAATCCTGTGGAAAGTCAGATGTATGGAAAGTCTTTCTCTGTTTCTCTTTGAAATCAAAATAGGTCAGGGTCCCTTTGTTCATGGATCATAATATTTGTACAGTATAATTGAACAGAATTTTATCATCTTCAGGTGCTTTTGTATCTAAAATAGTTTGTATACTTTATATTACAGGGGTAAAATGGGGACAGTCGGTGCTGTTGCCATAGATTCTCAAGGCAATGTGGCCAGTGCGACCTCTACTGGTGGGATGCTAAACAAAATGGTTGGTCGTGTCGGTGATACGCCCTGCGTAGGTAAGCATGTTGGCATGTTACTGTGCTACAAATTCCAGTCTTCTGTGTTAAAATTTTTTAGCATTACACAGATAAAATCAAAAACCTTGAGCCTTGACTTGAAAGCTTATAATGTTTAAGCGTGGGCTTACAAGGTTTTTCCCTTGTTTAAATAGATAATTTGATGCAGATGGTAGGGCCCTTAAAAGAGTAAGTAACAGGATTCCGACAAATAGTGTCCTACATCCCCACATGTTGCTACAACTGTTTAAATAATGTACCTGTAATATTTATTTTCATTAACATCCTGATAACTTTGTACACTTATAACTTTAAACTCTGTTTCAAAGCTCTCTTCTAAATGGCCGCTCTAGTGCCCTGAGATTTGAGATCTGTCCTCTAAATCGTTACAGGAAGAGAGATTTCAAAGAAAAAAACAAATAACAGAACAAGTGCTCTGGCTTTACTTTTCCGTACCACTTCATGGATCGTATTGCTGTGTTAGCTGTTTGACAATGTGGGCAATAATCCTTACACTATCATCGGTGCACCAGAGCTGTTCACTCGCGTCGCTCATGTCCGGTGTGCATAGCCCTTTAACATGCAAGCCCACGCCCATTGATGCGTTTGATTTGGCAGTGCATGCTGCAGAGCTGTGAAAAAATACACAATTTACATTAAATCCGGGAAAAAAAAACCCAGGTAAAACATTTGTGTGTTTTTGGTTTTTTTTTTTTTTTTACACTTGTCGCCCCATACATTGAAGTCGGTATTTTTCGTCTCTGTTCACTGCAGTTTCAGTGACACCCTCGACACTCGCCACTTCAAACTTAATTTCTCTGGTTCTACAAGTCCTATGTATCATTTACGTATTTATTTAAAATGTTCTATCCTTTTTTTTTACATAACTGCCCCTTTAGTCATAGTCACGCCCCCCACTTTGCGCACCACTGGATCAGAGGATACAGACTCTACAGTCTGATTCATTACACTTTTCTCTTACGCTACAATCCATATTTCTGATTTTTTTTTTTTTTTTTTTTTTTTTTTTTTAAATAAATTTAGTCGTTTTCAATTATTTTTTAAATATTTTCTCCCAATTTGGAATGGCCAATTATTTTATTATGCTCAGCTCACCGCTACCACCCCTGCGCTGACTCGGGAGGGCGAAGACGAACACACACTGTCCTCCAAAGCGTGTGCCGTCAGCCAAGCGCTTTTTTTTTTCACACTGCAGACTCACCATGCAGCCACCCAAGAGCTACAGCGTCGGAGGACAACGCAGCTCTTGGGTAGCTTACAGGCAAGCCCGCAGGCGCCCGGCCAGACTACAGGGGTCGCTGGTGCGCGGTGAGCCGTAACTGTGCTGTGCTCTACCTTTTGAATTTTAAACATGCCTAATTGTAAATGCGATGTACCTACCTAATGTTAAAAGTGCTCCCTCTGCACTAATGCCTGTAATTTCGCCCCTGCCTGGGTCAGTGCTCCCCCCACACATACACTTTTGCCTTAACGGCAGCTTTATGACTCCTGGGCGTTCTCGGCAGAATACGGTAGTATTTTGGGGTTTTAAGTGAATTCATACAATTAGAACCATATCAATGTGTTTGACATTTTTGAATTGGGAAGCTCTACTGCAACTTCACCACTTTGCTCATTATTATTATTATTATTATTATTATTATTATTATTATTATTATTATTATTATTATTATAATTGAGGAAGGGAAAAGACAAAGCTGGCAGCAGAGTTTTGGATGAGCTGGAGCAGATGGATAGCAGAGACAGGGAGGCCAGACAGGAAGGAATTGCAGTAATAGAGGCAGGACAGTTCCAGGGCCTGAACTAGGAGTTGTTGCTGAAGAAGCAACAGGAACGTGCCAGAGTAGAGATATGCTGAGAGTAGGAGAGGGAGGAGTCGAGCGTGACACTAAGGTTCTTGCTGGATGAGGAGAGAGGGCAAAGTCTCCTCTAGAAGTTGTGAAGTGAGGTAACCTTTGGTCACTAAATCAGAAAGGCACTGGAAAACAAAGTAGTGCAAAGTAGTTACACACTGGAAAATCATTAGCTCTTGTTAATATTTAGCAGGGTTCTCCCTAGACTCCCATGTCGGGGACCAATACTGCTCCATTTGGTGTTTTCTCAGTGTCCCATTCAAGGTGTAGCACGCAAACAAATGTACTGTAATTTGACTCACTTTAGTGAAGGAGCACACCCTCAGGCACACATGGTAAACTGTTGGAGAGCCTCAAGTGAACCATGTATCTTCCCTGACGGTCTAGGGAGAACCTTCAGTTTTCTTAGCACAGCTAACCTTTAACACACTAACACTATCCTTTTAATTGTTGAGTTTGTTTTTCATTGATAACAAAACAAATGAGTATCATTTTACAATGATTGCTAAAAGAAATACCTTCTTTAGTGCAGAGGTAGGCCTGTAGGAAACCTGTATTTCTCGAACCTGACCCTGCACAAACTGGAGGTGTGATTCAGCATTGCACTGAGGATTTCTATTAACTCAGCATTTTTATAGGTGGCTCACATTAACTGCCCTGAATGAAATGTCTGTGTCCTAAACTTTTTTTGGTAACTGATTTACACTAGCACTAACGCAGAAACCCCTTTATAAAAATGATGATAGTCTTCATAGGTAGCACAGCTTATTATTAAGCTCCTTTTATTGACTTTCTGAGATGACATTTGAATTGGCACCTGCATCTAAGGAGTTCACTGGCACTGTCACGGTACATACTTTGCAGTACTGGGTGAAGTAAGCGTCACCTGATATGTGGAGAACTAGAAAATGTAATAACTGAGCACACATTTATTAGGAACATTATTAGTGTTCCGCAACCATGAAACATTTTACACTAAAATCTCATTTGTTGATGTATGAATGTTACATTCCTCCATAGTTTAGCCCTTGCACACTAATTACTGTATCAGAAAGCAGACCTTGCTTAAATAAAAGATTGTTTTAGCTGCAGGGATACAAGCTCCACACCCTCTTGAAATGTGTCTGTGAGCCTAAGAGGTGCCTTTCTGCTACTACCTGTATCGGTAGGATGTTGAAACATCTCATTACAGTTTTGTTATTCTGTGCTGCTTTAAACTTACTTTATGAATCATAATTGGCACCATAATTGAAATGTAATTCCATCCCAATATTTTTTCTGTATTGTATTATGAGTGTTATAAGTACATTAAAAGATCAATGAATGGAGCAAATATTTAATGTATTGAACTACACTTGCATGTTAGTCCGTGCTGTTGATGCCATCTGGTGGAGAAAAGTAAGTGTTATTTTTTTTGGCAAAAACTGACATTGTTCATTAGTTCATTGATTCTGCATGCAGTGTATAGAATTGTACTTTATTGGCTAGAACTTTAGATATTTGCAGCTGATTTAGTTGCTAGGCAACCTCTTGTATGTGTGTTTTTTTAAAACAAATCTACAAAGTTGCGTGTAAATACATTTTGCACTGCTTACAAATAAAAGTACGTAAGAACAATATATACCATATTTACTTGACTTTAAGTCACACTTTTGTGGCCAAAATAAAAGTTCAAAGACTTGGATTCAAGGTTTTTAGTTAGGGTACCAATTTACATTTGCAAATGTCAATTATTCTGACCAACTGTACACCATACTGCCCACTACAGATATTATTCTCGGTACAGTACCAGTATATTAAAATGGCTGCACAGCGAACGTCATGAACATTTTTTAATGCAGCTTTTTAAAAAAAAAAAAGTAACTGTTTGCTGAAGCAAAGCGAAACTGCGGAACCTGAGATGTGTCAGAAGATGGAGACGCAATCGAAAGGCTATGTAATACTATAATATTACCAGTATAGTACTTGTTGAAATGATCAACGCGGGTCCGGCTTCAAAATGAACAATCATTTATTTATATATCTTTATTGCTCTAGAAACAGGAACACTAAGGTATGTACTGCTTAATGGTGGATTCTCCATCGCTCCCTGATTCTCTAACTTGCTCACTGTTATTATGGTATGTGCCTGGTGTAACTACGGGAACCCCACTAGTGTAAACTCCAAAGTCCTAACTCAAACCTAAAATGAACTACACATTTCTGTCTTGCACTAATTTTGCTTGCAAACGTGACAGAGTCACGTTGGCCAAATTAAACAAACAAGGACAATAAAGCAGACTGAAATAAAGTTCAAGGTAATGTACCCTTTCCCAGCTACCATAAACTGCAATGACTGTCGTTCAATACTGAAAGTACTGTACATATTTTCTTTTACCATTTGCATTTGTAATATAGTAGGTGACATACTCTGATGCTTTAATGTACAGTAATACAAAGTTTCCTGCTGGCACCTAGAAATTAAAGTAATTTAACCGTTAACTATTGTGTTTTTTTTCCATTAAGAGTTAAATGCATTCAGGGTCTTTTTCTTTTTTTTCTTTTTTTTTGGTGTCCGTATTTAGGGGTGCGACTTAAATTCGAGTAAACACGGTATTCTGTAAGCAAAGCAAGAAAGCTCCTGTAAATAATGAGTAATAAAAACCGATGTCCATCTTTTAAATAAAAATAAAAAAAATCTGAAGGTACAGGTAAAAGTCTGTCAAATATATATATATATATATATATATATATATATATATATATATATTAACAATGAAAATCTTTTTTATTCAAGTTTGAGTATATTCAAATCTGTAATTTGTTTTCATGTATTCATTGTAGATAAACCTGAACTGCCCTGATGAAAAATGAATAACTGATCTACACCGTGAATAAGCCTGTATTTGTAATTGGAGGTGCCTGGGTGTATCCAAGCTATCCCAATTTGTTTAAATAAATGCAACCATATGTAATGCACAGGAGGCAATACATATGTTTTAAAAAGATACATGTTGCCCTTCTGATACTCTACATGCAAGTGGAATATTCCCTTTTTTTTTTCTTTTCTCCACACCCTTACTAGCCACACTCGTATTGAAAGGAGGCTGTTCCTTTTTCCCCAGGGTGTGGTGCCTATGCTGACAACCTGTTTGGCGCGGCCTCCCCCACTGGACATGGGGAGGCGATCATGAAGGTGACATTGTGCAGACTCATCCTGTTTCACATGGAGCAAGGTACTGTAAACACACTCACAACAAGTCTGTTTGTTGTGTATGTAGATACAAAGTGAGCAGAGTGGCTGAGCGGTGCAGGTGGATGTGTTGTATGCACAGGTAAAGTTTTTATACAAACACTGCACTGTATAAACCACTATGAAAACGCTTCAGGTAGATTATGGTTTAATGCCTTTCCGTTCTGGTTTTTAAGGCTGATATACCTTCTCGTGTACCTTCATATTTCAAAACATCCTTTTAAGCAAAATTGTACAATAGTGTGCAAATGTGTTAGAACGCCTTAAGATTTGTAATGTATATCCTTTATATACCAGCCTGCATGAAAACCTTTGGGTGTGAGAATTTAAGTTTTCAGTCAGTAATCTGTGATATAGAAACAATAGGCACTTGTGTGAAAATATTAGACCACTTTGTGTTTTAATTAGGCATCTTAAACAACTTCTAAAAAGTCTCTTGCAGGTTACCATTTGTGTCTGCGTTTCTTTTCTCTTACAATTTTAAATGAAATGTGGCCTATTAAAGTCATCGACTAAATAAGCAATCATGTTTGCCTGTTTTGACAATTTTCCAAGATTTTCAGTTACAGTGGCTTGATTTTATAATGCACAACAAATCAAAACAGAAGCAATGGGGTGTTCTAATACATTTGCACATTACTGTGTGTTTCATAAAACGTGTTTGTGATTGCATAAAATGTTTAAAACTAAATTAATATTTTGGACCCCATTGAGTATGCACATATGTTATTTGCATATAGGCGTTTATAATGACTTGAATACTCCATCAGAGCTGTAGAACTAGAGGTATTTCTATTCACTGTGTTCAATCCTCGTCCCAATTCAAGTAGTGATATTGTTCTGCTATCAATGGAAATGAACTGGGCCGCTTTCAGCTTGATGGCATGCTGGAGATTGAGAGAAGGAAATGTATTACCAGGCACATTTGTCAACTTGTCAACCTGAACATGTAAATACATATAGTTGATCCAAACTTGGTATTTTTATTCTTTGTAAAGTTTAGGGAGTGTGTTGTTTTTTTTTTAATGTACCTTCTTTTTAGGTCAGTCAAATGTCTTGTTTGTGGTTAAACATTAATCTTGTCACCAAGTGAAGTTAAAGCTAACATAACCTTGCATCTGTCTGGGCTACGAGTATCACTATATTGGACACTGGAGGTCTAGTGAATTAATCTAAATCATGGCATGATTTAAAAAAAAAATAAAACATACCTACTGTACTCCCCAGTAGTTGATCAGACCAATTGGCGAAATTTCCTATTAAGAAAAATTCCCCTAGTAAATTTAGGGATTCGTAATGCAGAGTTAGAAAATAAATAAGACAGTCTCCTACAAAGATCTGATCACTCAAAAAAAAAAAAAACTACACAAAACACACACCCTCACATTGGACAGAAATCAAGACATTGTGTTATTGTACAGCACATCAGCACAGTGCACTTACGTAGGCAAATGTGCGGATGCTACCCATGGTTCTTAATTTAACCGTTCCCTATTTCGTTGTGGTTCAGTGTTTTTTTTTTTTTTTGTTTTTTTTTTGTTGTTTATGGGTATGACTAGTTAAATCTAAATAAATATATGATTTATTTGCAATAGGGTTCAATAGGGCATTTTTAAAATGTGTGACAGTGTTTTAATGATAAATACAAATATGAATTAAAATAAGATTAGTGCAGAATATAACAGAAAATAAAACAAACTACAGAAATGTTCACTAAAACTATTTTATAACAGCTATATTCTTCAGTAGTAGCTTTAGTGGAGTGACACTTATGACAGATGTCATTTTATTACATTGTGAAGGTGGGAAGTAGCATCCATTTGAAGCAAAGAATGAAGAACATTTGGTGCTTCATTATTTTCTGTGAACTGTAAGTTAAATACCACAATGTTTGTGTTTGTTTTCCTTCAATTACTCTTTAATTCAGGCATAAGGTTCAATCATATCTACAGTAAACTCCCTGTATCCCAGTCATATTAAGCTAATGGATATGAAAATCTTTGTCTGGAACAAATGTTCATGACCCTATTTTTTGTTTGTTCATTTATGTACTTTTTACATTTATTTAGCATATAACATGTTATTTAGCTTGCTATGTAGAATAATATTCCCATTTGCTAGAGGATTTAAGCTTAGTGCTTGAAAAATTATTCTGCAATTCACAAAAGCATGTATTTGCATTCCATCAGAGATGGAACAAGATCATGCTATTATGCCCCTTTCAAACTCATTTTGTGGCCAACTGACCAGCAGCTAAGCAATCAAGGGCTTGCATACTGAACAGCCAATCACGTTACTGGACACGATAAAAACATTACCTCATGTATTCCTTAACTCGTCTTGTGTAACATGAATGTTTGTTTTACTGTGCTGCCTAAAATATGTCAGCAAAGACCGGTGAATTTGGTCTGCCAGGAGGCGAACATGCACTGTATGACTCGCTTTGCACACCACGCGGCTGTGCTTCATTTACACAGGTTTTACCTGCATATGCAAATGTGGCTTTACATAACCCTACTGAAAGTAATGCCTTACTCGATTCTATCTCCCCCCACCCCCACCCCCCCAGGAATGTCACCGGAAAAGGCTGCGGACACAGCGCTCGATTACATGAAGACAAGAGTACGGGGCATTGGAGGAGTTGTAGTAGTTAACAGCTCTGGTGACTGGGCTGCAAGATTTACCAGTGACCAGATGGCCTGGGCAGCAGTAAAGAATGACCAGCTCCATTATGGACTTTACAAAGGAGAATCATTCACTTTGCCAGTTACCAACACTTAGTTGTCTCCTTGACAGTTGAGTGATTTTCAATAGGGGGAAATCACTGGTGCTTTTAGAAAATAGAACATCCCAATTTGAGCATATTTTTACAAACATAAATACTTTAAAGAGATGCACATGCATTATTAATGTCTTATTTTCAGAAGCTTGAAACAAAAAGGGCACTATTTTAATCATGTAATCAATGGTGATATTTAGGTCAGCTATAGGTTAGATCAGGTGAAACTTTGCAAAGTTGCCAAAATGTCTACTATTTCTTCTGAATCATAATTTATAATATTTTCACTATTTCCAATGTCTATATTGTTAAATGTGTCTCTGCAGAAGAGCTGACATAGTGTTCTAGAACCTCCTGCAGTGTTTACAAGAAACATGTTACTTTACCTATGCTGTATTCCATGTTGTCCATATCACAGTATAGTTTGGATATTTCTTTTTTTAGTGACAGGTCATGGGTAAATTACCTAGGGAGTTACTTTTTTTTTCTTCAACTTTTCCTCAGGAACGTTTGCCAGTAGAGAGATTTTTTTCTTCTAAACATTGCTTCCAGTTCATGCTCTCTCCTGCAACAATGCTGGTGCTGTGATTGTAATGAGAGCCACATTGTTGCAGGAGGGAGCGTGATTTGGATATACTGAGATTCTTGGAAGAGTGAAGGAGATGTTTTACCCATTTGATTTATGGCCTAAGATGTGTGATTAAAAATAAGTCGGCAATGTTTTTTTTTTTGTTGTTGTTTTTTTAAATAACACTGCTGTATGGACAACACCGGACACAGCAAATGCATTTCTTGTAAACTTTGCAGGGTGTCCTATATCACTTTAAACTGAGTAGCTCCAAATTCTTACAATTTGCATTTGTGTTTAATACAAACAGAACTTCGAAAGTGCTGGTTCCGTTGGAAAATGTTGCAGTTATATGTTTGGAGGAAAACTGCACTGTGTGTAATGTTAAAGGAAACCCGAATGAATAAAATAGTATCAAAAAAGACCTATTCAGTGACTCTTTTATATGTTTGTAATTAAGAGGGAATAAATGCCTTTTGGACTGAAGGGAAAGGACAGCTGTGAATTTCTTATTTGGGTACAAAAAAATCACATACTGTATAACATCTAAATTAAAGTTGCATATGATTATCCAAATACAGTAGCAGATGTGGTTACTTTCTGAATATTTAAGTCGTGGAAGTGTTCAAACTATTTTTTTAGAGAACTGTGCTTATTTAATTGATGAAAGTGCAAGTTAATTTGGTGCCCTATGTTGTTTACAGCATAGTACAGCATTGTGACATTCACTGCAGGTAAGTGCATACAGCTAATGCATCATCTAATGAGAAATGTACTGTGCCTGTGTGAAAGATCCTGCCCCTGCAGTAAAAACACGACTAAAGGCGTGGCTAGACTACATATACTAGAAGTTGACTCACTAACCCATACTTTTGTCTCAAAAAGGCAAGGTCAAGGCCAAAGTAGATTGTGTTAAAATATACTGTAGAATACCTTCTAATAGCAAGCCTGAAATGAATGATATAGAAGGCTGTGTATTAGGCCATGCAGTTCCCATGAAATGTACGCACACCTGGGTTGTGATTATGCCGAGGCGAAGCCAAGGGCCTTTAACCACCCAGATGTGCGTATATTTAATGGGAAACGCACAGCCCAAAGTGGTTTATACCTTACATTGTAACAATTCTGTCGCAGCAAATGATATATAATTTATGCTATTTCTAGTAGATAAACTGGAACATTAACCTTTAAAGATGTCTTGGAATGATCAAATAAATAGAATGATTAAAATTTGGGTATCAGTGACTGTATTTAATTTTTTTAAGGCCGTTTAAAACATTTTCAAACAACCCATTTTCAAACAATTTCACTATCCCCAAATGTATGCTAATGTCTGAAACTACATATAATAATAGATTTTTTTTTTTATTTTCCTTTTAATTATAGTATTATGCTCTTATAGTCTAAACAAAATGAACCTGTACCAATCCAAGCACTGTAACCACAGGGATTGTTTATTTTATAGAACCCAAAACTTGCATTGCTTTCTTAAAAATAAATACATAAATAAAATGATACAGTTCCCTGCTACATATCTTAGTTTATTTTGTGTATTTGTGTTAATCCCTGATGTTTCCTTTATCCCTAGTTGGGGGTACCTCATAGAAATCCCTGGCGAGAGCAGGCCAGATTAGAGCAACAAATAGACTCCCTGGTTACCAGTGCCTACCAACGCCTGGTCCAATCAGTTGAGTGAGAATGGAATGTTGTAATTTCCTGTTCTGTCTCCTGGGTGGGCTACAATTGGCCTCATAATTACAGAGGGAAGTGACCAGATCTAGAAACTGTCAGGCTTGAAAAGTAGCGTTTGGATTCAGGGACCTCTGCTTTGGTCAACAAAGATGCACTAAACTGTCATACACATTCAGATGCAGTTTATGTTCTTAAATGAATATGTATGTAAATACCCTCTGGTGGGGGCATTGTTTTCTTGTTTTGGTGACAAAATGTATGACTAGCAGAGAGCAAAGAACACCTCCCAACTTTGATTAAAAGCATTCTATACAATTTCCTTTGAGGATTAATTAAACCAAAGACCTGGAATTTAGCTTTTCCCCATTTTGCTAAATATTAATACAATGGGAGAAAATGCAGTGTCCCCAAAAATATACCCTTGCAAACATATATACAGTATGACTAATGCAGTGCGCAATGATATTCCCAAATGTTAGTTTGCTAATAATTCCCAATGGCAGATTATACCTTCAAAGTGTTTGAAGTGTCATCTTGCTTGTTTTTCAGTAGGTTGTTTGTTTGTGACTGTGTTAATTCTGTGAACATTTTTAATATCTTGTAGATTCAAAAAAAGGCCACCGGCTTTGACACTGCAGTGTGTTTCCTAGTTGTGTTTAAACTAGTTGCTTATATCTGCTTTTCAAACACACTTTTCTTTATTTAAGAATATTTGGCAGCAAAAGCCAGGATGTTATTCATAAAAGGATATCATTTGTCCAGAGGAGCAACCATTCATGTACATTTGCCCTCACTAAAAACTGAGCAATTAATCTAAGATTCATTTGAATCTATTTGTGCAGTTGATCTAAACAGGGGTCCATTTGTAAATGTAGCTAAGGTTTACAGAATATAATTAAAACAGGCTTATTATGTGCCAACTTTATCAGGGTCCTACAGTTGCAGACAAAAGTATTGGCACCCTATACTTACTATAAGATAATTGAAGAAAATGTTCAATACAAGCATTTAGTCAATATTAGCCAATAATATGACAAAGACCAAGATACACAATTTCTGGTAGTTTAACAAATAATCTTTAGAAAGAAAAAAAAGCATGTAAGCAATTTTGAATTGAATTCTTATACATGTTAAGTGTAGGGTGCCAATACTTTTGTCTGCAAACGTATTTTTAAGGATTTAGATCAGTAAGATAGACCCCAGAATCCAGCAGCATTGAAAAGCACTGTCCACCCAGCATATCTGCACCACCTCATTCAATCCAGTACATATTCCCTAATGGATTTGGAACCTTAGACTGGGCTAGGATTTCACAAGAGAGCTCATCAAGTATTTGTGCTGACCTGGCCTGAAGTCAATTAATCACCCACCAGCCACAGATAGATTCCAGTGTTTCCATCTATTGGATTCATTTTAAATTAAATAAATAAATAAAGGTAACATTGTGCTTTTCCATTTATCATTTGTATGTGCATCCCGAGAAATTATGAATGTAGATTTTTTTTTTGTTTTAACCAGTTGGCTAATTGGCGAGACTCTGTATTCTCAGAACTGTGATTGGCTTTTTAAGATAAAGTTGTAAGTAACAGATTGGTTCCTTAGCGGCATTTGCAAAACCCGCTGTGGCTGATTGGCCGATTACGTTAAGCAGTAATTGGTAAGAGGTCAGTGTGTGTGTATGTGGAGTTTTTTTTTTCCCCCATTGATGTGAATTAAGCGGAAATACATTGTACACTGCTGTGTACCAGTGCCAGAAAGGGGTATGGTCTAATTCAAAGAACGTTCATAGAAAAAGTCGAGATCTACGGTGTGCAGCAGTGGGGTTTACAAACAAATCCTTTTTTTTTTTTAAACTGCATGTATTGTTGGGATTGGGAGTCAAAAACAGGAAGAGTTAGTGTAGTGATTTATTATGCATATTTTACTAGTATTAGTATGATCGGGCTGTCTTGTAAATCTCTTTAGTGGAACTGAAATGATTTCCAAAGAGAGAGGAGAGAGCGGCTGCACAGAGCCCCCAGCTGTCAAACAGAGGGAAATAAATGGTCAAAGTGGAAAAGACAAAGAACATGGAGAGATACTGGACATTTGAAATTCGTTTTATTCAAGCCAAATTAAAACGTGAACGCTTATCATAAAGAGACTCCCTAAAAATGTCTCCACTTAGTGGAAACATAACTTTAGGGTACGTTCACAGGGGTCAAATGATTTACCCTTCATTTGTCTTCATTATTTTAGTACATTCCGGTGAGTATAATTTTAAAGAAAACTCGACTTTATAATTGTTTACCATTCTATTTTAATATAATTTTAATATAATCTGGTAATACATAGCTTAACACGCGAGTGTTATATAACAGAGAACCGGTATAATTAATATGTAATGTGATGCTTGACATGATGCGTCAAATTGTATTTCTTCTTCACAGCTGAAATTTTTGTTGAAAAACTATGTTATTTTGTTATAGTTGTACTTGAGAGTAACGCAAGAGTTCTGTAGGTAAAAAGTACAGTACTGGATAATTATACGCATTGCTCATTGGGAAGGGAATGGAATTATGAATATGTATAGTTAGTATATATGTAGCACATGAATCATGCTGTAACAATTTAAATCTGACAGTTGGTTTTAATTGTATTAAAAGTAAAGCGTTTAAAGATCTGGATAATGTGCATTGTTTGACAGCTGTTACATTCCAGATTGAGGAATTTACGAAAGTGGCAGGGGAGTGTAATCAGCCTAAACATTCTATCTAAAACAAATTCTACTGCATATTCAGAACACAAAATTCCAAGACAAGTAATTGCTGTTTTGATCCAGTGTGACATACGTGCAGGTGTTAAATACAGTATAGTTTGGGGGAACTTTAAATATAAATGTTGCTTCTGTTTGAGTGCAAACTTGCATTAAATTATTCATTCGCCTGAATTTATTTTAAAAATAGTATTTACTTGTGTCATAGCTCCAATATTATTTCAGATTATACTACAATATATATGGTGCGACATCTATTTTGTGATTTGTAAAAAGATTAATTTATGCATTTTATGTGCATTGCAATCACTTTGATTACTCGAGGATACCAAACAGTCAATTTGGTATCACCTGAAGGTTTGGTACAGTACGAGGTATATAAAAGGCACGTTTAGGTGTTGCGAAAAAACAAAACAAAACAAAAAAACGTGTCAGGGTGTTTGCGTTGTTCATTGACAGATTTATTATTATTAATTCATTCAGCAGACGCTTTTATCCAAAGCGATTTACAGAGACTAGGGGGTGAAGTATGCATTATAATTGCTGCTACAGAGTCACTTACAATATGACCTCGGTTTTATGCCTCATCCAAAGGACAGAGCACAAGGTTAAGTGACTTGCTCAGGGTCACACACAATGAGTCAGGAATCTCCGGGTAATAAGCCCCTTTCTTTAATCACGACCACCAAGCTTCCAAATGTTAATAAAGACGTGTTTAAGTTGTCCCCAGGTCCTCATTTGGACGATGAAATCAAGACAAATGTCCTAATCTAAGGATATTTCTGTGTATTCACTTAAAAAAAAATCTAGTTTATTTTGTTTAGATGTCTCCAACATCTCATAACATTTTAAGATTATTTTTTTTAATTACTAATATTATTTATTTAAAAGTATAAATATGTGTCACGGTAATATAACATTTTAAATTGGAGTTATGGCATTGACATTCCAGCTAAACCTTTCATAGATAGGGATAAAAGCATCAACGTGTTGTATTCGGACTGTTTGAGGTTGTTTTTCTTCTTGGTGTGTAAATAGTTGTTTTTTTTTAGGGTGGACCCTACATCCAGTGAAGAGGTTCTAATTGGTCTCTTAAATTATTAACTTGTGAGTTATTTACAGAATTTTATTTTCATAGTATGCTTTTATTAGCACAATAAGGTTTGACATTCCTGACACTGTTCTAGACTGGTGTTCTGTGGTGTTGAAGAAGTCAACAAATTACTCAGAAGTTAAAGTTTTGTGAAAAAGTCCTGTAGTCTCTCTAAGTGTGTTACATTTTCTTAAAAGCCAGCTAGTTACTTTAAAACATTGAAGATATTTTGGTGGGGGAGTGCTTTGAAAATGCTGTGACATGTAGTTGACCTTTAACGTTAGTCATGTTAATCAGTGTAATAAAGCTACAGTTGACTAGTGGTATGTTTTGTTTTTTTTATTTTAGAGCGTGCTCAGCATATCATTTGAAGTACAGTATGTGGGTGCAAACCTTTCCTTCAGAAAAGGTCGAAAGGTTGTGTCTCCTCTAATTTGCGCCCCAGGGTAGCTCCATGTTGTAAAATATTTGAATGGAAATGCTTTCCTTCCACTAGTTCTGCCTTGCGGATGTGTCTATCAGATAAGAAATGGAAACACGTGTGATTAATTTGTGTTGCATTTTTCCAATCTAAACTGTAATGGGAACAAGAAAGGACAGACTACAGTTCTGAAGGTTATTATGAGCTACACATTAACCATTTTTGACTGATGTGCTGTTGACTGCATAGTTTACTACTAACATTCAACACAACCTACCTGGACAGTTAATATTATTAAACTGAGTTTTCATAGTAATGAAAAGGGTGTCTTAGTGTGTATCTGTGTGTGTGTGTGTGTCTATATATATATATATATATATATATATATATATATATATATATATATATATATATATATATATATAGACAATTACACACATATTCTTATTGATGGTACATCATTCTGTGTTAATATTGTGCTTTAGTTTTCAGAAAGTTAATAGGATACACTATTACTGCATATCTCCTATTCTGCATCTACAGTACATACCTCCTTACATTCATATATATTTATATAGATTTGATACTAAATATTACAAAAGTCCAGTTTGCTAGTTTTTTTCATGGATCATATTTTGCAGTCTAAAACCTTTTCACATTTTTTAGTTTTTTGTGCTAAAAAACCCCCCACCTCTTATGTATTCTTATTGATTTTGCTATTTTTGGGTTGGTACCTGTATCAAATTCTTACCAATGCTGTTATTATCCTATACTTTTAACTGATTTACTTTTCTTTATACAAGTAACATGACTGCTATGTCAGTGGCATTGATGGAAACACGCAACTTCCCCTTCCTAAAGATCCCCATCCCACCTAGTTGTAGGTAAGCAGCATATTTCTAGACCATAAACTACAGTAGCTATTTATTTTGCCACAGTTTTTACATACCGTAATAATTGACATAAATGTGGGACCTATCAGTGAACTCTTTAGTTTACCGTATGAAAGTGTAATAAAGTGCAATGAATGCATGGTAAACTGAGAAAACTGCAAAACTGTCCTGCAAGCATACTGTGGTAAACCTCTGAGGGAAGACAGATTGAATAAAAGTTGTTGGGCGCACTCGCCTATGATTTGTACTTTCGGAAAAGAAACGGTACATCTCCAAAATGGTATATATGAGAGAATTTAAACAAAATGTCTGATTGGTGGTCTGTCTCTTTTTTTAAATCCTATAACATTTATAAAGTCTCCCGAACAAGTTTCTTCAAATATGGCTAATATAGGTTCTGCAAATTGTAGTAAATAATTGTATGTCATATGAATTAATGCTACTTATCCTCTCACAAGATGTAGGCTATGTTCTTTCTGACAGGCACATTTGGGAAGTGCCTGTCTGTCTATATGTTTGTCATACTCCGGTGTCATACAATATTATATATTAGGACACATTCCTTGGCAGAAGTTATTGAGGCTGTTGGAATCTGGGCTTATGTTAAATACGGTACTATACATGTAGATTGTCATGGTGATATACTTACAATGACACCTGATTGGTTGCACTATTGAAGGCTTTCATATCTTAAATTGCTTCACAGGATTTAAAGAATAAAGAGATGCTAGGGTTTGTAATCTTTTAAAATGATTAACGAGCACGTGAACACTGAATTGCTCAGTTGTACTGTAAGTCCAGTATGATCTGGAATTACAGCAATCGTCCATCCCTAAACTACATTTACAGAAGCAGCTGCCATTCAATTTCAGTATAGTTTAAAATGATTCAAATATAAACTTCTATACTGTACTACATTTTTTGGGAAATGTAATTTATTACCTGTTTTATATTATATTATGTGCATTTTGTACAATTCATGGTTTCTGCTTTGAGCATTATTTGCATGGCTTGCTAACTACTGTCCATTTTCAACCATAGGAAATCCTTCTTAAAAGAAACCTGAAGGCTGAATTTCAAATGACAGTTTTGAGGCAGTTTTTTAAAATGGTCACTTTTCTGCCTTGCGTTTTATATATTGTTTTATTGTAGGGTGCTTTTTATTGAATATTTAAAACGTTTCTTTATGTGGATACTAACATTTCAATTTTTGATATATATAGGTGCCACTGGGAGGGCTGTATAGAGGATTGTGATAATTATGTGTACTGAAGGTGTTTTAATCAAGTAGTTATTAGAATAATACAAAACTGTGTATACAGTTAAAGACCATTCTAAAGGTGTGGCATAAGGTTCTTTCTTGTTTAATCGAATATATATTACAGTGTATAGAACTGTAGAATAATGTCTGTGTCTATTGTAAAAATTCATTTTAGTCCTACACTATGTACAGTACTGTAAAAGTGAAATTTGTTGAAACTCTTCTCGTCTGACTTTTCTTGGATTAATGGTTTGCTATCAATACATGCAGTTTATAAAACAGTGGTTTAAAGGTTGTGACATTAAACAAGCCGAAACATTCCAGGGTGTAACTCCTGTACAGGGGTAAACTTATCAGTAGAAACTGTTGCCAAAGTACACAAAGAATTCAATCAGGAAAGAAAGCATTATCAATATTTTTTTTGAAGAGGAAAACACAAGTTTAATAAACGCCTGTACTGCAGGTATCTGTTTTTCCTCCTGCTTTTGTATAATCTAACTAGCGGTGGTATCAATTAAATATTCAAGCTTCACAACTAACTTTTATCTGGAGATTTTATTTTTTATTGGGCCCCTATTGGTACTTCATTGTAGAGCACTCTTGCAGTCCATACCAAACAAGGCCCTTGTTCAACCAGGTCCTTAATTACAGACCCTGGTTTGAACATTGCTCTCACTTCTCAATTCATTAATAAAGGACATAGTTAGAACAAGGTCCTGGTCTGGAATGGATTGAAAGAGCCACAAGTTAGTAGAGTACCACTGATGTACTGTAAATTAACTCTCTCCTCTATGTTGATCTGAGAAAGTGGCTCCTATTCTAGTTTGAACTTCGCTTGACACTTGCTATGATATCCAGCTTTACTGAATCTTTGGGACAAATACATAGTTCATATTTTGTGTGAATTGGCCACACTGTCAGGCATGTAGACCAACATGGCCTGCTTTATAGATTTGTAAAGATGTTTCAAAGGAAACTGATTTAAAAATGACACATTTTAATGTAATAAGGGAATTGTAGTTAATGAAAAGTGAGAAAATAAATATTAGTTTAGTTTATGTCCTTAAGTAAATAAAACTTTGAAACAACTCTATTAATTATTTGTCCTAGATTACAGTTTTACTGTATTTCTGGGGGATAAAAGCCCTGTTTTTCATAGCTTTTGACAACTTTATTGGGCAGTAATAAAGCAAAGAGAACTGAGCTTATGGATTTGAGAAAGAGTCACCTGAGAAAAGTTCAAGTGGGCAGTTTTAATGGGGAATTACAATAATGTATTCGGATGTGAACTAAGTTAAGATAAATATTTAGTAAAAAGCTCCAGTCGTAATATTCACATTACTCTTTGAATAGTCTGAAAAGTATTTGTCAATGCTTTGTTTAGCTCCAATTTTTTAAACATTCTGTTCAATTGTTAGAAATCCCTTTTCACACTGGTACTGTAGTTCTTAAACTGTAGTTTGCTTTTGCTAAAATAACTAGTAAAAACTTGATGAAGCAGATACTAACAAGAACATTGTTTTGTGTTGTTCAGAGAGATGACCTTGCCGTGACTTTCACTCTGGTTTGAGCTACCTGAGCTCATTCTACTGTTGTGCTGCTGTTCCATAAAAAGAAAGGTAAAAATGCTGAATAGGATTTAGTATATAGTTTTTCCTTATAATTTTTTTTTTATTACATTTTATTATTAAAAATAATATATATATATAAATAATATATATATGAAAATGAACATAATTTAGATATTTTATTTAACATCATGTAATCAGAGAAACTACAAAATGACATTGCAAAAGCTACCGGAAGCCATAATAGTAGTACAGCATTTTCATGATAGATTTCGAAATGTTACATTTTAAAATTTATCAGTTTTTCGTTAAGTATGTGGGAAACTACAAAATGGTAAGTAATTCAATATGTTAAAGTAACTTATTTTCAAAGTTGTATTTGACTTTATGAAGCAAAATTCGTGTGCAAAATGTTTAGCCATAGCCCTATATTATACTCTTTATATAAACTACATTTGATTTAGACAAGATGTGACTGTGCTTTTACTGTATATGCAAGAAAGTGTTTCACCTCTGATGGAAGCAGAACACCCCTCCCCCCGTTTGCTTTACAGTGCTGTACTGTTGCCAAGTGTTAAGAATTCCAGGAATGCAGAATTGCACTGTTCTGATAAAGTTTGCTTTGTTCCCTCAGTGACTTGACCCACTGAGAAAATATACTGGTCCCTTGGAATGTTAATAGCAGAAAGCCAGTAGTGTGAAGTGTAGTGCCATATAGCTTTTTTTCACCTGCTGACTACATGAGTTGGTTTATTCAGCAGAACATTTACAGACCTGACTGGAAAACTGTGGCCAAGGCTTAATACATTATTAGAAAAAATGTATGTATTTTAATAATGTCTTGTTTATAGTAAGACAAACAATGTTGACTCAACATGCCATGTTTTATTGAGACAACACAGATATCCTGGGTGGGTGTAAACATCTCATTGCAGTTTATAAAAAGCGACAATAAGATTACGTCAAAGTTTCCAAAGTGGATGATACACCAAGGTACCAAATGACTATATAATTATATGGCCCTAGAACCTGCTTTAAAACCATTACCCTCCTCTCCACAAATGAAAGGGTAGCATTGTCTGTCATGGCTAATGAAATACAAGAGGAATGCTACAGTACTGCTGTAGATCGCTCCCTGTGTGTTGGGGCCCAGGCAATGTAAATCATGTGATCGCCTAAATGGAACACAATGCATTACTGTAGCGATTCCTTGAAATTCATTCCTCAGGAGTGCAAATAAACCGTGAGAGCTTGTAAAAGCATATGCATGTTTATTTAATGTGGCGTGTTCTGTTCAGAATATAATACCAGAATATATGACATCAGTCACTAACCTGGAATGGACTTTGAGGACTCAAAGAAATATGCTGAGGAGCAATCCTTCATACAGTATTTCAACTGCTTACTGTTGTTGGTGATAAACTGCAGTATAAAATTACGATTTAGACATGGCTGACAAAGGTTTTTAGATCTACAGCAACATATTTAGCACATAAACCTTAATTAAATGCTTCACAAATTACAGTGAATCACCAAATATGTGAATCATTTCAAATGTTCTACTTTTAGGAAAAGCTAATGCGTATGAATAATGTCAGACTTTTGTCTGTAAGTGAAGGCAGCTCCTGGCCACAGTTGAGGTTTGTGTACAAAATACCTCAAACAAGTGTAGAGTTGCAAATGCTTTACACTTTGTCCTTTGAATGTAACCTTCAAATGTGTTGGTTCCAGGTTTGATTTATCACTGGGAAAGTCTCGTTTGCACATTTGAAATGTTTTACTTTGGTTTCTAGGAAGATTTTGTGTATAATGTACAGTACATAATGCTGTGAAAAAACACAACTACTACTGTTATGTTTGCTTTTATTCAGTCATTACTTCTGCCCTGATTAAACCTGGATTTGCAGCTTTCTAAATGTGCAAGCTGTTCAACTGCACTGTGTACAGTCTTTTGAACAACAGGTTGTTTTGTCTTTTAGCTACAGTACTAAATGATTTGGGAAGTTGCTAAAATGTGCCAAATTTTGATCATACCAAAGAATTATCAATACTCAAGCATTACATTTTGGGAAGACAACCCTCAGTCGAGAGAAAAGCCACAAAATAAAAAAGGATAGCCTGTAAGTCAAAAGCTGCAAGTGTGTAGAGCTTTTGATGCACATATGTGGTGGTGCTTTATTCAAATCCTACCACCTTTACCATGACCCCTACTAGTCCTCTAAATATTCTTCACTTCCAGCTAAAGAAACTGATAGTGATATAAATATTCTCCACTTCCAGCTAAAGCAATATACTTATCAAACTAAGTGGATGTTAGAATTGAAACGCCCATACAAGATGATGGATTGCCAGAGAAGTGTACTTCCGGTTGGGTTGGGAAGTAGGCAAGGAGGGTGCAGATGCACGAACGAGTGAAGGAGAACTGTCTGACAGTGTGGGCAGCTGTAAACATCCTCGACTGGAAGCTGTGGTGTAAAAGATATGGCTTTCAGTCGGATGTTTGCAGCTGCCAACTGCCGTTGACTTCAGGATGCCACTTCTCTCATATTAAAACCGCTGAATGAGGATTATAACAGAGAAGAGTGCTAATTCTGGACTTGCCTTGGCTACTCGAGTAACAAATTTTAATCTTGTATGTAACAAAGCTCACAGTAATATACAACTTTGCAGACTAGACTAAGCCAAGAGAACAACTGGGACTGTTAAGAGTTAAGCCATTACATGCCATTACTGCAGGTTGATGCATAGCTGTCAGGCGTATTGAGTTATTTGCCTGGGTGATGTAAAAAGTCGCTTTAAGTTGGAAAGGACAAGGGTCAGGAAGAAGCATTTCACCGAATGCTCACTGTCATATTAGCAGACTTTCTGCATGCTATACTCTGATTTATATTTAGAAATAGAAAGGGGCACAGTACAGTATGTTTGTAGTTATATATTTGGTATACAGTACTATGATGTTAGGGTAGTGTACCAAAGTACCCGTTATCAGTGCTTGAAGCTCGCACTAGCCCTGCACTGAATCCTGGGTTTCCGAACATCCCTTATTTACTGTGGGTATATTATTGGAATTACCAGGTGCCAGTAGTTTGAACAGTCAGGCTGCTGGTAAATTTGCTCTGAATTTATTGCACTTTCCACAGCACGAATAAGTTGTACCTGGCTAGTTTATTAATATGAGTGGTTCATGGAGCTATAAGGAAGGAACTATTTATTTTACATCTATAATTATTTTATATAATACAGTTCATTAAAGGTAGCCCTGTTGTCTATAAGCTCTGAAGAGTCGAAAAACCTCTCAAGGTTTTGTTTGGGTTACACTCAATCGTGAATAAAGGCATCTGCCAAATCAACTAATCTTAGTCTTGAATGGTTTGTTATTTGTTTCAGTATTTTAAACAGTGTTTTTTGGTTTTTTTTTTTCCTATTTGACAAATAATGCAAATGACAATTTGGAGTAAATCCAGCCCTTTGTATGAAGTCTAGAAATACATGTTTGAGAATGTATGGCCAATAGGGTACATGTGGCCCAAGATGTTTTTTGGTTTTCTTTTAGATACAAGTGGTGCAGTTTTTTTCACTGGTACATAAGCTTTGTCTGCTGGCATTGCCCCGTGGTGTGTTAACACTTTTTGATTCCCCCTTTAAGATCTTGTGGACTTGTTTTGTTTCTTTGGAAATTTAATATAATAAAGGTGAATGTCAGCATCTAGTGAAAGGTTTTATAAATGCATACAGTTCTAAGAACTGCTAACATTAAGAACATAGAAAGCAAATAACATTGGATGGCGGGATTTTCTTTAGTTGGCCTTCTGTTTGGTTTGTTGAAAATGTTAAAAACACCTGGGGTAGTAACTTCAAAAAGGATAATGTTAGAATGTGCTGATTTTAGCTGTTAAAATGTCAACCCAGGCACACTTGACCTGGCATTTCTTCCAGCTTTGTATGGTCAGAGAGGCTTTCTTTGATCATTCCCCAAGGCCTCTTCAGTTATTTAAATACAGCAGGGAATATGAACGTCTACTTTCATTTTATTACAGGTGTTGCTCTAATTCTACTTTAATATTTCTGGTACACAGGTTATAGCCCTAAAGGAAGATTTTACATACTCCATATTGCATCCTTGTTAAATAAGAGTAAAATGAAAGAAATGTCTTAACCTGTCTAATGGATCATTTTACTGTATTCACGTAAAGCTAAAAGAAAGGTCAGTCAGCATAAGAAATACAAAAAAAATGATAGATACTGGGCTAAATGAACCATTTATAATGAAACAAATAACATGAACAAAAAATCTATTAAAATGAAACTTAAAACTTACTCTTTAAAAGTAGCCTAATAAAGCATTGTATAAACACACTATTAAATTAGCTGGGGTTGTGTTTTTTTGCTAATACATTTTATTATACTTCACTGCAGTGGTTTTGGAGCATACAGTATATGCCAAGTTTATAGAGAACATTGGTTCGCCCACATCATGAGTTAATTCACTAAAGTTACATTACAGGGCTGTCCAGTAAATGTCAGTTTCGATACTTGCACTATAGTAGACATATCTTGTGAAGGCTGAATTTGTAGCTTCAAGTGCTTGTGTAATCCTATATGGACACTTGGCAACTCCATTTTGAGCTGCGAGGAAATTAAGAGCTTGATTGGGCACATCAGTGTGGGAGTGAACTCTATCTCACTGATGGTTTGCATGAGCGAGAAGTTTTCTCCTCACTGCAGCACTTCAGATTTCAATTGTGCTGGACTCTGGGGGAGAGCAAGCAGATACTCGAGCCCTCCTGCCTCGGCCTGGATTATTGATTCAAACATCAGTCAAGCTTTTGGGTTTGCATGTAATTTACAAACTCGATCTTGTGTGCAAAAATGTTAATGCTCACTATGGCCAGAAAGGAATGTTTTCTTATTTTTTATTTTTTTTATTTCTATTATTATTATTATTATTATTATTATTATTAAAGCCCACCAGTAAACGCACAACCACAATAAATACAAGTACATTTTCATAATACATTTGACCTAATGGGTACCATTCTTTTTTTTCCCCTTCAAAAATTACTACTTATTGTTTCCCACAGATGTTTGTGCTGGACTATAGGTTTCAGGCTGTTATTGTGCTGGAAGGAACAGGATTCAAGTAAAGGCTTGTGTGTACTTGAGGCAGCCTTCCAGGTTTTATTTAGCCCTGAGGCCTTGTGTTTTATGCTCTAAAAATGCTTTTCAGAAAAGTCTAACTTTTTCTGTACAAGGATTTTTTGTTTTGTTTTCCCAAATAGGCCGGTATCTCTGAGCTAAAAGGGAATATTGTGAGAAAGCTAGCCTAATTATTCTTCTAAATGTGTCTGTTGTTTTGTTTTGTTTTGTTTTGTTTTGTTTTGTGTTGGCTCCCATGTATCAAGTATCAGGAGACACTATCCCAGACTATCACTTTAGTGCTGTGGTTGCTCTGCAAACAGAGAATGTGGACTGACTGTGTGTCTCTGTTTGCTCAGGGGATTACTCAGGAGTCTCCTTTCCAATAGAGGAAATAGTCTGGTGAATGTAAAAGCTCTCATTCAAGATTGTTCACAGTCACAGCGAAAGCTACATCCTTTGCATAAATCGGTAGAGAGAGATTTGGGGCTTTTTCCTCACTATAACAATGAGGTTTATCAATGGGATAAAAATACAAATGCACACATTTTTTCTCTCTCTTTTTCTTCTAGGTTTTGAGTATTTAAAGTTCAGTTTCTCCTGCTCCTAATGTAACATCACTTCAAAGAAAACCCCTGCTGTGGTAATAAAGGTTGACTTTTCTTTCACTGGAAAATGCACCTTGCAGTCTTCTTCACAGAAAGCTAGAACAGTGCAGCTTTATCCCAAAAGAATGGGGGGAAAAAGACACGTTGCTGCCATGGCTCCCCGTTTGAATCCAGGCTTGTGAATACTATGAAGGAACTGTTAACTTGCCAACACAGATCAAAGCTGAGTGTAGGGCTGGGCTAGGGTAGGCAGCATGTGTTGAAAATCCTGACTGGCTTTACACGCAGCTAGTAAAGGGGCTTGAATAGAGAAGCCATCAATAAGCCTCTAATGAATACAGTCAGCACTCGGATATACAACACTCAAATATACGTCAGTCGCCTTTTACCGCCCTTGTATTAAGAAATAAATCGATTCCCATTACCAGTCACCAGTTTTCTGATACAAAGCCCATCTCCTCTTCAATGTTACAATTTATCTGATTATCCGACACAGCCCATGTTTTTTTTCACGCAGGCCAAATCAGTCTGTTTTTATTGTGCAGTTACACAGCGTTTCCTCCAATTTCACCTGACTGAAATGCAGCAAAAACAAAGCGAAAGAGACAAGCTACGGTAATGTAACAGTTAATCATTAAACAGTTTTAGGTATTGTAATGTATTTCTTTTAAATCTGTGATCTTAGTTACTTTTGTGCATTTTAATTTGCAAGTGAACTGTGACATTGGAGCCACTATATTCTGCAATTTTCAGTACTGACAGTGGATACTGTTTTAATTCTGGACCTTTTTTTTTTTTTTTTTAAATCTTTTGCTAAATTGTTTTACGCAGTTCTGTGCATGGATTTAATTTTAATGTTGGGTCCTTAATGGGGAATTTTACATACTGCTACAAAATACGTACCGAATTTAAAAGTATGTACTGTATTAGTCGTCTATTTTGGCAAGTGATATTTTCAGAATCATATTATTCTGAATTAAAATGCTTCCGTTGAAAATATAGAACTGTACCAACATAACCAATACAGTACAGCTAAATGGAAGCCTATTTATTTTAAACAAGTCCTTTCAGCTATGTATTTTTGACTTTGTATCTTTGTGTTCTCTGAAAAACAGACAAGGGTTGGAACGGGCCAAAATGAAATAAACAGATATGCGTCACACGCATTTAACCATTACTGAAGTGATAATTTTATAGGATTGGATATGTGAGTGCTGACTGTAGTTATGTTTTTTTTTTTTCGTTTCTATTTATATTGTTTAGATCAGAAAGTGTTTTGTGTATACAGTTGTGCAAAATATATTTAGGCAGTAAACTTTTTAGTTTCAGTAACTATATATATATATATATCTATATATATATATATATATATATATATATATATATATATATATAGCTAGCTATGACCAAACATTTTGCATCACCCTATAGAATTAACAAATGTTACTTCATAAAGTGTCGAATGAAACCTGCTGAATAATGTTACGTTACCATATTGAATTACATACCGCTTTGTAGTTTTCCATATATACTAAACCAATAACTGGCAAATTGAAATCTAACATGAAATACTGTACTACTGTGTATGTCTCAATCCTACAATTCTAGGTGTTCAAAACTTTTGTCCATAGCTGTAAATATAGGATCATTACTGTATAATGTTACCTTAGGTAAGTTTAGTGCTAATCGGGATCTATAGGTGCAATACTAAATCTCAAAACTTCAGTTTTTATCCAGACTGTATTATTTTTTGAGGTACATGTGTGCACCAAGGTATATAAAATCTGTGATGCAAGGGGACATATGGGATGTTTCAGAAATGGACAATTCCGAGTGACAGGCAGTGTAAACATCCTACACTCTTAGCTTTGGCAAGTGAAGAGGCTGGGAGGAGGGTGTTTGCGCTGTTTGCCTCGGAAAAGCAGCGAATAAGAAAATGGGCTGGTGCTGTTGGCTCTTTCATACATTTCTTTTGTATTCTGATATTTATTTTCCTCACATTTCCATTGGAGATTAGTATAAAATAGCAAATAAGACCAATTAAATATGTCTTGTACATAAAGAAGTTGTGAATATGTGCTTGTCCAACTTGCTCAGCATTAAATCTAAAAGTTTTCTGTAAGACACTAAACATTGTAAGCTGTGGCTGAAATGGGAGCTATGCAGCTCTGATAGGCTGTACAGTGTTTGGCGCTGAATTGTGTCCCAGTCACTATAGTACTTTCAAATCTCAAAAGGCTGGTCATAAACAACTATTGTGGTCTTGGTGGTCAAGAGATCCTTTAACACAAAGTTTTAGTGATTTTTATCATTTGAACAAATACCACATCTTCACTAACAGAAGGAAGGACCCTAGTTAAAGACTCTCAATGCACAGCCTGTGAGAGTTTCGAACTTGGATCTCTCTCGCCATAACGAAAAAGGAAACCTTAATCAGACACTCCCAGGCCCCAGACAGGCCGCTCCAGGCCTTCCTCTTCCTGCCCTATTGACAGATGACCCAACTGAGTTACGCACTTGACCTTTCCACTTAATTGGCATCTCCTACACCGGGACTTTTTAATTTCCTATGTCCTGAATAAGTATTTTGCTTTGCTTAATTGCAATCCTGTTTGCTACAAGTGTGGGGTATTTACAATGAGTTAACTCCTTTTTTTAACTGTACCTTAAGTCCAGGATGACTAATTAAATTGGTTCTTATAGTAGAAAAGCAGTGTCCACTTTTGATGTAGAGGTATCTTTCCGTGAAAAGAATTGGACATTAGGTGGTTTTAGATGGGTGTATACTGCCTCTCTGTTTCTCAGCGTCTCCTATGGACTGTTTTCTAACAACATCGTTGTCACTGCTATGCTCAACTGCTCTTTTTTCAATTTCTTGAAATGCTTGGAGAACACAATCATTCCTGCTGAAAAAATGAACTAGCATTGAGTCTTTTAAAAATAATAGTCAGAAAAATGAAGAGAAGCAACCAGAAATCGAATGAATGTACTTTTGGATTTTGACAGTTAGGGTTCCCGCATATCGATTAGGGGTTGACTTTTATTTAGGGGATACAGAAAGTGAGAATGAGAGCGAAACATGATGTGAGTGAGGCTGTAAGCAAGACTAAACAGCTGCACTATCCCTTTTGTTCTGTAACTGTGCATACCGTGTTCTCTCCCAATAAAGCCCTTTGAACACACATATTGTGTATCGACAATTAACACACAAGCCTTACACAATCTTCTCAAAGCCAAAGCAATTAGTTATCATAAGCCGCCTCAAAAGAACAGCTACCCATTGTTTCTGTTGGGATTGCGTAAGTTTAGCAGCAGTTGTTTGGTAACAGATCATCAAATGTCACAGAGCGGGTTGAACTCTGTGAGTTCTTGTACTGCAAGTCATGGCAGTTTAAAATATGTACATTCTATGCTCAGTTATTATTCTTGAGGTAAAAATACACTTCCTACAGGTGTACAGTAAGTTGTCAAGGAGGTTACGTTTAATTACTTGTCCACACTTGAGCAGAGTGGGAGTTGTTTATGGGATATGGGCAATTAAAAAAATAGAATATTATAACGGTGTTACAAGGGGGGGGGGGGGGGGGGCATTTATTTCAGTCAAGTAACTTTCACAACATTGATGGATGCATTGCTTTAGCCCAGCATGATGCAGGGAATGTTGAAAAAACTCTGTAAGCCACAGGGTATTAGTATTAATGGAGCCCCTAATGCAAAGGCATGTTTTTTTTGTTTTGTTTTTTTTGTCTTTTTAAATTTAGTAATCGCCAATTATTTTATTATTTTCTCCCAATTTGGCATATCCAATTATTTTTAGGCTCAGCTCACCACTACCACCTCCGTGCTGACTGGGGAGGGCGAAGACGAACACACGCTGTCCTCTGAAGCCACCTCAGAGCTACAGTGTCGGAGGACAACACAGCTCTGGGCAGCTTACAGGCAAGCCCGCAGGCGCCCGGCTAGACTACAGGGGTCGCTGGTGCGTGGTGAGTCGAAGACACCCTGGGGCCAACCTAAGCCCCCCCCCCCCCTCCTCCCCTCGGCCAATTGTGCGTCGCCCCCTGAGAGCTCCCGTCTACAGTCGACAATAGAATAGTCTGAACTCGAATCCTACAGGCTATAGGGCGCATCTTGCACTCCACTCGGAGTGCCTTTACCAGATGCGCCACTCGGGAACCCCCTGCAAAGGCATGTTTTAACTTCACTTTTAACTTTACTTTGACAGAATTATCTAATTTGTTTTGTTTTTCTTTTAACAGATGATGAGTTCATTGGACATTCCGGAGTGGCTCTTGGCTTTCAATGAAAAACACCTAGTGGAGTCCTTGTCATTATTTTCATTTAATTCATAGTGTAATGTAGACATAGTTAATGCATACTGTATATATATATTCCTGTAGACATGGTGTGCGTTTACATTTTGATAGATGCATTGTATCTTTTTCATACAGGAAAATAAAGGCATGTTAAAATGTGGCTTTTCTCCTGTATAAACCTGAGATAATTAACCTCTGTGTCAGAATGATGGTTGGTATTTACTGTATAGCATGTTCTGTAGTACTATTTTGAAGCTAGTACAAAAGCAAAACCACATTTTTAAACTTAAAACGGCTCGATCTCAGGAAGAAACCAGTAATGTGTATATATATATATATATATATATATATTTTTTTTACAGTAACAGTTGTTTTATTTATTTCTTACAAAGTCTATTGAAGGGTACAAATTAACACACAAAGTAGCTAAGCTAGGTTTTAAAATGTTATCCAATGTCCAACTGCACAAGAATAAAGGGAGCAGTCACAATAGCGATAAAGCTGTCGGATGTATAAAGCCTTAACAATAACTACTGTAAAAGGTGATGTACTTAACAAGCAAACACTTGTAAAACAGTGGCAGTTTTGAGACCGGTTCAAGACCGGAACTTCTGAGGGTCTTCTCACTGAGGGAACTGTTCTGTGTGGGTTTATATCAAATGGCAGAAGTCTTTGCAATCTGAGCTTCAGGAAGTGATCCACGACATGCCTGTCTGCTTCTGATATATGCAAGTTTCACATGAACTTAAACTGGCAAGAAACAACTAGGGGTGTCGGCTTTAACTTCTCCAAGTCATACCTGCAAACATCCCTTGTGGTGTTCTTCATTGCAATATTTTAACAAACCCCTGGAATCCAAACAGGTACCTACCTCATTCTGAGAGGTGGCTCAGGTCTGTGAAAAAAGGGGATAAAATGTTCATGTTTTTTTTCATAGGGTTTCCATTCTGCAAAACTCAATCAGTATTGCTTTCTGAGTGACTCTGTTGACCTTCCTTATAAAATACAAGGGTGTCCATAGAAGGGGTTTGGGTGCTGAGAATGGAGCAATAAGGAATTCAGACTTCACAGGCAGGGCTTGAGTGGATTCTATTTTTCAAGCTATTCCAAGTCCAGTGCTCTATGTCACTTGTGTGTGTGTTTAGCAGCAATGCCATCTAGTGTTTGTACCTGTAAGTGAGATTTCAATGTTGATTTTAGTTGCCTTTTTAAACTTTACAACGTTTATTTGTTGTAAGTGGAGGATATGCTATGCCAAGTACAATAAAGGTCACTGTGTCTTTAAAAATGTACTGTTCTTGAACAGTTATATTTAGACCTAGCAGATATGGGATCATGCCATGCTGAAGGGGGTCTGCATCTAATTTTCACTCGGCCTGCATTATGAAAGAGTTGTTCTAGAGGGATATAGAAACAGGCATATTAACTACCTGTTTGATGCTATGTGCCCACTATCATGCCTCTTTTGAAAATTGGTAGATCTTTGATAGGCTGTTTGCAGTTGTTCTGCTCCCATGTCTTTATAGTCCTGAGACATCAGTCATCCTACCACAACACACGAGCAATCTAATTTGCATCTGTAATCTGCGTGTTTGTATTGTTGTGTTTGTATGCCTGACTTGTTTATTTTCCTCATGTGCCCGTTGTATGTGTTCTTACCATTCTGTGCTCATTCTGGAGTGCCTGCCTAGTATCTTGCCAGGTGTGCCAAGTGTTAATTCACTGTAAATTCTCATCTTTTGTTCAATCAGAAGGGTAGTAGTGATGACTAAATACAGTTTTGGTGGAAAGAACAGTCAAAACAACAAGAGATTCATCAGTGACATTTCTGATTATGTTGTGAGGGGATATATGTGACTTAAACTGTGGAGAAAAAAAAAAAAATATATATATATATATATATATATATAATATATATTTAAATAGCAATATGCTACATAGAGCACTAGATGGCAGTCGAGTTTACTTTAAATATTTTAGTATTCACACTAAACATTGGAGCTTTCACAGTGTTCTAACCATAGAAGATAAGAAAGCTCTGTAGACAATTTGATTCTGTACTGTGTACTTGGACATTAAAATGGTTATTTAAAATGAATGTATTTAATACTAAATGTTAAGTAGGTTTTAAAAAAATAAAAATTGTAGTATCCAATTAAATTACCAAAGAGCAGAGTATGTTAAGGGATTCATTTACAAATGTATAATGGCTCCTTTGGGTCCATACTCAAATCTTGATGATACTGTACTGTAGGTGCAGGGTAGCATTGTATTAGATCAATGTAATTATCTCTTACTTATATTTTTACTCCATTGTAAGTGTAATTATAGTACAGTCCAATAAAACTTGTCAGTCCTGCCCTGGTATTACTCCCACCTTCCATATATTAAAGGAACATCTATTCAATTTAAATTATCCTGTCACTGTTTCAGCTTTTCTGACGGAACATTTGTGGCATTGTAATTGTAGCTGTCATTTTTTGATTCCCACCTTCCATATATTAAAGGGAAAAAACTGTCACTTTTCTGGATAAAATTGCCCAATTTGTTAGGAATTGCACCACAGCACAGTGCTGTGAGTGTCAAAATGACTGTGACTTCCCTTAACTATGCAAAGGCACCAGAGTCATATAAAAGTGGTATTTGAAAGTGTCAAGTATTAACAGACCTCTAGTTATCTGATCAACTTCCAACAGCAAATGATATGTTCTTTGAGTTATCAGGTCTTTAACCATGCCTAAAATGTGATCTAAATATGGTGACAGGTCTTTTGAGTTTGCCTTTTGACAATCTTAGAATTTATGTGATACATTATGTGCCCAGTGATAAACCTGAGGGATTCTATTTGGGGTTTTTACAAGTGAAATAATTTATTATTACTTAATTACAAGATATGTACTAACATTTTATTTAGGTGCTTACTTATTTATTTTTTAAAATGACTAACCTGTATGCAAGTAAGGCGCGCATGCTCACATTATGTTTTAATAACAAAATATCTCACCAGGACTGGATTTTATTAAGAGACCATTGTTTCTTTATCTTTCCATACAGTTATCTTAAGTAATTTGTAGAACAGGATTAGGTACATTTTTAACTAAAAGCCAACAAAAGGATGCATAGCATTATAGAGCTATTTTGTACATTGATAACAGAAAATAGAGCCACAGTGGTGCTTTAGGGGTCTTTTTAAAGCTTTTTGACGCATATAGAGGTTTGTTCACTCTTACCTAGCCATAATCCTTTGAATAAAAGAAATTAAATTATTAAGGTACACTGGTGGGAAGGACATTACCTCTCTGCAGCATAATGCTACTCCTAACAACGACTGAGAGAACAGGATGGGAAAATAGAGTAATGCTGAGTGCTTAATCACCACCCCCTGCCCATTCTGTAAATAGCAGAAGTTAATAATTATGAAACAGGCCATTTCAGGTTCTGTCTATAGAAACGCAAGCAGTACCATAAAAAAAAAACACAGCGTTACCAACAAAAGCAATACAATTGGTACAGCCTTTGCATTACCATTGCCCTTACAGAACACTGCAATACTATGCTGTTCAAGATCATTTGTGAAGGGTAGTAATCATTTCGTATCATATCGTAGTAGAGGCATGTAATGTGTGTATCGTAATATAAGACCAAAAGCACAATAAAGATCATTGTAGCTCACTGAGTAGTTCTTCAGTAAAGAATATATGTGTTATATAGTTGGTATGAATACCAACTCTCCCTAATTTAATTTTTGGTTTTAAACAGAATTGTTTGTCATTAATTGATAATTTGATTGTATCATGACATTAGTCAATGCACCCAAGTGTGATTTATGACCCCACAATGTGTACACGTCTGCCTTACTGCATATCGACTCCAGGCAGTTTAGAGGGGGATAAAGCATTAGTTTTTCAACATATTTTCAACAGACTTTTCAAAAACTTGCAATTAACAGACTCACGCTTGTGTTTCCTGGGGTTTATCAACGTGTTCGTGTTTTAGGTCTAAATGACTGACCGTTCATTTATGAGCAGGAAAGAGGAGGTTCCAAAAACATCAATTAAAATCAAGGCCTTCATCACTAGAATTACCTTTCTGGCTTACTTGTAAATTTGCTGAGATAGAGGGGCAGACAATGACCTAGTCTGATTTGAGACAAATGCTGTCTGATGTAAACAGAAAACTGCTTTTACACTGCTACCCCACCCCCTCCCCCCCTCATGACCCCTTGAAAAGTGGAAGTCGGGGTTGATAGTGCGCTACTGTTAGGCAGTGAGAGAGACACAGTTCCAGAGCGACAGTTCCAGATGACATTCATCACAGAACCCAAAACTGTTCTCCCAACCTAACTTCAGAATACTGCCATCATTTTCTTGTGTAGTTTATGACTTTGTGTCACTAATATTTCTGTCACCATTGAAGCCTTTGTTAAACCTAAGAATCTTCCAAAGCCACAACCCACTTGTGAATATAACCAACAAATTATGAAAGAAGATGCAAGGGCTTTTACTCCTATCTTGAGACTGTAAATCAGTTTGAATTATGACACTGCCATTTAAAATATTGGGATTGTGTGTCGGGGTACACCCTGTCCCTGTGTGTATTGTATTTTTGTTGTATTTTTATTTAAAATGTATTGTTTAGGTGTGTAAAAACACATTATTTTTATTGTTAATTGTTTTGCAGCATGGATGGGGTTAAACTTCACCCATGCTAAACTCATGCAGAATGTGATCACATGTATAAGAACCCGCAGCTTTGGCTGATCGAGGTTAGTGTGTTGAGGCGCAACGAGAGTCGAGAGGTGAAGCAATATAAATAGAGTAAAGCATAACAATTGCTACACGTGCTGGCTTTACACCACCGCGATACTTGTTTGTTCCGTGTCTGTCTGCTTTGGCCACTGTTTTGTATTAGTGTTCTGTTTGTTCAAACCTTTCATTTTGTTTATTTATAATTAAAACGCGCCAGCAGTGCTTTCATTTACCACAGTGCTGTCTGTGTGTCCATCTCTTCCGGGTCTGACGTCACCACCAGCCAGCCTGGTCACAACTTGTCACTATTTCAAGTCTTTCTTGGATAACAAGTGTCTGATTCTTTCTGAAGAATTTCAGTTGCACAGTACATGCAAGTTATACTGTCTTCTGAGAATTGTTAACATGTTTGTTATAGATGA
The DNA here is from genome assembly GCF_902713425.1 of Acipenser ruthenus. Taxonomy (NCBI): domain Eukaryota; kingdom Metazoa; phylum Chordata; class Actinopteri; order Acipenseriformes; family Acipenseridae; genus Acipenser; species Acipenser ruthenus. The sequence continues at coordinate 26,550,419 of NC_081193.1, forward strand.
TGTGCACCATAACACTGCTCTTGTAGTAACATTTATAGTGCCAGTCCTGTAATTTGTGCAATGTTGTCTGTTTTTCATACAGTATGTCCAATAGGAAACACTAAAATACTGGATGGTAGTCATCACTGATGATTCACACTGGTAAATATCACGATTAATAACATGTTACAAAACATGTTATCAACCATTTAATAATGCTATCATTGTCAAAATAGACACTGAAAAATCTATAACACTATGTGAAAGGCAGTACCCTGTCGCTGGTTCTTGAGTGCATGTGTGCCTTTATGGAAGCAGCTGGGACATGCAACAGGAGACACATTGCTAAGCAATTAATTGAGCAGGTAGGCTCGTCGGTTGCTGTTGATCGGGAGGTCCTGATTAGCTGGGGATTGTGCCCGGGGAGGCTGCGCGGAGCTCAAAAGGTGTCTGCGTCACAGCTCGAGGTGACTGCACCGCCATGCTACACAGAGGGGTGCTTTGTTTACATCAAGGAGGAGAGCGTCCGTTCTGCAGGATAACTACTACGGAACCCTTCAACTGCAAGACAGTGCCTGTGAAGGCTCTGCCCAGCCGAGGCCATTTGAAAAGGCTGTTTGAAGAGGCTGGAGTCGCCGTGAGGATGCCACAAGTAGGTTAGTTTATGGGATGTTGATCCCAAACAATACAGAGAGGGTTTGCGTAGTGTAGTAGGTTCCCGGAGCAGGACGTTTCTTTTGGTGGGACTAGGCCGCGGCTTGTGGGGCAAACTTTTATTTGTAGCTTTGTCTCTGCCTCAGTATGATTCAGTGACAACCCACGTATGTAACATCAACCTGTTACACGCTACAATACTGAATATACTCTATAAGAACTACTGAGTAACACTGAAACCATCTTTTGTAGTATTGTAATTACAGGTGTGAATATTCTATACATGTTCTGTGCTTGGTGTCACTCCCAGGAACATACTGGTACCACTAATTGAAAATAAAATATATGGTGACTTCAGAGTTGAAGGAGGGGAGAAGCAAGAACATTAAGACAAAGCAACAATGAGGATCGGGTGAGTTTAACTACACTGCAATGGGTTCTGTTAGGTGACTTTGTCGGAACTATCATACATTCCTTAACCCTTTTTGTCCTGATGGAAACTTGGGCCTCGTCTTTTCTTAGTGCTGTATGTTAACATATGCTGTCGGAAATCGTGCTGGAACCTCATGGGACTCCAAGGTCCCAGTCTGAGCTAGTGTATAAATAAATGTTTTTTTTTTAAAAATACTCTTCTCATGTATACTCAATAAAGGAGTTCCTTTTTTTAATTATATAACTTAATTTTGACAAAAATACTTCAGGACTGAGAGGGTTACAATAACGGGTGCTTGATTCGTTTTATTTATCATGTTTTTTTTTTGTTAGCCTGATAAGTTACTTAATAAAGCCGGTCTCTAAGACAGGTCATTTCAGTCTGTCTGGGTATTTGCACAGGGCTGTCACTCAATGATCTAATAAAGCAAGGTTCAGATTTGATCACATGGCCGGCATATCTGCTGTAAAAGTTGTAATCTCCTGACTCTCATCTCCTATTGTATTTTAATCTCACTGTCTTTGTGAATACAGGAAAGAGACATTTCATTTGAGATGCATATCATTACGCCCCTCTCAGCTAAAAGTATTTTATATTAAAAAAAAAAAAAAAAAAAAAAGATTTTTGTAAAGTATATTTCAACATATAACACTTGGTACAACCTGTATTGTTTATTGCGATACAATTGTATACATTTATATATTTTTATATGTACTCTAAACATTCCAAGGTTTAAATTTTTGACCATGTTTTTACTGAGAAAAAATATGGAAATTGATCTAAAGGAGGCTGACTGATTACTGATGAGTTAGACATGCTTGTTAGTGCATTTTTGGAGTAAGAATTTAGCACCACCAGTGAACATCATTATAGAGGAATCTTGCTTGGTTTAATTGGTAAGGGTAATCAGTGTCAAGTTAAATTGCCATGGGCGATGTGTTAAATAACAACAATAAATCAGCTCTGCCTGCCATTCATTATAATCAAACCATATTACTTTACAATACAGAACAAATCTGTTAAGTTATTCAGAAACACACATTATAATGTACAGTAAGAAATTTGAAAAATAATGCTCTATGCCTAGTACTGACCAAACGGAAAACACGATAATAACATCAATGTCACGGTTTATCAGTATGTTGTTTCAGTAGTGTTGTTAACATTATAGTTCAATCATAAAACATTTTAAAACAATGGCAACACATTCTAATGGAAATGTTATTTCTATGGATATCCAAGCATTAGTACCCTGCACAGTGGGTGTTCTTGTTTAATAATGAACCAAACCTTCAGACACAGGCGGACAATGCTTTGCGGTTGTATTGTATGCTGCTTCTCTGTTTCAGAAGTACAACTGAACATAATACAGGTAATAAATCCAACTGAAATAGATTCCATGTAAGCTGAGAGCAAACTAAAATATGAGTTTGAGATTGTTTAATCAACAGGACTTGATATTGTGAAATATTTTCTATTTTTTTATGTTGTCTTAATAATATCTCATGCGCACGACATAACATCTCGTGAGTGAATATCTTGCTGACTGCAGCAGACACCTGGTGTTCTCGGTGGATAAGTTAGGAGACAGTCACTGTATTTTTTCCTGCTCATGGCATAACAACTATGCAAAACTGGTGTGCTTTTAGATTCATGCTATTTTATTTTTAACGTCAATAATTTATTTATTGCATCCAGTTGTATTCTCTTACTGTCGGGAACATTTCATCCGGTTACAAAAGCAACTGCGAAAGGAGAAATTTGAGTCATCATGTTTCATGATTTGCGAGTTCTTTATCTCAATTTATCATAAAGAAAGGTATGCACATATATTCCCTTTACATTATACAGTAGGCTATGTCATACAGCAGTTCATAGCTCCTGAAGACTAACTCGCAAGAGAAAGCTATTTTACCCATGAGTCTTCATGAAAAGGAGTAAATTGAGTCGTGTATCTCAGTGATTATTGGGACTGACACATTGATGATCCTGCTTTTGTTCACAGAAAGTGAGTGCAACTGCAACGCGAAATAATGGTTCATCTATATGGCAAGCCGAATTATCATGTAGAGATATCTCGGATTCATTTAGAGATATCCCTAAATATTTAAAGATATCTCTAAATCATTTCTAGATATCTCTAAATGTTTGAAAATGTCTTCAAATATTTAAATATATCTCGAAATCATTTTGAGATATCTAAAATACATTTAGAGATATCTTAAATTGATTTAGATATCTCTCTAAATGGAGTATTTGTTTTTTATAAGTCTATGTGAATGTACTATGAGTTCAGGATCTGCTGTTCAGTTCGAATTGCCTGTCACAGACATGTAACATAGGCTAGAACAGCTGAAGTGTCTTTATATTACTAAGCACCAGCACCATCTGGTGCACAACAGTGTATTGCCAGCAAAACAAAAGAAACCTTGTGCAGAGTGGCAGATCACAAGATATTCTATAAAGACGCCTTGGCTGATCCAGGCCATATCAGAGACTGTATAACTATGGCAAGCAACTATAAGTGAACAACAGCTCCCGAACTCAGGTGAAAGCAAAATAAAAAAGTTTTAAAAAAATTCAAAAAAGAACTAAGAGTCAGTCAGACGCTGAGTCAGGATCCTACCATGTCTGCTAATCAGACAGGTCTTTCCTTCCCTCCCAGTTTATGAACTTGTAGAATTACTATATGATGAACCACTGGAATGCATGAGATCCTTCAGGGTTGCTGAGCTAATCACATCATCTTATACATCAGTTCTCATCAAGTGTGACATCTGTAAAAATATAAAAGAGAAACTTTTCATGCATATATACATATATCCACACTCAGCAGAATGACATATCATCACACTATTCTAAGTGTATGACAGGTATTAGAGAAGCAAAGTGGTGTATTGCATTGATCTTAAAGTTGATGGATCTAAATACAGCTGGCATTTAAAGAATAAATAGCTTCAAATTCAATTGTCAGTTTTGTGTGTTTTTGTTAAATACTGTCTCTCTACCTTTTTATGATGTTTGCAGTGATGCAAAACTTCCCTGTACTAACTTCCACAAAGTCAATCAATGTTCAATGGAAGTTCAATGAAGTTTAAGGAAAGTACAGAATATGCAAATTGAGGTGGGGTTTGGGAGAGGAGAAGAACAGCCAAAAAAGACTGCTGTGCGTTTCACTTCAAATAGTAAAAGAGGAGTACAGTACATATTACCATTCAAAACCGGTTCACTTTTGGCATTGATTTGGGGCCTTTATTTGGCAAGGTGTCTGTTAGATATTGTTGGCACACAGCTGTATAATATTTCTAAACTCACCTGATGACAAACAATGAATATATTTGTATATACTTATACATAAAACAATTAGTCACACTTCAAAGAATGCCATATTGGTCCCTTTTGCAAAAAAAAAAAGTAATTTAATTATAGTTATCTATATACACATAAACAAACAAACACACAAAAAGAAACACACCGTACAAAACAAAGTATGAACAAAATGAATTCAGAACCATGGCTAGCAACCCTATATGCACAGTAACCTCATTAAGCAGTGCAGTGCTTAAATTCCTGACCAGCGTCAGTAGGCCAGTGTGTTCACAGGTGCTCACTGATTATTTCTGTAACATGTCATTTTCTTACAGACTATAAGTGATAGTTTTGCATCAAGATTTGTGCTACAGAATGCCCTAGATGAGGGAAGGTAGGCCAAATTGTTTGATAAATGACTGAGGAGTAGGTCCCATGCTTAATTTAAATATGGCGAGCCCCTTCTCTCTACATTTTACAAAGTTACTGGGAAGTTGTGTGAAGGGAGGGAAGTTCATTTTGGGGGAAGTTTGTAAACTTTACCCTAAAAATATACTCCCCTGCAGGGTAGTTGTTGATCATCAGGAGGCTCTGTGGACCAGTGGTTAAAGAAAAGGGCTTGTAACCAGGAGGTCCCCGGTTCAAATCCCACCTCAGCCACTGACTCATTGTGTGACCCTGAGCAAGTCACTTAACCTCCTTGTGCTCCGTCTTTCGGGTGAGACGTAGTTGTAGGTGACTCTGCAGCTGATGCATAGTTCACACACCCTAGTCTCTGTAAGTCGCCTTGGATAAAGGCGTCTGCTAAATAAACAAATAATAATAATAATCTTCCCTCCAAAGTTCCTTTAGTTTTGCAGGTATACACTACTGTACACTAGAGGGTGATGGTGCTTAAAAAAAGAAAAATACTGTGAGTATTTGCAATTAAAACTACTCAGAATGATTTTGATTTGCATAACCTTGGCACAGTACCCAAATAATTGTATATTAATTATCTACACAGTAGTGCTACTTAGATCCACTGCAGTGTAGATCTAGGTCATTAATTAGGACACTATTATTCTTATAGGGATACCTATCTTGATAAGGAAGGGCAGCAGGGAATCTGGTTAGGCCTCTTGTAAAGAAAAAATCTATTTCTATGCTCATAGTTCACTGCAGTATACCTTGGTATACAAAAGAAAGTGTAGTAAAGCATGTTAAAGTATTGGCAAGAGTATGGTAAATCAAAGTGAATACAAAAGCAAAGGGAATACAAACCACTTTAAACACTGGTTACATACATGGTATACATAATAACTAACAACTACAAACACAAATGCCATTTCAAGTGTATTTATTTATAGCCTGCAATCGTACATACTAAAATACACACAAAAGTAGATGTCAACATAAGAAAATAAATTCCAACCAATATACATAAATGGCTCCCCATCCAAAAACAAAAGGTATTTTTTTTCTTTTTAACCCCAAAAAGATTGCAAAATGCACATTAAAAGAGTTGTATGGCAAAATATCCCCCTGAAAGGGTAAATGCCTAGTGGGGTTTCATTTTTAATTTGTATTTTTTTAATCCGTCCCGTCCAATTTTTACTCACACACCAGATAATCGTAAATCAGCATTTTATATGTGAAGTGTTCTAAATAAATGTACATTGTACATGACAAAATGCACAATTTTTATTGAATTTTACAAATTATACACAAAACAGATTTTTTTTTTTTCATTTTTTTTCCATTTGGCTGCTGCTCGCTGGTGGGAGAGCCATCTCTGTTACTCACAAGATGAAATAAGAGGGTCATAAAATAGTACAGAGATGGTGGGAATATAAGCAGCACGTTCATGACATTGCATGGAAGGGCCACCTGGTTAAATATAGGAAGGCTAGATCATCATATTATTCCAATTTAATTGAAACAAATAAAAATAATCCTAGATTTTTGCTACCTTAGATAAATTAATTAATCCTTCCCCTAATAGTCCTACCCTTGACATTGGCTCCTCTCACAGCTGCAATGACTTCTTACATTTCTTTAAAAATAAAATACTAGACATCAGAAATGAGATTCCATAGACACCTTCTATTAAAGAGGACTCCAGCACAATTTTATCAACTACACCTATTAAGGCTACCATGGGGGCTTTTTCTTTAATTACCTTACAGGAACTGACAGAGCTGGTTTGACATATGAGAGCTACTACATGCTCTCTTGATCCTATTCCTACAAAACTATTAAAATATGGTCTTGGTGTTATTAATACCCACATTTTAAAAATGAAAATGGTTAACTTTCCTCTGGTAAAGCCTATTATTAAGAAATATAATTTGGACCCTGAAGTCCTCAATAACTATAGGCCCATCTCCAACCTACCATTCTTAGATAGGGTTCTAGAGAGAGTTGTTGCAATTTAATTACAAAAATGTCTAATTCTTAATGGTATATTCAAGAAGTTTCAGTCTGGTTTTCGTGCTGCACATAGCACCGAGACGGCCCTTGTCAGAGTTGTGAACAATCTGCTGATAAGCTCTGACTTGGGCTTTCCATCAATATTAATTCTTCTTGATCTAAGTGCTACCTTTGATACTGTAGACCATTCCATCCTACTGAATCATCTTGAAATCACAGTAGGACTGTCTGGCCTTGTCCTAACCTGGTTCAAATCTTATCTTTCTGATAGGATTCAGTTCGTCTCTATTGGGGAGGTAAAATTGGCATTATTGGAAATTGTCTGTGGTGTTCCATTGTTTTTCCATTGCTGTTTTCATATATGCTATCGTTAGGTGACATTATTCGCAGACACAGAGTGAACTTCCATTGCTATGCTGATGATACCCAGCTACATTTGTCCCTAAAACCAGGAATTTCTTCTGCATGGGTGTTATTAGCTACTTGCCTTACAGACATCAAGCATTGGATGTCACAGAATTTTCTTATATTGAATTCAGATAAAACGGAGGTTATGGGGGGATCACAGAACCAACTAAAAGGAAATACATGAGCCTTGCAGTCTCTCATCAAAACTTAAACTAGACATTAAGAGTTTGGGGGTCATCTTTGATCCTGATCTATCATGTGAGACTCATAATAGGGAAGTTACTGAAGTATCTTTTTACCATTTGAGAAATATAGCCAAACTTAGACCAATTATTTCTGTATCTGATGCCGAGAGACTAATGTATGTTTTTGTTTAATCTACAATTGATTATTGTAATGCACTTTTTTCTGGTGTCCCAAAACATGTGGTATCTCGCTTGCAGCTTGTTCAGAATACGCTGTTAGAATTCTGACTAAAACCAGGAAAAGTGAACATATTACCCCTGTTTTGGCCTCTTTAGACTGGCTTCCTGTGCAGTATAGAATTGATTTTAAGATGTTGCTGTTAACTTACAAGGCCCTGAATGGATTAGCACCTAGTTATTTGCAGGAGTTACTGACCCCGTATCTACTCTGAGATCACAGGATGCAGGGCTGCTAGTTATTCCTAGGGTCAACAAAAGCAACACAGAGGTAGGGCTTTTTCTTGTAGAGCTCCTAAATTATGGAATGCTCTGCCTTCATTTGTCAGGGAAGCTGGGACCATTATAGTTTTCAAGTCAAGACTAAAAACGCACTTTTATAAAATGGCTGGGTTTTAATTCAACATTAAAATTGCTGCTTTTGTATTATGTGTATACTGTTATTTAAATGGTCGTTATATGTGTGGCCTGCTATACAAATGTATTGTGGTTTGTTCTTTTTTTTCTGCTATGTACTATACAGTGTTTTGCAATACTTTTGTATAAAAAGTGCTATATAAATGCAATAAATAAAATAACACTGGTTTTTGAAAATCCTGCCCTATGTGTCTTATCCTTTTTTCATGTGCACGCTGTGCTTACTGTTTACCATGCATATTTAATAAGGAATGGATTATAAACCAATGAGAACGTGACTTCATCATTCCACCCCTAAATTACTTCTGTATTCGAGCCAGCTGCTGTCAAATCACACACAGCTCCCTCCACAGAGTGAGGTAACAGTGTGAGCCACTGACCTTGCCAAGTCCTTCTAGAACTTGGCAACAAAGGAAACTGGCATGGATGATAACTGTTCACTGTGTCAGGAGAGGAGATCTTTACAGGCTTCTACAGACATCATTACCCGTGTTGTAATAGGAGCCGCAGAGGGGAGAGCCCCAGGATGTTTCCAAATAACACCTAACTTGAGGCCAAGACATGCAGATGATAATTTTGTGATCTGGCCCCCTTAAGAAATACTGGTTTATTTAACAGATGGGTCTCAGCCCACTGTGGAATGACAAACAGAGAAAATGTAGTTGCCTAGAAGCAGGATTTAGAATTAAGTGAGTTCCTAAATGCAACCCACAATGGCTGTTTGAATTTTTTTTTTTTCAATTCAAATCACTCTGCTTCAGCAAAGGTTATATGGGTCAATAAATCCCTAAACCGAGACTTGTCTATCTGCCAAATCCTTCCGAGATGACTGAAGTGCATAAACTACAATGTGTAGTGCTGGAATTCCTACATGTGAATTAATATTTTTTCTTTAGATCTAATATGACAATAATTTTTGGTAACACTTTACAGTAAATATCTCTAATTATTACTGTGTATTTATTAAATACATGTGCACTTTTACATAATTACAATGTTATTAGGCATAGTTACCATGTACTTAATGTGTAAATATGTTTGCACAATATATGTAAGTACACAATTGTATCTGAAAAGGGTTAGAGTTTAGGGTTAGGGTTATAGCGTGCAAAAAAACCCATTAACTATGCATAATAACATTGTAATTATGTAAATCCTACCTGGTATCCTCCTTCCTTTGTCTCAAATGTGCAGTTTTGAAAGAAACAAATGTCAGAGTAAACATATAAACAATACCTATTTTAAAACATGATATCGGGTACTATACTTGGTTAAATAAATCTCAGTTTGCTGGCCATGCTTTCAGAATGTGTTACACTTGCTTGATCATCTTACTTCGAAGATTAATTTGTCCCTATCCCTATTGTCAATCTTTGACCCAGAAGACACTGATGAGGTGAAATGACCCAGGAGTGCAGGTATAACAGATTTTCTGAGAACAAAGCATGGAAACTGAGGACTTTCTTTAAGCTAATTTTTTGTACCAGTCATTAAGGTTTTTTTTTCTTTTTTTTGTTTTGTTTTGTTTTTAATGGAAATGCATTGCTATGACAGTGTTTCTTTGAAAACTCCACATTTGAGACCCATGTAACTAATAGAAGTACAAAAACATTTATAGGGTTATACTGCAATCATTTTAACAGCTCGGTTTTAGCTGTACTCTGCAAAACAAAACTGTAACTAATTCAGCATAAACGCAGCATTACAAGAGAAATGAAATTCCCAATCTCCATTATAAGAAGAGATTTGAAACCCCATGTGAGGAGGAGAGTCCCAGGTTCTGTCATTTTTACATAACATCCCTGCAAACTCATTAACAGACCACTTTGTGAAACGTCAGATTAGTTTTAAAGAAATTCTTGCAAATTTTCTTTAAAAATTGCCTGTCAGAAGATGGGGTCTATTTTACTGATCTAAACAGTCTAAACTATAGTAATTCAGCTGAGGTTTTCCTTCAGAGGTGATTTATTCACCCACTTAACATTATTACAGAAATAAACCAAATCGTGAAATAAACCCTGATGTGGCTAAGGGTTTAGGTCACGGACTGGGTGCTAGGAGATTGTAGATCAAATGTCATCTCTAAATCTGTGACTACCAGCAGTTATGTATTACAATCTAAGTTATTCATATTTCATGTTATATGTAATTTCTAAAAGTATTGACCTTTTAAGTCATTCATGTGTGTATATCAATACACTCCATAATAAAAATGGAGAGAAGAAGTCTAAACATGCAGTAAGATTTCTTTAGAATCCTTGTTTCATATCACAGAATTAAATATAATTTTTATTTTCCAGATTTTATGGTTATGTTAATATTAAGCACAATCTTAAATTGTGTGACATCCCTTTATAGAGTGAATAAGTAGCTTTTATAACTCATAAGATGCAGTCTTCCCAGTGACATCTGCTTTGTCACAATTTGGGAAGCATGGGGTAATGCCATCAAAAAGAAGCAGCATGTTAGCACAGATCCAATACCATGCTATTGCCAGTGTCTTGGATGCCTCCTAACACCAACAGTAATTAATGCAGTACTTAAATGACAGCAGGCACTAATCCCACCTTTAGCTACATTAATTAGCAGTATAGCAGGCTATTGTTTTGTTAGCATTCTAAATGCATCTGCGGTTTTTCTTCTTCACCTCAATAGGACTTCATCAGCTCTGGGAGACCCATGCTGCGCTACAGTGACTGCGCTGCAGGGAGCGCTGCCAGAACATCCCCCTGAACTGCAGCCAGATGCCCAAGTGGTTGTAAAAAGCAGAATTGATCATTCCTGTTTTGTTCCTGAGAAAGAGTGTAATACCCTCCTAAGCATCTAAAGCATGTACAGTAGGTAATCTGCTGTTTTACCAATGCCCATGTAATCCGAGCCAATGTACTATCTGACTTCTATACAGTTTGGGATCAGCCTAACAAGACGCATTTGGGTTACTTGGGATACAAATGTTATTTCTGGATTCAGAGGCCCTTTAATGAATTTATGATAATTATAGAAGTTTGCTTAGCTTTTTTACTTTTTTACTTAAAAAACTGCAAAAAGAAAGTGGCTTAATTCCAGTTCTCCTACAGGAACGTCAGGGTTTGGAAATCAGAAATAAGTAGCCTAAAGTATTTTAAACCTAGCTTTGCATATGTGGATTAAGTATGCTCACTTTATTGATGGCCTGCATTGAACAGCAAGCAAACATCTTATTTTAGTTGCCTCAGCATATTCTATATGGAATGGAAATGACAGAAAGTATACTGTATACTGTTTTGTACAGAACTGTATCCTTTTTCAATGTGGATTTATGAACACTATAGCAAATGGATATCATATATTCAATAGATTCAGTTTTCAAATTCTTCCTATTTTACTTAATATACTTGAGATATGGTCATAAGAAATACATTATCAATTGGAGGGCAAAACCTAATTAACCATTTGCTTTAACAAAGAGCTGTCATTCCAAGAAAGAGACTCTCACAGAGTAATGAATAAATATTTTAATATAGCAATACAATAAACAATTGCCATTTTTGACAATACTGGCATTACACTGCCATACATTTACAGAGTTATAAAATACAATTATTGTACCTTACAAATCCAGAAACTGGTTACCACTACTACCACATATACATGGTATTGGTACTAAACAAAAAAGGCGCACAACATTCTGTAAATGTGTTTAATAAACCAACAACATACAGATTAGGCACATACATGGACTAGAAATCTTCCAAAAGCTTAATCACTGATGCACCATAATAAAAGTGTAAAGCTGAAAAGCTACATATTATACAAAAATCATTTACATGACTGACTTTGCACAACTTTCGCTTAAATTCAGACAGATTGTGCATTGCATCATCTGTGCTGCTCACACTTGCAAAAAAAACCCCACTGTACTCTGTATCTTTTATCATTTCTAAACTAAGCAGGAAAAACCTTACACTTCCTATTATATTTGCATACACTCTGTAAAGCTTATATTCAGTCTTACCAGTTAAAACTGCATCTTTGAGTTAGTACCTATCACTGGTTTAAGTAAAATACCTCTTTCACTGTCTGAATAAATCGCGTAGAGCCAATATTATTTAATTGTAAAGAGACAGGCTGTCATACTTTTCTAGGTTTTTATTTAGAAAACTAGTCAAAAAAAGTTACTGCCCCCCCTCTCTTCACTGAACTAAAACTACCTAAGATTAAAGGCTTTTAGAAAACAGTAAGTGCTAAGACATTATTGGCATTTATTGGAGAAGTATCATATAAGTTAACTACTATTTTCCTATGCAAATACAGCATATACTAGTGCTGGGACGAACACAGGATTTTCATGTTTGGATATTCACTCATAATTTAAATATTCGTTCGGATATTTGCTTGTTTTCAAAAAGTAATAAAAGCCATTATATTGCTCAGAACGCAGGCAGAGACAGCATAGCAGCAGGTGGCAGCAGGGCGTGGCCCCTGTGTGTGTGCCTTTATTTTACAAGACATTACACTATGTAACATGTTAAAGTAGAAAAATATCTCATTTACCCCAGTGAATTAACTACAAAACAAAGGATGCCAAAAAGCAGTTCAAGTTAAATGTTGTTTTGTTTATTCCCGGAATAAATAGTACATAAAGCTGACACCACATTTTATTCATTTTTTTTTACTTTGTTTTCATTCCTTGCCATTGCTGTTTCATCACAGTAAACAGTGGCCATAGATGCACTTTCATAAAGTAATAACATGAGGTTTACTTGTGCCTTTTTGTAGCTGAACAAGCAAACGAAAACTGAAATTTAACTTGAAACACTTCAAATAAAACAAACATGGAAATGGCGTTCTGGTACTCATTTATTACATTCCACATAACAAAAAATATACAATATATACAAACTACATAAAAATCGCCACACAACTTTTCTAGCAAGTTGGGCACTGTTTAAACGAGGCATTTCAGAATGATGTGGTTCCTTTTTTCTGTCTCTTGAGATTCTGACTCGCTGTAAAGCACCACACTGCTTTTTTGACCCAGATGGCCTTCCATCTATGCGCACACATAATCTGGTTTGTTTACTTTTTGTTGTCTAAAACTTTTAAATAGAGGCTCAAGAGCTTCTGTGTTGATCCTGTGTGTGTGTTTTCTTTTTTTTTTATATATTAATCTCACATATCACACAGAGCTCTTTTTCATTTGCCATTTTTGAAACTGTCTCGCAACTTCTGGTCTGGCGGTAAATAAGTGCAAGGTATTTTTGTCATTTCTAGTGAATACCAACATCTGATTTTTGTATCCGAATATGTCAAAACATATTTGTTTGAATATTTGGACATGTGTCTGTAACAGGGGTGAGCAGCCCTGTACAGTATTTGTTTATTTTAGTACAGTATTTGTTTATTTTATTTTAGAACGGGGTCCCCCTCCGCCCGTGTTATTTTGTGTTTGTTTGTTTGTTTATTTATTTATTGTGTTTTAGGACGGCGAAGCGCTGCGTATATTATTATTTATGTATTTGTGACGGCGTAGCCGTTTAGTAGAAAACTCGTGCAGAAGGTGGCCATCTCCCGAATTATTTAGGTGATTTAATTTGTTGCTAATCGGGAGATGGTCACCTGTATAAAAAGTCTGCAGCTCTCCAGCTCGGGGTGGTGGTGTAGTAGGAGCGAGAGCAACGAGGGAGAGAGAGAGAGAGAAAAAAAGCTTTAGGTTTAAGAATAAGTCCAGGAACAGTGACGGCTACAGCTCAGCCTGACCTGGACCAGTTATTGTATTTTCTTTTTTGTGTTCGTGAATTGTTTTTTTTGTTTAACTGTTTATTTTACTCGGTGAGCAGTTTTCTCTTTTTGTTAAAAACATTTGGTTTATATTTGTTGAATTTTGAATAAAGACGGCGCAAACGCCATTGCACCCAACCTGCGGTATCCAGTTTCAGTTCCTGCTTCTGGCCTGACGTCATCACACACGCCATCCTGTCACACGTGGTGTTAAAAGTGGGGTTACCAGCACCTCCAGGACTCAGGCCATAGCGGGTACCGCAGTTTTTTTTTTCAATTTTGCCAGTACGGTTTTTTTTTCGTTGTTGCAGTAAAGCGAGGATGGGGAAAAAGAGCTGCAGGAAGCAGCGGAAGCAGCAGCAGCAACAAACAAACAAACACAAAATAACACGGGCGGTGGGGGACCCCGTTCTAAAATAAAATAAACAAATACTGTACAGGGCTGCTCGCCCTGTTTCAGTGTCCCAGCACTAATATATACACACTATAGATAGGAAGAACAAGGAATATATTTCCTATATTTGAGAAATAATAGTTTTATTAATCGCAAATAACTTGAAAGTACAAATTGTTGCTTTTTTCTGTCCCCAGTTCTTTTTGCTTTAGTGGGTTCTTATCTAGTTAGCTACAAGTGCAAAATACTAAATACTGAATTCAGTAACCTGGAAAAAGGTTTGGAAAGCATTTATTCCCTGTACTCAATTAAGCTCTGTCACACATAGAAAAAGGAGGCACTTCATATTTTTTTTTAAATGAAAGACATGCTCCTATAAAGAACAGGTATATCTAATAAATAAACTTAGTGGCAATTTTCATACACTGCTGTAAAAAAAATAAATAAATGGTAATCCTACTTTAAAATGAGCATATAGTTTTACAGCAAAGAAAGTCAAATCTATACAGAGCTGATATATTTAAGGTTATACTTGAAACAATCCAATAGACAACAAAAACGTCAAGCAGTATTAAAAAATTAAACATAAAAATCAGCCAGGAGCATCTGGAACGAGACAGGTTATTATAAAGGAAAATTGTAACAGTCACAGAAAAGGTGCTTCTTTCAGACATCCCACCTATCAATCCACCAGAAAACCAAATGGAGGACTGCGTACCTAAGTGGAAAGAAGTAGAGCAAGCTGTGAAAAAGGCAAGGGCGCCATCATCTCCTGGGCCTAATGGAGTTCCATACAGAGTGTATAAGAGAGCCCCTGGAGTTCCTGTGGAAATTGATGAAAATAGCATGGGAAAAACAGGTTGTACCAAGAGCATGGCGCCGAGCAGTTGGGGTCTTTATACCCAAAGAAAAAGATTCTACAAGTATTGGTCAGTTCCGCCCTATTTCCCTGTTAAACATGGAAGGCAAGATTTTATTTAGCATTGTTGCTCACAGATTATCATCTTACCTATTGAATAATTGCTTCATTGACACTTCAGTAAAGAAAGCCAGTATATCAGCTGAAAAGGAGAGGAAGGAGCTCCATGTGACATTGCTGGATTTAGCTAATGCATACGGTTCAGTACCACATGAACTTCTTTGGGCAGCATTTGATTTTTTTCAGTGTACCGAGGACAATAACAAACTTAATGAAAGCCTACTTCAGAGATTTGCAATTTTGTTTTTCAACTTCAGATTTCACCACTAAATGGCAATGTTTAGAAATTGGCATAATGGCAGGATGCACCATTTCACCACTGGCTTTGATCATGGAAATGGAAGTAATTATTAGGGCGTCAAAATGGGTAGGGGGAGGAGATCGCTTGGCTTCTGCGTTCTGGTGACTGACTGCCACCAATTAGAGCATACATGGATGACATGACAATCATGACTACAACAGTAGCCTGCACTAATCGGTTATTGGGCAAACTAATCAATAACATTGAATGGGCACGAATGCAATTCAAGCCCACTAAGTCAAGGAACATCTCTATAATTAAAGGTAAAGTAGTGGATAAGAGGTTCTACATTAACGGTGAGGCAATATCAAAGTGTCTGAGAAGCCTGTGAAAAGTCTTGGGAGATGGTATGATGGGGACCTAAAGGACACAGTTTGTGTGGGAGAAGTGAGGCAACAAGCAGTGCAAGGGTTGAAAAGCATAGACAGCAGCGCTTTACCAGGAAAACTTAAACCCTGGTGCTTTCAGTTTGGTCTACTGCCAAGACTTCTATTGCCACTCACTGTGTATGAAGTTTCCTTGACTATAGTAGAGAAGCTGGAAGCGTTGATCAGTTCATACATCAGGAAATAGTTAGGAGTTCCATGCTGCCTCAACAGAGTGGGACTGTATGGTAAAGGGATACTGCAGCTGCCAGTCTCAGCTCTAACCAAAGAGTTTAAGTGCGCCAAGGTTCAATTGGAAATGACATTGGAGGAGTCACACGACGAATGTGTGAGGGAGGCAGCACCTGTGTTGAAAACTGGAAGAAAGGGGGCGGCAAAGGAAGCTGTGGAAGATGTTCAGCTCCTCCTACATGGCACAAAGCAGCCCCAGCTCAACAGAGGAAGCTGGTAGTCAATGAGGTGCAAAAGCAGGAGGAGAGGATGAGGTGCGTAAAGGTAGTTTCCCAGGCCAAGCACGGAGAATGGACGAGATGAGAGAGTGTGGAACAATGCAAGATCAGTGGGTCTTAGCCAAGGACGGTTTACTTGGCGTGATGACCAGGTGCTGCGATGTTTGGCCTTGGCATTGGAAGACAAGTGCAGCATGACCAACAGGTTGCCACCAGTTCCAGTAATATGACACACGAAGAACAACATTCATCCGTCCACGGGAGCAACCGCCAAGAAAAGGTATTAAAACCAAAACTCGTCTAGAACAATTGGAAGCTGCTAGAAAGTGGAAAATGCTGGCAGATGTTGGACAACGGCTTATTTTCCCACCTGAGACTGCCACCACTAACCTTTGACCTGATAGTCTTGTGGTCTAGATCAGCATGGCTTGTTCACCTGGTAGTTAACAGTGCCATGGGAGGATGCTGTGGATCAGGTGTATGAAGGAAGAAACTTCGGTGTGGTCAACTAGCTGCTGAAGCGGAACAGCAAGGATGGAGAGTCCAGGTTTACCCAGTGGAGGTGGGTTGTCGAGGATTTGTGGCACATTCCACAACCCAGTTTCTCAGAGACATCGGATTCAGTGGTCAAGAGTTGCAAAGCATAGTGAAGAACCTATCTGAAGAAGCAGAGAGGAGCAGCAACTGGCTCTGGTTGAGATGAAAAGATTCTGGTTGGGGACCTCAAGCACTGTAGAACGAAAGCAATGTCGATGGAAAGGAAGGTAATGCAAGCTGGGTTTAGTTGAGTGGGGGACGGAGGGGGGTGATGCTGGGACACCAGAATCACAGTCGAGCCCTTTTAAGGTGTCATGGGCTAGTCGACGAAACACCAAGGATGGAAGGTGCCCACATGAAGACCCCAGAGAAGTACACTACTCAGCTCAGTCCAGACAGTTGTCACGCTGATGCGCTAGGGAGGCCGCACTGTGGTTAATCCCTGGAGCCAGCATTGTAGCCGTTATGTGTGCTGATACACCTGGGAGGCAAAATAGGCTGATCCCTGGAGCCAGCATTACACTTCAGCCATCAACACCAGGCAGAAGGATATCTACATCATCAGATGGAATGAAATGCAGATGGATCACATTCGTTTACAGTAAAAGAAGCTATGTCTTCGTTGGTGTTTATCTTGGTGACAGCTGAGTCCAATATCAGCATGAAGTTTTAACACATACTTTCATGTAATGGAAATCATAAAGGAAGACTATAACAGCCACAGAAAAGGTGCTTTTCTGTACAACAGCATCTATTAAATAGAGTTACTCTCGGTTTTTCTACGTTACGGTCCTTCTAGAGGGCCAGCCAACCAAGAACTACAGCAAATGTTTATAACAAACATTTAAAATGCACAAACCACAGACATGAAAATGAACAAAGTCCTATAAGCAAGGCTTTACTTCTGCATTTATCTGTATTAGCTTAAAGCATTACCTGCAGTGTTTACAAGAAACACATTACCTTTGCCATATCCTGTGTTGTCAATATCGCAGAAATTTTCCTGACAGCTTAGATATTTTTTTTATTCACACAAATAAAACAGCAAAAGCAAGATAATGTGTTTCTTGTAAACTTTTCATGTGTTGTTCAACACTGTAAGCTGCTGTTTCTGCCACATTTTCAAAGGTGCAAGGCAGTGAACAGGTATTGCTACAGTCATCCTATTGTCCAGAAAAAGAATACTTTCTTTGCTGGGATGCCCGAGAGAGGACTAATACTACACAAGCATCAGATTCTTTCATTTCTGATTTTGCTTTTCTACCCTTCCCCCTTGCTCTGGTTTCTTCTTGAAAGTGTTAGCCTGTTTCGGTTTATTTGCAACAGATGGTTTCCCATTCTTTGAAGATTTTTCTTCTGTTTTGAAGACTTGCCCATCTGTACTAGCTGGATTGGCTGTTTTTGCCTGATTCTCATTCTCTGTTTTGTCACTCCTGTTATTTTCAGTTTTCCCTGTGCTGCTGTCACCACTGGTATGCAGAGAAGCAGTGTTTTTTGCCACAGCCTCCCTTGTGGGTTTAGACCTGGCTGTATTTTTCTCTTGAGTGCAATTTATTTTGGCACCGGGTTTCCTCTTCTTTGGCAGGCCCCAGATGAAATGTTCAGGAGGTTGGTAGTGCAGCTGAGCAAACCGCAGCAGGACTCTTCTCTCCTTTCTGTTCCGGATGGTGTAAACAAAGTACTCCAGGACGCTGTGCACCATGTTGGGCATGGTCTCCTCAACAAGAGCCTCCTCCAGCAACAGCTTCACCAGGGGGGCTTTGAAACTCTCAAATCCCAGCTCACCCAGGCTTTTTAAAATGCGGGTGATTCGTAAATAATTGTGTTGAGATCTACAAAAATATATTTTTTAAAAAAGGAGGGTGGGCAAATCAGTATCAGAAGTAGTAGCCTATAGTGAATCACAAAAGTTACTAATGATAAATGCTAGTGATCTCGATAAATACCACAACTGCCACAATTTAACATCAATTACTATATTATATTTTACAGTTATGAGTTATCAACCTCAAAATCAAATTAAAAACTGTATTGGTAATAGAGATGGACAGAAATCTATATGTTGCCTATTCTACTGTCTGCCAAGTTGTTTTTACCGTATTTTCTTTAGGCAATTTTTTATTCAATACTTACTCATTCAGGTGCTGAAACCTATCCTGCCAGTTTGCAGCTCGGGCAACAGTTCCATTTTTGTCCAGCAGTTTTATTCCAAAGAAATCCAGCATCACTGTGTACGCCACAAGAAATCGTCTTTTGGCTTCCCTAGTGCCTTGAAATTCCTGACAGGTAAAAAAAAAAAAAAAAAAAAAAAGCATAAAAGGAAGTAAGATATTTGAAGTGGTTGTAATTAACAAAACAATTACCTAACATAAAATGAACACAAACCTTACCTGTCATGCACTTCCATTTACTATGCAGCTTTGAAGGAAACACAACGTGTAATAATAGTGTGTTTTCATTTTAAAACATGATATCTGGTGCTTTACAAGGTCTGCACTTGGTCGGTAAAATTGTCCCCATCCTTTCAAGGCCTTCTTTCCTATCATTAATGAACCAGTTGTTTCACCTATTGACTGACATGCTTTGACACAAAAACACTGCTGAGGTGAGAATGACTAAAGTAAAACAAGCTAACTTTATTTAACCTAATGTAGGATCAGATATTATGTTTTTAAATGAAAATACATGATTGCTATAACATGTGTCTATTTAAAAACTGTACGTTTGAGACCTATATAGAGAATAGAAGTGCACAACTGGTAATATTTATGGAATTATTGTGTTTTCTACAACTACTTTAAAAAAGATCGGATTTACTTAATTTTATTTTAAATGCAACACCAATAAAATAAATCTATGGAGATATATGTCCATTTTTATCTCTATTCTTTACACTCATTTGCCTTCGTCTTACAATAAGAACTGCATTCAGAGGCTAGGCTGGAGTTGCCACAGGGGGTTCCTGCAGCAAAGTGCCAGCCAAAGCTGATCCGCGCTTAGTTTGGCAAGCTGATCAGCTAATCCTCGCTTGGCTTGGCAAGGATGCTGCGAGAACCTATATCTACCATCTTGCTTGAACTTTTAGGTTGAGTTTTGATCCCAGCCTGACAGATTGATCTCGCTTTCAACAGTTAAGGCTTTATGATGCAGAAGGTCAGCTCTGAAGCGTTTTCCGACCATTTTCAAGTGGAAATATACAAAGAATATTGGCTGTCCAGTATTAGGTAGTTTTAAAAACAGATAAAAAGACACAGCATGCCTCTGATATTATTACCTTAATCTCAGCTTGAGTTAGTTCTTGGGCATAAAAATTCAAGCCTTGCTCTCGTAATGGAAAAAGCCTGCAAAATAGGTCACAAGATGGGGTTACACCTCAGGTGGTTAAAATGGTTTGTATCACAGTAACTGTAATAAAATGTTTACATAATATATAGTCATTTTCCAGGAAGGGATAAAACTTATTAAATTAAAACAAGACCTCTCTTCTTTAGGATGTAATTGATTTCACTGAGGCTTTAAAAATGCCAAAGGATGACACAGCTGACACAAGGGAATGTGTCTTCACAGTGAATAATAAAAAAAAAAAAGCTTTTCTGCACTTTTTGCCTCGGATAAGAGTACAGGAACTGCAAGCTGTTTGCAATTCATTAAACAAATAATGAGCTCACTGCTTGCAAGCGTACTGCACTGCTTGCTAATCAGCAGTAAAACTGTACATGGTTGAGATGAACTGCTGTCTGATACTGTGATGCTGAATATTTTCCATTCAAACATCAGAGCTTTCTGGAAGCAATTATGTTAGTTTAGTATTTATAACTAAGAAAAAACAACACTCTGTTCATAAACTGTCCATTCACTTTAGAATACGCCATTCCTTTTGAAATGGTGGACAACCACAACAGTCATCACCCAGACAAAAAGAAAATACATCTAACAAAGTAAAATGTTAACTCCTAACAGCAGATAAGAAAACTAATTAATAGATAGATAGATAGATAGATAGATAGATAGATAGATAGATAGATAGATAGATAGATAGATAGATAGATAGATAGATAGATAGATAGATAGATAGATAGATAGATAGATAGATAGATAGATAGATAGATAGATAGATAGATATGAGATTACCATTGTATGTAGGTGTGGTTATGCTCCAGTTTTTCATAGTCTCCTTTCCACTTAGTGAGAATTTCTTCAATATAAATACCTGTGGGAATTGGGAAATAGCTATAATTAATCATTTAAAATTCCACATACACTTAAAATATATGTAGTTAAAATTATAGCATAATCCCACAGTGACCAAATCATCCGATTGCAGTAAAACAAAGCCAATGTACTTCCACTTGACCAGGCACATGGACAAGATTACACCTACAGCAATGACAGCAGATGCAGTGCTTCCATATCAGTGCACAGTAAGTGAATGCAATGATCTCCCGATATAGACCAGCAGCAATGCCCTTGGAGTGAGTAACAAATCCAGATATTTTCTTTCTACAGACATACCAGTATCACTTCAAATCGCAAAATGAAGCAATTGATAATAAAAAAAAAACAGAAATACATGGAGACCTTAGATTAGCATACAATTTACATCACAGCAGGTTTCTTTTTATCTGAATGATTCTGAAGAGGGGCCCAACAGGTAAAGCTAAAATGAGTGCCTATGAGGAATCAGAGCATGGCTAGCACAAATTGTATATGATGATCTATATTTAAATTAATTGTATTAATTGTTAGTAAGTTTGTTTTTTCCACAGCATGGACTGCTTTGTTTTAATCTAAATAATATGTATCAAGAAGCAGTGATCTCTAAAAATGATGTGGATGAAATGGTTAAAAAATGTGTTCAAAATACAAAAGGTGTAGTTCTGCAGTGTAAAGCACATTTAAAATGACCTAGTTCCAGGTATACTTGATAGTCATTCAAGCAACTTGGGGCTCCAAAGATACTACAATAACTACAAAGCACTCAATCATAACATACTGTGGGAATACTAAAGAAATATTAATCTGTACTATACAGCTACAAAGATGTCTATGTGTGGGCTTTTTTATTATTATGATTGATTAAGTAAATGTTTAATGACTGGGACTTGTCATGGAATTGTTAGATTATGAAGAATCAATAGTGTGGTTTTAAAAGAAAAAACCTCATCAGTAGGCAAAAGAGAATATCATTTTGTTTTATACTTTACTCACATACAACAATAACGTAAACCCTTTATAAATCCGTGTGTTATTTTTTGTCAGTATCTAGGTGGCTATAAAAAGCATGAGAATTTTCAAGAGAGAGAGAATAAAACAGTCATATTTTTAAAAATGTTCTGCTCAGTAAATTCTGAATATCTATCTATCAATCGATCAATAGATATACATACTACCAAAGCAGTCAATGTACTAAAATGACTACAAATGTTATGAATAATTTGTTTTGTTTTTATTATTATTTATTTCTTAGCAGACGCCCTTATACAGGGCGACTTACAATTGTTACAAGATATCACATTATTTTTTACACATTATTTTTACATACAATTACTCATTTATACAGTTGGGTTTTTACTGGAGCAATCTAGTACCTAGCTCAAAGGTACAGCAGCAGTGTCCCCCACCGACCCTCCGGTCAAGAGTCCACTACTCCACACTGCAAATCCCAAATGTAATATGGACTAGACGTTGAATGGGGGTGGGGCGGGTGATCTAATTCGGTCATGCCCTTAGTTTAATTAGGACAGAGGATTTAAAAGAAAGATTGCAGGGCTCTCAATCCAGCACTGGAGATAATGGATTCAAAAATACAAAAACCGTGGAATTAAGAAGCCCTCACATCACAGACCTTTTGATTAATTGAATCAGCTAGTCCAATTCTCTGACAAGGTAAACTGCTAAATGTTTCAAAACTATAAAAAAAAAATAACCCCTTAACATGTTAAAGTATATCAAGCTCCATGACTCCAGTTAGTAATTCACAGTTTTTAGGAATTTCTATAATTTCTCCAGACTTACATTTTCCTTTATAAAAGACCTAAGTATTATAGTAAATGTGCATTTTATTTCAAATATACTACTTGCTCCTGGATTCCAGTTATATAAAAGCTGCACTTCCGCTGTGTCCCTGGATTTTACATCAAGTTACAAGAAATGAAGGTAGAGAGATTAAAAACATGCGAGTCATTGAAAAAACTGCAACTGGTTACCAAGGAGCCGAATTGCTTCTGGGAATTTTACAAGAAATCAAACTCCCAGAAGCCTCATGCTTTGGTTCTCATTTTCAGTAACACATCACTTGCTTTTGCAATGACTCATGTGCTTCTGTGCTCCTTCATGTGGCCTCTTGAAGTAGAATGCAGGGACGTAGAGGTAGTTGCAGCACTGAAAAATCTGAAAGAAATCAATTCATTATAAAAAATGTAAAAAACACAAATATACTTCAACCTTAAGGTGGTTCACTGGAGAATAATTAGCAGAACTATTACCATACTCATTAAACTGTCAAGAAACAGTGTGTCCTTGCAAACATGTTGGACAAATGAACCAATCAAAATACTGAACTTTGTGAGAACAGTCGGGAACCAATAAAACGCTTTCGATTGAACAGGTTGGATTCAAGCAGACGATTTTCTGAATTCAGAAGACATTTTGACAGAAAGACCTGTTGCACAACAATATAACTTTTAAAAGCAATATTAGGGGAATTTTCAAATAACTATATAACTTGGACTGATAAAAAGTTGATATAAAATTATTGCTGTTATGTTTTTTTTTAAACCATACTCAAGCAGCAATCTTTGTAGTTTTGTTTCCTACTATTGGCACAGTTAATATTTTTCATTTTTGTGTATTTTTTTCTTAATTTTGTCATGAACCTCTCAAAATCTCATAACCGACACCCAATAGAAAACTTGTTAAAACTGAACACAGTTGTTAGATAGATTTATAAAAGTGGTATTTCTAGAATTGTATTTTTTCTTGTTATATATATTTCACCCAATAATTAAAAATGTATTGTTTTTAATTTAATGATTTAAATTTCTAGCTCATAACCGACACTCTATTAAGTAACATTTTCATAAAAGTTTTTTTCCTGAAGAAAAAATAAATCCTAAGCAAACAGTACTTAGACAGATGTGGAGTGTTTTGCAAATAGAAAATAACTATAGCATGTTGTTTTTTAAACTTATATTTGATATTTTTTTTAAAATTCTACTTTTAATTAGAATTGTTGGTTATGAGTGTGGATGTCAGTTAATGAAAGCTCTGTGTTGGTTATGAGTTTCTTTCTCAGCACTTCATCTTGTAACTAAATCCTTGGGTGCAATTCATTAAAACATCAGAAGAAAGGGTTACAGACTGATACAATCCTTCTATATCATATTCCAGTTGACATGATACCCTTTGAGCCTTTTATTTAAATACATTTTAAAATATATGCATGCACTGCAAAAATAAAATGGCTCATTCAAACAATCCCCTCCCTCTCTTGAATTGTGGTCTTGAGAGTTAAGTTAGATCCCAAACATCACCTACTATACATTAATTCTGGGCAAGGCAATAAACTTTACATGCTGAGCTTAACTAGTTGCCATCTAATGGGTGTAGAACAATGGTATCCATTTACACATCCAAACAATATAAATTGGAATTGCAGAACAGGTTTTGTATACATCCTGCCCTCACAATTTGAACATGTATACATTTTAAAAAAGCAAAGAAGTCGGCTAACCAAAGTGAAAATACAGTTTGGCCATTGTACTAGTTTTCCAAACATGGGGAAAAAACTAATTAATACTAATTAATAGTTTATGACCTTCTAAATTATCTGTATAAACTGTAAAAGAGACAAAACAAATTGGAGATGGAAGGGAACATTGTTATGCAAGTTAACATTCTAACTTTAAGTGCTCTGTGTGAGAAGCTTGACAGTTAAAGTGACCAACAGTTTAACAACTGTTGAAGTTAAAGTCTCATTTTCCCAGCATTTGCTCAATCCTGTTTTTTAGTTTTTCATCCAGTTTTGAATGACAGGCACTATTTTGGGCAGGTACCACAAAATGCGGTGGTGTAATGATGTCTCCCTGAACTTCATCATCCATCTGGCACTCAGTTGGTTGTGGGGTCATTAGCACTCTCAAAGGTGAATAACATGAGCAGAACTCAGGCCTATTGCAGTAGCAGGATAAAACCCTATGGCTTATAAATCCTGCATCACTTGTGAATATTTGGTTAATTTTCATTGTACCCTTTACAGGTGTCAGAGGATACTTAGGCACCTGTTCTTCTATTTTGCTGATGTCATCAGTGGTGATCAGATGCATGGTGATATTAGTGTGTTGCTGAACTTTCAGGTAAAGCTGCTCAGCGTCTTCAATATCCTCTGATTCTGCTACATTTCGGTCAGCTGTGAACTTGATTGTGCCTCCAACACCATCATGAGGCCCTTTTCCATGGGCAGCCTGCATGAAATTCCAATACACCGTAACAAAACCATGGCTGAAAGGCAAGGTAGCAAGCAAGTCAAAATTACCTTTGTTTCTGTACTGGGTAGTGGATCAATCACTCCAGAAATTTAGAGTTTTCACCTCTTGGAATTCTTTTTTAGCCATTTCAGGATTGGTGTCATGTGTGCCCATATGGCTACCTCACAATGGCGAAGATCCATCGAGACTGTACAAAAACTTTTTTTGTCAGTGTGGCAATGCGCCCCGCCCCTGTGTGCATTTGTGTGTTATGTGTTGTATGTTGCGTGTGTTAATGTTGGTGTATAGATTGGTACACAGGATATAAACGGGTCTGTGTTTCACGTGTATAAAAAGTGTAGATTTGTATTTAGGCACGAGGAGGGCACAAATCACTTCACTTCACGTGCTGGTTAAATGTAATATGTGAGCACGGGGTTGCACGTAATGAATTCACGTGCTGGGATTCAAGTGAATAATTAATTAGTAATTGAATCCCAGCACAACAGTATAAATAGGCACATTTTTAGTCACTCGTGTTTAGGTGTTCGGTGAGTGGAGAACGGGATTGGAGCGGAGGTAAATGTTAATGAAAAGAGCAAGAATTAGTAGTTGTTTTCACTCACCGTGTTTGTTTGTTTGTCTCTCCGTGCACCGTTTGTTAAGTGTTAGTTCGTTTTGTTTGTCTGTTTATTTTGGCTACCAGTGCCGTGTCCTGTGTTTTTGTTGTTTCAAACCTTTTATTTGCTGTTCTGTTTATTAAATGCTGAGCGCGATCACGCGCTCAGCTATACCAGAACCCCAAGTCTCTCTGTATTCCTTCCTGCTTCTGGTCTGACGCCACCCACTCTGGCCGTCTTTGTGACAGTCAGCTTCTCACCGCCTACATAGACCACAACTGTATGGCATGACACTTGATTGTGTGATGCCCCAAAATGAGCTCCCTGAACCTCACTGTTTAACCTGCAGTTGTAGTTTTCTGAAAAAGCAACAAGAATCACAGCTTCATCCTCTTTGAGACTTTCTTTTAGCTGTTTCCTCATCTAAATTGGTTACGGATATTAAACGTGTGAGTACACATATTACCAGCTTCCTTATTTATTTATTTTTTATATTAATTCTTCCAGTTCCACAGGCAGTGTGCTTGGATGTCACAGTGCGTGATTTGATTTCTCTGTTCTTAGTTTCTCTGTCTTCTTTTTGCGTTATCCATTGTTTCCAGGTCACAAGTGCATGTGTGAGGTCTTCATTGCTGATAGCAATTTCAATCTTCTTGTCCCTACATTGGTCACACTCTC
The DNA here is from genome assembly GCF_902713425.1 of Acipenser ruthenus. Taxonomy (NCBI): domain Eukaryota; kingdom Metazoa; phylum Chordata; class Actinopteri; order Acipenseriformes; family Acipenseridae; genus Acipenser; species Acipenser ruthenus. The sequence goes on from NC_081193.1 coordinate 26,577,022, forward strand.
TGTAAGAGCACTGCTTACTCTCAGGTGAGCAAACCAAAGTCTTCGATAGTTCTTCAGTATTACTGGTCTTGATCACATTTGTCTGGAAAAGAGCATTCACTTTCATCTGGAGATTATCATGTTTTACACATTGACAAGTTTGCCGATCCTCCAGTCTCACTGAAACAATCCAAAAGGGTCTGTAATGGGTGAACTGAGTGTATGATATTTTGTAACCAGGACTCTCAGATTTGAACTGCAAGAACAACTTCTGCAGTGGAGCAGGAAGGAGCCTCTTCCTTTTTTTGATTTTGGACAGTGTGATGGTATCTCTCTTGCCAGGCATAACTCGACTTATGTCGTCACGAATAAGAAACTTCATGACAATCTTCTGTTTCTCCCTAGCAGATTTATTCTCCTTTTGTGAAGTTTTAAAGCTGGTAATAGTTATGTGGTCTTTCTGCAGTTGCTGGGCTGCATATTTATTTAATTTGTATTTCTTGAGAATACTATGCTTAAATGTCAGGTATTTGTTAGGCATGTTCTTAACCTGAACTTTCATCCCATTATGAAAAAGAAGCACCTTCTTCATATTCTTATTATTTGTTTATTTAGCAGACGCCTTTATCTAAGGCGACTTACAGAGACTAGGGTGTGTGAACTATGCATCAGCTGCAGTCACTTACAACAACGTCTCACCCGAAAGACGGAGCACAAGGAGGTTAAGTGACTTGCTCAGGGTCACACAATGTCAGTGGCTGAGGTGGGATTTGAACCCGGGACTTCCTGGTTACAAGCCCTTTTCTTTAACCACTGGACCACACAGCCTACTCACTTGGCATTCTTTCAGCATTTTACCTCTCTGTACCGTATCTGACACTTCACTTATTGGTATATATTTCTTTTTACTTCTTTCCCTTTCCTTTACTAGGTACTAGGGCAGCAGTGTGGAGTAGTGGTTAGGGCTCTGGACTCTTGACCGGAGGGTCGTGGGTTCAATCCCCAGTGGGGGACACTACTGCTGTACCCCTGAGCAAGGTACTTTACCTAGATTGCTCCAGTAAAAACCCAACTGTATAAATGGGTAATTGTATTTAAAAATAATGTGATATCTTGTAACAATTGTAAGTCGCCCTGGATAAGGGCGTCTGCTAATAAATAAATAATAATAATAATACTTATTTTGTCTCTCAAGATCATTTTTTCTCCTATCCCTGTATCTCTACACTTCTCTACATTGCTCATCTTAGCTTTCCCTTTACCTTGCATCATGTCCGTAAGAATTACAATGACAGCTTTTATACACACAAATACACAGCTCAGCCTTGCTATATACAAAGACATCTTATTAATATCTTAACTATCAGCTCTGAGAGAACATCTGGATCCGGAAAACTGATTGTAACCCTAACTATACCTATATAATGAGATTTTACTGTTATTAATGTGCAACACTCCACCCCAAAAAATGACTTGGAAGTAAACAAGTAAATAATATAAATAAAAATCATAACCGACACCAACTTCTCATAACCAATATATTTATTGTATTTGAAAAGTGTTGGTTATGAGAAAAATTGTAAGGTGTCGGTTATGAGAAATTTCACTTCTTTGTCCATTTACAACAAACAGGGCAGCCATTGTTTTCCGTTTTCAATGTAATAACAATGAGGATAAGGTAAATTTATATTAAATACATGTACATTTCATAAATATTTTTATTTCCATGTTTTGCTAGCAGTGTTGGTTATGAGCTACACAGCTGTGCCAGACTGCACTAGTGAGTTAAACGGTAATATTTTAAAAATAATGAAGAGCATATTTACCTCTGTCTCCAGTCCTTCGCTACAGAAACTCTTGACCTTTCACCTTGTTTGAAAGACTTTATTGATATGTTATAATTTCTACACAAAAAGTCAGTGGTTGTCGGTTATGAGATTTTGTGTGAAAAACTCTGGGACATACATAGAATGGTGTATAAATACAAAATGACTTAGCTTTTCTCATATTTAATGTATGTTTTATGATTTTTGTATAAAAACATAACATTATAATAATTAAATGTATAACATTTAACTCTGAAACTTAATCAAACTCTGGAACAGGGGTCGGTTATGAGATTAAAAATATGAAAGTACAAAAAAAGGCTAAAACATTTTTAAAATGTATTAATAAGTTAAAATGTTACCTATCTATATCATTTTCAATAGGAAATTAATTTGTTGTGAGAAATATGTCAGGCTGACACCAAGTTACATAGTTATTTGAAAATTCCCCATTAATAAAATTCCATAATACCTATTTTCTTTTTCTTTTTGTTAATGCTATAACTTTGCAGCCCTTCATAATGATTCTATAGCGAGGAACACTGAACTAACCCCTAATAAACCACTATCAGAGCTGAGGGCCTGCATGATATCCGAATTATCAAAATGTAGTTAGCCTGGCCACTTCCAATAGACCTGAGATCACTGTATAATACCCCTTCTATTATAGCCTGGTTTCATCTTAGATTAGCTAATCTAAATACATGTTGTACTCACCATCAGGGACCAATGGAATTGTATTCAAGTAGAACCTCAGGTTGCGGTATTCACTGGGTTGTCTGTGTTCTTTAGAGTTCTGCCAGGGAGACACAAAGTATAGCTTCTAAATTTTAGGTAGAAAGGCACTAGGCAAAAATTATCTTTGTAGCAATATGTTTTTTAAAGGAAGGGCATATTCTGGGCCCATTATTATTTCCCTGACAAAATGTATTAGTTTGAGAATAGCTGTGTATCAAAATGTCACAGGAATGCTTTATTTCCAAATGAGTTAGCCATAATACTAATCAAGTGCAGAAGAAACAAAAACAGAGACTATTAAGACTTAGATATATAAAAACAGAATGCAGATCTAAAACTACGTACCACAAAAAATGGGGATGTAAAAGACTACTGAGTAAAAGACTACTGAACACACTTACAGGGTAACTATGACGATACTTATATAAGTCTTTGGCAGCATAAAAGCTCCTCTTCAGTTTGGGTGCAGAGTCCCGTGTGTCTTTATTCTGTGAAACAAATTTAAACAGGTGTGAAAAAGAATACTGTATGCCATCTGTTACTGGCTCACTGGTGTGAGTCTTATGATTCGTTCAGTACAACAATGAGTCAGTTTGTTTGTTTTGTTTATTGTATTTATTTATTAGGGACACATACAATTATAACATTATTACATGAAACAAGATGCATTGCACTTTCAAATTAGCCAGTAGGCTAATTTCCATTGTCAGTCCCCGGGCAGCCATTGATGACAACTGTAAATAATTTTCAGATTTCTTCGACGTTAAACTATAGCAATAACCTCCTATTGAATAATAAAGTAATAAAGACACTCACAATGCATGTATTTGACCCCCCCCCCCCCATATTAAAAAGATATATTACTAAAATAGAAAAATATTCTAAAAACAATGCATTTAACACATTTCTCTTATCACATCCATTTAAAGAAAAAGAAAAAAAAACATTTTAAACATCATTTGGAAACCCCATTCAGTCTTTAATACACTAACCTTGATTAGCAGAGCATGCTTGTTAGCTATTCAATCTTTAGCAGCAGAAATGTTTAATACAAAACTATTTTTAGCATGCAATAAACTTTTTTTATTACTATTATTACACTGTTACACAATATAGGGTTTCATATATTAGTATGTTCAGTAAACTGAATTTTGGCCACCTGACCAAACCCAGCATGCCTTTTGATAGCGATTTACATAGGATCAGAAAATCTATTCATGGAAAGGGCAAGCTACAGAACATATGCCTGAAATATCTCACTGTTCCAACAGTACCCTTCAACTCTTTCAGGGCCAACTTTTATCTAATTAAATGAAAAGGATAAATCTGCACTTGACAAGCTGTCTGCCAAAATATTCCATTTACACAGAATGACTCAGAGCTTTAGCTGGCTTTGCGAGGTCTACTGCCTGCCCTCATGCAGAGGAAATCTGTGACTGGACTTAAAAATAAAAACAATAAATCGGGAGCCATTACCGGCAGATGCACTGCATGAATCATTGTGCTCATCGGTACAGTACAGGGGTGCTGCTCTAATGTTTTTATTGATAAAGTATATTAATAGTGAAAATGAAATATGTGAGAACACTCAAAGAGCTGAAATTGAACCATGAAAGGGGAGTGGAAAGTAACTGTTTTTTACTTTTGAATTTTTTTTTTTTTATCTTATAGCTTTTTTTTAAAGATAAATTATTAATGTACAACATACTTTATCCAGTAGCAAACACAAATAATGTATGAAATCTGTGTTTGCCTGGTTGGTCACATTAAAGCTACCTGCTGTACTGCAGGTACCTGGCCTGTTGTCCTTGGGCTCTTGCTTTACACTAAAATTGACACTGCAGTGAGGCAGAAATAATGAAGACTGCACAGAGATTTTTCTTTTGATAGGAAAATCTGCATTGAAGCTTGAACTGTAACCAAACCAACTTATTTCACTTCATTTGGGTCCCTTCACAGCCAAGTAACTCAGATTATTTTTTTTTTTTTTTTATGTTTTCACTCTGACTATGTGGACATCCAATGCTTTTCAATAGGCCATACAATCCTACAGAAAGTTACGCTATTTGTACATTTCTCACAGGCTGGGGTGCTGAAAAAGAGGTCAAACCCCTTCATGCAGTTTAAAGTATTAGTGACCTAATAACATTTATAGTGTCTTGATGCATTGTAAACCACTTCAATGGAATACTTAATGTGACAATCTATGTAAAATTTGAAATAAATATAAAAATAACATAAAAACATGAAAATGTGCATTAGTTTAAACTGGCACATGATCAGAGCTTTTTGCTCCATAATAATATCATTTGTTTTGTTTTATTATTATTTTGCACATGTTTTGTGAAATGAAAATGACAACTCATGTGTGGTTCAGACAAGTCCTGAGAATATCATTTAGAACTGCTTCCTACTAGTTGTGTAACTACATGTAGCTTACTCTGACCTGGCTTTGAGATGTGACATGTGACGAGTTCAGTTATGAGAAATATTGTATAATAATGCAATTAGGTCTTGAGTGTTCAGTTTAAAAAAAGAATAAAATAAATAAATAAATAAATAAATAAATAAATAAATAAACAACAATATCATCTCTTTCTTGACGAATTGCAGTAGTTTGCATGTGAAATGCAGGCTAGGTGAAGCTGTAGCTATTTAAAATAGATAACTGAATTTGAGTTCCAAACCAGAGTAGAGTGAATGCTTTCGGTTACCCCAGATACATTAATAATAATTCAGTCCATTGAACTCCATTCATGTTTCTGAAACAAACAGTACAGAAGTGGCCTTGGACACAACTTTACCCTGGCTATCATGAAAGTATTGAACTAAGACGGTCCATTGACATTGAAGCAAAAATGTACGTTACCACAATGGTAAATATGTAATTGACAAGTAATTTTAATTTAACAAATCAATGTTATATTTCTTGAAACAGCTATCGTACTTTGTATTAAACCAAATCCCATTAGAAAATCCCATTAGCTGCGTTAACATGTGCAATTATGTTACAATTTCTACAACCGTTTTAGTAGCCTGTATTTTCACAAATTAATTATCTTGCCACAGCGAGAACATAAGCCCATAATGATGCTAAACCCTGCTCTGCATAGTTCCATGACTCAGAACTACACACTAGTGTCAGCCATAGTCGCTTATTGAAAACAGTGTTAGCGTAGATTTACAAGTCGGCATAAAAGCAGACTAACGACCCCTGTGTACCTGTGTACCTGTGTACCTGTATGTTGATGCTTTCGTCCCCTTCTTTGGAATCTGCTTCGTTGCCACTTCTAGGCTCCGTAATGTGGTCTCCGGGTTGATGGTCCTGCAGTTCCTCGCTCTCCGAGTCTGTCTCCCAAGTCGAGTCACATTCCTCCACCGTACTTGGTTCCCTGTGCCTCTGGTTGCCCAGCAGATTTCCCATTTAAAACCCCGCAACAAATCACATCTCACTCCTTCTGCATGTTAACAGCCCAGTACGCAGCACAGTCCAAAAGCAATACAGTGCAGACCACTACTCCAACTCTGAAGAATAAACAAAGCTCGCCTTATGACCGTGCGCAAATCCGACTTTAGCCCCGCCCACTTGTCTCGCCTAGATACTGTTGCTACGTCGGACAAGCTACTGAGATTAATGACAGCCGCGCCAAGTTCCAAGTGTCCGATTTTGCGAATTAAAACAAAACGTTACAGCGTCCTTTTGGAAAACTGACAACTGCATCCATGATGTAAAAATCTCAGCAATCGAGAATATCATAAAAATAGAAGGAAGTCTCAGAGAGCATGGCAAACGAGGTAAGAGTATTGCCAAATTTATATTACATGAAGCAGGAGTGTTAAATATAGGCCATACAGTTAAGGAACTAGTAATATCGCTGTTGCAGCGTTTTAAAATGTGTCTAAAACGTTTTTAGATTAACACATATCGGTGAGTAACATGCATAATAATAATAATTATACACACACACACACAATAATAATAATAATAACACACAACGGGACAGACAGAGTTAGCACTGGTCTGGGGACGTAAACTCATTTTTGGTCTTAACTTAATAGAGAACATAGAAATAAAGTAGTGTACTTGGCTGGAGTGTTTACTGAATGATAAAGAGTATAGCCGTTGTCAGTTATATTGTTATAGTTGTTGGCAAAATATATATTTATTTAGTATTCTAACAAATTAATACTAATCTACAGTCATAAAGTGAGCGTTAATTATTTCTTTTATTTGAACTATTGTGTTGGTATGTTGAACTCCCATTTGACAATGTTTGGTTTAAACTGTGCGTGAACTTTTTTTTTTTCATTGTATTATTATTGACACCGTCGTTTCCGGACAGTTTCTGAGATACATTTAATTATTAAAAGTTACTAAACTTTGAAAAAACAAGCCTTTGAAAGACCGAGTCCGCAACATCAGGTAAAGTGCAACAACTGCAATGTCTTTATTTAAAGTGGAGAACAGTGATATCCAGAAGTATAGCATTCAAAAAAGGATTTTGGCAGTTTGAATAGCTTTTAAAAGGTTCGCCACACATTATCCGTTTTGTGCTTCATACCTTGGAGCAGACGTATGTGTCTTTACTGCTGCATTTTATATGTAGCTGATCTTTCGGTTTCCCGCAAAGCTTGATCCAAAGCACACATTTTTCAAAGTTAGTCTTTGGCTTTGGGAAAGGAATACAATATATCCCCCCTTCCAAACATAATTGGTATCTTGTGTCGCTATTGCAAGTTCCCCAGGCACACCTTTTCACCATTTTCTGCCGCTAACTACAAAAACGTATACTGTAACTAAGCGTAGCTGAGCACATGGTGCGTTATGAGCCCTCTGATTGGCCGATTAAGAACATATCCCTTTTTGTGCAAATTGGCCAGCATCTGCGGAAAAGCTGAGGATTTGTTTTACATTTTTACACGACTTTCAATAACATTTTAAAAATGCCATTAAAAAATATAAATACATTAAATTGATGAATGGTGTCATATTACTGTAGCGATTTCAATTCGAAGACAACCACCAACGACATTATGTATAGGATATGCCTACCCATTGGGTAGGTATCGCTGAGCTCTCTGTATCAAAGCTGCAGGTAGGCCCCTTCCTGGAATGACGCAGTCGGTCCTGCCCACTGAGGGATTAAAACCGTCATACCGAGGAAGCCATTTCTCTTTTTCCTTCTCAAGACAGTACGGTAAGGACCTCTGTGTTCAGCTGAGTGTGTTGATAGAAAAGAGCTTCTCGAGCCGAATCGAGTTGATTGTATTCATGCTGAAAGCTGGCTCACGGTACTCTGTGCGCATGGTGCTCAGTACGCACTGTGCACACGGTGCTACACCGCTGGTGCAGGGACGCACGATGCCGCACGGTACTCGGTGTGCACGGTGTGCCCGGTGATACAGCGCTAGTGAACGGGCACTGCACGATGCATGCAGTGCAATCTTTGCTTGATATATTATAGCTCACGGTGTACCCAGTGCAAGCAGTGTTCAGTGGGTGCACAACACGCCTGTACGTCCTGCAGGTTTAACATCCCTCAGGAGGACAAGCACACCCTCTGTGCGCAGTGCCTGGGCGTCCAGCATGCCACCTTGGCCCTCGAGAGACAGGTGGCCTGCAGTATCTCCGCGGCTTTTCAGCCCCGGGTGAAGGAGAACAGGTTGGAGATGGCCACAAGGGCAAGTTCCACATCCTCAATGGAAGCCCAAGAGGCCCTCCTCCATGAACTGTCTCAGGACTCCCTGCTGGACATCCCCGGCGCACAGGCCTCACGTAGCCACTCGCCATCCCCACAGACGAGAAGGGTGAAGTGGTCTAAACAGGCCAGGGACATTATGGACCTCAAGGCACAGATGGCCCAGGTCCTGGAGCTCCTGTCTTGACAGTCACCTGCGGCTCCAGTCGCAGCCCCAGCTCCAATCCTGCCCCAAGTACCGTACCCCCAGGGAAGATCAGCATGAACGGGAAGAAGCGCCTAAGCCAGCACAAAAGGATACGTTCTCAATAGCGCCCTCCTGGGACAGAGCCTCCTTCCCCTCAGGCATGGAGGTGAGAGGGGAGCTCGTTCCCCTTGCCAAGGCTGAACCTAGCTTTGAGGTGGCCTTGTTTCTGCAGGTCCCCTGGACACCAGCGGCAGAGCTACAACGGTCCGTTTTTCCGATGCAGGCAATGGCCTCTCACGCTCAAAAGTTCCTGGCCTTCCTGGATTTTATGGAGGAGGTCTGCTCCTGGGATTGTCCGGCCTCAGCTCCAAGCGTGCTGAAGCAGGCCACACAGCTTGCCTCCCTGGAAGGTGCGGACAAGCTGGGCCTACCCCCAGAAGACTCCATCATCGCAGTCTTGGTCAAGGCCCCGCCGGTGGGAGGCTTAGCCAAAGACCCAGCGTGTCTGAAACCGCAATGCAGGGTGATGGAGACGCACATTAAACTGGCGTACACAGGGTAGGCACAGGTAACCCACCTGGCAGGGTTACATGAGTAACCTAACATTTTGTACTGTGTTCCTACTGTGTTTGCGTACTGTAATTCCCGCTGTATTGTGTTCCCTTTCCGCTCTGTATTTCCTGCCGTTTGTTTGTATAACCCTGTCTCTGTGTCTATGTGTAAATGTAACCTGCGCATGTGGTGCTGTCTGTGTCTCCCTGTAATTGGCACCCGATTAACATAAAGAGGCGGGGCTATATAAAAGGGCGCTGCACCACCAATTATGCGTTGTTGTTGCTGTCGTGATTTGGTTGTGTTCCAGAAAGCAGTGAAGCAGTCAGATCAGTGGATAAAAGATTTGGAACTGATTTCAGCATGTTGTCTCCCTTCTTCCCTGCCTGCACAGAATGCTACCTTACATTGAAAAAAATTGAAAATGTGTCTAAAGATAGTAGAAATACATATTATTATGCAATGGAGCTTTTCAAATAAGAATAAAACATTAAATGCACCAACATATTACATGATAAAATACATGAGCCCCCAATCTCCTCCCACTGTGTAAACAATAATATAAAAGTCACACATAAGATGCAGTTTTTACATAATTGTAAACTTATGTGCTCCATATAGCAGGTGTTTCTAATCTTTTGTCCAACCCATTTACTTTGTGGTTAATGCCATGTCAGGGACTGAACTTTGTGAACTGCTGACCGCTGAGTAGTTGTTGCCCAATTTTATGATACAGTGATACGTCTTTAATGGATCGTGCAGCACACAGCATGCCTGTCACTCACAGTCAACTCAATGTTGATCGCTTCAGTGAGTACTGAAATGAAAGATAGCAATTCAGTAAACACAGTTACCATCCAGGTAAGAGAAATCCAAGGGGGTTTGTTTATGTGAAATTGACTGTTGGTGTACAATTCATTTTGAATGAAAACCATACATGAAATGATATATGATGATCGGATTTAGAGGTCTGTTTATGTCCTGCATTTATCATTGTAGTCTGGTTAATTAATAAACTGGGTGGTTAAGATTAATCTTAATTCCCTCACAGTAAAGATACATGTCTTAACAATTATAACATAATTTGTACAAGTTTTTCATACAATGGCTGACCAAAAAAACTGACAAAATTAGTAGAAAAACAAGTGTATATAAAAGTATGTGGTCACATGACATTCCATGTGATCCATTAAAACTATAAGTTGTTAAGCATCCATTAAAACTATAAGCTGTAAGCAACAAGCATGGCAAAGCAGAAGGACGTCAGTAATTTCAGAAGATGTATGAAATTGGGTTCCCAAACAACCAATTTGTCCCTCAGCGTAGTGGCAGCATTGTCCAGTCCCCAACGTTTGCACCACCAGAAAACACAACTCCGGTAATCATGACAGGTCGCGCCACAAACATGTGCAGTGTAATGAGAAACAAACCTGCTACAATGGACCAAACCATAGAAACATTCAACAGTGGACAAAACATACCTGTTTCAACTCAAACAATGCACCATTCTCTCATTAGTTGGAGAGTCAGTGTAGTATATACTATTTTTATGAGAAATGTAGGTGGTCCACTTTCTTGCTAACTACTGTACACTGTAGCCACATAAGTACGGCTTCTGTTTTTAAAGTAAGTCTGTTGACACAACAGAGACAACTGACATGATATATGGGTGTAAATAGATTGCATTTATTTTTCTAATGCAAGGATCGAATCACAGCTTTGATAGATGAATATATTAAAGTGAAATTGAATGATTATTAGGTGACCCATAAAAAAGAAATGAAGGATTACGGCAGCCTTCAATAATGGAATTCATTCAGAAGCTCTGCTTTACATCTGCATTTCAACTTAAATGTAATACTCAATGTTGCTCAGTGTTCATATGTGTTGGTGTATTTTTAGTGTCAGTGTTTCACACTGCTGAAATGGGTGGTTGCTAGGTTACATAAACACAGAAGTGCACATGCCATTTTGAGCAAGTGAGTACAGAGGACTGATGGAAAAGATGAATGTTTAGTTGCTTATTAACATTGACTTTGTTTTTATAAGCAGTGACATGACAGGATGTTTGATTATGAACTCTGGTGGTATTTTAGTTAACTGTTAAATTCAAATAATCTTTTATGTGAGCACTGACAAAAACAACACAATAAAGACCACCCATACCAGTATCACATTTATCCTGGCTGAGCCTCGTAAGGATTTTTTTGTTCCAGAAATAACAACAGGAATGCATTTCATAAGCCTCACTGATCCACCAATGTATTTTTTTTTTGCCTTTAAAATAAATCAATTTGTTCTTATCATAACTCCACACGGATACATCTGTTGGCAAGCTTGAGCAAATCCCAGTACAGTTTAATGAAACTGAATCTGCAACAGTGTCACACCCAATGTCCTTTGTATGCAATATCAAGGTTAATAATGCAATTTCTCCTCCCCCATACAGCCCCACATTGCCAGCTACAGCTTGTCATCACAGAAATATGATGATAAAGATTTCTATTTAGGCCTAGTTTGTAGACTGCAGCTAAACTAAGCTAAGTAGTAATCTTCAAAGTCTTTTTTTCTTACTCCACAGTGTAAGTAAGAAAAGTAATTGTTGGACTGAAACTGATATAACAGTAGGTTTGTAGACTTAGATTTTATGTAAAGTTTTAGGCTAACATTTTGCATTCAAATTTAACACCCTTGTGGAACATTTTCATTTGGCTAAAATTCATTGGCTAACATTATTATAATGCATTGTAAACTAATTCACAAAAAACTATCTGGATTGACTAATCTTTTCCAGAACCACAGTCCACAGAGATTTTTAACAGGGATACTCCGTATCTCCACCTTTGCTGGTAGATCCCTGAACTGCTACAATTTTCTTGTCAGGGTGTTCAGGTTGCTCAATGTTCTATATGCCACACTTCACAAAACCACAAGCAATAGCTGTGGACAAATGATTTCCATTACATGAGAGTAGATGTTAAAACTTCATGCTGATTTGATCTCAGCTCTCGCCAAGATAAGCACCAACTAAGATGTAGCTTTACAGTAAACTAATGTGATCCATCTGCATCTCCATCCATTTGCATTTCTTTCCATCTGATGATGTAGATATCATTCTGCCTGGTGTTGATGGCTGAAGTGTAATGCTGGTTTCAGGGATCAGCTTATTTTGCCTCCCCAGCGCATCAGCACACACAACAGCTGCGATGCTGGCTCTGGGGATCAACCACAGTGTGGTCTCCCCAGCACATCAGCATGACAACCATCTGGATTGAGCTAAGTAGGGTACATACAGGTCATATGGGCATCTATCAGCTTGTTTTATTTAATTTTTTTCAAGTAATCCATGAATTACCTGATGGTGTTAGTTTTCACTTCCTTTCATAAAAATATGAAACCCCCTTTAGAAAAAATATGCAGTGCAAATCTTTTTGGTGTGAAATGAATAAAGCTTTAAACCATAAGGAGGAGTACCATCAGAGCAGAATCTGCAAAAGACTTTGGGTAATAGATAATCTTCATTGGAGCATCAAGTAATGAATTACTTGTCATGATTGTAGAGGCTCCATCGGGATGTGTGACTGAAGATCAGGAAGGGTATGAAATATTCTTCTTGTGCTTTCTTCTTATTTTTGTGGTGAAAGTTTCACTGGTCACTTACAAGGGCTTGATTAGTGCAGAATAAGGGGGGTTTAAATTTGAGGAATGGTCGTGCTTGTGTAACACGGAATTAGAGACATAATGCTGGATAGCTTGAGGTGAGAAGAGCTGGACAAGACAACGACATATAACACTCTGAACTCTCACGTCTCACCGGATCAGGCAGCATCCTCGGCTGCTGGCCGGCTATTGAGAATGAGAGACAGAACAAATAAGGACAAAGCTCTCAGTCCAGGTCGGAACCAGGCGGCGTCTCTTAGCTGCTGGACGAACAAGGAGAATGAGAGGACAAACATAAAAGACACTCTTGATGAGAGACATAAAAGACAAAGGGAAAGATCCGTCACTACTCAGTGCAGCATCCCCAGGCAGTGTGGCTGGCAACTGGGCCGCGTGGAGAGTTAGGATAAAGAGTCTCGGGTCCGTGTTGGAGAGACGAAAATAGAGACCCCCCCCCCCCCCCCCCCCCCCTTGGCGAGTCCTGGCTCGGCAGGTGGGGACTCGGCCAGCCAGAAGGGGCAGAAAGGTGCTCGTACCTGAAAAGAAACAAGGTAGATGGGATAGCAAGGTTGTGGCCTTGGTGAGGCTAGTGCATGAGCTGCGACAGAATAGTTGTGGCTGGGGGTCCCCTTTAGCCGGCGAGGAACCGCCGGGGACAACAGTGACTTGGGCAGGAGGCTGACCCGGTCGGTTGGGTGAGTGAAAATCCCCCCCCCCCCTCCCAGAGGGATCCCTGTGTGGACGGAGCAGTATTAGAAATAAGAGAAAGTGGATGTGGAGGGAGGAGGAGGACAAAAAAGAAACACAGACAAAGGGCGGAAGCAGTGCTGGGTGTATAAATAAGAAAAGAAAGAGAGATTGACATGCACGCTACCTAATGGGATTGCCCATACTGCTCTGGTCATGCCCTTTCTATTTACCTGACCAAATAGAGCGGCGCGAGCTATTGGCAGAGAGACTGGGACTTGATTGAAACTGAACTGCACCCCCCCCCCCCCCCCCCCCCACCGGGAAGTAATTTGTGTGGCTAATCCCGTCCCCACTGAGAGCTGCCAGGGAAGCTAGAGAAGCCGAATACAAACATAATACTTGGAAGCTCAGCGAGAGAGCGCCCTCTACAGCGTCCACCGAATTACACCTAAAGGTTAACATAACTCTAGTGATGGAACTTATAAGACATTCTTAATTGTGTGGTTACCATAGGGCCTTGTAACTATAACATGTGCATGAAGCGTGTTAAGGAGGCCGTAGCTCCAGGTGCTTTGCTCGAATGGAACTGGTGTGTCATGGTCAGGGTTGAAAGTCAATGCAGTCGCTGTGTTCTGGACGAACCTAGGTGCACAGGCACTCACAACATTCTATAGGTCTCGTGGCTGAAAGACTCGTTATGTGACCACACACAGTTCAGTATAAGTAGCCTTACATTCTTTAACTTCTTTGCCAATTTAAAAGCTGACCACAATGGATTTGCATGGTCATTTTGCAGTTTACCATACAGTTTGTAAGCAAATTAGCTATGTTTTATTAATACTATATCAAAAAAATAACATGGTCTTCAAGTCAGTAATATGTGACACCTATATGATGTGGGAAATCCGAGAAAACCCAGCAGAGCTAAACCAAGTGTGTGTAAAGTGCCGCACGATCCAGGACATGATTAAACTAGTAAGTATGCTAGAAATGGAGCTGCAGGAAATGAGACAGCAACAGGAGCTTGAGGAGCTGGCACACCCACAATTCATGCAATTCATGGAAGTCAGCACCCGTAGCAGACTGAAAGCCACCAGGGAGATGGAAGATGGTCAAAACAGCTGGGTTCAGGTAGGCAGAAACATGGAAAAAAAGAAACTTTGTCAAACACAACCACCAGAAATCAAAACATCCAACAAATTTGAGCCACTTCAACATTTAGATGACCAAAACCAACATCAAGAGAACGAAAGGAACAACATCCAGGACCCTATAAACAGTGCTGGCCAGGCAGCAAAAAGAAGGGAGGTCATGATTGTTGGGGACTCCATATTGAGAAACACAGCAAGTTCAGTTCGCAGTTTGGACCCCCTTACTACAACAGTGTGCTGCCTTCCAGGAGCCTCTGTCACACACATCACTGAGAACGTGGACAGGCTCATAGAACGAACAGATGACCCGGTAGTAGTCGTCCACATCGGTACAAACAACACGCGTAAATAAATGTCTAATAATAGAGTGTCCTAATGTCACTTAAGGAATAAAGTTAGCTATTTTGCGTTTTTTTCGTTCACGTAGCAATACTAACATTTACTTCAAGTTATTTATTATTTTTGTCTTCATATTTTCAATTCATGAAAGAGGTTTAAGCTAGGGTATTTGTATATGTTCAAATATATTAGACTCGTAGCAAACAAATAAATACATTAAATACAACCCATAGCTAATAACTAATCCCCACAAAAATCATGTAGAAAAGTTTTTGTTTTCAGTTGATTGACATTCACAGTAGCCAATGAAATCATAGGATATGCAAACTTAGAAACGTGATTGGCTGTTACGTTAAGTCCCAGAAAAAATGCTGTCTGATGGTTGACAGAGAATTTCATTGACAGAGGTTTTCCATGACTGGAAATTTTTGAGTGACAGGTTTTCGGTGACTCGAAATTCGAGTGACGGCGGACACAAAATACAAATGATACCTGATACAAATAATGGCTGACATAAAAAAACACATGAGGGATGACAGAAAAAATGATTGAGAAATGACGACTGATCGCCAAACTAAATGATCCATGACAAAGAATTTCCTGATAACTGACGCTGAGACGTGAGAAATGACGATGTCCTAATATGGACACCGTACAGAACAGGCGGCGACGCTACTCGGCAGCACGGATTCCGTGTGGACTGGAAGCAGAGTGAGCAGCCAGCGATTCCTGAGTCAGAGACGGAACAGGCGGCGACGCGATTCATCGCCAGCAGATCCAGTGTGAGGCAGCAATTCCCGAGTTAGAGACGGAACGGCGGCGGATCCTGAGTTAGAGACGGAACGGCGGCGGATCCCGAGTCAGAGACGGAACGGCGCCGGTGCGGTTCTCATTAGCAATACAACACATAACACAATAAGCAGCAGATCCAGCGTGTGAACAGTGAGGCAGCAATTCCCGAGTCAGAGGCGGACCACAATAAAATAATATAACTGAATACACCACATCCAACAAAGATATCCAACTACACAGTTCCTTTGTAATACTATGCATTTATTGTGAGTTACCATGATTAACAATAATATGCACCTACTGTACTTTAAGTTTTACTATGCTCATGCTTTACTACAGGTTCCTGTGCTTTTACAACAGTATACTGGTACACTTTTATAAGGACATAGACCACCTGTAAAAGGGTATGGCAATCTGCTTATAAAGTGAGAAATGCCCAGGTTTATTATTTTACAAACAAAAGATGCAGGTGCAGGTAGTTGCACTACCATGCTCCACCACTAAAGCAATGGCACGACTTGGGATGATGTTGCTCTTCAGCTTGGACGAGGTTATACCAGCACAAAAGGAACACACAGACAGTTACACAAAACAGACAAATATAATATTGTACAGAAACAACACAAAAAAACAAAAGATGGCCATATGCGCTATTCCCAATAAAGATGAATGTCCCGCGCCCTCTCTCTGTTTTATTTTTCTAACAACCTCTTTTTTTTCATTTTTTACGAACTTTATTCTTTATTCTCTGCGTTTTCCCACTGGATAGTTTTTTTGTTGTATGAAATCTTGCCTTGTGCTCTTTCCATTACTATTCCTGTATTCATCCATTTAAGCTACATTTTAATTTCAAATGTGTAAATAAATCTGATCTGTCTTTTTTTGAGTCAGAGAAATCAGCACACATGGCCATTGGCTTCGGATTCCTTTCAAGTGCACTAAATATTGTCTGCCAATCCCTTGACAGAGTTACATATGTGTTAGTTTTGATGGATTACATTTGGAAGCACGAGAAGAAATGTATATGTTAAATATTTATTTTGATGGCTTCTTATGTGGCATGGAGAGGGTCCCAGGAGAGTACAGTATACAGCATGGCAGCGAGTGAGAGTCACTGAGGTAGAAAATGTGCTTTTAAATATGCTGCACTCATGAGACCTAACTGATTAAATGTATGGCTTACTGATTGAAATATCTATGGTGGAATATAAGTGTGCTACAAACAGTGCTGTAAAATAAGTTGCCACTGGGTGGCATCCATATACTGTCAAACTTCTGTTTTAAAAATCTAAGCTTTTTATATACAGGTTTGAACCTGTGTATCTAAGAAACAATTTATTTATTTATTTTCATGTGTTTAGCAGCCCATGCATACAAACCTTGTTAGATACTGCTTTTGTTAAAGCAGTGCTCCTAGGGCCTCTGACAACAGAATATCTAGACATGTTATTATTTGATTCCCTGTGGCAGCAACCGAAACCTTATGTGTTTTCAAGATGACATGTCATAGTCTAAGAAAGAAAAAAAAAAACATCCCAAGGAAATCCCTTGACTAACTACTGCTGTGGAGCAAAGGAAAGTCACATCTAAGTAATAATGTAATAGTTTACTTTCTAGATGTAGAAATAAAGGGAACATGATATTAATTAAATTAGCTTATTTTGGTGAATGAATGCATTTCATTTGCATGCACGAATAAATACATTAAACATGGTGTAGGTGTTGGTTTGACAGTTCTTTCAATACAACCATCACCTTCATAGGTTTTTCCCTGGCTACACTAGCACCACCCTGTGTTCGCGGATAACTGCTTGGTCACATGTGTTTAACCCTTTCCCTTCTGATTTCTCTGCAGCAATCCTCCGGAGCATGTTGCAACAGAAACTCCTTGTTAAACAGTATTTCATCAGCAGGTGGCGATCAAGATGAAATTCCCAGATGACTGCTGCAGACTTGCCCATTTGTCACCTGAGATGACCCCTCCACATCGGAATTGCCTTTTATCAACAGGTCTGTAATCCTTTGCGGCAACAGCAATACTTTCATACAATAGAGCAGCTAGTCTCTTCTATTTCAGCATGAATTGTCTAGACTCCAGTCCTATAAAAACGGTCTCAGTGATTAATAACCATGCACATTCTTATGCAATTTGAAATGTGACTAGTAATGGATGATCCAGGCTGTGCCCCAGAGAAAGGGACCTTTAGTGTCATGTGACTCGCAAGTGTCACATTATTTATCTGTATTTTCGTTGCATATACCAGGAATCTAATAATGAATCTTTAACCTTACACCCTGGTGAAATGCAGTATGTGACAACCGATTCCCCCGGATGCCTGATCAATATCAGCTCTGACATCATCAACTGGAAGTCATGAGTTTTCAGATTCGAGCTGTGGGGCCATCAGAATCTCTCAGAAATTCAATCACAGTAAACTTACACAATATTTAAATATATAGTTGTAATCAGCCTTCTCACTTGGGATTTGAATGCAGACCACTCAGCTACCCTGGTTCGTTTTTAACTCACTGCAAGCTGATTCCTGCCAATTTACATTTCTTTTTTTTTTCATTGCTGATTCTCAATGCCCTCTTATGGCTATGAAGGTAATTAAAAATCTTTAAAAATTATTGCCGGTTGTAACGTATTTGCAACAAGACGAGGCAGTTTTTGTATATCACAGAAATACGATAAGTGTGTGTCCATTTATACAAAAGTATGTGCTACGTGTTGCTTTTTAAATTATTATTATTTGTTATACCAACCCCATATATTGTTCTTGAAAACCTCCTAATGGTTTTGCGTAGTGATCGATTTCCCTGCAGTAATTGTTGAATGGTATTGATTTCCTCAGTAATAATGGCAAATCATTGTTCATTAGTACTGCCTGATGTATTGTGTATATTTTGACAAAATGGAAAGACAAAAAAAAGGAAATTCACTAAACAGTGAGCTCCTGCTGTATCCTTCTGTCAGAAGCAGGATGCATAAAATTAGAGAAGATTCAAATCGATGGAGTGGGAGAAAGGGGAGAAGCAGAAAAAACAGAGGCAGTCAACAGAGATTTCAACATACACAGCTTAGTCTCACTCATGTGGTCTACCTGCCCTCCCATACTTCCAACCTCACTCAGATCATGGGAGTGAAGCCTGCCTTCAGCTCAAGAAGTAATAAAGCATCAGAAAGCAACAGTTTAAACTCCAGACTGTCCTCTAAGACAGGCATCATCAACAATATCATATATTGTACTGATTTTGGATATTCTCTGTTAAATGTGGGCATCCACACACCTTTTATTATCTGCACCAAACATCAAAATGCTCACACCTGAAAGCCAACCAATATTAACAATTAAGCCTATGGTACCTGACTTATGGTTATGGGATACCCTGTGTATTGTGGTACTTGTATATTTGGCATATCAAACTATAAACAGATCTACAGCGCAGAGGTAACATTTGCTATTGACAATACAGTTAGAAACATATTTTAAAGGCTTATTAATTTGGTGTACTGTGTGTCTTAGTAATCCCTCTTTGCAGTCTCAACTAATGAAATCATTTCATAAATCTTACCTGTCGTGTACGTTCGTTCACTATGTAGGTCCTACATGTGTAGTTTTGAAAGAAGTACATGTCACCGCAAACATCCATTTTCATTTAGTAAAAGTTCTTAGTTTCCATGCCCTACTTCCAGGTAGTCGCTGCACTTTTTAGGCATGCCTTGGTTTCAAAGAGGGTGTGAAACAGTAAAACTACCTTTGGGGAATCTAGACCAGGTCTTACCTTTGAGAGTGCACAGAAGGATAGAACTCTGCACGAATGCAGTTAACACTGCAGCGTTCATTCTGAAATGGCTAACAACTTTCAGAAGGACGATTGGAAGCCTCCTTAAAAACTGTATTGCATATTCTGGGTATTCATATGAGGACAGGATGTATAGGTTAGAGTGGTCTAGACATAAACATTTGTAATAATTGCAAAATGTTCTGCTGTCTTACAATAAAATCCTTTGCATATATATATATATATATATATATATATATATATATATATATATATATATATATATATTTACGTCCGTTGCCTGGTGCAGTTTGTGTGAAGATGACGGACAGGCAACGATTGCATTCGTCATGCATGATTCGTACTACAATAGGTCATCTTTGAGTTAGCGTTATCTTTTAATTAGTCAACCATGGTGTTTGTTTTCACTGAGAGAATAACACATTTGACACTGGAGAAAATTCGATCCTGTACATGATCATTCTAACAGGGCTAATTTGCATTGAAAAAATTGGTTCGTGCTGTTGGGATCATTAAAAACGGGTATTCATTATAAGCAGGGTTCGTTATAGTGAAGTTAGCCTATATATATATATATATATATATATATATATATATATATATATATATATATATATATATATATATATATATATATATATATATATATGTACATTTTAAAAAGATGTTTGAACATTGCCTCATGCATGGTATTATTCATTCATAAAAATGTGATGATATATCAGACACTGAGAGCTGGATTCATTTTTAGCTTTTATACTACCACTGTCTAATTCATATCAATGTGATCTCATTTTCGGTGGGAACAAACACTAATAAAGGTATTACACATTTCTGAGGAATTGAACAATATATGGTATTATTAGGATGCTCAGAATTAGTATGGGCATGGTGTATACAGTGCTAGCTTAAAAAACAACAAGCTTCCTGATGAAAAATATATTTTACATATGTAGTCTGTAAAACCAAGCTGCAGCAATGTGAGTTTTCCCACATTACTGATGTCTTTAAAATACCATCTCTCCCAGATGAGAACCCAGGATGTTGACACCAGGCCAGAACACGTACCATGGTCAGGTGTGTCAGCAGCCGTTTGACTAAGCTGAGGCAGACTCTTCTCTCTTGTGTAGTCACTTGTAATGAGTCCCCTTTTCCAGTCCCCTTCTGAGGGCAAGATGATGCACATATACACTGCCAAATTCTCCAGGAACCTCCACGCTACACATAAAACTAATTCTAACCCTAAATCACAATTTTATCCCAAAAGTCGCTATCAGATATAAAAAATGCTTTTCAGACGCTGTGTGGGATGACCGATGCTCTATATAACAGATGCTATTTGACAACCTGTGATGTACAGCTATGGCCAAATGTTTTGTATCACCCTATAGAACTAACTAATTTTGCCTCATAAAATCGAATGAAACTTGCGGAATAATGTTACGTTACCATATTGAATTACATACCACTTTGTAGTTTTCCAAATACTTAATGAAAAACTGACAAAAATTGAAAAATGTGACATTTCGAAATCTAACATGAAATACTGTAGTACTATTATGGCTTTCATATATATATATATATATATATATATATATATATATATATATATATATATATATATATATATATATATTTATTATGTCTCAATCCCAAAATTCTAGGTTATGCAAAACTTTTGGCCATAGCTGTATGTTGTGTTACCCAACATTTCATGAATCTTTTGACTTCCTGTACTGTATGTGGGGGTAGCAGTTCCCTAGGCAACCAGATCAGATGGAAGGCCTTAATCAAACACTAATTAAGTGTGGATGAAAAGTGGAATGGTAATACAGTATTCCACTTTCCTTCACAGCAGGGAAAGAAGGAGGGTAACTTGCTGTTGATCAGAAACCAGTCAGAAAGGTTTATTTATTTTTACTGTGACCATATAAAAGTGCATCACAATAAAAG
This sequence comes from Acipenser ruthenus, assembly GCF_902713425.1. Lineage (NCBI taxonomy): Eukaryota > Metazoa > Chordata > Actinopteri > Acipenseriformes > Acipenseridae > Acipenser > Acipenser ruthenus. The sequence continues at coordinate 26,598,395 of NC_081193.1, forward strand.
TATAGTTAAATATAATAAATCATAGTGAAAGCCAGATAAAGAATAGGTAAGCACTGCAAATCCCACAGGGGTATTGTATGGTAAAACATATGAAAAAGCATGGCAAATCATGATAAACTATGGTAAATGCATAGAATAAATATGGAAAAACTACAAAATAACAGTGTCAGTTTGCACTCCTCCCAAGCAATTTATAAACTTTACCAGAATCCATGACTTGGTTTGTAAAAGACAAGGTGTGTTCTCCTATCACAAGAGCAACTTGCACCTTGGGGTGAACAGCTTTCATTAATCGGACCCTATGTATCACATGAGTGTTAGGGTTACCAGGACGAGAGATGTTTCAAGGAAACAATGTTTTCCCAGCCTGTCGCTGGTTTTTTGTCCGCTATTCTCTTCTCAGCAGTCTGCTGTGAGACACTATATGACACTGTCAGGAAAGGGCAGACAGATCTTCAGAGTCAACTAGGCACAAATACCAAAGAGGGAATTGCTGCTAGAAGTGTTTATGCTGATGACACAGGGATTTGCCTTGGTAGTGATTCTGACTACTAACATGAACACTTGCCATTGGATTACTGTACCTGTTAAGGAACATACCAGTGCATGCAGTGTGGAGTAGTGGTTAGGGCTCTGGACTCTTGACCGGAGGGTTGTGGGTTCAATCCCCAGTGGGGGACACTGCTGTTGTACCCTTGAGCAAGGTATTTTACCTAGATTGCTCCAGTAAAAACCCAACTGTATAAATGGGTAATTGTCTGTAAAAATAATGTGATATGTGAAATAATGTATAATGTGATATCTTGTAACAATTGTAAGTCGCCCTGGATAAGGGCGTCTGCTAAGAAATAAATAATAATAATAATAATAATAATGGTACAACACAGCTATTGTTTGTGTATAATAGTGATATACTATCTTCAACTGTTTCCCCCGTATGAAAGTTCACCACAGTAAAACCACAGCCAATTATAATAAAGCAAAGTAAAAGCATGGTAAAGCATAGGTAGGCATTGTAAAGCCCAGATAGGTTGTAAAGCATGTTAAAAACCAAGCCAAACCAAACTATAATAAATGAATAATATAACCATGTGAAAAGTGCAAAATTACCATGCAAAAATACACCGGTAAACTGTAGGATATTCAATGGCATTGCAGTGGCAGTACAGTTGTAATGGAAAAGTTTTGAGCCAGTGGTAGTACAATGGCAGCTGAAATGAGATTTGGCATAAGGAACATAGAGGAAATGTTCATATTTTGACAAACCTGTACCATGAAACCATACCCGTACTAATGTGCTCTCCTATCAAGACCACTGTTCAATATTTGTTCTGCATCTATTGCGTTGCCATTGCTGTTTATGCTGTGGTCAGGTTCTGTGGGGGATTGGGTACTACACAAGGTTTTGTTGGAAACAGTGTGCATTGTGGAGAAATGTGGATTGATATGCAATAATCGTTTCTTTATGCTAGACTACACCTTAACCAATTATGTAGGATTAAATGAAGGTTAAGCAGAGTCATCAAATTAATAAGAAAATGATATTGTTATACTGTGGTTAAATCCTCAGAACATGGGTGTACACAAGGATATCTGTTTGATAAACAAATGTGTTCACATGGAAAACATGACACTTAGAACTGCTATAAAATGTCAAGGAGCACATCCCTGTTACAGGCCTTTTTTTATTGTTTTTAACCTGCCGCGGCCACTTCTTTTTTCCAGCCTGTAAACCCAAGAATCTGTTTACCTTTCAATAAAAGCGAATCACCATCTTAGCAGCTATAAACGGCAGTCCCTTTGGTGACAGATTAATTCAAGGTGCACTGAGGCACTTTTATGCTGTTAATTCTTTAGTCATTATTAGGTTTGGTGCTGTAATTAAATGCTTCTGTTACTAGACCTCTGTTACAACTCTATCACACAAAGTACCCAGCAACATTTTCTTTAAAGGACCCTTTCTGTTTTACAGTGTGGTGTGGCCACCACAGATACAAGACTTGTTTTCAACTGAACTGTGGCGGAATATGAAACTGACTGTAAAAGCAGGTCTGTTGCCATCTTTTAAAATATAAAACAAGCTGTCAGGGTAGCTGTGGAGAAAGAGGAGTGATTAAAGGCAAAGGGAATACTTTTGAGGAAAGAAATGCTTCACATGGTGTGAAATAGAACTGACACTATTTTGCACAAGATTCATTGTATGCATGTCAGATATGCATGCTGATATTATTATTATTATTTACTTCTTAGCCGACACCCTTATCTAGGGCAACTTACCATTGTTACAAGATATCACATTATTTTTTACATACAATTACTAATTTATACAGTTAGGTTTTTACTGGAGCAATCTATGTAAAGTACCTTGCTCAAGGCTACAGCAGTAGTGTCCCCCACCTGGGATTTAACCCATGACCCTCCGGTCAAGAATCCAGAGCCCTAACCACTACTCCACACTGCTGCCCTATAATCCTGGGAATAAAAATAAGACATAATTTTCCCTGGTGAGAAGAATCGAACCCACTTTTTACACAGGCAGCATTGGTTTCTGTCTGTGCGCGTTTTTTTAAAATAGTAAATTACAGTATGTAATGCATTTGTGCACATTACACCGTTTCTATACCCAAACGGGTAGATATACCTCCAACCACAAGGGGTACCTACTGCATTACTGTTTTTGTGTGAGGACTGAGGAGTGAAGTGATACTGAAGCACACACACAGTACTTAATGTATCGTAGCACACAAGCTGCCCACTCAGAAGCCGTCACTTGAATTCTGGTGTCTCTGTCATGCAATAACAATTTGCACAGCCCGACAATTGGTGTTTAATTAAGTTCTTATCATTTCGTGCTGAGCAGATTGCCCCGCGGCCTTCGAGTAAGCCTCAGCAGGTTGTAAATATTCTGCATTTAAATGGTCTGTTCGTTACTTTGTACAGCGATCACGCGAAACGACATTAATGATAACGACTGGGCAAAATGAGAAAATGCTAAAACAAGCAATCTAATGAAGTTTATAATCTGAACACGAATGTCAGCAATTGTTTTTGTAAAGAAAGTGCATCTCAAGCAGTACGTGGCGAGCACGTCAAATACTTGACAACTTGATGAGCTGTCAGTGCCAACATATTAACGAGTTTATTTAACGATGCAGTTTTAATGGGCTGAATACAACACCATGTTGATTTAAAATAATTTTGATCAATATGAAAATACAGTATAATTAAAATGTAATCATACAATATTAACATCTTTTATTTACATATTATGAGCAAACTAGAATTAATAAAATAAACATTAAATCAAATCTAAATTCTGCACTGTCGAGTATTTAATAGTTATTGATAAACTAGAATTGAAATACATAATATACATAAATGGGAGAAACTGGTTAAAATATGTATAGGCAAATATTTAGAAATGCAAACGTGACCTAACTGCAAACTCAGTTGGCATCGATTAAGAGGTGTTAAAAAAAAAAGAATTAAAGCTGCAGCAAGGAAGTTGACACATTACGTTGTGCTAATTAGTACGGCTCACACTGTACATTTCCAGAGAAGATCGCCAGACTTGCGGTCTGTGATGGAGCTGATCTGCTGGTTGACTTAACCTGCCGAGGGTAGTGGGGTAGGAGCAGAATACAGAATCATCAAACGGCAGATGCGTCAGAAATGGCTCATATGTCAGCCACAGGGGTGTAATGTTCAAACCGATAAGTGAAGGTGCCAGATCAATCGTTGACGTGGGATTCTTCGGTATCAGAGCTAATGGCGTTGGCATTATCTTTCAAAATGAAACAAATGACAACGAAAGAGATCACAGCATGCGCGTTTACATTGGAGAGCAGAACACTATATCACTAACAAAGTATTTCTACTTAAAATGGTAGTGTTTCACAATGATGTAAACATTGACTCTTAAAGGGATATATCATTACATTTGACAAATGTTTTATCCATTACCTGTTTAATAATATCTAATTGAGAATCAAACAGAACACACACACCTGTAGCAGGAAACCTGTTATGGTTCCCTACCTCACTTCCCCACAATGAGCGTCTTTTCAGTAGCCAAGTTTGGAGTAGTTGGTAACCATTGTAATTACTGCTCTAAGCATAAACGACAATATAGAATAATATAGAACTAACATAATAAATACTAAACAGGCAAGAAATTAAATATTAGGAAAATGTATCTGATAAAAATATCCCTTTACGTTTACTGTGCTATACTATGGTAAAAGCCTAGTCTGTACCAAAACACGTGGAATCATTGTGAAAGCTTGGTAGATCACAGGCATGTAAGTTTCAAATATGGTTAACCTTTATAAAGCATGTGGAATGCATAATAAAAGTCGGGGAAAAGCATTGCAATCTGCAAAATGACTGTTCACATTCACCACGGTAAACTTGAATGCGTGCCATTAAAATGTGATTCCTGGGTACTTTGTTACTGGTAATGATTTTACATTCTTAATTTTAGGTCTGCGCTCTCTGCTTCATCAGAACCAGTCGAGTTTGTTGACATTTAAGCTGCAGGATTAAAGTTGCTAATACTCTGGTAATATAGTCATGCTCCAACTGCTTCCTGAAGCAGCGTTGACTCCAGGGTTCAGCTGCTTGGCAGCTTCTGCTGCTTCGGTTTGGCGGGTGAAAAAAGGTGATCTTCAGTCCTCTTAGATCAGGAAGTGGATTGCAAATTGGGCATGCCGGTAACATATTTGGACACCTACATTTTAAAAGAATACAATATTCATGATTGAATGAGGCCTGAAGTGTTTAAAGCAGTCTTAACCTATGTTTTGGTAGACATAACATAATCACTGCGTCCCTGACTTCGATTGAATATCTTTTGTATTGTATTATACTTCAATGCTATAGATGGAAAGTTGCTGCTGCTTCCTGTTTCCTAATCACTTCTAGCTGCAGATCATGTTACCTACAGCATATGTACCAGGATGCAGCAGTTTACCTTTAGAATTGCATTGGAAATATTTGTGTATCTTAAATTCATAATAAAGTTAAGAATAACATTAGCGGCACATTTTAAAGGAGGGGCAGTAATATTGTTAATAAAGCTAATACGAGTTAATAAAGTGACTTGTAAAGAATGGGTTAGCACTCCTTACTATCAGTACTGCATGTACTGATGCCTTTTGACATTAATATGCCACATACTGGTTCTAATGCTGCCATACCACATACAGTGCTCCCCCTTTATAAGGCGTCCCGTTATACTGCGGAACAGGTTATAAGGCGGTACGGTCATGGCTCCCATTTGCCCCATAATGCCATTACACTAACACTAGTATTCTCCTTATAAGGTGGAACACAAATAGCACGGTCTCTTAACTATGGCTCCTGACTACAGCGTTATAAAGGGGGAGCACTGTACATCCAACTTGGCAGCTTAAAAAGTTACAGCCATTTAGAAGTGTTTGAATTACTGTATATATCATGTACATATAGGTCTAGCTCATGTCATTCATCAGCACTATGGTGTAAATATATGCAACATATAAACTCAGGCAGTGACAGATTTGAAACTAATAAATATGTATGTTGGGTTGCATTGAAAGAGGATTTAATGAATTTAGATTTTTGAACAGAATTGCAGTAACAGCCTGTGTCTATTATATGTATTCTGTCATATCCTCCCTAGGTTATTCAACTGCAACAAAACATTCAGTATCACTAAGCCAATGCACTCCGTTCCTTTCTCAGCTCTTTGTTAGGTGGATTGGAGGGTGTATTGTATAGAAATATAAGCTGATTTTTGTTATGCAAACAGTGAGGTTTTAAATAGGTTCAGATGTGTTGTTGAGATACATAAGCTTTTAAAATATTAGGGCTCTTCGGGAACACATTTAAGTTATTCTTACAAGACAAAATAAATGTACAATTTTCTTTTTTAACTCACAAACCTTGAGTTTAAAGTAATTGTAACTAACAAAATCATTCCATACATCTTAGCCATTTTGCACTTCCATGAGCAACATACTGTTCAAATGTGCAGTTTTAAAAGAAACACGTTATAGCACACGTGTATTTTCATTTTAAAACATGGTAGTACTTTAGATTAAAGGAAACTCTCAGTTGCCTCTTTGCACTTGTGCTCCCCGGGTCATTTCACCTCAGCAGTTACTGGCAGGAAAGCCAGTGAAGGGGTGGGGACAATTTCAATCTCCAGGTGAAATGACCCAGGAAGTACAAGACAGTCAAAATGCATGTTTTGATATGAAAATACATATTTGCTATAACATGATGGAGACATTTTATGGAACTATTTTATTAGCTAGAATGACTTTAATTAAATTATGCTTTTTATTTAAATGTAAATTTACAAGCTCACATGGAATCACATCATAGGACCTATTCACTTCATCCAAATACCATCCCCATGAAAATCAATTAAAAAAAAAAAAACGACTCCCTGAAGTTCTACATGTTACTACAGAAACAGACTTGCATTGTGGGAGGTGTTAAAATGTATCATTTGTAATGATTCCCATGATGGCAGTATTGCGACCCAACACTGTTTAGTGCAATGGAATACACGCCCATGTCTTTTGGTCAGGACTCAGTTGCAAATGTTGCCTGATTAATCCATTGCTTGGAAACCTTAATATTATTTTCTTTAATTGCACAACCTTTTCTTTTAAGCTGTGTAACTGCTCACAATAGAGATCTTATTAAAGACACCAGACCTCAACTTAATTGAAATACTTGTATAAACACATTCAGAGGTTTGTTACAGTATTGTTTAATTAATGACTACGATACCTGGTAAACCTCTCAATGTGATCTTGTTTGTACATCTTCATTTTGATCACATAAAGCGGTTCATTCAATAAATAGGTATGCTTTGTATTGCAAAGGTAATGCAATTATTGATTACTATGTATAGTCGATTCATTTAATCAGTGATTTAGCAGTTTTTACTGGACCTCATAAGTTATAAGATATCTACAGTCCAGAACAGTTTAAATGTGTCCATTTAGACTATACCAATTATTATATTTTTCCTTATTTCACTGTTCAACTTTCATGTAAGTTACTAATAAGAATCAATACAATTATTTACAGCCATGTAACAGATGACCAGGTATAACAGCACTGTCACTATGTATAACTTAAAATTAACATTTATGTACATACCCACTGAAAGGATACCTATATACTGTATATCAAACTTCATATACAGGGGTCCACAAAATCCTGTTATCCCCATGTTTTTTGTTTCTACAATGCATTGACCAACCCCTGTAACATGTGGAAGAATGACGATAATTGTATTTAGAAGTACTTCATTGTATTTAGTACAAGTATTTAACTGTATTTAAACACCCAGAGGATCAGTGTGAGCGCCATTATTTTCATGGCAGATAATGATCCGTAACCATGTTTGGTGCGACATCTTCTGTAACATGGATGGAGTGACGAGGCGAAATGCATCTCTGACAACTTGTTTCAGCTCAACTCACCTGCAACAGAAAATAAAAATAATAATTGAGCAAAAAACATGGGGGTAACAGGACTTTGTGGACACACTGTACAGTACAAAAAAGGAATGTGATTCCATCACAACTTTCACATAATAAAGCATTGCTGAAGAAATGACTAGAAATAAGCATTGAAACAGTCCTGCAGACAGCTAAATGGATAGTATCAATACCACAAAGTTATAAATGATGTTGATGTTTTCATGATCAAATGCTTTTGCTTAATTGTGTATTCATCAAATGGATATCGCTGAACTGAACCTATTAAAAGACTGGCCAATTATTTCAGTAATCTGGAACTAAATGAGAACTGTAGAAATAAATAATGAGCCTCATTGCCTGCCATTATAAATGCATTATCCTGGCACAAAAGCAGACTTATCACACTTCAAGACAAGATAATAAAGAACACAACTATTGTGAATAATATCTGTGTTCTGCAATTGGCACATAAACACATTATAATACCTTGGATTGTCAGCAAGTAGCATCCCCAACAATTGTATTTGTTGATAAATATTTTCTTAGCACTTCATTAGGACACAGAGGGATTGTAATCTATCTACAGTATAATCACTGGCCTGTAACGTTTGGTTTTATAGGTGTGACAACCTTCATTATTCATTACTCATAATATCTAATATCCACATGGCAGACTTTAGATGAGTAATCAAATACAGAGTATACATTTTTACAGCACTTCTAATAAAACAAATCAACATAATATACTACATTTAGGAAATAGAACTGCTAAAGTATCCTTGTTTCATAATTTACTTATAGACGTATACAACCTTGTATTTGAAGGAAAGATATTACAATCATGAATATTGTATAAAGGGACTGCTGTATATTGCAAGACCTATGAACTAGTAATTGCTTCTTTAAAAAGTTGTGTATTGCATTAAATATCTAGCTTATATGTAACTAGCTAAGCTGCTATTGCATAATAATAAGTACACATTTTCAAGATAAAAGCCCCTTTGATATGTAGATTTCTACAGTATTATGGGTAAAGTGACCTACTATTATCCTGTACCAAATACCTGCTGGCACCTTTCCAAGTTTCCAAATTATGAAACTGGTGGCAAAACTTTGTTGTCATTTCCATTACTTGACAGGTGTCATTTAAAGTGAGAACTGAATCTCCTTGATCACTTATTTATTATGCAGAAACAACAATGTTGGGGCAAATTGACATAATCCTGCCCCATAAATGCCAGATGAAAAAATATGTCATTATTACTTTGCCATGGTCTTCCCTATTTATACTTTCAGACCAAAAACTAGCCACATCCTTAAATGCACGGTCACTTAAATTAGCAAACTACATTATGTGGTCATTTAAGTCACTATAGAGATTGTATCTATTTCAGTTATAGATGTTTAAAATGTATTTTTAGATAAGAATAATAACATAATAATCAATCATTCTCCACATCATTGCTTTACAACAAGAACGTTGCTTTACAACAAGATCATGCCAGTTCCTTTATCCATTAGCTTTTTGTATATGCTAGCATCATTTATCACTCTGTTTTGCCTTCCTGTCAGCCTGTGTTATATTAACCTAATGTCAGCAAACTTGAGTAGCCCTCAGGATAACACATCTAAATAAACATCTCATTCTGATACCATTAGGATTGTACACGGAGTCCTCCAGCAAGACTAAAATAAATGTCCATTTATCCCTTCGCTATGGCGTGCAGTGTCACGTGCTATCAATATTAAAGTAGGCAGCTCGCTCCTTCATCCATACTCTACAGCAGTTCATACATATTATATACAATTCATTTAACCTTTTAAATTATTTATTTATATTTGTACATTTTTAAACAGAATGACAGAACACTTTTCAATGTTTACAGGAAAGCTGATAAAAAACAAAACAAAACAAGGCTTCACTGATTTCAGACCAAACTGATAAATAAAATAAAATAATAATAAAAAAAACAGTAGTGTAGGAAACTGTGTTTCTTGTCACGTATTACTTTCCAAAAGAAATTATGAATGGTATCAAAACTGCATTTTTTGGCTTTAAGGGTTTCTTTTTTCCAATTTCAATACAGTACTACACATTTTGCATTTAGCTGTGAGGAAATTGGCCTAGATAGGTTGCAAATGTTGTACTGATGCTGGCACTTCTGTTATAGATACTGCTGACCTCTGCAGGCTAGACAAGGTAATATATATGGTATATAAGCGCTAATAGCTACCCATGCAAACTGGTCTGACCCTTTTAATACCTTTAGATTGGCAAACATGATTGCCAGTCTCAACACGGAGGCAGAGTAGTATCCTTTTAGTTAAAGCACTACAAATAATGATACTTGCTGGGACCGCTTTGCACCCAGCATCTCACAGTTACAGTGGTTAGAAGTGGATACCACTTATTTTTGTCAGCTGGCTTGCACATTTGCTTTGTGGTAGAACAATTTACCAACAGTAGGCCTACTGTTGCTGGTCTGGTTAAGCTTTGTGTGAAATAAATACATGTAAAAATAAATGTAATACAATAAAAATCAATTGAACAAATACCTTTAAAATAATAACCAATCATTGCTGTGTATAATAATCTGGTCACAGTTCACTTTTTTGGATTTTCAAACACCCATGATAGTACCATAATACTAATCAACTCACTGAATTATAAGGGTCCATTAAAGTTCTCATCAGGATTTTCAATTGTCTGCTCAGGTATTTTTGCTTCTGAATCTCTGGAGTGCAGCTTTCATGTTATGATGAAGTAGGCCTACAGTATTCCAATTTTGTCATAACTTTGTGCAAAACCAGAAATGATTAGATGTTTGTAATCTTTCTATCATAAGGCATTATTCAATGCTATTACTTTGACGTGCAAGTATTTTCGGCTGGCACATCTTGTCTTGAGAACATATTGATTTTGTAGAATTTACTGCTATTTTTCAAAGGGCTGGTAGTTAAAAAGGTAGCTCTTTGGAGGCTGTCTTTAAAGCTGATCAGAAGCGCACTGATGTCGAGTACTTTTACCTTTAATGGTCTTTTTGTAAAAAAAAAAAGGTCTTTATATATATATATATATATATATATATATATATATATATATATATATATATAATCTGCAGTAACCTACCACTTTCTTACTGTAATTGGTCCCTAATTAAACTCCCTTCTGTAATTGCATTTTTACTGCTTTGTAATTGTAATTTTACTGCATTGCAATTGCAGTTGGAGAGATATCATTACAGTGATCTCAGGTTTTAGTGTTGTTATATAATTAATTGGAACACATTTGCGGCACCATTTCTACCCTATGTACAAGGTCAATTGTTTTGAAATATTTTAAACATTATTATTATTGATTATGTTTAATACATTTTAGGACTATGTATTTCTGGCAGTTCCTAATATTCTTGTTTAAATTTGTTCTTTTAATTCAATGGTTCTCAAACTTTTTAGACCATGCACGGGTGGTTCTGAAAGGAAAGCAAGATGTAAATAAAAAGAAGAGAAAAATATGAAAAAAACAAAAACAACTTTATAAAATGCAGAAATAAAAACGTTTGTATGACAAAAAGACATATGGACTCAGTTCATAATCATAATAAAATATTGTATTTGTGCTTTTTGTTCTTAAAAGAAAGACTAAGCATGTGGTTTCTCCATTTACCAAGAATGTGTTGTTCATTTTCTTTAAATGTTTATCTAAATGACAACGTGGGCTATATATACATTAGAAACTATTTGCAGGTTATATTATGCAGAAAACACTCCAGCTTCTTGAGTTGTCTTATTAAAAAAAGTGTGTACATGGTCTTGATAAAAAAACACACATTTAAAATAAACAACCTGTCCTGTATATGACAAATATATAGTGTATGCTTGTCTCTGTCAGATAAATAGACAGACAGACAGATAGATAGATGGAATGGGCATATTTTATAAATATTATTGCCATTATTTAATTTACGTACATGTGCTCAATATTCTGTAATCTATATTCTTCATTGCTCAATGTGTAAAACGCATTCCAAAAATCATATTGGATTTGAATATTCTTTCATTATAAATACCTTTTAAATTATAGATGCCCCTCCCCCTTCTCTCTCTCTCTCTCTCTCTCTCTCTCTCTCTCTCTCTCTCTCTCTCTCTCTCTCTCTCTCTCTCTCTCTCTCTCTCTCTCTCTCTGGAGTGCTCTGCTGGTGAACAGGCGAAGCTTTTCTCTCAAATCTCTGTAGACTCGCGTTTTTTTCAGGGCACAGCAAAACAAATCTTCAACACCGTTATTCCTCTCTCTCTCTCTCTCTCTCTCTCTCTCTCTCTCTCTCTCTCTCTCTCTCTCGTCAGTTACTCTTGATGCTCGCCTCGTTCCATGGTTGAGCGCCAGCTGCTTGGAGATTTCCAGGAACTTATAGCCTGTTACATCATTTTCAGGACAACTCAAAGAATATACCCTGAAGAAAGAAAAACAATCTTTCTCACAAGCTAAACATACTGTATGGTACTTTTAAAGTCTGTCCATGTCTATTGGCGTAAGATGTTGTGACTAAGAAGACCCGAGAGTACAGTCTGTACCGCACTGTAATGCTACTGTGTTGAACTAACCTGTTAGTGTTACTTCGTTTTGGTTTTGAAACATCATTACCTTTCTTTATTGAAAAACAAAAATCTACATTTCGAAGTAGTTCCACAGATAAAGGACTCATTACTCAGCTTTTGACAAATGTAAAACATCAATATGCGAGGTATTTTTTACTGAAGCGAGCGTGTTGGAATAAAAACTTGGATGGGCACAAAAACATGAATTGGACGACCACCACGTTTCACAGCTGAATATGTGCGTGTCATTCACTTTCTGGTGGATCTACTACTGTTGAGCTAGATTAGCAGTGTTTGCTTGAATAATGTATAGGGCGCGAATTTCACCCTTTGGTTTAGAATACTGTAATTAGTAAAATGTTTTTTTTTTCTTTTGTCAAGGGTGTCAGTTAATGGGCATGCTTGCCCGAATATCAAGCAGAGTGAGGTATAATAATAATAATAATAATAATAATAATAATAATAATAATAATAATAATAATAATAATAATAATAATAATAATAATAATACGCAAAGAAACACTGGTGTACTGGATTTCTTTTTTTATATATATATATATCCTATATATATTTATTTATAAACCCAAGTCGACTTTTTCACTGATCCAATACATCATGAAATCTCTGTTTTACAGTCGGTTCTTTATCCTTCTGCCTTGGGTTCTGATAGTAATTATAATGATACACATTGACACTAACCGATCCTTAGCCAGGAGCCCAGCGCATCTTTATTTCTCAAGACTCGGAAATTCACAGCGACTGGACAGAGCAACCCACAATGGCAATAATAATCAATCGTCTTTGCCAACAATCTATGCCATAACTCCTACATACAGTCGGGCGGTGCAGAAAGCGGAGCTCACCCGCTTGGCTAACACTTTTCGCCAAGTACCCCGTTTCCATTGGATTGTTGTGGAGGATTCTAACATGCGAACGGAGCTCGTATCCCGCTTCTTAGCGCGCTCGGGGGTCCCTTACACACACCTGCATGTGCTGACCCCCAGGAGGTATAAGCGAGCTGGGTTACCGAGGGCTACCGAACAAAGGAACGCGGGGCTCGGCTGGCTCCGGCAGCACCGTTCCCCTCGGGACTTCGGGATCGTTTTTTTTGCAGATGATGACAACACTTACAGTCTGGAGCTCTTTGAGGAGGTACACATTCACACCCCCACACATTAACCATTTATCTGTTTAACATATTTTGTTATTTCATATTATTTTTTGTATTATTGTTATTTATTTCTACATGCTTTGCACGTCTTGATTCGTTATTATTGTAAAACACGTGTTTTAAGTGGCATGCACTTTTTTTCATGGTTTTGATTATTGATCGTGTCTCTGTCTTTCCTCGCTGTTTTCCCTGCTTTACCTTTGCAATTTACTGGTTTTGATTTTCCTTGAAGAAATGCATTAGCAGCAAGTCTTTAAGACAGACACGATGAAAGCAGAGAGAGAGCGGGGGGGTGTGGGTGGGTGGGTGGGTGGGGGGGGGGGTTGATGGATGGATGGATAAAGACGACAGGCAATTTGCAAGGATAGGTGAAGACTATAGGTACTGTATAATCCACAGAAAACCATTCTAAACGTTTGTTTTCCTTTACACAGATAATCACCTTGTTTTATAGATGTATTGTCTTGCAAATAGTAAGTACCCGCCCTTGCAGAAATATATATATATATATATATATATATATATATATATATATATATATATATATATATATATATATATATATATATATATATATATATATAAAATTTATATTATTTATTTGTATCCCCAAAATGTGTTTCATGTGCCATACTTGTTGGAGAATGTCTTATTTAATATAAAACAACATTCTGCACTTTATGGGGTCTTTCATGCCCAGTCTCTGTATATTAAAACCTGTGCAGATGATTCCATCCACTTTGTATGTTTCTACTATGAAAGAAATCTACTTTTACATGTGTTGATTTTACGCTCCTTTGCACAATACCTGTAGTTTTACATCAGTTTGCATTTAAGCAGTGTGATTTGTGATGTTGGAAACCGTGTTTTGAATTTCAACAACCACAGTGTTGACTTTGTTGTCTTTGTTTTTTAATTGACTGTTAACATTTTAGTTTGTGATAATATAATCTACACGTAAAGAAACAAGAATTTTGAATTTTAATTTAAGCTTTTACTTGGCTTAAAATGTGGTGTCAGTTATCATAGTGGATACTAATATAGCGAGAGGAATCAAGACTCCATCTGTTATATATACAAATGTAAGCCGCCCTGGGTAAGGGCGTCTGCTAAGGAATAAATAAATAAATAAATAAATAAATAAATAAATAAATAAATAATAATAATAATAGTTACTAGTTTTGTTTTTAAATTAATATCTGTAAACCAGCAGTCTTTAATGGTATGCATACACCATATTGAGTGAATATAAATTATTTCAGTAAATAATAGATGACGGAAAGACTAACTCCCAGTGGAAATGAACAGCTGTAGTTATTTTGCAAGTGTTTCATTACTATAACCATTAGATTGTCAGTAGCAGTTTTTTTTCTAGTTCAGTCCTGATGGAATAGTCAGACCTGCTTTAATTTTGACATATTTGACATAATCCTGTGTTTATGGCTGGTTGCTTCACATTTACCCTAGGAAAAGCCAGTTTATATAATGTCTTATATTAATATATGCTAAAATCAGTGTTGTAATCGAGTCACAAACATTGGGAATCGAGTCGAGTTGAGTCACAGGGAGTAAAGAGTTAAGTCAAGTCAAGTCTTAAATGAAGCCGTTCAGGGGCCAGACCCAGAGCTGCAGGCTCGATGTGTCAGGATGCCATAAGGTCCCCTGTATCTGGCTGAGCAGGTCACTCCTATAGGGAACCAGAGGGGACAGTGTGTTGATTCCTGGGAGGCAAAGAGATCTATCTCTGCAATCCCAAAACTCTCCCATGTGAGGCTTACCACCTCGGGGTGAAGCCTCCACTCTGAGCTGCTGGTGACCTCTCGAGAGGAGGTCCACCGCCCCGTTGGTCACCCCGGCAGATGCACTGCCCGCAGTGAGAGGATGTTCTTGTGCGCCCACAGCAAAAGCTCGCGGGCCACACAATGGAGACTGGCTGACCTGACGCCGCCCTGGTGGTTGATGTATGGAAGGGTCTGGGAAGCTGCTGCTATCAGGCCCAGAAGTTTCTGGAATGTGACCAGCATGGACTCGGAGTCCAAGTACACTCCAGATAGGAGGCTGTCTGGAAAGGTCAGCTAGCTCTTCGCATGATTCACTGTAAGGCCCAACCTTTGGAGGTGGCCGGTGACAAATTCACTGTTGGCCTCTGCCTGTGCTGGTGACTCAACACAGATTAGCCAGTTGTCCAGATAATTGAGAACTCTAATGCCTTTGAGTCTCAATGGGGCCAGAATCCATGCACTTCGAGAAGGCATGTGGAGCTAGGGAGAGACCAAATGACAAGATACAGAACTTGTACGCTGATCCCTGAAAGGCAAACTACAGGTACTTCCTGTGCGCTGGATTTATGGGGATGTGGAAATAGATGTCCTTTAGGTCCACCATGGTGAACCAGTCACTTGGCCTGATTAATTGCTGTTACATTGTCAACATCTTGAACCAGTTCTGATACAGGTTCACCTGTCTGAGGTCGAGGATTGGTCTGAGGAAGTAGCTGGAGTAGAACCCTTTTTCCAACTCGAGGGGGTATATCATGCAAATAGGCCATTTTTGCAGCAGAGGTGCTACCTTCTGAGACACCACAGCGGCATCCTGTGTGTCCGTGACCGTGCTTGCATTGCAGCAAATAGCCGGTCTGAATGGTAGTAAGCAGCCAGATGTCTGTGGTGCACTGACAGCAGTAGTCCAGATGGCTCCCTGAGAAGGGTCCCTGGACCTGTGGCAGCAAATTCCTGGGGCTGCTGCTTAGCCTGTGGCTTGGCCTGCGACTTCTGTCCGACTCCATGTCCTCAGATGGGAACATCAACTCTTGATCGCCCGTCTCCTAGAGATGTGGGACAACCTCATCTCCTGCGTGCGCTTGGAGAAAGGGGCACAAACCTTGCAGAAACTGCAGTTAACTAGCGCCTCCTTGGAATGCTCTGGGCCCAGGCAGGAAGAGCACCTGTCAGGCAGATTGGCCTTGCATGTCTCACAGGGATGGAACCCAGGCATGATGCAAGAAGCAAGCAATGCAATGTACAGTTGCTGCTTCAATCTGCTTATATATATCGACCGGGCAGGTCAAGACCCGAATGGGATCGGTTCTGTACCGGTTCGGAGACGGCAGGCTCCTCATCAAAGATGGATTTCCTTGTCGTGCTACCTACCTTGGCACCGGGTTGGTAGCAGGCTGGAACCGGGTCAGTAACGGGTGGGTACTGGTCAGAACTGGTTCATTACTGGTTTGGAACCTGGTCGGCACCAGGCCGGTTCGGTACTGGTTTGGTGAGTTTAGTCGGGTCCGTACTGGGATGGTACCAGGTCAGTTCAGGACCAATTCAGTGACTTTAGCAACAGATTGGTACAGGGACGGTTCCGGGACGGTACTGAACAAGGCTGTCCGATCAGGTCAGTCTTGAAAGAAAAAATGACGCTGAGATCTGTGAGCGCAGTCCTTTTCATCCCTCAGGGACAGAGTCACGACTGCGTCACAGGCTCAAAGAGCAGCTTTGGTATACAATTTTCATGATTCGGATATTTATGAGGTTACATTTCGTACTTGAAAGGGAACAATACATTACAAAGGTTATTTTACACACTTCTTAAGTTAAACATGGATATGATTTTGACAGGCTGTGTTTTTCGTCTGATCACAGTAAATGAAAAAAAAACCCAAAACATCCAAATAGCTTAGCCATTAGCTTTGCGCCTCAACAATATCAATATCAAAATCAAAATGTCCTAGCTAATCCCAAAGCAAATACTTACCCTGGCATCAACACAGATTGTTTTAACCCTAACATACCCTTTACCCTCGACCCTACCCAGATTCAACCGCCTCCACATTTGGATATGGTCTTATCTTAATTGTACTCTAACAATGTCTATGCACAACAGCCCACTAATTTAAACAAAAACAATATGTACCTTACACAAACCCTAACCAGACACAAACACCTCCGCTGACTGTGCCATCCCATTAAAGGAGTATTTAAGTCTTTTAGATGCATCAGTCCCAAATCATACCTCACTTTTTGATTGGGAGCCCTAAGGTGCAATCCACTGTGGAAGTGGATACAGCCTAGAGGGAAATAACAATGGAGAATTCTGCCTGGAGCAGCCTGGCATTTACTTGGTCAGAATAAAAAGGCAAAGGAGCTCTGTTAGCCCCTGATTCCATAGCTCTGCTACTGGAGACAAGATGCATGGTGGCAACACTATAAGCCCATTAAGACTCTACATTCAGAGGTATAACCCTGCTGAGAGGCAGTCAAGGGAACAGCTAGAGTGACAATATATGCCATGTGAATAAAATCGTTTGTGGAGCTAGAATACCAAATAGCTAAGTTTGAATCAGTTTTGGAAACGTTAGGTTTTAAACATTTAATGATCTCAAATATTCACAGCTCACAGCTGGGGACATAATGCCAGTAAAGGAGCTTTCAAGGACATATATTTGAAATAATATGACAGGCCAGCTGCAGATACACATCTTTTCACATCTGAGTTACTATATTATTCTTGATACAGGAAGGTGGTGTAATAAAACAGACGCGTTGCTCAATGTTGAAATACATTTTTTTTATTATTATACTTAGGGGAACTGTATGTGTTTTGATAGTGCAGTATTGTAATAATGCTAATCGAAGTATGAAGAATTATCCACTTAAGACCCTTGCTTCTTTTACGGTATTTGGCCACCTGGTGGCACTGTGTCAGGAACAACAGTTCCAACATTTATTTGCACATCATGAATATAGTACAGCACTGCAGTATTTTTAATAGTTGATTAATTAGTCTCAACCAGAAAGACTTACGTTACAATTCAGTAATGCAGTAAATATTTGATGGTTATCATATGTTCCTTAATCATTAAAAAAAAAAAAAATCATAAAAAACCTGATGTGTAACACAATCGTCCTTCTGGCTGCGGTTGCAGATGCGCTCAACACGGAAGGTGTCAGTGTGGCCAGTGGGTCTGGTGGGTGGCCGTCGGTATGAACGCCCCCTAGTGGACAAAGGCAGAGTGGTGGGCTGGTACACGGGCTGGAGAGCAGACAGGCCCTTTGCCATTGACATGGCAGGTAGGTTACTATCAATGTTATCTCACCTCAGTGTCAATTTCATGTAATTATTGTTTCTTTTCATTACTTATCAGAATGGAAGAAAGCTTGAATGAGTAAATAAATAAATAACCTAAGAATGAAAGTATAAACACTAACATCAGCTGATAAATGACTCCATTCCCTTCATAGAAAGATCCCTTTTCTGTAGCTTGTGAAACCCTACTAGGTAATGTTGCATTAATAATGGAAATGTCCACAATGGAGGACCAGAGTATTTTGTGCACAAATGTCTGATATGTGAAGCCTGTATCGCACACCAGGTTTTTGATTTATTTACCAGTATTTCCATTCCTGGGGGCTGCCTCCGGGATCAGTCTTCCAAATACCCCAATATAGTTCACAATTAATGCAAGTAGAGGTGCAATGTCATAATAATGGATCGTAGATCACATTTCTATTCTTTATTATTTATTATTTAAAAAGAACAAAGTTAAAAAAAGAGCAACATTTCTGCCAGATGGCCTTCATCAAGCTGTCTGTGAATGAACATCTTTAAACCTGAGATGACAGATGGACTGTCCCCACCAGTGTTAAACCTGAGATGACAGATGGACTGTCCCCACCAGTGTTAAACCTGAGATGACAGATGGACTGTCCCCACCAGTGTTAAACCTGAGATGACAGATGGACTGTCCCCACCAGTGTTAAACCTGAGATGACAGATGGACTGTCCCCACCAGTGTTAAACCTGAGATGACAGATGGACTGTCCCCACCAGTGTTAAACCTGAGATGACAGATGGACTGTCCCCACCAGTGTTAAACCTGAGATGACAGATGGACTGTCCCCACCAGTGTTAAACCTGAGATGACAGATGGACTGTCCCCACCAGTGTTAAACCTGAGATGACAGATGGACTGTCCCCACCAGTGTTAAACCTGAGATGACAGATGGACTTTCCCCGCCAGTGTTAAACCTGAGATGACAGATGGACTGTCCCCATTAGTGTTAAAGCCGCATTGCCTACTGAGATTTCAAGTATAGAAAAGAGCAATGTAACCCACTCCTTTTAGTAAGCAGCAGAATCAGCATGTTTTAATGCATTTAGGGGGTGATGTAAGGAAACACACAAAGTGATTTGCGGGTGCAAAACCTCCATCATGCTGCCGTAAATCGTGTTTAACAGCCGTAAAGTCTGATTTTACCGGCCGCAAAAAATGTGCCGTATGTAAAGAATGGTGTTCCTATGATGTTCTCCACCTGCTATAAAATTTACACTTTGCCATCATTAATCCACTAAATTATACTGAAATGCATTCAAATAAAAAAAAGAGCATGGAATTGGGTGGGATCTGGATACTAAGCGGACACAGACATTATAATGTGATGTAAGAATTTTGCCTTGCACTTAGGCAATTGCTGACCCACCAAAAATTTTACACCTCTTCTTACAAGGTGCAAACCATTGTAGCTGTATAAAAGCACACACCTGCTGAGACCTGTCATTGACCTCAGGATGGCTGCTGTGGTACACTTCCTGATGCGGCGACACTTGGCTCTTGTTGAGGAGAGGCAGAAACACGTTCGGAGGAGAAGGACGATGAAGAAGACCCTGCATATTCAATCCCAGGGTCACTTTGTTTGGGGTGCCGGAGGATGCGGTGCTAAAGTGTTATCATCTCAATCCGCAGGTCATCCTAGACCTAGTGGCTGAATTGAGGGATGAGCTAGACCCCAGCGTCAATCTAGGGACCGCTATCCCTGCACATGTGAAAGTGCTGTGCTCTCTGCACTACTTAGCCTCTGGTTCCTTTCAGACTGCCGTTGGAATGTCTGGAGGGATAGTCCAATCCACCTTTTCCAGAGTTCTAGACAACTTTCTGGATGTCATGGTAAAAAGGGCAGGTTCCAAACCAATAATGAAAAATTTCCTAAGGATACTAGCATAACTGATGTTGGTTGAGGGTTTTCCAAACAATTCTGTTTCATGCTGAGTGACCTCAGCCGTAAGAACTCTCAGCTCCTTCTCAGAAAACTTTACTTTTCTTTTCTGTGTGGCAAGAGGACTTTGCTGCCCTTCCTCATACAGCGACCGCTGCTCTGTACTCCTAACTCTGGAGTGCAGTCGCTAAATAGACCGATGCACTCACTGAGACCCTCATTATCATAATTGCGGACCGGGATCATTATTTATGTGTGTTGAGTAATTTGCATTGCTCTTAAGCTTACATAGGACGCAGTGCAAAGCAATTGCCTGGCCGCAATGGAATTTGAATTTTGCACACGCAATTATTTACACTTCAACTATACTTACATCACCCCCAAAGTATTTTAAACAGCTTGATTGACTGTCTAATTATACTGTATATGGGGTGATTATACTGTGGATCAACTACAGGGCCTTTTATGTCCCACCAATGACTATAATTACCCTGTGTGTATATATATATATATATATATATATATATATATATATATATATATATATATATATATATATATATATATATATATATATACACACACACACACAGACGTGCTCAAATTTGTTGGTACCCCTCCACAAAAAACGAAGAATGCACAATTTTCTCTGAAATAACTTGAAACTGACAAAAGGGCATCCACCATTGTTTATTCCATATTTAATAGAAATCAGACTTTGCTTTTGATTTTTTATTCAACATAATATTGTAAATAAGAAAACAAATGAAAATGGCATGGACAAAAATGATTGCAATCACTGCAATCAAACGTTTTCTGTAGCTCTCAATGAGACTTCTGCACCTGTTAACAGGTAGTTTGGCCCACTCTTCCTGAGCAAACTGCTCCAGCTGTCTCAGGTTTGATGGGTGCCTTCTCCAGACTGCAAGTTTCAGCTCTTTCCATAGATGTTCGATAGGATTCAGATCAGGACTCATAGAAGGCCACTTCAGAATAGTCCAATGTTTTGTTCTTATCCATTCTTGGGTGCTTTTAGCTGTGTGTTTTGGGTCATTATCCTGTTGGAGGACCCATGACCTGCGACTGAGACAGAGCTTTCTGACACTGGGCAGGACGTTTCGCTCCAGAATGCCTTGATAGTCTTGAGATTTCATTGTGCCCTGCACAGATTCAAGGCACCCTGTGCCAGGCGCAGCAAAGCAGCCCCAAAACATAACCGAGCCTCCTCCGTGTTTCACTGTAGGTATGGTGTTCTTTTCTTTGAAAGCTTCATTTTTTCGTCTGTGAACATAGAGCTGATGTGACTTGCCAAAAAGCTCCAGTTTTGACTCATCTGTCCAAAGGACATTCTCCCAGAAGGATTGTGGCTTGTCAATATGCATTTTAGCAAATTCCAGTCTGGCTTTTTTATGTTTTTCTTTCAAAAGTGGAGTCCTCCTGGGTCTTCTTCCATGGATCCCACTTTCGCTCAAAAAGTGGCGGATGGTGCGATCAGAAACTGACGTACCTTCACCTTGGAGTTCAGCTTGTATCTCTTTGGCAGTTATCCTTGGTTCTTTTTCTACCATTCGCACTATCCTTCTGTTCACTCTGGGGTCGATTTTCCTCTTGCGGCCGTGCCCAGGGAGGTTGGCTACAGTTCCATGGACCTTAAACTTCTTAATAATATTTGCAACTGTTGTCACAGGAACATCAAGCTGCGTGGACATGGTCTTGTAGCCTTTACCTTTACCATGCTTGTCTATTATTTTCTTTCTGATCTCCTCAGACAACTCTCTTCTTTGCTTTCTCTGGTCCATGTTCAGTGTGGTGCACACAATGATACCAAACAGCACAGTGACTACTTTTCTCCATTTAAATAGGCTGAATGACTGATTACAAGATTGGAGACATGTGTGATACTAATTAAAGAAACTAATTAGTTTGAAATATCACTATAATCCAATTATTTATTATCTTTTCTAAGGGGTATCAACAAATGTGTCCAGGCCATTTTAGAATATCTTTGTAGAATAAGCAATAATTAATCTCTTTTCACAGCTTCTTTGCTTTATTCTATGACATACCAAAGGCATGCAAGTATACATGATAAAATAGCTTTTAATTTCATCACTTTTCAGGAGGAATGAAGCATTATTTCAATGAGTTGTAAGGGTACCAACAAATTTGAGCACGTCTGTATATTATATATATATATATATATATATATATATATATATATATATATATATATATATATATATATATATATACACACACACACACACACCCATGAGAATTATTATTAGAATTCTGTGACACATTCACATTTTTTTTTCCACATTGTCTTTGTTTGTGTTGATAATTGCAATGTATAAATGCATACAGTTTATATTCAGTTGTTTTTGGTTCACCTTGGATTGCTTATACATTTACTTGGAAATATAACATAGACCCATCTCATATTGTTAATGTCTGTATTAGGGGAAACAAAATACCATTCTGTACCTTTCTTGAGATTATACTGCACAAAACCCTTATGGCAAGCTTTCAGAAATTGTCTTTACCATTACCACTGACTAAGGATACCTGGAAGGCAGCCATTACTAAATGTTGTTAATCGACCCAAATTGTGCTACTTGCTCAGATGGCTCATTTCAGTACATGGTAAATGTTTTTTATTTCAATGCAGAAGCAGCAAGTGTAAACTGGTTGAAATGTTATAAATTGTTGAAAATAAATTAGATTGAGATGACAATGAATCTTTATTTGGTTTATAGCAGGTCCTTCATATTTTTTATTCTAAAATAAACCATTTTAAGCCTGAACATGCAATTATCACATTGCCAAAAAAAAAAAAAACATAAAATGTTTACAAATGATAGAAGTATTTTAGAAAAGAAGGAGCAAAGATATTTCTTTCTCTTTTAAACAAGAGCTTTTCACTCATGTGTGTCCCAAATTTACCCCAAACAATATACAGTTGGCATAGTAGCACCTGGGGTTCAGTGAATGCAGCACTAGGAGCACAGCCGTAACTAGCTATGAGGACACTGAGGTCATATCCTCGGTTGTTTTTTTGCATCATCAATGCTGATGCTCATGTAAAAATTCTGGTAAAGTACAAAAGACTCAATTTTCTCTGTTGGTTTGCCGTGTAACATAGATTTGGAGGTTGAATAGTAAATACTGCAGCCATAGCTTGAAACCTAAGTTTGATCTCGGTAGAATGTCAGCTATGGTTACAACACTGACTAGGAGTACTAGCTTGTTTTTTTTTTATATTATTTTAATAAAGGCTTGAGGACTGAGCACCTGTTTCAGGCACAGCATGGTGTCCATGCAAGTACATAATGTACCTACAATGTGAAACTTAAAAACAGATGCAGTTTCTTCACCCCTGCTGCTGTTTCTGTGATCAACAGAAGTGTAATAATATGCTGCCAGTGTGCATAAAAAGTGAAATAGAAACAAGAACTAAAATGGGAAATCAGGGGTAGAAATCGATTCTCATTTATTTTTTGTACCCATTTTATTTTGCTTTTCTTTTTTTTATTTTTTTATAAAAAAAGCATTTCAATATTTGTTCAATATGTTTTGCTTAAAGTAATTGCATTTGAACATTTCTCAGATTTAAAAAAAAAAACAGCCACTACTTATTTTTGTGCCGTGGAACCGAGTGTTCTGGCATCAGCCTTGTGATGACTTAATAGTGGTCTCATTAATTATAAATAGTACTCTACTTATTTACAGTGAAAGAGGCAAAATGACACTATATAATGTGTTACAACCTGTACTCATCTCCACTCTGTTTCTTCTCACTGGAGTGATATATATTTTTTAACTGTAATACTTTCAAGTAGCAGCATGGCCTATTTTTTTCTTTCTTTTTTGCTTGTCTTTAAATTGCAATCATTTTGTAAAAGGGAAAAGACAGTAAAAGAGTGTGGTGATATCAAACTAAAATCATAATCCCCTTAGGAAGTACTATCAACAATTTTCGGATGCAGTTTAATATATTATATTTTTATATGGGCTAGACAGTATATGGGTATTTTAACAATAATTACGATTGTAAGTCGCCCTGGATAAGGGCGTCTGCTAAGAAATAAATAATAATAATAAATAATAACAATGGTGACAATACTAGATACTATACTAGATTCTGATTGGCTGAGAACTTCTCCCTAGCCAAAAGAAAAACAAATGTCAACATCTCGCCATACTGATGTAAATGAAGCAGATTTAGATAACCTAGAAATGAATACAACTGAGGAAAACACCAAGCGGCAGACAAAATGGGCTATGAATGTTTTCCGTGACTGGCTAACTGAAAAGAACATTGACATTGATTTAAAAACAAAACGTCACAACAGCAGCGCCATCTACTGGACAAAACCCATACATACACGTTGAAACAATGAATGGCAACATCCAGGTCAACATCATCGAAGCCCCAAAAAAGAAAATATTATACAAAACAGTTTAAAATCAAATGTTTTATTGTTAAGCTAACAATTTTAGTTATTGTGGATCTACTTTTTTACACAAATAAAAATTATTAAAAAAAGTATTCTTTATTTATCAACAACACACTCATAGACCCATTTAATAAAAGCAATAACACATGCCAGGGTCTATGTGTTACCATGAGATATCACCACTTCCAAGGTGTGGCGATATCTCACCTTGGTCACTGGTAATGGTAAAGATAATTTCTGAAAGCTTGCATTAAGGGTTTTGGAGATATCTCATGATAACACACGTGCTCTTGCTCTTAATTGTATTAATACTAGTACTGTGATTCTTGAAATATATTTTTGTTTACAACTGTAAGTCGCCCTGGATAAGGGTGTCTGCTTATAAATAAATAATAATTGTGTATTATTGTTTAATTAATACACGGTTACTGGTTGAGTATGAAATGATCCATTCAGACAATAAATTCTCATAAAGATCACCTTCTTTGTCCCAGTAGGGGTCCTGTCTGTCCTATTTACGCCCACCGGAAAGGACTAGATAAGCTCCCCTGGTTCCAATGGTTTGTGAAGCCCAGACTGAGGCAATAACACTTTGCTTCGGTTAGATCAATCACGGAGACAGGAATTCAATACTCTTGTGTTCTTTCTTGCGATCCCTGTGCTGCTGACAGTATAAGCCACTGTTGAAGTGCAGACTGCCCCGCTGGGATTCTGGTATATGACTTTCTGCGGGAGCAGAATAAATATGTACCTTCTGTCTTATCAAATAATCAATGAAATCAACAGCAGTGTTATACAGTAATAATACAATTCTGGAATGTACTGGTAAATTTGAAACATGTAATCAAACATCTGATTGTAAATGTGTTTCCATGCTAACTACAGTACATTTATTTTCATTCCCAATACAGATACCATAAATTGCCAACCCATATATTTAAGCACATTTACAGTTGACATGAAGAAACAATGCAACAGTAAAAGTGGAATTAATTTATATTAGCACCTTTTTTGGTTTGCAGTGTTGTGTGTGCAAGGATGACTGTGCACATCACTTTATGGTCAAAATAATGCAGTTAGGATTTAATTCAACTAATATTATTGGTACTACAGTAGCACTCCACAAAGGTTTTTAATTTTTTTTTTCTTTTTCTAAAGGATTTTCAGTGAATCTTCAAGTTATTCTGGCAAACCCCAAAGCTGTGTTCAAACGCCGGGGATCCCAGCCAGGAATGCAGGAATCTGATTTCCTAAAGCAGATAACAAAAGTGGAAGAACTGGAACCCAAAGCACAGAGTTGTACCAAGGTACTGGATCCAACTGTAATGACATTTATATATAGCTCTGGCCAAATGTTTTGTATCACCCTATCGAATTAACACATTTTGCTTCATAAAGTCGAATGAAACCTGCTGAACAATGTTAACTAAACTACATACTGCTTTGTCAGTTTTTCTGTTAAGTATATGGAATACTACAAACTGAAAATTGTGTCATTTCGAAAACCGAACATGAAATACTGTAGTACTATTATGGCTTCTGGCAGACTTTTGCGATACAATTCTGTACTTTGATTACATGTTAAATAAAATATCTAAATTCTGTTCACATATATATATATATATATATATATATATATATATATATATATATATATATATATATATATACACACACACACACACAATTGTAGTCAAAATGGAAATGTATAATTTCTAGTAATTTTCTCTGAAACAAATAAGTATAAGAAAAACCTTTTGTAGCAAAAGTTACAAGAAACAGATCAGCATTTTTTTTTTTTTTTTGCAAAACTCCAAAAATGCTAATTCAAAACTATTCATACCCTAACAAGGAAAATGAAGTGAATAGTTGAGGCACCTTTAGCAATAATAACCTCTTTCAACCATTAGGATATTTGTCAATGATTTTTTGTGATTTTTGACCATTTTTCAATGCAAAATTGTTCCAGTTCATTCAAACTTCTCTTGTGCACAGCCTTCTTCAACTCATACCAAAGATTCTCAATCGGATTTAGATTGGGTCTTTGACTAGGCCATTCCAGAGCCTTGATTTGTTTTTCTTTAAACATTATGAAGTAGATTTTGATGTGTGCTTTGGATTGTTGTTGTGTTGGAAGATCCAATTGCACTTTAAACCAAGTTTTGAAGCGGAGGGTTTCAGATGACTGGTCAATATCTTTTGGTATGCTATGGAAACCATTTTACCATGTTTTGGAGCTAAATATATTGTGCCATTCGAGGAAAAACAGAACCATAAAAGGATATTATCACTTCCATGCTTGGTGAAAGCCTTCTTTCTTACAGACTGAGGGAGCGTTGTGACAGTACCATGGGTCTTGTATTTCTTGATAACAGAAACGATAGTTGAAATTGGGATCGCTTGGAAATCTTGTATCCTTCCCTAGCTTTATAACAATAAATAATCTTTTGCCTAAGGTCTTCAGATAGCTCTTTACTTTTTCCCATATTGACTTATTGGTAATGACAGCGATCATCCTATGCATAAACCTTTTACACTATAAGAATGTTCACCTACAATCCAGCATTTTCTAGAATTAAGTTCTGCATCATCATATTGAAATTTCTAGCACATTGTAGACAATGCTATCATAGCATCAAAGGGTATGAATACTTTTGAATTAGCATTTTGAGTTTTGCAAAAAGAAAAATGCTGAAATAAATAATTTTAGGCATCTACTTCTTGTAACATTTCCTCATCCACAAAAGCAAAACTTGTGCTACAAAAGATTTTTCCTAAACTTCTTTGAGAACTTTCTAGAAGTTGTACATTTTCATTGGGGTATGTAAACTTTTGACTACAACTGTCTCAAACCTAAAATTCTAGGTGATGCAAAACTTTTGGCCATAGCCGCAGTCAATAACCAATCACAGAGATATGTGCTGATGGATTTAGCTAAGAATGTAAAGGAATATTTAATAATATTTTAAGCAGCAGTTTATATTCACTACTTTGAATCCAGCACAATTCAATTCCATTTCTTGAATACTTCTTGCGTTTTGAATGAATGAACTCGCACTGCTAGCACGAGTTAAACCAATTAAAATGAAATGACATTCCAACACACATGGTGCTTGTGAAAATTGTCAAGCATAAAAAGCCGTGCCATGTCAGACTGGAAAATGCAGATTATTTAGGGTAACATCCAATTTATATTCAGTCATTTGTCATTGCTGAATTCCATTTTTGAAAGCCATGAGTGCAACATAAATATACTGGAAAAGGCTAAAGTGAGTGGAGAATGCACTCCCCATCAGTCTCCATTGACAGCAAGCAATAACACAGTATGTCAAGTAATTATAAATTGTGATAAAAAAAAGAAAAATACAATTGGTTTTCAAACACCCATTCACAACCACCTAATCGTGATCCATGTTACACCCGTTATTGTTGTAAAGTTGTAATCCAGCATCAATATTAATAAACCAAGCAAATAATAAATGAAATACATTTTTTGTTTTCTTTTAAAATAACAAAACAGATTTTTTTTTTTTTTCCTTTGTCAAGGTCCTCGTTTGGCACACTCGAACTGAAAAAGCGAACCTAGGTAACGAGACAAAACATCACCAGGACACCATTCAGATTGAGGTTTAATAAAGGAAGTATTACAAAAGGCATACAGGGGAGGCTGGAATACAAAATGCTTATCACAACTGATCTTCCAAGCTTTCTTCAGTCTGTCTCCATGAAACAGGACCAGGTACTCATGTGATGGGGCTTTATCCGATCAGTGGAATATCAGGTGTCTTTGGAACCAACACAATGTGTTTTTGATTCTACCTGCATGCATTTTTATTCATCTTCTAAATGTTATTTAATGCTGTCTAATGATAAGGATCAGTTCAGTACTCCGAATGAAGTCTGACATTTATAAAATCTTAAGAAGCAAGATCAAATGGAATGGCCCATTTTGGGAATTTTCTGTCATCCTGTACCTCGTCCCCTAGAAAATGTAAATGTCACATGCCTACAGATTACAAGTGGTTTGTCAGCAGGTGGTCTACAATTCAGTGAACCTGGATGATTCCAGAAAGCTGGCAGTGTGGGGTGGTATTTTCTGTATTCAAAATAATAAACGAGTCATTATACAAAAGGATCACACAATAGTTCATGGCTGTTATCTGTTTAATGCAGGGAAATAACACCTTACCACCTGTACTAGGCACCATAAAAACACAATATAGTAATAAACCTGGAGGAAACTGAAATACAATTACTTCAACATATCTGACCCCAATTATATTTGTAGGAATTCAGATTTTACATTATATCAAATGATGGACTTTTTGCACTAAATTTAGTATTTTACTAACCCTATGGAGGTCTGAAATGAGGACCTTGTTTTTATTTGAAACGACTTACAATCTTATGTCATCCAGGTTTATTTTCTGTTTACTAACTCTGCTTTTCTGTAACACACATAATAAACATCACAATGAAATGGTTCACTTTTCAACTGAAGAGATGGTATGTGTAACAAAACAATCTTTACCAATTAATTTATATATTTCTACTGATGTTAACATACATTTGTTCATACAATATCTTCTACAGGATTTTGGGGTCATTGGAGGTTATATAGATTACTTGTGGGGATGGGTTCACATACATGATTGCCATATCTCTTTGCCATTTAAATACTATTACTCACTATAGATTTGGTAATGATATATTAGACACTCTATAATTGGTCCAGCAGCCTCTTGCCGATATGTTTTAAGGAAATGGGTTTGTGATGTGAGAAGATGGACAAGCTGCCAGTTTGTGTACTTAACCAGCCAGTCACTCAATCAATCAATCAATCAATCAATCAATACACACTGACCCAATGAGTGGATTTACTCCATAATATTAACAAGAAATAGTACATGGATAAAGTAAAAGGGTCCGATTCAGCAGAGCAAAGAATGCCAGGTACAGCTGAGTTTCCCATTTCATTTCCACAGCTGAGTACTGAGAGTCTGGCCTGAGGTGGTTCCTGTCCAGTTGCCCATCGTGTTTGCGGGCTGCCCAAAGCCCATCATGGGACTGGGACCAACCAGATTCATTCCAGCCATCTGCTGATTCATCTAAAAACAAAACAGGAAAGAAGAAACTTTATTTGCATTCTCTTTAAAAGAACCATTTTTTGGGCTGGGACATGGGGTGGGGGTGGGCTAAAACCTTCAGACATCAGAAGCTCTGGGGATTAAAGATTATAGTTCCAAATAAAACAGGTTTCAAATACAGTAGTCTCCGCATACACCTTCTTGACACAGATAGAGATTCATTCACAACGGATAAAAGTACTGTTTTGTAACCTGATAACATCATCATCAAACTTAAATTTAAATGGTTTATTCAGTCTTTTCAAGTGACTTGTCATCGTGAGAGTGATTTCAGGCACACCGATTGGTTTATTAAATCTTTACAGAACAGCCTGCATATCATTGAATTGTTTTGTATTCTGATTTCCACAAGTGCAACTCGGCCACAAAATGGCATATAAACAAAACAACGAAATGCGCCACTGTTTCTCTTGCTACAAAAAGTTGTTCGAGCTCTTGAATAAAAACTGAAATCAGACAAGTCACCGAGCAATTTGGTGTTTCCTGTTATGGCGAGTTGCTTCACCATTTTGTTAAATAATGTGCATGTCTTGTATATTGCTGCAGAATTTTTTTAACGTGTGTAGGGGTGCTGTGTTAAATTTAGTATGACAGTTAGTTTATTAACGTTTGTTTGTCTGTTACTTTATTATTATTATTATTATTTATTTCTTAGCAGACGCCCTTATCCAGGGCGACTTACAATTGTTACAAGATATCACATTATACATTATTTCACATTATACAGATATAACATTATTTTACATACAATTACCCATTTATACAGTTGGGTTTTTACTGGAGCAATCTAGGTAAAAGTACCTTGCTCAAGGGTACAACAGCAGTCTCCCCCACTGGGGACTGAACCCACAACCCTCCGGTCAAGAGTCCAGAGCCCTAACCACTACTCCACACTGCTGCCCTATAAAAATTTATTATTATAGTTCATTAAATGGTACATAAGGACTTTATTTTATTGTGTTACATGTTCCAATGTGTTGTTACAACTGTTTACGAAAGGTGTGTGTATTGTTTTAATTTTAATTATTTTTTTACATTTTGACCACTTTTTTAAACTTTTAAATTGCATTCCCTGCCTCAAGATGGCTTCCCATGTACCCGCATGGACCTCTCAAAACTACATTTCCCAAATTTCCATTGGGGTATGTAAACTTTTGACATAGTTCTGAGCGGTCCAAGCGGGTACATGGGAAGCCATCTTGAGGCAGGGAATGCAATTTAAAAGTTTAAAAAAAGTGGTCAAAATGTAAAAAAAAAAAATTAACACAATACACACACCTTATGTAAACAGTTGTAGCAACACATGGGAACATGCAACACACTAAAATAAAAATGGTCCTTATGTACCCTTTAACACACTTGCCTACTGCGTTTCTTTTATTAAGTTCATTTCATATGTTGATGTGCGTCATGACAAGTATACATACATATTTTATTTATTGATTGATTCATATTGTGTCTGGTGGCTAACTCCATCTTACAGAACACTTTGGCGATAAGAATACTTTGCTTACTTCCCGAGGGGTGTTCTCTTAGCTGGAGACTACTGTAATAATAATAAAAAATATAGTAATCTTAAATCCTACAACTACTACTAATAATAATCTTAAATAATAAACATCATCTTAAATAACAATTCCATTAGTACTGGAAAAATACAAAAAACAAACAAACATTCATATGCCCCTTTCGAAAATTAAACATTAGTGGTATTATCGAAGAACGGATTCTTCTTGATCTAAATAGAAGAGAAATACTGGATGAGAAACTCACATTTTAATGCAGAATGTTTATTTGAACAAGTACAAAAAATACTGTACAAAGGATGGCTATGACAGTGCTGTATAAAATGTGAGTTATTCCATGTGAAACAGGTTTGTAGAGAAAAGTTACATTTGAAGCGAGTTCTGAAAGCCAATACTTTTGGTTCATTACTTACTTAACGTTGTGCCATCGACCCATCTTTATTTATCTGAATCTCTATACGATTTATAGTGTATATGGTCACACTGGCAGGAGCTAGTTTTATAGCTATTGTCTTTGCAGGGAGAGTAACTGAACCAGTTTCTCTGGAGGACAGTCACACAAAATCTGCTGCCTCATTTCAGTAGCATCTGTGCATTCACTGAAAACAAATAGTGCTAAAAAGAAAAATGTAGTACTACAGAATACATAAGTGTCTATAGTCTCTTTTTCCTCTTATAATAAAAATGTCTGACTAATTAAAGTCAAAGAAAATCCATAATAGGGATGTGCTGGAGCGGGAAGTTGGAGATTGAGGTTTCATGTAGTGGATTTCATAATGATGGTTTTATTTGTTTCTTTTGGCATTATCTAGGGTTCTTAATGCGCAATAATATTTAACTTTCCTTTAAGGCTAAACATGTGCCACTCAGTAAAATTGGTAATTTAATTAATTCATTTTCCATTTTTATTTAAAAAGAACTGGGGGTGCAGTTTCCAGCACCTTGGCGGTTTCAATATTTCTAACAACACTATTTATTGATTTGAAATGTTTGCCTAATTAAATTAGTTTGTTATAGTTTTACCTACTAGTGAGATAACCCCCCTTATTTGGCATCACCATTTGGTTTGTAGAAAGGGGAGGTTATTGAAGTACATGGCACAGTTTTTGTGGTCATCATTTAGGATTAACGTATTCTACAATACAGAACAATCTGCCTCAAAATAAAAATGTATATAGTGTTCAGTGTGAACATTCAATCAACTTTACATCTACCTACCTACATCTATATATTACAGGTCCATGTAAGACAACATGTAGATATTTGTTTATTGTATGCCATCTTAATATAAAAATAAATAACAGTATTTATTTTAACATTTATGTATTTTGATGGTATCATTCCTAACTATAAAACAACCAATAGCAGTATACTGCATATAGTAATACTAAAATAAACATTTCAAAGGGATGTCTGACAAATGCCTTGCATTTAAGACAGAGAAGGACTTCAAGTAAAAACTTTGTATTTGTTTCTTTTACTATTACTATACTATTACTGTATGACTTATGGGATATGGGTTCCATCTCTGGTGATAAATGGCTAATTACCATAGTTACCCACCTCTGAGCATATACTACGGATTAATGAAAAAATAAAACCTGCAATATGTTAATTAAGAATCATACAGAATATGATTTGTGCATATAACAGAGCATACACCAATGTGCTGCCAGCGGAAGCAAATATTAACTTATGAATTCCTGATTATAACATTGTGACAATGATAAATGTAGTGCTTCAGCCATTTAACTTTACAGTGCTCATGTGTGCAAATGGTGTGAAGAGGCCTTTAATTAGTACACCCTTATCTGAAGTGCATTCAATCGATTTACTATATCTAATTAACCTCCTGAAGGTCGATAACATCCATGTTAAACATCCAGGAACAATACACAAAAAAGGGGAAGGCGGGCAAGGCGGCTTCATAACTTTGTCTTTTACAGCATACTGATTGGTGGGAAGTTCTGTTTATTTCTAAATCATTTGTTTTGTATTGAGAAGGGCCGGGGACTGGGTCACAGTGCATCTCAAACCTCTGTCTATACTGTAAGAAAGCATGCTTCAGGATGGGTTTTCTTTTATTTATTTTACCCAGAATTTATATTACTTTTATTGGTAAATGGTACAGCAGGTTGTGTGACAATGTTAAATTGCCTTCTACTTGCTATTTATTGAATTTCTTTCCATAACGAAACAATATGAAACAGCAACCAATGCAGCAACTTTAAATATATGCCAAGATGACTCTTTGGTTAAACAAACGGAGACATTTCCTAAGAGTTAAAAAAGAATATACATAAATTACATCATGATGATACTACTACGACTACTACTACTACTACTACTACTACGACTACTACTACTCAGGATTTCAGTGGAAAAAGGTTAAGATTCAATGGAAGTAGGAAAGATATTCTGGATTTTCAACATACTGTAGATTAATGAAAAGAATCACACACAGATTGGGGTAAATTCATAGAAATGGCCTCATACCTGACTCAGGTTCCACTGTCCCTGCTGACTTGTCTGCATGCCATACACATTTTGAGGACTGACCACATTTCCTGGCATTACAGCTTGTGGTCCCATGACATTCTGAGGCAGTCCCATAACTCCAGTTTGTGTGTTGCCCATATATCCATTAGGCATCGCCACGCCAACCATCATCCCTGCATTCTGTCCCATCATAGGCACTGGCTGTCCCATCATACCAGTGGAAGCAGGCATAGGGGCTCCCATATTAGCAAAACCTTGAAAATTTGCAGGTTGGGAAGGGAATGGAATCTGAGCTGGTCCCAAGAACATGCCAGCTGCCAGAAAATAAGAACACACATCAACCTTGGGCTTAAAAGCAGAAAAAAGGGGCTGGGGTTCTTGAAATTTTAATTATGCACAATATCTTAATTCTCATTATTCACCTTATAAAATGTCAGTTTTAAAAACACGATTAGGTAAAAGCATTATGACAGGTTAAAAAAAATGTGACAAACAGAGAGAGAGCTTAATGAATAATAATAACGTACATTAAGTACATTTAAGTACATTTTTTATTAGTCACTGTTAGAGCTGAAGATTTGTGTTGCTCGCTTGGTTGGTGCTCCCATTGGTGAACGATGATTGTAAATCATTAGGAGACAGATTTGCTAAAAGTGCCTAAAAACACAAATTGTGGGTGTTGTCGAGTGAGTGAAATTTTGAAAGTCATTGACAGGAATGTCTAATTTCCCGTTCCTCTCCAGTTTCTCCGAGATACGAATGTACCAGCTTTATATCAAATCTAATTTAATTTAATTTTTTTTTTTTTTTTAAACACACTCTCATTTTGCAGCTCATTAATAAATATTTCTCTACTGTGGGTGTTGTCAAGCGATTGAAAACAAGACATTTTGTGTTTGAATTGAAAGTGGTCTCAAGGAGTTGAGTCGAATGGGTCAAAGTTAAAGTATATTTTCCTCTACAGGAATTATGAAATTTTTTCGAATGGCTCAGGATGCAAATATAGCCTTCATCCATATTTATTTATTTATTTTATATATATATATATATATATATATATATATATATATATATATATATATATATATATATATATATATATATATATATATATATATATATATATATATATATATATATATACACACACACACACACACACACACACCCTTCAACACGGAATGCAGACAATGCCCCACCATTAAGAATAACTAGCTTTTCAAGCATAATTGCAGGAATTACAGGTTTTTAAAACTGACCAACATGTACTGTAACTGACCAACATGTTTCTATCTAATTTTCATAATATAGTTACACAATATTATGTATAAAGTAGTCTTAAGACATAGCCTAGTTCAAACAGTTCTGTGTAATTCAATGTTTGTATCTACTTGGCCTATTTAGTGTCTTGTAAGTTTATATTACAACGATTCAAGAGATAATATTTAAAGGATGCAATACCAGGAGCTGTCTGCTGCTGCTGCATACTCCCGGTGCTGTACAGTGATAATATAGAGTCCTTTGAGAGGGGCTTCTTTGCTGACTCCTCTGATTTGGTGGTTGCCTCAGTAAACAGATCCAGATCCCCTGACACTGCAGCACAGGTGGCAGCTGTTGGCTTACTGGAGGTGGCCTGCGAAACAAGGGTCAAATCTGTAAATACACACAGCTCATGAAAGCAATTAACTTGTTCACAACATAAAAACACTGAAATATATCTTGTTTGGTTGTTATGTTTGTTTTTTTAAGGAAAAACGATAAGCAGCTCATCCCTTGCTCGTTTCTCCCACACTACACCACTGTTCCGCTCTCTGCACTGGCCCCTATCGCTTCTCGCATCAAATTCAAAACTCTTGTACTCGCCTATCGCTGTCTTGACCTTTCTGCTCCCTCCTATCTCGAGACTATCATTTCTCCCCACATCCCCTCTCGCCCCCTCCGCTCCTCCACCTCCGGCAGACTAGCTCTACCCCCCCTCCGCTCCCCTGCCTCCAGAGCCCACTCCTTCTCAATGCTTGCCCCTCAGTGGTGGAACGACCTACCCACAGATATCAGGTCTACTCGGTCCCTGACCTCCTTCCAGCACCTCCTCAGAACACATCTGTTCAGACAGCATCTGTAAACCTCACAACTCAACTATACTAGACTATATGGTACCCAATTGTACCAGTACTTGCATCAGCTTGTATTTGCACTGAACTGCGCCATATGTTGCTGCATTCAACTACTG
This sequence comes from Acipenser ruthenus, assembly GCF_902713425.1. Lineage (NCBI taxonomy): Eukaryota > Metazoa > Chordata > Actinopteri > Acipenseriformes > Acipenseridae > Acipenser > Acipenser ruthenus. Next base: position 26,634,497 of record NC_081193.1, read on the forward strand.
CTCCTAACCAGTGGTGCAGTCCTAAATCCAGAAGTACCAGAACGCCAACAAAATAGAGATTTCTTAAACAAAAATGATACAAAATTCCAGTTTTATTTGTTCATTGAGCTTGAGGTAACATTTAATAGGTAATGCATGTGTCTCGCATGCGACTTTTATAGGCTACTCCCCTAGTGCTGCCAGACTGGCAGATTTTGAAAGCATCTTGCAGGTAACTGCTGTCTTTGGTGGTTTAGTTATTTTTAGCGTGCACGTTCGTTTTCTATTCCTTTCGAAAATGAGGTCATCACCAGCGCAGAATTTCAATCACCACAACGTCCTGTATAGTATATCACGTTCTCCCCGTCTTTTTTCTGGAGCTCTGCATCCAATAAAATTGTTAATCACACAAAAGCTGTGTGATTCGTCACCAATTTCAGAACTGTATAATTACAATTGTTTTTCAATGTATTTTTAAAGAATGTATCCGCTGACAGTTCTGGACAATTTCATTTTACACGACATTCTGAATACATGTTTTTTCCTTGACCTACCACATTTTATCTCATCAGATAAATAAAAAAAATAAAATAAACACACTGTTCTGCTACTGTAAATTGTGTGAGAAAAACAAGCAAAGCAGACAAATATAGTTTATAACATTACTGGTTTTTCTGTTTTTTTTTTTTTTAATAAATGTGTAGCACTTATTTGCAGTTTTTGGTTGCTTTAATAAACAATTCAGCTACATCATCAGGATTTTTACTAAAAAACACTGTTAGCCCTATTAAACTTTTAGTACTGTAGTTTGTAATAGAATTTCCTAATGTTCTCTGCATTGCATCACAAGGATGACTGACAATTGTACAATTGTGCAGAGATCAGGAGATGTGTGTGACTTGACTGCAAACATTTAAAATATGTGCCGGTTATCGGAGACGGAGACTCCGTTTCATGTACCATCATCAGTAGTGGCACATAGGGAATCTGGTTCCTAATGCCTATTCAATGGCATGGTACAGAAAGATTTTTATTTATTTCCATGCAGAAAAGAGATTGCTTCACCGGTGTGCATGCATTGAAATTATTCTTAACTTGATTCTTAAGTTAACTCTTAAGCCAAGGTTCTGCCTATTGAAGAAAGTACCTGAACGCTGTTCTGGCTTGACTACACCACTGCTCCCGACCACTCAGGTTTTTTGTAATTGCTCTTACTTGAAATCATTCTCATCCACTTATCATAATTACCTCATGTTCTTATTGGACTTACTCATATAAGCAACTATTTAGTATAAAGTTTTAACAGCTCTTAGTCGAACTCGCTCTTACTTATAAATGTACTGTACTCTTTATTTTGCTCTTACTTGAATTTGATCTTATTGAACTTTCATAACTGCTCTTATCTGTATTATGATATTCTGTAATGTGATATTTTATAATGTGATAACTTGTAATGTGATATTTTATAATGCGACACTTTGTACTGTGATATTTTGTAACAATTGTAAGTCACCCTGGATAAGGGCGTCTGCCATTATATATATATAAATAAATAAGTAAATAATAAACAACTGAGAGCCAAGCTGAGCTTAATACATGGCAGTTAAGTTCTAGAATTTGCTTACAAGTGGGATAAGAAGCCATGCTATTTTGTTTAAAAAACCAACATGACGTTGACATTATTTAATGTTAAAGATCAGCAGCCATCCGAAGTGAGAGACATATACATCACTCTGATGAATGTAAACTGCAGGACCCATAACCCCCATAATAAGAGAGATCTGTATGATCCTTCAACAAAATACATAGTAAACAGCTATAGCTTCTGGCTGTGAGGCGATAATATTAAACCAAGGAAGAAGAATACTGTACATAAACACACAAACAAAAACTTTGATCAGCAAATGCTGATCAAAGTGTATATTTTTATTATATATACACACACACACACACACACACACACACACACACACACACATACAGTGGTTTGCAGACGTATTTCACCCCCTACCAATATATATATATATATATATATATATATATATATATATATATATATATATATATATATATATTCTTTTCATTCAGAATGTGCTCACAAGGTACCAACCCCTATTTGCATGCTGCATTAATATTAGCGTCAGTGGTTCATTGCATTTTTTCCACGTAATTACTTACACTATCAATGTATTTAAAATGTTAACTTTTGGTATTATAAATGAGATGTACTTTTAAAACTTCAAAACATTCAGCATGACACCATACTTAACACTTTTAGATGTGTCGTGCATTTATACGCAGAGAAGATTGGCTAGTCTGTGCGCAGTGAAGTATATAAATATTTTGTTTGAGGCGGCTGATGATGGCATTAAATATAAACAATATAACAAGACTTTGTTTTTCTCCATGGATATTGTGAAGCAAAGCACCACTAAGTTAAAGTAAGTTATTGCTTTTCTTATGTAAATATCTCTTTACGTCTGTGTAGATATGTTTCATATTGCAATTGTGTTATTATATTTCTGTGTTTTGGAAGACTTCGATAATATCGATATTGAAATATATGCACAATATCCAATTTTCATATTTTTATTTATATATATATATATATATATATATATATATATATATATATATATATATATATATATATATATATATATACACACACACACACACACACACACACATAAGAAAAGGTTTTTAAAAAAATGTACACAAAAGTTTAAAAGATTAAAAAATCTTTTATTTTTAGGAAGTTTCAGGCAAAAGCTGTTTAAAAAGAAAAGCAAACACAATGCACTAATATATACATATATACACACACACACACACACACATATAATTTTAGGGCTGTCAATTAAATTGCAGATATCTTCCGCGATTAATGCATTAATTTTTGGGGAGATTAAGTTTGAAAACTTGTCTAACAAAGATGAGGAAAATAATTTATTTTCATGTGATTGGAGAAGTTTAAAAAAAAACCCACGATTAACACAATTCAGATGTGTCGGTGTCTTTACAAGAAATGAGCAAAGAAGTTAATAATAATAATAATAATAATAATAATAATAATAATATTATTATTATTATTATTATTTCGATGTTTCCAGTACTGAAAAATACACTGTATGTGTACTATACAGATTTAAATATGTATCATGCACTTAAAACTGTAATATATGTAATTTGTTATTTTTTTCTTCTTCTTTTAATCATCAAAATTGCTATTTTCTTAAGGAATATAATATATACAAGATTATTATTATTTGTTTATTTAGCAGACGCCTTTATCCAAGGCGACTTACAGAGACTAGGGTGTGTGAACTATGCATCAGCTGCAGAGTCACTTACAACTACGTCTCACCCGAAAGACAGAGCACAAGGAGGTTAAGTGACTTGCTCAGGGTCACACAGTGAGTCAGTGGCTGAGGTGGGATTTGAACCGGGGACCTCCTGGTTACAAGCCCTTTTTCTTTAACCACTGGACCACACAGCCTCCTGGTCAAGATAAGTAAATGACAAAGTCTCTGTGTGAGGGGTAAAACAATGGAGAAGACCCCCAACACCCTTTGATATATGCATAGAAACAAACAAACAATCTTGTAGAGTAGGAAATGTATCAAAAAGAAGAAAAAAAATATGTCAGGCATGTATTTTTGTAGCACCTTTTGTTTTGGAATGTATTTGGGTACCAACGTCATATATATATATATATATATATATATATATATATATATATATATATATATATATATATATATATATATATATATATATATATATACACACACACACACACACACACACATAATACTGTTATCTATGTACTGTACATGTACCTATTTCAGTTTTTTATTAAAAAAATAACCCATCTCCAAGGAAGCCATAATAAAAATAGCTTATTATGCAAGCCGATATCAAAAAGGCATTACTATAAGAACAGAAGCACATTACACATTTTACAGTCTACAAAGCAGAAACACTTTCCCAGCACATATTTCAATAAAGCATTAATTTAAGCGGAAAATGGTTTTGTTACTCTTGCCCAATTCCCAGATCAGTTACACAGCAGCAGAGTTATCCCACAGGAACCCTCTGAAACATACAAAGCCTGGTGGTCTCACTACATTCACAGATCAAAGACAAATTGCTCTTTATCCTCAAACTCTCACAAGTCAGAGATGATTTCATTGCAAAGCCATAACATGTAAAGAGGCATCAATTTTTTTCTTCTACACTTGTATTTGCATAAACACTCAGATGTAAGCTGTTTTTTTTATTGGTTATTCCACTGAGCTGAGATACTCAAATATACCACATTTATTTTATTTTTTCAGGTTTTTGAATTTTTAAATGACAGAAAAGCTGTGGTTCACTGTGGGGGAAAAACAGATGTAATTTAGAACACATTAGAAATCCGAAGAAATGTTAAATTAACCTTATTTCAGAGTGCAGTTTCTCTACCAAAGTATGGTAATATGCAAAACATCATTCACTCAGCATACTTTAATCTTTCAGAGACCTTACAAAGCCATTTCTCCAGTAACTAGAAAGGGAAATGTAATCTTTTTTGTACACTGAGGAAATTGAAAATTGAGTCAGCTATTTTCCACTGGTCATGTTTAAAATATTAATTTCAGTGTGTTGCATTTTTGTCACTTCAGAACATGAAAGAAAAGTTACTGTAACATTATCCAGACCCCCTGGTGTTCTATAATGAATATAATCTGAAGAAAATCCATGTTTAGGAAAGCCTGTCTGGTTAGGCTGTGCAGTAAGTGGTCATAAGGAGTTGGAAATCCTTATGTAAAATCCACCAGCTGAATTTAAAGAATGAAATACAACAGTATGAGCAATGTTCTTGAGCCTACCTGAGTAAATGGTGTGGTCGAAGATGGAAGTGGATTTGAAACCATCGGACCGAAGATATCCAGATCATCACTCAAAGGTGCATTAATCGTGGTACTGCTTCCATTAGCAACAGCTGGAGCATCTTGGAAGTTAAAAAAAAAAAAACTTTATCCCAGAATCATGTACTCCCAAGCATTCCGTTTTTGCATTTAAAATTAAAACGTATATTCCTTGATGCAGAGCCAGCAGACAGTCCAAAACTAAACCTTTTCTATTAATTAAATTGTGTGTGTGTGTGAGTATATATAAAAAGACATTTAAAATGGCCATTAGCCTATTACTAACTAGGCCAACCTTTTTCTGGTAATTCTACTTAATTTTACTTAATCTTAATTCTGCAAACGCAGGGGTAAGGAGGTTATCACAGCTTTCGGATCCTAAGAAACATCTTTCTACAACGATTAGGATGCGCCATCAGTCATATTAGACTCCAAAGGTTCAACTGCTGAGATATACTGTAGCACTGTGATTCTGTAGTGTAATCTCTAGTAACACAATATGTTTAACATACATTAATCATTATAAGGACTTACAAATTCCATTTTGTGGACTAAATATAACCATAGCTTGGCAGTTCCTTGTCAAAAACTATAATGGGAATATGACAGTATCTATTACGTGTATATAAAATGAATAACCAAAAAACTTCTGCATCGCTGAGTATCACACAACTAAGCAACTGTTTGTATGCCATTAAATTATAGTACACCATCACAGGGGGGAAAAGCAATTAAGTATTACAAGTTACATTAGTTCTGCTGCCACCAAGTTTCTCATCAGCACATGAAGACCATTCTAGACTCTCGCTCTTTGCTTTGTCTCTCTTTGTCTCTCGCTCTTTGCATCTCACTGCTTTCAAAAAGTCTGCAACTGAAACACTTGTGTAATAAAAGTTGACATGGAGGAAAATTTAGAGATTTGAATCACTGATTTGAGATGGAGAGTGAATAACAATAACAGCTGTATCTTCAGGTGAGTTTGTGTACTCGTTATATGCAAGGCACACATATTCAAGTCCATGCCGCTATTGATCTCTGGTTATTCAATGCTATATTTACAACACATTGAAAAGAAAGAGAAATTGACCCGAATGGTAATTTTCAAGTGACTTGTACAGTACTTCATGATACTTATCACGGAGCACGCCAGTCATCAGTTCCAGGAAAAAGCAACTCTAATTCTAAAGAGACTATTCCAACTACACCATTCTAAAGTTTTCCCCTAAAACTGAATGGTTGCCTTTTTTTAAAAAAATCTCACAATAGGTTAGATTGTTTAGATGTGGATACAAGTTTTCAAATGTGTCACATTAAACACACCTGTCTAAGCAGTTATGTCAATTTGCATACAACACCACAATATTTTAAGGAAGTCTAAAAACTGGCTACATTAAACTTATTTACTCTGGTTTGAAGCCAGATACTACACAGATTTGTGGCCAATTCCTCATAACACTACTGAACTAAGGAAACAATGAAGGGAGGTTTGTTGTTTGTTTCCTTCAGCTTTACCTTTACATTTGTAAATAAAATTTAAATACTTCCATTTCACAATTTATAAGATGCATATTTAATATATGATATAATGAAGTGCTGACTGAAAATACCAGACCTCTTGGGATTAACCAACTATAAAATCAGAAGCAAGCACGCTACTGGCAGGTAAAATTAGAGAAATATCAATGCCATCAAAAGGAAGGAAGACTTTTAAACAGGTTGTCATGAGAATCGCACCTGGTAATAATGATGGTTTAAATACGGGCAGCCCTCCAGAAATGCTTCCCATTTCTTTAATTCTCTAATCCCTTTAATGTCACTTCAAACAATACATGCACTGCACATTATTGCAAGCACTGCCAAATATACTGAGTGTTCCACCTTTCCGTTTTTTTTCCTGAATTTTACTGAAAAAATTACAAGATTTATACATTTATTTTTTAAATCGGTTTTTACTGATTTTATCTGATTTCTTGTCTACTATTCAATATTATCCCTGTACTATTTTCTAGGAAATACACAATATTTTGATTCAAATGCTGTTTTATGTTGACTCCAACATTGCAAAAAGCAGCCCTACATTGCATCCTAGGATACAGCATGTACGTTTGTACGTCAGAGGATCAAATAGAGTTCATCTCCCTCACCCGTTTTGCGGAGGTTACAGCAAATAAGAAAGCCGCTTTGAACGATAAAAATGTCAGCTCAGCTGAACGCATGGGCTCAAATGGAGGCTTCATGAGTGCATTAAGCACCACGTTTACACTCCAGCGAGGAACAATGTCCTTCATTAGGCTTCCGAAGCTGCAAGCCCCTTTCAAAAATTGTCCCGCCAGAAAGTGAGGTCCTGGGGAGACAGAGTCCATTTTAACATGGCGAGCCGAAATGGTTGCTTGATAGACCTTAAAACGTGGAGTGGGATTTCCCCTAGTCAAAAAGGTCCTGCAAAAACTGCAGTATAACTGCCATGGGACAGGTCGTGGGGTCGAACCCACGAGGCAGACACCAGGTTTGAAAACTCTCACTTGTACCCGTACTGGGAACATGTGGACGGTGCTCTGGCATTCTGCAGGGTGTCAATGACCCTATTAGAAACCCCCAGGTGGCTCAAATGCAGCCGTTCAGGGGTCAAATCCAGAGATGCAGGTTCGATGTGTTGGGATACCACAATCCCTGTGCCTGACTGAGAAGGTCTCGACACGAGACTGAGGGAAGTCTGTTTGTTAGAATGGTACCAACAGCCTCCATAATGGTGATGCTAAAACTGTCACCAAAACGGCAGCAAGATACTGTGGAAGAGATTGCAAGCAATCACAACCGAAGCAGGTATCTCAGTCCTGCACAGTGCTGCTGAGCCCAGCAGCTGCTCTTGCTGCACGTGTGCTATAGCACCACGTTGCAGACAGGCCTGTGCATAGTCTCTGTAAAAAAAATCAAAACACACGAGAAAAAACTCTCAACAAATACAGTAAATTTTAACAATTGCATAAATATAAAACGTTTCGTATTTTTAGTCCAAGCCAAAATGAGAAATAAATAACTTCAGCTGGAGCTATTGCAACCTGGCAGGGAGAGTACAGGTCAGCCAACTTATGTTGCTGGATCCCTAGGAAGGAGCGACTCAAGCCGCTGGCTTCATGCGGGGCACAAGGCAGCAGTGGGACGTAACAAGCAACAGGCTGTAGTGCACAAAATATACGTAATTAGTAAAAACTATTACAGCGATTATTTTAATATCACATATAATGTGTGTAAAAACACAATAAATGCGAAATATATATAGCAGATAGAAGTAACAAGTACTTATCAGAACAAGGCTCTCTGGTCAGGTCAGTCTTGAAAGGACAAATGACACAGATCTGTGAGCACTGTCCTCTTGTACCCTCGGGGGTGGGGCTGAGCAGCTTTGGTATGTCTTATTCCGGTTTAGGAGGTAAATACCCATACGGTAATGGTTACATTTCGTACTTGAAAGGGAACCACTGAATACTTTGCTCAGTATGATTTGTGTTTTTTGCAAGTCTGTCAACTTCAACTAAATTTGGCACCGGTTTTATTACTACTTTTGCTAAATGAACATAAATAAAAAAGAAATAAAAAAAGGTGTAAGTCAATAAATAAATATTGAATTAAATAAAAATGCCTAATTATTTTATGATTTAAATAATAACGTCAGGTTATATTGGTCCATTCATGTTACTAGTCAGACTCTTACCCTTGTGTTTTAGTTAATCAGAATCAGCCTTGTTAACAGTAAACACAAGTTGCAAGGAAAACTAGCCACAGACAGTCGTAAGGGGCATTCCTAGCAGCGAGATTAGCAAGGTACTTTTCACAATGCTACTGAATTAAATTAAAAATAAAAAGTAAGTAAGCTTGCAAATAGACTGCAGGGGGATCAAACTTCATTTAAATCACCGATGGGATCAATTTAAAACCCTTTTGAAAACCAACCCCTAAACTCAAGTGATGGCCTAATTTATTGGTGACTTATTTGATTTATTGAAGTTGTATGCTGATGTTATACACTTAAGGTAAAACATTTATTTATACAACATGTGTCCTACAGTACATTCTTTTTTAATTCTCAATAGTGGATATTAAAAAACAAACACATTCTTGATCTAAAAAAAAATAAACTTTTTTTATTAAACATTTAATAATTGCGTAAAAGAAAATCATTTGGACTGAATAATATAATATAGATAGCATAATCCCTCTTAATGGAAATTGCACAGTAAATATTGACCCAGATCTGATTGGCATGTTTCTCACATCAACACTGAATCCTGTAAGTAAAAGATGAAGATGGATTTAGGTTTTCTTATACCTAATCTCCGAAGGGATAAAATATGTGGTTTGAGAAATCAAAACCAAAAATTACTTTTAAATCCTTGAGGATTATGCAGTAGACATTGAACAGTTTGGCTACACAATTCTTTACAGTAGGTTTGTCAAGTGAAAAAACAAAACAAACCAAAAAAAAAACAAAAAAAAACTGGGTGTTATTTTTCAGTATGTTTTAGGAAATCAACCTGTCAAAAACCGAGTTGAAAGTCAATGATAGTCAAACATTTTCCCTAATCTGTTGGCAGACTGATAACAAAATATGATGAAATGACTTGCTTTCTGGAATGATACACAACCACGAATCTGCCTTAGGATAAACAATTATAATTAAGTCCTTGTGGAGTCAGTTGCTGTATTTTCTCAATATAGTGTATTTCAGAGTCGACTGCAAAACAGATGGCTGCCTTGCTTGCCATTCTCTGAGGAAAAAAAAAAAAGAGTGCACTATAGCTGACAACCTAAAAGATGAAAGTAGGACAGACCCTTGCATGAGTCAAATCTTGTTTGCGAAAAGTCAAACATATTGCCATCTGTCAGCTACAAAACAAAGGCTGCATTTTATTTTTATATATATATATATATATATATATATATATATATATATATATATATATATATATATATATATATATATATATATAAAAATATATATATATATATATATATATATTTAAAAAACCGCAGTCTTTGTTTATTTATATAAATAAAATCACACTCTTCATAAGATACCGACACTGCAACAACCTGTCAAATAGGAAGGCCTTCCTTAGCATGCATTTTATGCTTTTCTGTGTGTGGAGGGGCGGGGGTTGAATAACAGGATGTGCCTTTGACTAGAATAAGGCAAACTGTGGGTTTATTTTATCACATATCCTGGATTCTCTAAAGGAAACTTTGATTGCTGCTCTATCTCTCCAAGGAGTTCATTACCAGTATATTTTTCTGAATGACAGAGGAGAGAGAGAGAGAGACATCTGGATGTGGTATTACTTTAGTCTGGGTTTCATAACAATTCCCACTCATGCCATTTCAGGCTTACTTAATAGCTGTAGGCACAAGGAGAATAAGGCTCTTACTTTTCTTCCAACAAAGGTCTCGTAGCCATGATGCTGCTGTAAAATCTGGAACAATGTATTATTCATTACTTACCTAGTCCTAAAAGATCAATAGCAGGTTCTGCAGTTTTCAGAGGACTCACTCTATCTATCTGCTTCTCTTCTTTCTTCTGTGGCTTTATTAAAAAAAAAAAAAAAAAAATAAAAAAATATTGGTGAAACATGCTTTTCCCCCAGCTAACCAAGATAGAGTTTTTTGGCCAAAACTCAAAGCGCTATGTGTGGCGCAAACCTAACACTGCCCATGCCTCAAGACACACCACCCCTACAGTGAAGTATGGTGGTGGTGGCAGCATCATGCTGTGGGGATGCTTCTCATCAGCAGGGACTGGGCATCTTGTTAAAATTGAAGGAAGAATGGATGGAGCAAAATACAGGGAAATACTGCAAGAAAACCTGCTTCAGTCCACTAAAAAACTGAAGCTTGGGAGGAAATTCACCTTTCAGCAGGACAATGATCCCAAGCACAAGGCCAAAGCAACATTGGAGTGGCTCAAGAACAAAAAGGTGAATGTCCTACAGTGGCCCAGTCAAAGTCCTGATCTCAATGCCATTGAGAATCTGTGGTACTATTTGAAAATTGCGGTCCACAAGCGTCGTCCAACCAACCTGAACAACCTGGAGCAAATCTGCCAAGAAGAATGAGCCAAAATCACTCCGACACTGTGTGCAAAGCTGGTACATACTTACCCCAAAAGACTTAAAGCTGTTATTGCAGCGAAAGGTGGCTCTACCAAATATTAATGTGTGGGGGTTGAATACTTATGCAAGCAAGATATTTCAGTTTTTTTATTTTTCTTAAATATTTCCCAACATAAAACCAATGTCACCTTACAATAATTGATTTTGAGTTTCAGTGTTTTAAAATAAAATATCAAACAGAACGAAATTTCAATGTACCATTTGTAATTCAGTAATATGAGAGAATTGTTCAGGGGTCTGAATACTTTTGCAAGGCACTGTATGTATATATATATATATATATATATATATATATATATATATATATATATATATATATATAACAGGCACTCAAAAACATCATGTCATCACCCCTAATTTCTACAGAGAAGGAAAGGTCAGGGGGCTGCTCTCCAAACGTGTACAGATTAATGATAATCTGCATTAGTTAACAGTGGCTTCAAACGCCCCCTGCCTCACTATATTCCTGATACAGGGGACACACACTGGAAACAGATGAGTTATCTGCACATCACATCTTGCCAACTGTACACATATACTTTATTCACTCAAATATAGTATATTAGACAGTTGTCACATATCACGTAAAACACATTTATGAGGCTAATGGTTCAATGTATACTCTTTTCCTAAATGTCAACATAGTTAACATTTTATGATTAGTCTCACAATCAATGTGCTGTAAACATCATGCTTTTGTTTGATTTGTTTAAAAAAACAAAACAAATTCTTTGAGGTGCTGCCTACTCTATGACTATTCCCTCCAAAATACCAACAACCAATAAAAGTATCCCAGGGAAAGGAAAGGTGATAAAAATAAGCAAATGTCACATCCTTAATATACCTCCAATTATAATAAATAAATGATGCTTACAGTTTGTGCCATTCAAAAGATGACAGTCACTGTCAAGAAAACACACACACACACACACACACACACAAGCACACTTGTGTGATGTTATTCTGCATATGGTGTTCGCAGATGGTGTAAGGACATGGCCCATTAAAAAAGAAACGTATGAAAGATACTTAAGTAAAAACTAAAATTACTTTTAATAAGTGAACCTGTCACTCCACTTGGGGCCACCAATTTATTTAAACATGCTTTTAAAAAAATCTCTGCCAGTTCCATGTAATAAAACTCTTGCACACTAAATTCAATTCCTTCTAACAAAACAGAGAAAGCAGCCAAGCATGTGTGGATAAAATTAAGTCATGTATAATTTGTTAAATACATTTTATTGGCTGCCGAAACATAGGCCTGTTAGATAAAAGTAATTTTCATGAAATGTAATTTCCTACAATTCCTGTACAGTAGATGTCATAAATTATTAAAGTGTTTAATTAGTTAGAGCTTTGTATGCCAATTTGCATTTAATTCATAAAGCAGGTCATGCACCATATAATTCAAATCAAACAATTTACTCTAACACTTGATATTTTATTTATACTATATTACTTCATTAAATCTCTCTTTTTAATAAAACCTTTAGTTTGGAGCCTAGTATCTGTCAGTTTAAGCAAACTTAACCAAATAAAGACACTTCTAAACAAGTTGATAATATTTAAATTTTGTGTGGGTGTGTGTGTGTAGGCCCGGAGCAAACTAGGCAGTCGCCTAGGGCAGCAAGTTTAGGGTGGTGGCAAAAAAAAAACAAAAAAAAAAACGAAAGCAAAGAATCTGCATTAAGTGCGAAACACTGCTCCAGTGACGTTTAGCACCACAGTAACTCTGACATCGCACTGAAAAATCCCATCCAAACACGCTCATTCGCATGGTATGGAGTGATCGAAAGTAAATTGCATTTTTTCTATTTATCATGCCGTTCTATAGAAAAAATTGCTTTATGACTAACTAATAGAGACGCAAAGTTTCAAGAAGTTCTAGACAGGCATTGATGTTCGGCGTCAGAACAAGAATTTTAATAATGTTAACAATCTAAACACATGTGAATTTATAGTATTTTGACAGTAAATACCAATGTTAATCAAATGTGTTCAATTCCGATCTCCAAGTCCGGAATCAAATCAATACAAAAATAAAAATCTGAATGTTTCCTATCACATGACACTGCCAATATTACTAACCTGTTTGGTGTGCAAGGTAATCAAAACATGCAATCTTCAGGTGTGAAAAAGTTATTGCCCCCCCCCCCCAGTTAACTCAACCCAATTAAAGGGATAATTAGGGTCAGCTGTTTGAGTACTTTGGTTAACAACCAGGCCTGATTTGGGCCAGCCCTGCCCAATATAAATCTGACTAACTTTGGCCCTTGCCATCAGAGTGATGTTGTCAGCACAGTTTCTAGAGCAGGGGTGTCAAACTCCAGTCCTCGAGGGCCGCAGGGTCTTCTGGTTTTCATTCCAAATTAAGCTCTCAATTAACATAATTGATCTAATTATTTGTTGAATTTGACATATTTAATATTTTTCAAGGTCTTTTACAGTTGATGGTTTTAAAAATGCACTTGATTCACTACCTGTGAAACATTTTGAGGCCTGAAGAGGTGTTAAATGTGTCCAGTTAATCAAATAATTAGACCAATTAAGTAACCGAGAGCTTGGGTGGAACAAAAGCCAGAAGACACTGCGGCCCTCCAGGAACTGAGTTTGACACCCCTGATCTAGAGGCACATCATGCCATGAACAAAAGAAATTCCTGGACCTCTGGAAAAAAGTTGTTGATGCCCATCAGTCTGGAAAGGGTTAAAAAGGTCAGTCGGCTAAGGTCAATGTTAATGACTCCACCATCAGAAAGACACTGGGCAAAAATGGGATTCATGGCAGAGTAGCAAGGCGGAAACCATTGCTCACGAAGAAGAACATGAACGCTTGTCTCAAGTTTGCCAAAAAACACCTGGATGATCCTCAAGAGTTCTGGAACAATGCTCTATGGACAGATGAGTCAAAAGTGGAACTTTTTGGCTGACATGGGCCCCATTTTGTCTGGCGAAAACCAAACACTGCATTCCACAGTAAGAACCTCATACCAACGGTCAAGCATGGTGGTGGTAGTGTCATGGTTTGGGGACGCCTTGCCATCATTGAAGGAACCATGAATTCTGCTCTGTATCTGAGAATTCTACAGGAGAATGTCAGGCCATCCGTCCGTGAGCTGAAGCTGAAGCGCAGCTGGGTCATGCAGCAAGACAATGATCCGAAACACACAAGCAAGTCTACATCAGAATGGTTGAAGAACAAGAAATTTAAAGTTTTGGAATGGCCTAGTCAAAGTCCAGACCTAAACCCCATTGAGATGTTGTGGCAGGATCTGAAAACGAGCAGTTCACGCTCGAAAACTCACAAATGTCACCGAACTGAAGCAGTTCTGCATGGAGGAGTGGGCCAAAATTCTTCCAAGGCGCTGTGAGAGACTAATCTATAACTACAGGAAGCGTTTGGTTGCAGTTATTGCTGCTAAAGGTAGTGTAACCAGTTATTGAGTCTAAGGGGGCGATTACTTTTTCACACGGGGCATTGGGTGTTGCATAACTTTCTTTAAGAAATAAATGAAATGTATCAAATTTTTGTGTTTTGTTCACTCAGGGTCCAAAACAATTGCAAATACATCTTCTTGCTGTCTAACGTCTGCCTCAAATTTTTAATATTTTGTTTAGAATTGAGACGTGTCTGCAACTGCATATTGCCTCAGACATGGTGTTAAATGAAAGCCCCATTTATCTGCATACATATAAAATAGATTGCTGATCAATTTACATTTCATACTCTGTTCATTACATGTTAATCTTTTCCAACTTGCCAAGCTTCCCTTCAGAATTCTAGAAACAAGGCAGTGCAGAAAACAGAGGTGCTAAATGACACACAGGGATTACTCTGGATTCTTCAGAAAATTCCGACAAGCTGGTATTCAGAAATTAAGACAGCAATACACACTTATTTTTAAATGACATATCAAGTATGTATTAGAATATGTTATTCCAGTTAAAATTGCAATTTAGTTGCATTTTTTGCACCACTTTTATAATAAAGCAGCAGAGTCAAACCAAGCAGCAGAGCTCACAGCTCCAGGGAACACTGGGGAAACTGTTCAGCTAATTCTAGAATCTTAAAGAGCTCTAAATCCAGCAGATATTGATTACCCACCAAGCAGCTGTCAAATGTATTGATTAGCTGCTTGCAGGTGTGGTATCCAAGACTA